>NC_063355.1:2950685-3007137 GCF_021869965.1 Rhincodon typus
CATGGACTGGTTGGATCAAAGAGTCTGTTTCCATGCTGTATGACTCTGTGACTCTGGCTTTAAGTGTTTGGAACTGAAAGTAAGTCATTTGTTCACTTTCTAAACAATCACTTTCCTGTCCTTTTTTTGTAACGAGAGACTGTGAATCAACAATCCTCTCAGGAGACAGTTTCTTCCCTTCTAGTTAGTCATACTTGCTCATCACACCAAAACAACATTACCTCAAAAGGAGAAGTGAAGTTATGTGAAATTATGTAAATCAGTCCAACTGCTGGCCACTCAGATGACACCAGATGCCAGTTCTAAAGAACTTGGTTGAAGCGCAAAGCTGAAAATTACTGAGGTTGAGAACATTTTAATGACAAATAAAGCATAGTGAGCTGTTTCACAATATTTGTAGAAAGATGAGTCACCCTGATAACAAAGAGTGACATGACATCAGTGGTGAGAAAAGACCATACCTCAGGAGGATGTAAAATTTATCTGGCTGCTGTTTAAGAATAACAAGGGACATAAAACATTGCTGGATGCTATTTAGAGGCACTCTAATGGGCATTAAACAGATGGAGAGTGATTTAAGCAAGAAGTGGCTGGAACTTGTATCAAAGCCCATGTTTTATTTGCATGGAGGTCCCTGCTGGACAAATAATGTTGGCAAAAGTAGTTTCTAGGATGTGATTAGTAAGAATGCTATTGAGACAGTTTCCTGCAGCACTAGGTTGTGGAACCAAATTGCAATAAAGACATTTTTAAAATCTAGTTCAGTGTAAAAGGCAGAGTTCATTAGTAATCTCAGGGAAAAACCGACTGGGGAAAATAATGATTGCACAATTCAAATCCTTAATTAACCTCAAAACGACAGAGTGGGAACAATTTCTCCCTGTGGGAACAATTACTCTGGCCAGAACACTCATCATTTTGAATACCTCTATCAAGTCTCCTCTTAACTTCTTCTTTTCACTGGACTGTAGGAAGCTGAGAAGCAACCTTATAAAAATTTATCAAATAATGAGGGGTATAGACAGAGTTAATGATAGTTGCCTATTCCCTAGGATGGGGAATTTCAAGACCGGGGGCACATTTTTAAGGTTAGAGGGGAGAAATTTTAAAAAGACATGAGGAACAATTTTTTTACACAGAGGGTGGTTCGTGTGTGGAATGAACTTCCTGAGGAATTGGTGGATGTAGGTACAATTACAATGTTTAAAAGACATTTGGATAAGTACACAAATAGGAAAGGTTTCGAGGGATAATAGCCAGGAGCAGGCAGGTGGGACTAGCTTAGTTTGGGATGGACTGGTTGGACTGAAAGGTCTGTTTCCATGCTGCATGTGTCTCTGACTCCATGACTACAACATCTTCAGTCTGTTCTCAATAATTCTATCAGCCTCTGCGCTGCTAGGTTCGGGAAATACATGTTAGTAATCTGTAAATGTGCAAATAAAAGTGTACAAAGATTTGCTCTGGAGATATTCTTGACCAATTTCTGGATTGCTGGCATTTGATGCGAAGAATCAGGATGAACTAAAGCAGTTTTACAAGGGGAGCAGAATAATCCACGGAAATAAACAGGCAGGAGTGTTTATGTATTAAACTCTTTTAAAGTGGCAGCACAGTGATTCAGAAATGTCCCACAGGATGTCCATGCTTTTGTACTTCAAAGTGCTCTGTATATACTCCGGAGTAAGGTTTGTTTTGAAATCAAATTTATTAACCTGTTGTAGCACAACTGAGGGGGAAAAGCTCCACAGAAAACAAATAGACAGGGACAGCTAAAGAGATAAGGGATGGCATTAAACTAAAAGAAAGAGCTTACAAAAATGCAAAGCAAAAAGCACAGATCCTGCCAAATGGGAAAGATACAAAGACCAGCAAAAGGACCACAAAGCAGCTTATAAGAGCTGCTTAAAGGGATTATAAAAGAAAACTTACCAGGGACATCACAATCAATAAGAAGAAATTCTATTACGTCAAAGGGAAGTTGGTGGTCAGGTGCAATGTTGGTTGACTGAAGATTGAAAGTGGATATTGTGAATGCCTGGGCACACAGCAAACATGCTGAATAAATACTTTCCCTCAATATTTACAGTCAAAAGGGAGGAGAGCATGCCAGAATTCCCAGGAAATTAATAGTGGATCAGGAGCAGGGACTGAACAAAATTAGCCCTAAGTAAAACATCAATAATAAGAGGATGAATGAAACTAAAGAATAGCAAATCCCTGGGATCTGACAGTTGTTAAAGGAAGTAGGGAGTACATTATAGAGAGCCTAACTATAATCTTTCAGAGCTCCCCCAGATACAGGAGTTGTCCCTCTGGACTGGAAAATTATATATCATTCCACTTTTTAAGAAGGAGGAAAACCAGGAAATTATAGACCAGATAGCCTAGCATCTGTGGTAGGCTAATTGTTAGTCTACAGTCAAGGATGGGGTAATTGTACGGCCTGAAAATTTTCAGTTAAATCAGGGAGAGCCAGCATGGATTCATGACAGGTAGGTCATGTCTGATAAACCTCAGTGAATTTTTTTCAAGAGGTGACTAAGGTAGTGGACAGGGGAATGTGTCATGGATTGTGTTTACATGGACTTCCAGTAGGCATTTGATAAAGTTCCACATGAGAGATTGTTCACTGAGGTAAAAGCCTACAGAATGGAGAACAAGTTACTGACATGGCAGGGAAACAAGACAAATGCGAGGCAATGCATTTTGGAGGATCAAACTTAGGTGTGAATTACACTGTTAATGACAGAACCCTTAGGAACACTAACATACAGACAGATCTGGGCATGCAGGTCCACAGTTCTCTAAAAGTAGCAACACAGGTAGCCAAAGTGTTTAAGAAGGCATATGGCATGCTTGCTTTTATCAGCCAGGGCATGGAGTACAAGAGTTGGCAGACCATGTTGCAGCTTTATAAAACTCTTGTTGGGCCTCATTTGGAGTATTGTGTGCAGTTTTGGTCACCATATTACCAGGAGGACGTGGAAGCTTTGGAGAGAGTGCAGGTTCACCAGGATGTTGCCCAGTCTCGAGGGCATTGGCTATGAGGAAAGGTTATAAAGACTAGGATTATTTTCACTGGAAAGACAGAGGCTGAGAGGAGACTTGATAGAGGTTTACAAAATTATGACAGGCACAAATAGGGTGGATAGTCAGAGGCTTTTTCCCCAGGGTTGAAGTTTCAATTACAAAGGGGCACAGGTTCAAGGTGAGAGGGGGAAAGTTGAAGGGAGATGTGCGAGGATAGTTTTTCAAGCAGAGTGTGGTAGGAGCCTGGAATGCACTGCCAGAGGTGGTGGTGGAAGCAGGCATGTTGGCAACATTTAAGAGGCATCTGGATGGTTACGTGAATAAGGAGGGAATAGAGGGATACAAACTGAATAAGGGCAGAAGGTTTGTTTATTAGTTTAGTCAGGGCATGATAATCTGTTGTTCTTTATGTTCTTTTGAAACTGGTTGAGTAACAGGCAGCAGAAAGTAGGGATAGTGGGTAGGTACTCAAACTGGGAGCATATGACCAGTGGTGCCCCACAAGGATGTGTGTTCAGGCCTCAATTATTCACATGATTTATTAACAACTTGGATAACAGCATAGAAAGTTATATATTTGAATTTGCTGATGACATAGTTAAGTGGCATTGTAGACAGTGTAAATGATATCATAAATTTACAGAGGGATATCGATGGACTAAGTGAATGGACAAAATTGTGGTAAATGGAGGTCAATGTAAGCCAGTGTGAGACTATCCATTTTTGGACTGAGAAAGGATAGATTGGGGTACTTTCGAGACAGTAGGACATTAAATACTGTGGATGTTCAAAGAGACTTGGATGTCAATCTTTAAAAAAGTCATGAACAAGTTCAGAAAATAATTAGGAAGGCAATGGAATTCTAGTCTTTATAGCGAGGTGACTGGAGTACAAGGGTGCAGAAGTTATGCCGCAGCTATACCAAACTCTGTACACAAGGATGATACCTGGACTTCAGGGGTTAAATTATAAGGAGAGATTATACAATGAGGCCTGTTTTCTCTAGAATCTCGACAGTTAAGGAGTGATCTGATTGAAGTCTTCAAGATATTAACAGGAAAAGACAGGATAGATAAAAATAAACTATTTGACTGGTTGGGGATTCTACAACTGGGGGGCATGGTCTACGAATTAAGGCCAGACTGTTCATGAGAGATGTTAGGAGACACTTCTACACAAAGGGTGGTAGAGGTTTGGAACTCCATTCCACAGTTGTAATTTTAAATCTGAGATAGATATTATTTTATTAAGCAAAGGTATGAAGACATATAGGCCAAGGGCAGGTATATACAGTTAGGCTGCAGATCAGCCATGATCCCAATGAATGGTGGAACAGGCTTGAGGGGCTGAATGGTTTACTCCTGTTCCCATGTTCATACGACTCCAGCTGGAGAACTGAGTTCACCATCTGGACATCACATGTTAGGAAGGAGGTCAACATTGTACTGGGGACACATTTGCTCACAAAGTGTAGGGAGGGAGAAAAGCAGGTTGTGAGGACAACAAGAAGGTCCACAAAGGAATTTCGATCATTAGGTGACATGGTGGGGGGGCAAAGGTTTGTTGGATGAAGTATAATATAGGAAAATGTGACATTGTCCACTTTGGCAAGAATAGAAAAGCAGAATTTTTTAAAAATGTATTCACTCATGGGATGTGGGTGTCACTGGCTGGGCACACAGATGCCAGGCTATGACCACCTCCAATAAGAGACAACCTAACTACCGCTCCTAGACATTCAATGGTGTTACCATCACTGAATCCCCACTATCAACATCCTGGGGGTTACCATTGACCAGAAACTCAACTGGACTCACCACATTAACACAGTGTCTAGAGGAGCTAATCAGAAGCTGGGAATCCTGCTGCAAGTAACTCACTTCCTGATTCCCCAAAGCCTGTCCACCATTGACAAGGCAAAGTCAGGAGTGTGATGGATACTCACCACTTGCCCGGATGAGTGCCGACCCAAGAACACTCAACAAGCTTGACACCATTCAGGACAAAGCATCCGGCTTGATTGGCACTACATCCACAGGCATCCACTCCCTCTACCATGGGTGCTCAGTAGCAGCAGTGTGTACTATCTACAAGATGCACTGCAGAAATTCACCAAATATGCTCAGATAGCACCCTCCAAACCCACGACCACTTCCATCTCGAAGGACAAGGGCAGCAGATATATGGGAACACCACCCCCTGCAAGTTCCCCTCCAAGCCACCCACCATCCTGACTTGAGAATATGTTGCTGTTCCTTCAGTGTCTCTGGGTTAAAATCCTGGAGTTCCCTCTGTAATAGCATTGTGGATCTACCTACAGAATGTGGATTGCAGTGGTTCAAGAAGGCAGCTCACCACCACCTTCTCAGGGGGCAACTAGGGACTGGTCATAAATGCTGGTCCAGCCAGCATTAGCCACCCCTATCCCATGAGTGAATAAAAACAGAGAATGCTGGAGAAACACAGCAGGTCTGGCAGCATCCATGGAGAGAGAAACAGAGAACAAACGTTTCGTGTCTGGTATGACTTTATTGAAAGAAATGGATGACAGGGTCATCTTACGAGGAAAGGTTGAGCAAATGGGCTTGTATCCATTGGTGACGGGAGGTGATTTTATTTAAATTTATAAGAATCCGAGGTTGGTTTGAGGAGCTCGATGCTAAAGAGAACTTTTCCCCTTTTGGGGAATCTAGAATGAGGGGTATAGTTTAAAAATGAGGGGTGTTCCACTGAGGAGGAATTGTTTCTCCCAGAGGGTAAATGCACATTGGAATTCTCTTCCCAGTGGAAGAGAGGATTATACAGATGTTTAGATCTGCAAAGGGAGTAAAGTGTATAGGGGGCAGGCAGGAAGGTGAAGTTAAGGCCAAAACCAGATCAGCCATAGCCTAATCAGTTGGTGCAGCAGGTTTGAAGGGCCAAATGGCCAACTCCTGCTCCTACTTCTTTTGTTCTTATGTAAGGCGTTACAGATAGCTCAGAAGAGAAATTACCAGGACGATAGGAGGGATCACAATTTGATTGGATTGTTCTCCTCAGGTTAATGGGGAATTGAATCGAGGTGCTCCCCATTCATGAGGGCTATCAATTGAGTAACTATGGAGAAGCAGTTTCCCTTGGTAGCAGAGTTTGTAACCTGAGGAGAGTGGTTAAAGACAGTTAGCTGGAGAAGCATTGGGAGCATAAGGAGAACCGTGTTTACAGAGCAAGTTGTGATCCACAATGTGTTATAAAAAAGGGACGGGGAAGCGAATTCTATCGTAACTTTCAAAGGGAAAATCCGACAAATCATTGGAAAGAGAAATTTTGAAGGGCTATGGAGAAAGAGCAAGAGAGCTGGACAAACTGCAGTGCTCTGTCAGAGAGCTCGATCGGGCATGTTCCTCGACTTTGGAGTTTTGTTCAAACACATTGAGGTTGAGGTTAAATACTGAAGCGAAGAGTAAAAATGAGAACATTCTCATATTGAGCAAAGCCAAAACAAAACAGGATGTGATTGGACATGAAAAGTAAACCAGCATTTTCAGAATTAATCTGAATCTGGCATTACTCATTAACTATATACAAATACTGAATACTTTTACAGTGAATTGACTCCTTGCTGAGAATTGTCAGAAATCTTAGATCACAGTTTTTCTCATTTTAGTGGCATCACTCACCACCCAGGGGAGTTCAACACTGGTCAAATGCTTTAACCCTTAGAAAACAAACACGACAAGAGAATCTCACTTTTCCCTGTTAATCTTCCTCTTTTCTTTCAATCTCACTCTCATCTCTCATTCGCACTCTCCTCTTTCTCTCTCTTTCATCTTTCACTCTCATCTCTCAATCTGCTCTCTAATCTCTCGCTCTCACTCTCATCTTTCACTTTCAGTCTATCTCTTCCCCCTCACTCTCGTCTCTCATTCTTTCTCTTTTCCCATTCTCACTCTTACTCTCAATTTCATTCTCAATTTCACACTCACTCCCTCTCAATCTCACTCTTACTCTCATCTCTCAATCTCATTCTCAATTTCACACTCACTCTCTGAATCTCTCTTACTCTCACACTCATCTCTCAATCTCATTTCAATTTCACACTCACTCCCCCGCAATCTCAATCTCACTCTCATCTCTCAGTCTCATTCTCATTCTCAATTTCACACTCACTCTCTGAATCTCTCTTACTCTCACACTCATCTCTCAATCTCATTTCAATTTCACACTCACTCTCCCTCAATCTCTCTTACTCTCACACTCATCTCTCAATCTCATTTTTAATTTCACACTCACTTTCTATCAATCTCACTCTCACTCTCATCTCAGGCCTAGACCCTTCATCAGAAAAGGGGGAGGGGGAGGGGAAGGGGGTTCTGAAATAAATAGGGAGAGAGTGGGAGGCGGATAGAAGATGGATAGAGGAGAGGATAGGTGGAGAGGAAACAAACAGGTCGAAGAGGTGGGGATGGAGCCAGTAAAGGTGAGTGTAGGTGGGGAGTTAGGGAGGGGATAGGTCAGTCCAGGGAGGACGGACAGGTCAAGGGGGCGGGGTGAGGTTAGTCGGTAGGAGATGGGGGTGCGGCTTGAGGTGGGAGGAGAGGATAGGTGGGAGTAAGACCAGGTTAGGGAGGCGGGGACGAGCTGGACTGGTTTTGGGATGCGGTAGGGGGAGGGGAGATTTTGAGCTTCTGCCCCACTGAACCGATCTCCAACTATCTGGACTCCATTTTCTCCCCCTTGGTCCAGGAACTCCCTACCTATGTCCGTGACACCACCCACGCCCTCCACCTCCTCCAGAACTTCCAATTCCCCGGTCCCCAACACCTCATCTTTACCATGGACGTCCAGTCCCTCTACACCTGCATCCCCCATGCAGGTGGCCTAAAGGCCCTCCGCTTCTTCCTGTCCCGCAGGCCCGACCAGTGCCCCTCCACTGACACCCTCATCTGCCTAGCCGAACTCGTCCTCACCCTCAACAACTTCTCTTTCAATTCCTCCCACTTCCTACAGACAAAGGGGGTGACCATGGGTACCCGCATGGGCCCAAGCTACACCTGCCTCTTTGTAGGTTACGTGGAACGATCCCTCTTCCGTACCTACACCGGCCCTAAACCCCACCTCTTCCTCCATTACATTGATGACTGTATCGGCGCCGCCTCGTGCTCCCACGAGGAGCTCAAACAGTTCATCCACTTCACCAACACCTTCCACCCCAACCTTAAGTTCACCTGGACCATCTCTAACACCTCTCTCCCCTTCCTGGACCTCTCTGTCTCCATATCGGGCAACCACCTAGAAACCGATATTCATTTCAAGCCCACCGACTTCCACAGCTACCTAGAATACTCCTCCTCCCACCCACCTTCCTGCAAAAATGCCATCCCCTATTCCCAATTCCTTCGCCTCCGCCACATCTGCTCCCAGGATGAGGCATTCCACTCCCGTACATCTCAGTTGTCCTCGTTTTTCAAGGACCGTAACTTCCCCCCCTCAGTGGTCGAGAACACACTCAACCGTGTCTCCCACATCTCCCGCAACTCATCCCTCACACCCTGTCCACGCAATAAGAACCAAAAAAGAATCCCCCTCGTCCTCACATACCACCCCACCAACCTCCGAATCCAACGCATCATCCTCCGACACTTCCGCCATCTGCAATCCGACCCCACCACCAAAGACATCTTTCCCTCCCCACCCTTATCTGCTTTCCGGAGGGACCACTCTCTCCGTGACTCCCTTGTCCGCTCCACACTCCCCTCCAGCCCCACCACACCCGGCACTTTTCCCTGCAACCACAGGAAGTGCTACACCTGCCCCCACACCACCTCCCTCACCCCCATCCCAGGCCCCAAGAAGACTTTCCACATCAAGCAGATGTTCACCTGGACGTCTGCCAATGTGGTATACTGCATCCGCTGTACCCGGTGTGGCATCCTCTACATCGGGGAAACCAAGCGGAGGCTCGGGGACCGCTTTGCAGAACACCTACGCTCAGTTCGCAATAAACAACTGCACCTCCCAGTCGCGAACCATTTCAACTCCCCCTCCCATTCCTCAGACGACATGTCCATCCTGGGCCTCCTGCAGTGCCACAATGATGCCACCCGAAGGTTGCAGGAACAGCAACTCATATTCCGCTTGGGAACCCTGCAGCCCAATGGTATCAATGTGGATTTCACAAGCTTCAAAATCTCCCCTCCCCCTACCGCATCCCAAAACCAGTCCAGCTCGTCCCCGCCTCCCTAACCTGTTCTTCCTCCCACCTATCCTCTCCTCCCACCTCAAGCCGTACCCCCATCTCCTACCGACTAACCTCATCCTGTCCCCTTGACCTGTCCGTCCTCCCTGGACTGACCTATCCCCTCCCTAACTCCCCACCTACACTCACCTTTACTGGCTCCATCCCCGCCTCTTCGACCTGTTTGTTTCCTCTCCACCTATCCTCTCCTCTGTCCATCTTCTATCCGCCTCCCACTCTCTCCTTATTTATTTCAGAACCCCCTTCCCTCCCCCTTTTCTGATGAAGGGTCTAGGCCCGAAACGTCAGCCTTTCTGCTCCTATGATGCTGCTTGGCCTGCTGTGGTCATCCAGCCCTGCACCTGTTGTCTCGGATTCTCCAGAATCTGCAGTTCCTACTATCTCTCACTCTCATCTCGTTCAGTTCCCTCTTTCTCTCCCACACTCACTCCATCCATGCCAACATTTTCTCTCAGTTCTCACTTTGCTCAGTCTTAGGTCAATTTACTCTCCTCAGCACACACAAATCCCACTTCCTCACCCAAAATAGATTCAGTCTCTCTCTTTGTCTACAACAACACATAGTCACAGGCTGCATGTTGGACTTTGTTCAATGCTGATAGGTTTTAGAAGGTAGCCTCATCAATGGAGGCATGGTAGGATAGCTTGGCCCTGTTGAATGTGCATACATATAGAAACTCCAGGACACGTCTCATGTTCTGATGGGTGTAATAAGTGGCATCAGCTAGAGCAGCTGAAGATTAGGGGCTTGAGCTGAGAACGGCATCGATCTGAAATTTCCAGAAATATTCACCCAGTAAGCCAAGGGCCTGCATGGAAATAGGAAATAGCTGATGGTCAGAAAGTAAAGTAGGAACAGGCAGGAATCCACTGAGTACATCCCAGTCTCCAACATGGTGAACATGATTGATTCTCTGGAGGTTTGGTAACTCAACTGCAGAGTGTGAAGAAGAGAAAGGTCATACAAACAAAAGCGATGGGGGTTGGTCTTTATTGTCAGGGGAACTGTTGGTAGCAGGCCTATTGTATGATGATTTGTGAGTGCCAGGGTCCAGGATGCCACTACAGTACAATTGGGCAAACAACCAGTGACCTTGATCCATATTAGGAACATAGGAACAGGAATAGGCCATTCAGCCCCTCAAGGTTCTTCTACCATTCAAGGAGGTCATGGCAGCAACAACATAAGTGCAAAGAGGCTTGATGTCCTGCAGACAGTTTCTCCAGAGCCAAAGAGTAATGATTCAACTAGATCCCCAAAAGTAGTAATTTTCATTAACCAGCAGTGCCACACAATTGTGAGTATTGCATTGGAGCACAGAGTAGAGAAATATGTGGTTGGACAGATAAGGCGGGTAGGAGGGCTTTCGATTCCAGGAGAATTGGGAATGATCCTGGGGAGAGGACATCTCGCTATTGCCGCAGGGAGATAAACAAGTGCTTTGCAGGGATGGTTTAAGATGGCTTGGCAGGAGAATGAGATGGTCAGAGTAGATACCAAGTCCCAAGAAGCAATGCTGGGGATGAATAACAACAAGTGAGTATAGACGGTGAGAGAAGCAAAGGCTAGAAAAGAAGCAACAAAGGAATCAGGATCACAGAACTGTTATAGTGCAGAAGTGGGCCATTTGGCCTGTCATGTTTGCCCTTGCTTTCTGAGCATTTTAACTTCATGCTGAACCCCCTGCCTTGTCCCGGTAACCCTGACATTGTCTCTATTCAAATAAACATCCAATGCATCTTGTGAATGCCTCAATTGAACCTGCCTCCACCACATTACCAGGCAGAGCATTCCAGACCTGAACCACTCTTTGGTTTGATTTATTACTGTCACGTGGACCAAGAAACAGTGAAAAGTATTGTCTTATGTGCTCTATAGGCAGATTGTACTGTACAAAGTGCACCAGGGTAACAGAACAGAGTGCAGAATACAGTGTTACAGCCAAAGAGAGAGATCAACATTACCGTTATAGAGGTCAATTCAAAACTCTGATAACAGCAGGGAAGAAGCTGTTCTTGAATCTGTTCATACATGTATTTAAACTTTTATATCTCTACCTGACAGAAGAGGGTGGAAGAGAGTGTAACTGGGGTGAGGGGGATCTTTGATGATATTGGTTGCTTTCCCAAGGCAGCAGGAAGTATAGATGGAGTCAGTGGTTGGCAGGCTGGTTTTTGTGATGGACCGGGCTGTGTTCACAACTCTCTGTAGGGTCTTGCGGTCTTGGAAACAGCAGATGCCAAACCAAGCTGTGATGCATCCAAATAGGATGCATCTACCATCCATCTTGTTTTCAATGCCTTGGATGTTTGCCAGGAGTAAGCTGGGAAGGGGAAGCATGAAACCTCGGAGTTTCAGTACCGCTCACCGTGTGAAAAAGACTTTTCTCTCCTTGCGGTTTTTTTCTTCTGCAAAAACATTCAAACTGTACTCTCTGATTCCTGATCCTTTTACAAATCAGGACAATTTCTCCCTATCCACTCCAACTGAACTCCTCATGACTTTTAAAACACCTACCAAATCTTCTCCAAATGGTATATTCTCCAAAACAAAATGTTTAAGGAGTAAGACAGATGACAGATAAAGACTGATGGATGATGAAGACTGACAGGTGAAGGATCATCAAAAGAGGCCCACATGTGTTGAACTGAGAAACATATGAAGAGTAATCAAACTTTTGGGTGCTTCCTATCAAATCTCAGACTGTCCAACAGCAGCGGAAGAACAAATCTACAGAGCAGCGTAATAACAAAAGGATACTTTTGTTGTGTGGGTGGGTCTCAATAATCCCAAATATTAATCAAAAATCTCTTAAAATGCACTCAGGATAAATTCTTACAGTCACAGTAAGCCCAGGAATCACAGAAATACACATGGCAACATCGCCACCTGCAGATTCCCTCACCATCCTGACTTGGAAATATATCGCCATTCCTTTGCTGTCGCTGGGTCAAAATCCTGGAATTCCCTCCCTAATGTCATTGTGGGTCAACCTACAGCACATTGACTGCAGCGGCTCAAGAAGGCAGCTCACCACCACCTTCTCAAGGGGCAACTAGGGATGGGCATCAGATGCTGGACCAGGCAGCAACACCCATGTTCCATGAGAGAATAAATAAAAGGTGATTTTGGCAGCTGTCCCCAAAGGCCCGAAACATTTCCTCAAACATTCCTGTGTAACAGCAGTTATTGCGTCTTGCTTTCAATCTAATCAACTTTATTTACAAACTACCAGACCACAAGCTTGTCTGCAAAGTTCGAGCTCAGGGGATGAAAAGAGACAGAAGCAACATGGATATAAAATTAGCTGAGGGACACAAAACTGAGGTTAGTGGTTGTGTCTTGGACTGGGGAAGGTTTAAATCTAAATTCCCCAGGGATCAGGATTAGGAGCCCCTGCTCTTCCTGTTAATGGTCCAGATCCTGGCTCAGAGGGCACCATTTCCAAACGTGTAGACGATATAAAACTTGTTGACATTGCGAACAGTGAGGAGGATGGTTTAGATCTCTGAGGGGTCATAGGCAGGTCAGGTAGATGCAGACCAGTGGGAATTGGATTATGGACTGAAAAGGAAAAGCACTGGGGGAGAGAGAAAAGGTGAATAGCTCTTTCAGCAAGCCAGCACAGGTTTATCTGGCTGAATGGCCTCCATCGGTGGTGTGACCATTCTGTGATTCTGCACTCACTGCTCATGTATATTCATCATCCTGCAATTCCCACCTCCTCAAGACAGGCCTCTGGTTTTTTAATTAATCCTAATTCCCCTCCATCAGGCCTTGCTCAATCAATCAACTCTTCCAGTCCTTCACAGACCCGGCCTGGTGTTCTCCCTCTGAACACCTCCCAATTTCATTTCCTGGACACCTCTTACATCCAAAACTTGTTCCAATTCCACTGAAACCTACTCGACGATAAACTCTGTCCCTCTCTCTGCACAGATGCTGCCGGATCCAGTGGGCAGGGGAGGGGAAGGAGTCTCATACTTGGCCCACCCCATCCCCTGCCCATCCAGTGTCTCAGTAAGGACCAGTGACAGTTGACAGGTGCAAAAGAACCCCCCCTCCCTTGGGCGAATAGAAAGCTGCTGGTGGATTCACAGGCCGTCATTGAGTAGGACAAGTTGAGTAAGTGGATAAACACATGACAGGTGCAGTATAATGTGGGTAAATGTGAGGCAATCCACTTTGGGAGCAAAAACAGGAAGGCAGATAATTATCTGAATGGCAATAGATTGGGAAAGGGGGAGGTGCATTGACATTTGGGTGATCTTGGGCACCAGTTGCTGAAGGTAAGCATGCAGGTGCAGCAGGCGGTAAAGAAGGTAAATGGTATGTTGGCCGTCATAGCGAGAGGATTCGAGCACAGGAGCAGGGATGTGTTGTTGCAGTTATACAGGGCCTTGGTGAGACCACACCTCGAGTGTTGTGTGTAGTTTTGGTCTCCTTATCTAAGGAAGGATGGAGGGAAAGGTTTACCAGACTGATTCCTGGAATGGCAGGACTGATGAATAAGGAGAGACTGGGTTGGTTAGGATTGTATTCAGTGAAGTTCGGAAGAATGAAGGCAACTCTTAGAAACATGAAATCTAATAGGACTGGACAGGCTAAACACAGGAAGGGCATTCCCAATGACCAGGCAGTCCAGAACTAGGGCTCACATGGGACTGAGCTGAGGAGAAATGTCTTTGCCCAGAGAGAGGGGAGCCTGTGGAATTCTCTGCCACAGAAAGCTACTCAGGCCAAAATGTTCGATATTTCTAAGAAGAAGTTGGGTATAGCTCTTAGGGCTAAAGGGATCAAAGGGTATGGGGAGAAAATGAAAACAGGGAACTGAGTTGGATGATCAGCCATGATCATATTGAATGGCGGAGCAGGCTCAAGGGGCTGAATGGCCCACTCCTGGTCCTGTTTTCTGTGTTTCTAAGCGTACCCCCACCTCCTGATGATTGACACTGCCGGTGTCCAACAGTAGACGCTGCCCAGGACTGTGGGCAAGCCCAGGAACAAGAGAAAGTGGATGCCTTTATGAGGGCCTGAATAGATGTTACAATGGGATAAGGCAGCCTAGGGATAGAGGTGGGGCTGAAGGGGTCGGGATGGGGGCGTGTGTTTTAGAGGCAAGGTAGGGAAAAATAAGGAGGTGAGGGTGGGCAAGTGCTCCTGATGTGCAAAGAACATACTTTTCCCCATAATATTGTGCTTCCTTCCCACCCTCACTGCCTGCCTATGCTCCCATTGCAGGAGCTGGGCATGTACATGAGTCAACCAGATTGGTCACAATTAACCAGGGATCTCGGGATTCCTACAAGATTTCTCCTTGTGCATCCATTATCTCTGTAGCTCCCTCCTTTCATAGGGCAGGATGCATCCCATCACGCCCAGGGGTTTTTAGCCCATTAGCACTTTCTCTCTAGTGACAGTTATTGCATTCCTTCCTTCCTCCTCCTTGATTATTTAGTAATTTTGCAACGCTTTTATTGTCTTCTAATGTGAAAACTGATTCAAAGTCTTTAGTCAACTCCTCTGCCATTTCCTGGTTCCCCACTATTATTTCTTCGGCCTCGTTCTTTAAGGGACCTATGTTCACTTTGGCTTCTCTTTTCTTCTTTTACTACTTTAATGAAGATCTTCTCTTGATATTACTTCAATGTTTTCTCACAAAGTTTATCTTCTCTTGCTTTGGGTACCATGTTGGTTTTTCAAACTTTCCTTATTCTGTAGTTTGCTACTAAGCTTTACCTCATCTGATGTTATCCTTAACTTCTCTGGTTAACCATGATCAGTTTAATCACCTTCCATGAATCCTTCTTCCTCAGTGGGATATATATTTGCTGTGAGCCATGAACTATTTCTTAAATATCTGCCATTACTCCTCAACTGTCTTTGCTGCTGATCTCCCGTCCATTCCAGCTTGCTTTCATCTCATTCCTTTGCAGTGACCTTTATTTAAGCTTGGCACAGTTACTTCCATCTGAGGTTTCTCAAACAGAATGCTACACTCTACCATATTATGGTCACTGTTTCCTGGGAGATCTTATATTCTGGCATTATTTATTAAACCTGCCTCCCTTGACATCGCCAGATTCAAAATAGCCTGATCCCTGGTTGGATACACAACACCTTGGTTTAGGGAACTGTCCTGAACACACTTGTGATTTCTTGCCCCACCTCAGGTTCTTCTACCAATCTGACTTTCCCAAACTACATGAAAATTAAAGTCACCCATGACTAACATACTGCCTTTTTCACAAGCTGTCATTATCTCCTGATCTATTCTCTGTCCGACCATATAAGGGGCCAATAGATCACTCCTACCAGTGTCTTCTTCCCCTTTTTATTTCTCACCTCCACCCATCCTACATCCTCTGCTCCCAGACCGTTTCTTGCTGTCGTACTTATTCCACTATGTTCTAACACTACAATGCATTCCTTCCTGCCTGACCCCTCCAAAAGTCAGATATTCCTGAATGTTCAGTTCCCAGCTTTAATGTCATTGTAACCATGTCTCTGTATGGGCTATAAGACATACCGATTAACTCGTTTTTGTGCCGTTAATTCATTTATTTTGTTCAGAATGCTATGCTCATTTAAATAAAGACCATTATTTTGACCTTTTAACCATATTTCTCCCTTTGAACCTATTTACTGCTGTTTTTCTGTGTACACTCTGTCCCTTCCTGTTTCTTTCTGGACATTGTTATCCAAAATCCACCCTGTAATGCTGCCAAATTCTCTTCCTTTGTAAGTGTACATTTGCCTTCTCCCAGATCCTCTCCTCTGGTTAGTTTAAAGCCCTTGTTATCCAATTCACCAGTACACTGGTCCCAGCACAGGACAAATGAAGACCATTCCACTGGAACAGCTCCCTTCTAGCCCAGTACTGGTACCAGTGCCCCCTGAACTGAAAACCATTCCACCCACACCAATCTCTAAGCCATGTCTTTAACTCCTTGCCTTTATATGCCCTTTGCCAGTTTGCCCATCTCCCAGGTAAATCCAGAGATTATTTCCTTGGAGGTACTTTTTAATTTTTAGCTCCCAAATGTTGAAAATCCTGCAGCAGAACCTCCTTTCTAGTCCTATCAATGTCATTAGTATTAAGTAAATGACCACAACTGCATCCCTTCCCTCCCCTCCCTCTCCACATCTTTCTTCAGTCCTGAGGCACTGTCCTTAACCCTGGCACTGGGCAGGTGACACAGTTTTTCAGACTAGCACTGACAGGTGTGGAGTCTCCCCCTAGTTACACTGCCCCCTATCACAGCGACATTCCTATATCCTCCCCCCATCTGAATGGCCCATTGTACCATGGTGCCGTGGTCAGATCTCTCATTCTCCCTGCAGTCCCCACTCTCATCCACACAGCTTGTACCTGTTGGGCAGGTCCAGAGAGTACCCTATGTCCTCACCCAGTGTCAGAGCCTCCTGCCCCTGATCACTGACTCACACGGTCGCTGCCATTAGTCACACGGTGTGTGAAACTAACAGTTTGTTCAGCAACTTCCAATGGTCAAAAGGCCAAAGGTGAAGACCCTGAGTTTCAGACACTCAACAGTGAGATCCAGTGGGAGTCAGCAATGGCACGGGATGGGATTTTACAGCAAACAGCACCATCTTGTGGGGCTGGTGAAAACAACATAGCATCAACACCCTCCATCGCTCACTCTCTCCCTCTGTCACTCCTGCTCCCTCTCTCTATCACCCTCTCTCCCTCTCTGTCACTCCCATCTACACACCTTCTCTCTCACTCACCCTCCATCATCCACTCTCCAGTTCCCTCCCTCTCTTTATCTCAGACTCTCTGTCAGCTTCCCCTTTTTGCTCCCTGACTTACAGAAGCAGGACATACCCCACACTGCACACCCCTAACATAGGTACCCCAGCCACAGGCAATTCGACCAGGTAAGAAACTACTGGCTTCAGTGTCAACCCCAACCACCACCCCCCGCCACCACCCCCAACCTCAAAACATTATCAGAACAGTGAGACCCCAGCCCCCAATCATTAGAGTCAGTAATCTTTGCCCCTCTGTCCCAGTGTATCGATAGCTAGTAACTGCCCCCCCCAGGGGATTCACAGGGTTAGTAATCCTTTCCCCCCAAACCCAATAACAGCATGACCTCCAACAAACACAAAATTCCTGCTGTCCCTCAGGGTGAGTATATACCTGCTCCCACCCCGCACTGCCCCTCACGGTGTCTGAGAGATCAGACTGCCCAGACCACTACAGACTGAAGTCTAGCCATCTGTCTGAGAACCTCTTCAAACACTCACTCATTCATCATCATCTCAGCAAGCTTCACTTTCTAATGCTGCAGTCACTGGGTACAGGGGTGACAAACCACACAGAGGACTGACATTGAGGGATTGCTTAAGGCTGAGTAATGTGATCCTCTCTGGACCATTTGGTGACTGATTTGAGAAATTTGATTTAGAATGTCGATTTTCCAATGGATATTATTTTTATGATGTTCTGATACTCAGTCAGCTGGCAAAGTAAGGTGTGTGGAACTGCTGAGGAATGGGGAGCTCTGGCTCAAGATATTGGTATCACTCACTAATTATTGTCCAAGTTATACCTACCCCTTCCTCCTCAATAGTGAAGAAGGTGTTCAGTACACTTGCCTTTATTGGTCAGTGCATTGAGTATAGGAGTTGGGAGGGTCATGTTGTGGCTGCACAGGACAACGGAATACTGTGTGCAATTCTGGTCTCCCTGCTATAGGAAGGATGTTGTGAAACTTGAAAGATTTACAAGGATGTTGCCAGGGTTGGAGGATTTGAGCTATTGGAACAGGCTGGGGCTATTTACCCTGCAGAGCCAAAGGCTGAGGGGTGACCTTTTACAGGTTTATAAAATCATGAGGGACATGGATAGGGCAAATAGGCAAGGTCTTTTCCCCAGGGTGAGGAGTCCAAAACTAGAGGGGATAGGTTTAATCCGAGAGGGAAAAGGTATAAAAGGGACCTAAGAGGCAACTTTTTCATGCAGAGGGTGGTGCGTGCATGGAAGGAGCTGCCAGAGAATGTGGTGGAGGCTGGTACAATTACAACATTTAAAAGGCATCTGGATGGGTGCATGAATAGGAACGGTTTATAGGGATATGGGCCAAATGCTGGCAAATGGGACTAGATTTATATGGGATATCTGGTCAGCATGGACGTGTTGGACCAAAGGGTCTGCTTCCATGCTGTACAGCTCTATGACTTCTCATTCTGCCATTTCCTCCTCCTGACCCTGGGCTCCTCACCTGCTAGGAGATGTCTAGAGTCAGAGATTTACAGCATGGAAACGGGCCCTTCAGCCCAACTTGTCCGTGCGATCCAGTTTTCACAATTAATCTAGTCCCATTTGCCTATGTTTGGCCCATATCCCTCTATACCTATCCCATCCATGTACCTGTCAAAATGTTTCTTAAATGACAAAATTGTATTCGCTTCCACCACTACCTCTAGCAGCCCATTTCAGACTCTCACCACCCTCTGTGTGAAAAAATTGCCCCTCTGAACCATTTTGTATTTCTCCCCTCTAACATTAAACCTATGCTCTCTTGTTTTAAGACCCCCCTACCATGGGGAAAAACTATTAGCTATCTACCTTATCTATGCCTCTGATAATTTTATAGACCTCTATAATGTCACTCCTGCAGGGAAAAAAAGTCCCAGCCTATCCAGCCTCTCCTTATAACTCAAACCTTCCCAAATCCAGGTAGCATCCTAGTAAATATTTTCCGCACTCTTTCTAGTTTAATAATATCCTTTCTATAGTAGGGTGACTAGAACTACATGCAGTACTCCTAATATAGCCTCAGCAACATCTGCAATAGGATGTCCCAACTCCTATACTTAATGAATATCAAAAGAACTGTGGGTGCTGTAAATCAGAAACAAAAACAGAAATTGCTGAAAAAACTCAGCAGGTCTGGCTGCATCTGTGGAGAGAAATCAGAGTTAACGTTTCGGGTCGAGTGACCCTTCCTCAGGATGTTTTTGCCCCATGTTCAATGTTTTGACCAATGAAAGCCAGCATGCCGAAAACCTTTTTCGCCACCCTATCTACCAGAGACTCCACTTTCAAGCATCTCTGAACTAGATTGTCCCAATGTGACGTTGAGGCTCCCTCCCTCCCCAGATCAGCAGGGTCTCCTGTGGAATACTCCCAGGTAGTGCAGAATTGAGGGAGTGCTACTCAAGGCAGCATTGCTGTCATTGTAAGTATGCTCACATGTCTGGGATGGAAGAAGGGTGGGGATTGTTGGCTGCCAGACCAGAGTTGTGAGCCACATGGTAGGAGAGTCACCCCCATCACCCTGTCCCCAGCCTTTGGTTTGTGTCGGTGCATTCAATGTAGCTAGACTCCTGCCAGGATAATGGGCAGCATATGGTCACACTACATCAGCATCTTGAGGCAGTAGAATCCCTTTGGGTTTAGGAAAATGGCTGAGTTCACATGAGGTATTCAGAAGGTGATGTGTGGTCAGTCAGTGAATTCTGTGCCAGGCAGAAGTCTGCAATCTAAGGAAACCCTTGAACTTGCTCCTCCTATATGTTTCCTCCTACAATAGGAAAGATGAAATTGCCTTGTGAGTATTTAGAACCTCAGTGACTTCCTTTATGTTACAAGCTGAGAGATCTCCTGAGAAGGCAGATATGTAAAGGGTAATACCTCATTGTCACCCTGATCAGACTGTGCTGTGTCTTCACTGAGGTTAGAGTCAGGGTTGTAACATTTGGTACATTTCAGTCACAATCTCTCCAAAGATATCTCCGATATTGCTTGTCGAGGAGGTTGCGTGAAGAGAATTGCTCCCTAAACATCATCAGAGGATGCAGGCAGCAGCTGAGTGTCATTGCTGTCTCCCCTCCTCCAGCAGCTTGTCCAACTGTTTGCAGCCTCTCTCCCTTCTCCCAATCAGTGAAATTCCAAGAGGAGCAGGCAGTATGAAAGCCTGGTTTCTGCACAAAGCTTTAACTCACTCAATAATAAATACAGCCCCACTTAGACTACATGATGTAGGCTTTTCAAACTTCACCTGTGTCCAGGAAAGCTCCAGAAACAATTGCACCATTAGCCAAAAATAAAAATCCAGCAACTACCCTATAATCACTCCATGTTCCCTTTAAATGTCACTAATGAATAGCTTTTTCCACACAGTTTAACCTTGTATCCGGCTGCAAGAAGTTAAGACAGTGTAAACTGGAGTGTGACATTAGTAAACAGCATCCGCGGTGTTAAATCAGTATCTCACACCAACTGTTCTACACAGTTGTTACACCTGCCTTTAGTAAGGTGATGTCTGTAACATTGCCCTCTGCAAGTGTACGAGCATCTTGCAGCCATCATCTGTGCACTTTAGAAGGCAGTGTTGAATCTAAAATCCTGCTTTCTAAATCCTATTTTAACCCCAGTGTTAGTGCTGCTAAAAGAGTGAATAATGTTGACCGTGACAAACCATTTCATCTTGTCTCACAATCATGAAAGCGGCAGCAAAGTAACTTTAGATAGCACCTGGAACATTTCACTTTGCTACGAGAGTGTTGTCAAAAAAAAAAAGAGCTGGCACAGCACATTAGGAAATTCTTGGATAGCTTGGTTTAGTGCTTTCACAGACCAAGGGCAGGTAGACAAACAGAGACTTTCATTCTGAGCTGCAAATCCAAGTTTAGCCTTCAGGTGGGGCTCCAGGACCAGGGGACTTTTTTCCTTGAAGCATACAAAGCTGATGGGTGACCTTATAGAAGTTTATAAATCCATGCACTTTATGATTAGGGTGAATAGCCAAGGTCTTTTCCCTATGGTAGGGGAGTCCAAAACTAACGGGCACAGGTTTAAAGTGAGAGAGAGTCTGAGGAGCAACTTTTTCACACAGAGGGTGATGCGTATATGGAATGAGCTGCCAGATGAAGTGGTAGAGGCTGATACAATGACAACATTTAAAAGGCATCTGGATAGGTATGTGGATGGGAAAGGTTTAGAGGGATCCGGGCCAAATGCTGGTAAATGGGAGTATTCAGTTCAGGAAACCTGGTTGGCATAGACAAGCTGGGCGAAAGGGTCTATTTCCATGCTGCATGCCCTATAGGTCAGCAGAGGCAATGGAGGAATGGAATTTACTGCGAGGTAAGGTTCGTATAGCAGAGCTCGTAATGACAGCCAGATTCCGGAGGGTAGAATATGGGTGATGTTCAGGAATGTGTAGGAATAGGGATAAAGGCAGCAATGTCAAGCAGGAGACGATCTGAGACAGAGGAGTGGAATTAGACAGTCCCACTGTCTCTGCTGAGATGTTGTCAGAAACTCTTCCTAGGGTTAAATACGAAGGCTACAGTCTGTTTTAGTTTCCTGAGAGAGAGGTGGGCTCAGTAACTAGGGGGTCAAACAGATGGTGTAATTGTAACCACCCCCAAGAACAGGTGGATTTTAGCCAAGTAAGAAATTTTAGACCCAGATTTCACATCAAGGTTTTAATCCAGGTGGAGCAGGTGACCAAACCACTTTCTAGAGATGGGTGTAAAGAGGATTAATATTTGCCTTCATTTTTAACAGATCTCATATTTGTAATTAATATTAATGTTGCCATTGCCTTGGGACACTGCGCAAATAACAAAGTTATTGGGGAGGGGAGAAGAGAAGAGAGAGAAAATATATCAGAACAGCCATCAAGTTTTGTCAAAGGTCACGTGGGGAGATGGGGGTTATTAGGGCTTGTGTTGGCTTCAGCGTGGTGGTTGTCCAGTGTTCTGTGGGAGTCCTCAGGCAGGTCAGAATCTCCTAGATAGTGAGAAATGACAGTTATTCTGTGGAGAATCAATTAATTAGTCAGTAGCTGGGCAATAATCTTCAGGAACTCTGTACTGTTGATGGCAGGCACTGCACAATAGTTATCAATTGTTAAGCACACTTCATCGTAATCAATCAATCGAGGGATCAGATCATGAGGTATGAGCAGCATATTTGCTCTGATGTCCAAGTAGTAATGAGGGCAGAGTGATGGATGTGATCTATATGGACTTCAGTAAGGTGTTCATCAAGTAACCTCATGGTAGACTGGTTAGCAAGGTTGAATCACACAGAATACAGGGAGAATGAGCCATTTGGATATTTCTAAAGAAGGGTCTAGGCCCGAAACATCAGCCTTCCTGCTCGGTCTGCTGTGTTCATCCAGCTCTACACCTTGCTATCTCATTTGGATATGAAACTGGGTTGAAGCTAAAAGACAAAGGTTGATGGAGGGGGATTGCTTTTTAGACTTACTTTAGATTGCTTTAATCATTTAAATGATTTGGAGGTGAACATAGGAGGTATGGTTAGTAAGTTTGCAGATGACACCAATATTGGAGGGGTAGTGGACAGTGAAGAAGATTACCTAAGAATACAACAGGACCTTGATCAGATGGGCCAATGAGTGGCAGATGGAGTTTAATTTAGATAAATGTGATTTGCTGCATTTTGGAAAGGCAAATCAGGGCAGGACTTATACACTTAATGGGAAGGTCCTGGGGAGTGCTGCTGAACAAAGAGACCGTGGGGTGCAGGTTTATAGCTCCTTGAAAGTGGAGTCACAGGATAGTGAAGGCGTCATTTGGTATGCTTGCCTTTATTGATCAGTGCTTTGAGTATAGCAGTTGAAAGGTTATGTTGCAGCTGTACAGGACTTTGGCTAGGCCACTTTTGGAAAAGGCATGCAATTCTGGTCTCCCTGCTATAAGAAAGATGTTGTGAAACTTGAAAGGGTTCAGAAAAGATTTACAAGGATGTTACCAGGGTCGGAGGGTTTGAGCTATAGAGAGAGGCTATTTACCCTGGAGTGTCAGAGGAAGAGAAGTGACCTTATAGATTTATAAAATCATGAGAAGCATGGATAGGGTGAATAACCAAGGTCTTTTCCCCAGGGTGGGAAAGTCTAAAACTGGAGAGCATAGGTTTTAAGGTGAAAGGGAAAAGATTTAAAAGGGACCTAAGGGGCAATTTTTTTCAGAGAGTGGTGCATGTATGGAATGAGCTGCCAGAGGACATGGAGGCTGGTACAATTACAACATTTAGAAGGCATCAGGCTGGGTACATGAATAGGAAAGATTGAGGGATATGAGCCAAATAGGATTAGATTAATTTAGGATATCTGATTGGCATGGATGAGTTGGACCAAAAGGGTCTGTTTCTATTCAGTACATCTGTGACTATGTAACATAGAAACTTATTTCTAGTCTTTGTTATTCCCAAATATACATTTGTACATGAGGGGGACAAATTGCCAGGGAAGGAGACTGTGAGTGTATGTACATAAAAGAGTAAGAGAAAATAAGCATTGAGGGTAATTATGGGTTATTAGCATTGGGCTATGGAGAGGAAGCAGTTGTTGGAAATCATGGACCATTTCAGAAAGTCCCCCACTTCTCCTGCCTGAGTCTAATTGGTTGAGGGAGGTAGATTTTCAGAGTTTCAACAAAGATCACTTATCCCAGCACATTCTGTACATCGTTCACTTATGCAAATTAAAAATTGCTTTGAAATCTTACCCCGATTCCTAACTAAATTACTTACTGCATTTTTGAGGTGCCTCCTGACCTTAATGTGAAGTCCTCTGTGGTGCCACACAGTGAAGGGAAGGGACATGGAACTGAGTACATGGACTGGGAGCGGCTATTATGGTGAGGTCCCTCCATCTGAGGTAGAAGGCCTGGGTTCAAGTCCCACCCTCCCCACATGACTGATTAAAAAAAATCCAATAATTAATTGAGTTGATAAAAGGTGCTGCTAGAGAAGAACAGAAGCACATAAATCAACCTTGGTGGGAAAATGAGGACAAAAATTTGTTACTGGTAGAAGAGTGGCTGCAAAATAAAACAAACTGATGAATTCCCCAGCCTTTGGAATTGTTTTACTGCATTAATGACAATGCTGACACAGCCTTTCAGAGAGGAGGCAGCACCTTTCCTGTACATCAGTTGTGGGGTGAGACATAGACAGGAAGTTAAGATGGCACTAGCCTAGGGATTCTGAGACTCAACTGGAAGTTTCACACTCGCTCCACATCACGCAGGATCAGGGACTGAAGTCCATGGTGAGGGTGGAAACTGGATCTCAGCAGGAGGATGCCTCCGTAGAGGAAGGAGGATTACAGAGTAAATTGAGGAGCATGGAAGTTGTATTATGATTGGAAGTTTGCAGTTACAGCTGGAGAGGTACCTGGCAGAATGCGCATCAGCTCAAGGCCCATCACATTCAGAGAGATCCTGCTCTGCTGAGAACCAGAATGCTGTCCCAAAGGAACGTCAAATTCAAGAGGCTGGGATCTTCCCCAGACTACAAGCCAAATGTGCAATAAAAGATCCAGAAGTTCACTGCAGGACAAGATTTCTCCCTCAGACCACAGACACAGAAAAATTACAGGGAGCTTTCCAATATAAAATGGCTGCTACTTTTGACAAAATATCAATTTAGTTCATTTGGAGGAAGTGATTGAAAACAACAGGATATAAACGAGTCAACATGTATGAAGGAAGGTAGGCCCATCAGTGCAAAAGTTGATTTAAGATGCCACTTCAGCTCGGCATGCCAGCATAAGTGACAGTGTGCTGCAGAGTGAGAAATGCTGCTTTTCAACCCACTCCTGCCAAGGATAAAACCAAGGGCTATCATTTGAACAAAGATTTCATTGTCATTGATCAATAAGCTGGAAAGCTGCCCCCTGGACCCTGGTCAAAAATGCTCTTCAAAAAACAGATTAGCTAATTATTTCTTCAAATAGGCCACACAAAACTGTGACGTCACTCCAAAAACAATTCATGAAATGCAACACACTTTGGGACATCAAGTCAGTGATAGACTCTGCACTGGTAGATGTTAACAGGTTTAAAATACCATCTGAAGAAACTGACTGAGGTATTTTGGGATGATCAAGGACAGTGGTTTTACAACAGTGATTTTACACATCTTTGAAACAGATCGTCACAATACTAAAACTTTATTTAAAACAGTTTTGCTAAATCACCGATGGATTTAACAAAATATCTTACCCAGCAACTTCCAGTGGCTCAACAGATCTGGCTAAATACAAACAGGACTCGTATTTGTCCAGGATCCTGGCTCTACATGGTACAGACATCCAGCATGTTGAATAGAAGTAAAATATTACATTTAGAAACAGAATACGAGTTATTACAAAAATAACAGCATTTTCCCCCTTTGGAAAAACTGCTAATTTATGAAAAATTCCTCAAATGGATTAAAAAACTAAAAATTTTGGCAACTTCTGGAAAAATGTTTAGTTTGCGACTGCCATCAGGGATTCAAACTGATTCTGCTTCATATTTGGCAAGTCCATAGACAGCTTTTAACCCAGGGACTCTAACCTCCAGCTGGGGGCATGAACTGGGACAGCCACAGTTTTCACTATTGCTTTTAGTCCTACTCCCAGTCTACCAAGAAAACTGGTCAGGCAGTCTGACAGGGACAGTATTAGGGGATGTGCATTTGGCTACATAGCTGCGCAGGCCATCCCAGCCAGAGCTGAACTGTATTTAGCTAGCACCTCTCCTTCTGAAAAGGAGTCACTGGATGATAATCAGGAACCCTGGCTGATTTTATCCTCCTTCCTCCAGGACCCCACAGCCAATGCAATTTCCTGCCTGAACATAGGATGAAGGTCCAGTGATTACAAGTCAGACAGTGACCAGAAGTGATGCTGAAGCTGTACATGCAGGAAATGCTTGCAGTTCAGTGGCAGCCATCATTTACCCAACCTCCCTCAGAGCCACCCTGGCCCCGGTCTGAACTGTCCTTTCCGAGCTACAGTAGCTGGAAATGAGGGGCTTTCAGCGAATACAACATCAGCTGTCAGACACTTGGCTTAGGTCCTTCCATTCAGTCCTGTCACATGAACAGAACCACTAAGTTTTGAATACAGATAAGAGGTTGTTCCTTTAACTCCTCTCTGGATTTTCATGGCTGGGGTCGGGTGGGGGGGTGGAGATAAATGGGAGCACGAGCAAACAAAAGCACATTGGAGACAGCCAGCGAACAAAGTGCTTGAGAGCGAGAATAAAAAAGTTTGTGTGTGTGTATACATGAGGCAGAGAGAGAGAGAGAGAGAGAGAGAGAGAGAGGGAGAGGGAGAGGGAGAGGGAGAGAACAAAACGTGTGCATGTGAGACAGATAGACAGTGACAGCGAGAGACAGAGAGAGAAAGAACGAAGTGGTTAAGTGCACAAGGGAGTGTGAGAGAGAGAAACCGAAGGGAAGCTCATGAAGAGGAGGAATGGAAGACCTCACATTTAATGAGCCTTTAAAGCCACATCTAGCTATATAACCCAGATGATGCTGAAGATGAAAATACAGCAACCGGATAGTATGCTTTGGTCACATTCTCTGATCAGCACAATACAGCTTTCTGTCCTCACATTTCCAAGTTGACAAATTCTTCAAATGAGAGCACTGCCAGTTCAGATACATTCCAGAGTTTCAAACCCTGTCTGCATTCACATTTGGTTCAGTGACAAACAGTAGTAGCTCAAGCTGCCTTATCTGAGCACACTGACAGTTCAGTACCTGCACAGAGCAGAAACTGAGTGCAAACACATTTCGATAGTTTGGGGTAGGAGGTCAAAATGATTGGATACAGAGTAATTCTGATTGGACTCGAAGGATTATATTTGGGCAGCTAGGTCCTGCCTGTGCAGTTTCTGGATAGACAGCAGTCAATTTCAGATTGGGAACTGGGTTTGCCATCAAGTGCAGCTTTAAGAATGAGGGGATAGGGGGAACGGGAGTGCTGATACAGTGCACGGTTTTACCTAGGGACAAACCAGCAAGGCACTGACCCAGCCTAGAGGAAGATCCTCTGACTTTTGCCTGGCTCCTACTCAAACCCATTGGATGAAGCTGTATCAGGCAAACTGATTGGTCCTGGGGTTTGCCCGTGTCCTTCCCTCCTGCAAGGCTGATCGACCGAGTGTGGCTTTACAACCAGTGGAGCATCCTCCGAGATCTTATCCCTCACCACGACAAGAGTCCCGTCAGTAAACAGCAGCGTTCAAACCAGAGATGGACCCAGTTTCCACACTGACAAATCACTAATGCCCTGGATTCTGCAGGACAAGTAACCAGGCCATCAGATTGCAGGACACCAGTCTCAAATGCACCAGATGCAACTGACATTTCCTTGTGACAAATTGCCAGGTTTGCCTGGTCAGGGGGCAGATGCAGTCTAAATGCACACCATGTACCATAGGAGTGCAGTATCACCAACACATCATGCCCAGAATACTGGGGTTGCAGAGGGAGAAATGTCTGATCAGGGTCAAATCACAACGACTGCTTCCACAGGCAGCCTCAAGGCATGCGACTCCATCTGACCACTGCAGAGAGTTCTGTGCAAAATCCAAATCTCTTCCATCACCGTCAAGTCAGGTGGAAGCACAACACAAGCACATTAAGACTATACAAGGTGCCCTACCTGTTTAAACAAGTTCAGGCATGCATTTCTGGACAAGGTTTTACTTCTGCTATTGTTAAACAAGTTAGTCCTCACTGTAAAATTAAAATTCAGTTACTAACACCACTTGAGTGCGCGCACTGCGGGAGGTGAGGGTAACAATTCAAGATCACAGCACACAAAGGAATTCTCTTAGTGACTATATTTTTTTTTAAAAAAACCCTTAAAAATTCTTGGAAACAAAAAGTGCGAATTCTGTTTTTAGACCAGCAGTCATGACTGGACAAATCCTTTTTACAGCACCGCTGTCAGCTCAAAGAGGCATACACATTCTTTAAAACAAAAAGACCATTCACAGATTTCTTTTCTCCCCCCATAATTTAAAGAAAGAACACCCAGGATCAAGAGAGCTCACTGCTGTCCCATAAAGATATGGCACTCCTTCACAGTCAGGTTGCCTAGTGCATGCCTTCAGGAATGTATGCAGAGTTTGAAAATACTGTACACTTTTGTTGCCCTTCCCTCCACAGAATTCTTCGGCAGGCTCAGTGTTTATACGGAGGTTTCAGGCAGAGGGTTGGAGTGGGGTGGGGTGTGGGGGTGTTTTTGGGGGGTAGGTGGGGAGAGGCACTCCTTCAGAGGAAGTAGTCAGCAACTGTCTTTTTAGCCGATACCCCTCGTGATTCTTGAGGGGCAGCTTCAAAAATTGTAAATTCCTTCTCCAAATGTTCGTCCAATTCAAGTATCGCAGCGACATTTCCACACCTGGGTAAACACAGCAGACAAAATGAAACATTGGACAATGTTCAACGTTAAACACTTCATGGATTGTTAGTTGGGCTCAAGGCATGGTGCATTTGCTCATATTGAGGCTGCACATAGAAATATACAGTGCCCTGCTCTTCACAGAGAAAATGCACCCTGTTTTAACTCAAAACAGATGACACTTAATCTCTAGCTCCTCCCTCAGGGCAATGCCTTGACCAGAGTCCTGGTTTCAATTTTAAACAAAGATTGGCAGTTAATTGTCAGTCCTCATTAACTGGTGCATTCACTAATAGCAACATCTCTACAATGCTACGTTCAATTGCCAACCAATCAGCACTTTCCTCAGTATGAACATGTCGGTTTTCCCCTTAAAGTGAACTGTCCAAATGTGTAGAAAAGCTTTGATAAACATCCGTCTTTCTTTTACACGCAGATTCTGGACTGCAAAATAACTATTAACACTCTACTCAACTAGTCAGTAGACCTCTGAATCAGGAGGATCTGCCCTCATTGATTTAAATTTAAAGGGATACTGACCTAGTTATTCTTATGGATAAGTGGTTAAAGAGGTAGAGACAACAAAACTACAAAGGACAGGGACATAAAAACAAAATAGCACAAATGCTGGTGAATGGGAGAGACAAAGGACATTGAATGACAAGACACATTGTAGAAGCTGCAAATACATGGTGAAATTAACTTGCAAGAAATATCATAAATCAATGGATAAGTTTTACAATTGTATTTGGGAAGAAAGGTCACTCGGGAGTAATAAGTCTTTAAAAACTGATAATGGCGATGGCGTCAATGAAAATAAGGAAATGACAGACATTGAAAAATTACTTAACATTTGTACTTACAGTACAGGAAGGGGGAAACATGCTGGACTTTGAGATAACTAATATTGGATCATGGACTGGGACTTACCAAAATTAACATAAGCAGAATAAGATAAAAAATGGCACTGAGGAGTGACAATTCCCCAAGGAACATTGCTAAATGCACAAAGTTTAATCTTCCAAATTTCTCAATTCTCTAACTGTTCAGTTAGTTTGGAAAACTGCATGTGTCACTCTGCTATTTAACAAAGAAGGGGGGTAACCAGGGAATTAAGGATCAGTTAGTTTAATATCAGTTACTGGAATAAGACTGGAGTTTATAATTGAGGATAGAGCAGCTGAAAAGCTTGGCTAGAGCCAGTGTGGATTTGTAAACCAGCAAGTCATAGCTGATGAACCTGACTGCATCTCTCAAGGCAGTAGACAGGACGAGTAGCTAAGATGTGCCTGTGCCTGTGCCCATCTAGACAGAACTTGATAGAAGTACAGTTGGCCGGGGTACTGGGATCTTAGTGATCAAGAATGTGGAGGTATGTGCTCCATGAAGCTAATGGCTCTAATGTTGCTCTCTGCCTGGGCCGAGGAACATGACATACTGACTGAACAGAGATACTAGACAATCAACCAAAGACATGGGTTCCAACAACATAACTTCACCCTCTCATTTCTCAATAATGATTCAATTGGCCTTATGGCTTGCTCCTTTTTGTTTCCAAGTGTTTCAACTGCCTGAACTACCCTTTACCCCACTTCACATCTCACTCGCAGCCATTACCCCCCCACCCAATGAAGATCAATCGTTCACAAATACTTCTGGGATTTGGTGGGTTAATTATTTTCAGACTCTTCTTACCCAAGGGGCAACAGTCCACAAAGTACTCTGGGCGTGTAGTCACTAGTGCAATGTTGGAAACTCAGAAACCAACTTTCACTCAAAGGTTCCCAAAAGTAAATCAGATAACAGCCAGATAGTCTGCCTTGACAATGTTAGTTGAGGGATAAAGTTTGACTACATCAGAGAGAACTGCCCTGCTCATCAAATACTGACTGGGGAATGCAGACAGCCACACGAGGGAGCTGACTGAACCTCAATTTAACATCCCGTTTCAAAGACGATATCTAAATGCAGCCTTTGCTGACTGTATGCAGATGGGCAGTATCCTGCTCAACACTGGGATAACCTCACAAGCAAGGAAATCAATAAATGGAAGCAGTTTCAGTTTTCGACCAGCAGACAGCCAGTGCCTGTTGAATTGAGTTTTATTAAATGAAGAACACCCAGAGAAGAGGCAACAACCAGACACAGCAACTATTTAGCAAGCTCTCACCTGTAGCAGTAATTGGGTGCTGACCATACAGTTAGCACGGTTTCATTAAAGTGCCACTTATATCCCTCCATCACCAGCTGGTGGGCACGGCAAATCAGATCTATGCTATTGGCAGCATTGAAGTGGGCAACAACATCACTGCCAAAGAGGTAGCCAGCTCCTCGAGGGCTGATGCCCCAGCCGGTGGTATCTAAAAAAAAAAATCAAAAAACAAAAAAAGTCAGCTGTTGGCTTGATGATTCAAACAAAGACAAAGTTGTGCCCAAAGCTGGTCAAGGAGAAATACTGTTTTAAAGCTGCAGTGACCATTGACAGCACCATACCATGGCAAAAAGCCCAGTTCACTCTGGTACGACATGGTAGACACCCAATTCATCTTTGAACTAGAAACATAAAAGACAGAATCACAGAAATCCAGGAGAAACTTCTTTACCCAGAGAGTTTAAAAATGTGCAACTTGCCACAACATGGAGCAGTTTGATGAACAACATGAACGGGTAGGAGGCAAAGAGAAAAAAGGAATAGATGATGATGATGCAGATAGTGTGATGGTGTCAGGAGGTTGGTGTACAGCACCACGCTGTAAATTTGTGCAATACCAACAAAATGATGGAGCAGTGCAGATATCTGCATTCTCACCCTCAACCCACCCGAGACCACCAAAAGGACTGATCGAAACCATCTTCTAAAAGAGTCAATCAAGTGCTGTCTACAGACAGGACTGACCAGAGGACCTGCCCAGAGAGTTATCACGTGCTGCTGTCATGGCATGTCCTCCAGGGAAAGAGCAGGGATCTGACATTGATCTTACAACCACCCTAGGAAGGGCTGGTGATGGGTACCCACCAGCACTTTGTCACTATGGGGTAATCCAAGTGATCAGAAGCTGGCAGCAAAAAGCTCCTGAGAGAGTCCATCAATAGGCAGTAGCCCCAAAAATATATCCATTGTTTACACTGTGTGCACGTTAGCATTCAGGATGTAATTAAACACAGATAAAATCTAAAATAAATGAGTGCTAAGCCTTCAAGTGGGCAGGAAAATAGTTAAGGATGAAAACTGAAAATGTGTAAGTCTTTAGACTCTACTGCTCTCTACTGGTTAAACTGTTTAGCATAAATCAATAAAGCTAACTAAAATGTTGAATTACAGATTGTAGAATAGTGGGCAGGAACTGATGATCAAACTGCCCACACTTGTGACCTGGTTTATAAAGACACAAAGGACAAACACAGACAGCAAGACAGACAAAGTGTTAAAGGTCAGAATTACAGACTAAACTGCTGGAACATGACCTGGACCATGAAACGATTTATATTACCTTGATGGATGCTCCCTAACCTATCATGTTGTTTAGGTGTTGCTCAGGAGAAGGATGGTGAAGGGGCTAGGGATGGCTGGCCCTTCACTGATCAGGCAAACTGCCAGGAGGCGAGTAACTTCAGGAAGAGGCAGACACCTGGCAGATATAACTTAATGTGGAGAAGTACAAGGTACCACACATCCAAGAAAACAAGGAAGAGGAGTACACACACATGGAAAGATGCTGGGGCGTGTGGATGAACAGAGACCAAGTTGAAGTCCATAATTTGATGAGTGCAGGTAGATATGGTCACGAACACAGGCGAATGGGACTAGTTCAATTTAGGATACCTGATTGGCATGAACAATTTGAACCAAAGGGTCTGTTTCTGTGCTGTAGGTTTGATTTGATTTATTGTTGTCAGATGTACCTAAGTACAGTGAAAAGTTTTGTTTTGTGAGCAGTACAGGCAGATCATAGCAAACAAAGACATAAAGATCATAGGGTGCTTAGACAGAGAGGGGCATACAAGGTTACACTGCACAGGAGGTGCACAAAACAAGATCAACATTATTTGAAGTTAGAGAGTCCATTCAGCAGTCTAATAACAGCAGGGAAGAAGCTTTCTTGAATCTGTTGGTGCATGTGTTCAAGCATCTGTATTTTAATTTGATTTTAATTAAGAATTTTTGTTTTTTATTCATTCACCAGATGTGGGCGTCACTGGCTAGGCCATCATTTACTGCCCAGAGTCAAACACATTCCTGTGGGTCTGCAGACACATGGGCCAGACCAGGTAAGGACGGGAGACTTCCTTCAGTGAAGGGCAGTGAACCAGATTGGTTGCTCTGACAATCGGCACAGATTAAAAGGAGATCCCAGATTTTCATGAATTCAAATCCCACCATCTGCCATGCTAGGATTTGAACCTGGGTCTCTGGATTAATATTCTGGTGATAGTACCACTGGCCAGCACCTCCTCTTAAAAATACCCATGAATTGGGATGACTTTATACAAAACTTTGGTCACAACACAATTGATTAAAAACTTCATTTTAGAGGGGGCATGGGCGTCATGGAGTTTAGTGAAGACAGAGCAGGAAGACAGTAAGAGTTTAGTATTGAGGAGGATAGGTTTAGTGATCGAGACTTGAGAGAGAGAGAGAGTAAGTTTTGTTTTAAATGTTATAGGAACCATTGATCAAGTAAAAGGGAAAGTATTTCCTCTTGTTGGGAGTTAGCAAGAAAGAATCAATTTTGAACTGCTTTTTATAGTTGAGCAGTGGGGTTCAGAGACTCTTTATGAAGCATAGGGTAGCTGCAGCATGAAGCGTTTTGCTGTGGAGAGCGAGTGAAGGAGAGACCATAACATTTTTTAAAAGGACCATTGGCCAGGTGGTTGAAACAATAGAATAAACTATACATGGCGATTGAATGAAAGGTAGGCAGCAAATTGGTTTTGGATTTGCTCCCATAGCAAAGAAGGGTCAAATCATATCCTTCAAAAAGGTTGTATAATATGGTTTGACAAGAGGAGACTTGAAACTGAGAAGTGAGGAGACCGGTGTGCATACAATTCCAGACACGTTATGTCGCTGTCCACACTGCACACAGACACAGGCACAACATTGAAACGGGAATCAGATAGGGCTGGGGTGGGGTTTGGCGGGGGGCGGAAGGGGTTCGGTGATGGGGAGAGGGGCTACAAATTAGGGATCTCCTGCTCCCTCCCTCTCCCCAGACCGTATATACACACAATGTAAAGGAGCACGTGTACTAGCATCAGTAAATACTGCTTGGAGAGATCAGAAGGTTGCAGTTTCCTGCCTCACCTCAAATGAGGAATGTGATAAAAATGGAAGAGAAATTAAAATCAGTTTGGGCTCGTGCTCCCACTTATATTCCAACAACTCCTGCTCAGAAGGGCCACACACTTGGGAGAGGGTTGAATCAGACAATGACTGTGTCACCTCATAATGAACAACCTCATTTAGGCTCAACTCCATAGCTGTTTGGTGGGTCTGTAACCAACCAGTAAGAAGCTACCATTCTAGGGCAGCAGGGGGGTAAAACTGGCTTTAAATGTTCATCTAAATGAATTTCCAGCATTTACCTTCTGGGTCAGACCAGAGGAGATCACACATTGGACCATCGTGGGGCACTTCCTGCTTCCTGTCGATTGTTCTGATCTGATCCAGGGTCTGGATAGATGGAGAGAGGCCACCATGAACACAGAAAATCTATAAGAGGAGTCAAGAACAAAATATATTCAGTTTAAAAGCAAAAACAAACTGAGTGATTAAGTTAACTTTCAGTCAATCTACTTAAAATCTTGGTAGAACATATGGGGGTGTGTGTAAAAACCGAGCACCCCAGCCCCATTCTACCATTCACCCTGACTCATTTCTCACTCAAGCCAAGTCATGTCACGCACTGAAGATTCAGAGGAGGTTGATTAAAAGATGGATGGAGGTTACAGGGAGAGTATTGCTGAGCAAGGCTGAGCTGGGCTAAGCCTCTTACAAAAAGTGAGACAAAAGACCAGGACCCATAAACAGCCATGGTTGGGAGAACTGAGAGGTACAGGATAAAGGCTGAGGTAAAATAGGAGGTGGAGGAGACTGGGCACTGCACTGAAACAAGGAAGAGGTTTTCAATTCAGTGTACCAGGAACGAATGGAACCAGTGTCTCAGGTATTAAGGTAATAGTTAATGGACAGATGAAAATTAAGAGTATATACGGCATGACTTGTTGAGTTTGAAGTGAGAGGAAGCTTATAACCTGGAATAGTATAGAAATTGACAAAGAGGACATTGGACAGATCAAATCTAGACATCACAAGAGAGGACAAAGGAGCATACGAAGGAGTTGATGACACTGGATCCTTGTGAACATGGCAACGAACAGTACGTCACCTCTCCACATTCACTGCCAGACCTGCTGAGTTTATCCAGTACTCTCGTTTTTCAGTGTGTCATCACTTTCCAAGCAAATTCGCTCTAGACTTTGAGATTCAGTAATTTGGTGTTTGACCTTTAGTTCCATTAACCTACTTACACCTACATTATCCAAGGCCTGTCTGTGTTAGTTTACACCTCAGATCAGACCAGTTTAGATCATTTCTGCCACACAATAAGTCCAGTTTGCAACCTCTTCAGAGTTTTAAATCAGATGATCTTCCTTGTCACTCCCATCCTCTGAAGAAAATGGCAGAAACAGACAGAAATGCACAATAAACAAACTGAACACAAATGTCTTTCATGATTTACCTTTCCATCCACGACAGCAGAGAGACTGAGGTAGTCAAAGATCTCCGTACAGTACCTCCACACTGTAATCGATCCATATTTGCGCAGACACTCATCGTAGAAGCCATAAACCTGAGTAATCTGCCTGCTTTCGTGGTTGCCCCTGATCAATGTGATCCTGTCTGGATAGCGGACCTGTCACAGAAAGAGATCCAGCTTAGCCAAGAGAGTTGAAAGGGAAGTTTTTTTTGTAAAAAGACAATTGGTTATGTTCCTGGATCGACAGCACCTGCATATTTAACATCCTCCTTTTGGATGGGAAACAAGGTAATGATTTGGTCACATGTGGGCTGGTTAGCAAAGCTCCCTAACCTTACTACAATCGACTCTAAATAGGTGGTGAAGAGCAATCGAGTAATTAAAGAGATGGCTCCCTACACTCCCCCCACCAAACCAAAACGGACCCGACTTATTGGCAGATGCTGCTTGGCCTGCTGTGTTCATCCAGCTCTACATCTTGTTATCTCGACTTATTGGCATCCTGGTTTGGACATACATCATCACGCCTTCGCAGTAAGGCGTTGTAAATGCTAGAACCCTTCTGTCCAAAAGCAACGGTCTCAGATTAGTAGCCAAACCGGAGATTAGTCAAAAAATATTCAATTGAAAATTAACATCAAGTATCATTTTGAGCAAACACTAATGTTTGTTGTGATCATGAAAGAATCTGAAGTGTGAAGCTTTCGGCAGGAACAAGCCTCTAGAAAATGGATAACGTGGACAGAATGGACAATGTCACCTTTAAACTATTTACAATACGCTATGGCTCAATACCAGTGACTGCATTTCACATGGGTTATGTATAGAACGATAGCTATGATCAATAATTGCACATTTGATGCAGTACAAGAAAGAAATAGGGAAAAGGTATAAGCAGCTCTATAAAACGCTGGTTAGACCACACTTGGAATATTGTGTTCAGTTCTGGTTACCTCATTATAGGAAAGATGCGGAGGGTGCAGAGGAGATTTCCAGGATGCTGCCTGGACAGGAGGGCAGGTCTTAGGAGGAAAGGTTGAGGGAGCTAGGGCTTTTTTCATTGGACCGAAGTAGGACGAGAGGTGACTTGATAGAGGTGTACAAAATGATGAAAGGCATAGATAGAGTGGATAGTCAGAGACTTTTCCCCAGGGCGGAAATTACTATTACAAGGGAGCATAATTTTAAGGTGACTGGAGGAAAGTATAGGGGAGATGTCAGAGGTAGGTTCTTTACGCAGAGAGTGGTGGGTGTGTGGAATGCGCTGCCGGCAGTGGTCGTGGAGTCAGATACTTGAGACTTTTAAGCAACTCTTGGATAGGCACATGGAGGATAGTAAAATGTAGGGTATGCAGGGTAGATTGATCTTAGTCGGATAATAGGTCGGCACAATATCGTGGGTCGAAGGGCCGGTACTGTTCTATGTAAGTGGGCTCGTGCTGATCTTTTACTTCTATTAATGTAATTCTACATTATATTGAAACCAGCTTGCCTGGAGGTCTAATGGCTGCACTTACTCAGTCTGCCGTTAGGTGGAGCACTTTGTGTTTCCTCACTAATTTCAACTTGTACCTCAGAGACACTGAATCCATGTGAATGCTCCCTAAAGTCATGGGTGCCAATGTGTTACATTGTTTTGTAGCACAACCAGACTATGCATACCAGCGTGCTCTGATCACCAGGTCCGCATCAAATGCTCACAACGTGCATTCAGCTGGAATTATTAACTGGACAATCAAACAGAAACCTGGGTTAATAAGCTCTCACTTCACACTGGGAGCTAGGGCCAACTGCAAAGCCTTTATCACTAGTTAAGTGGTAATTAGACCAGCGATCTTCAGCTAAGCCCACTGTACTGTACCAGCAAGAGAAAGTTCAGATTTAAGATGCACTGCAAAGACAGTGTCCAAAACGACTGTCCCTAAACCTCAACACCCTGTAACCTCCCCTCGAGTTTGATCCAGTAAAACAGTTTTCCTTTTGGCTGGTGGACTGTTGAGTGATGCAGTAGCAGGCTGCTTACTGCAGCCTGAATTAGTTGAGTCTCAGAGGCAGGAATAGACAACTCAATTTTAATGCGATTTGAGCTCCCCTAACAAAAAGACGACTTCAGATTCAAGGTGACTTTTAAAAAGTCATTCCTGGGATATGGGTGGCACAGTGGCTCAGTGATTAGCACTGCTGCCTCACAGCACCAGGGATCCTGGTTCAATTCCACCCACTGGTGACTGTGCAAACTCTACACAGACATTCTCCCTGTGTCTGTGTGGGTTTCCTCCGGGTGCTCCAGTTTCCTCCCACAGCCCAAAGACATGCAGGTTAGTTGGGTGATCCACTGTGAATAAGAGGTTACAGGGTCAGGGTGGGGCTTGGGTCCGGTTGAGATGTTCTTCAAAGGGTTGGTGCAAACTCAATGGGCCGAATGGCCTCTTTCTGCACGGTAGGAATTCTACGTGGGCATCACTGGCTAGGCCAGCATTTACTGTCCATCCCTAACTTTTTCCATTGAGCAGAGGAGGCTGGCAGGGTATTCAGTCGAGATATACAAAACTATGAGAGGCATAGACGAGGGTGGATTTTTGTGTCTAAGACTAAAGGGCACGTTTAAGATGAGGAATAAGTGGTTTAGAGGATAGCAGAGAAAAAAAAAAGAATTGTTTGAAGTATGGAGCATACTGCCTGAGAGGGTGGTACCAACAGGTACTCTCAAGATTTAGGAAGTACTTGGTTGAGTTCTTAAAATGCCAGGGTATAGCAGCCTACAGACCAATTGTAGGTAAATAGAAGTGGTGTGGTTTGGTGTGTGTTGGGTCTGTACAGACATGGTGGGCTAACGGGCCTGTTCCTATGCTCAATAACTTAACTGCACTTGACAAGGTGGTGAGCTGCCTTCTTCAATTGCTGCAATCCTTGAGGTGTAGGAACAAGCACAACTGCTGTTAGGAAGGAATGTGGAGCCATTGATACTAAGAGAAGGATTTCATGCACTTTCAATTGAGAGTACAATACTTGTCCAAGACACAGCTACTGGGGTAAGATGGCATTTGGGCAGCAGCCAGTGACCTGGAGTACTGTTACACGATATGGAAGAAGATGAGTAGCTGACACAAAGGTTACAGCAACTCAATAAAAGTAACCTGGTGAAAACTACAAAAAAAAACAAACTCGCTGGCTAAAGAGTATCCACAGAGTATGATCACATACAGAATAAACTTCTAAAATTGCAGGAAACCAACAGAAGCAGCTTGGGTGACGACAGGGGACACGGTAATCCAAGCTCTCTACAGCAGTGTTCAGGGATGACTGGGAGAAAAGACTTGTGGACAAATACCATCTTAGCCATGATGTCCTTCAACATCACCAGCTGATTGCTTTAGGGGAGGTACCAGAGGACAGTCTACACTCCTGGGATTTACTGCTGCCAGAGTTGACATCATCAACTTTGAGAGGCCGAGGGAAAGAGTAAATATTCACACCCAGTTCACCTCACCTTCAGCGCCAATAGCAGCAAGAACGTCTCCACACTGTAGAAACCTCGGTCCACAAAATCTCCCATGAACAAATAGTTAGTCTCAGGAATGTCACCTCCAACCTGCAGGGGCAAAATGTAGATTCAGCAAAACATGCACACATTTACTCTAAAACTCTGCAATATCCACAGTGACTTGGCCGCTTGGATTCAGAAATGGCTTGGCTATAGATGACAGAGGGTAGTGGTGGAAGCGTATTTTTCAGGCTGGAGATCCACAAATAGTGGTGTTTCACAGAAATTCAATGACTCGGATGAAAAAAAGATAGATGGGTGGGTTAGTAAGTTTGCAGACGATACAAAGATGGGTGGACTTGTGGATAGTGTCAAGTTTACAGAGGAATATAGATCAGTTGCAGATATGGGCGGAGGAATAGCAGATGGCGTTTAATCCAGGTAAGTGTGAGGTGCTGCACTTTGGGAGATCAAATGTAAAGGAAAAGTATACAGTTAATGGCAGGACTCTGTACAGCATTAACGTACAGAGGGATCTTGGGGTTCAAGTCCATAGCTCCCCGGAAGTGGCCACACAAGTAGACAGGGTGGTAAAGAGGGCAAATAGCATGCTTGCCTTTATTGGTAAGGGAGTTGAGTACAAGAGTCAGGATGTCATGTTGCAGCTTCATAAGACTTTGGTTAGGCCACACTTGGAGTATTGCATTCAGTTCTGGTCGCCATATTACAGGAAGGATGAGGGTGCAGAAGGATGCTGCCTGGATTAGAGGGTATGAGCTATAAGGAGAGGCTAGAAAAACTCGGCTGTTTTCTCTGGAGTGGCAGAAGCCAAGGGAAAACTTGATACAATTTTATAGACTTCTGAGATGCATAGACAGGGATCATGCTCAGAATCTTTCTCTCCCCACCCCACCAGAGTTGAAATGTCTAATACTAAGGGGCATGCATTTAAGGTTAGAGGGGGTAAGTTTAAAGGAGATGGGAGAGACAAGTGTTTTCCCCCCGACCACCACACAGAGTGATAGAAGTCTGGAACACGCTGCCATGGGTGGTGGTGGTGGAGGCAGATACAATAAGGGCATTTAATGTATTTTTAGATAAGCACATGAATATGCAAGGAATGGAGGGATATGGACCAAGGGCTATACAAAGGCCTGGTTCAGCCACATCTGGAGTATTGTGTCCAGTTCTGGTTGCCTCATTACAGGAAAGATGTGGAAGCGTTGGAAAAGGTGCAGAAGAGATTTACCAGGATGTTGCCTTGAATGGAGGGAAGGTCTTACGAGGAAAGGTTGAGTGCGCTAGGGCTTTTCTCTTTAGAACGACGAAGGATGAAAGGTGACTTGATAGAGGTTTACAAAACGATCAGAGTGGACAGCCAGAGACTTTTTCCTAGGGTGGAGGTAGCTATTACGAGCAGGCATAGTTTTAAAGTGAGTGGAGGTAGACATGGGGGAGACTTCAGAGGTAGGTTCTTTACTCAGAGTAGTCGGGGCGTGGAATGCGTTGCCGGAGAGAGTAGTGGAGTCGGCCTCATTAGGGCATTTAAGCGGCTATTAGATAGGCATATGGATGATAGTATAAGGTAGGGGTGGAGGTTAGATAGACCTTAGGATTAGGGTAAGAGTTCGGCACAACATCGTGGGCCGAAGGGCCTGTAATGTGCTGTACTGTTCTGTGTTCTAAGGGCAGGCAGAAGAGATTAGTTTAAATCGGACTCATGTTTAGCACAACATTAGGAGCCGAAGGGCCCATTCCTATGCTGTACTGTTCCATGTTCTATCTGCAGCTTCCAATTGCAAATGTCTAGACAAGAGACAGTTACCAGTTCACATAGCCTTGTTCAGCCTTAGGCCTAGGAGAGTGAACAGATCCTCAATTATCCTGACAGGCACCCGAGGTGAGCAAGATACATGCTAACTCAATACAGATGAACACAAGGCTACGGATATTTCTCGTGTTCTTATCAGATAAAAATCACAACACTTGCAAAACCTCAAGGGATTTGAACATACCTTAAAAAGTTCTTTGAGATCATAGAACTGCCCATGGATGTCCCCACACACCTGCAAGGAGAAACAACCAGCTTAGAAAATAAATGATTGCAAAATGACTGTTTCAGAATAAACATCCAAGGGCTTTGTATTTTCTTCATTCTTTAATAGGATATGGGTTGTGTTGGGCAAAGTCAGCGCAGCCCACACCTAACTGCCCTTGAATTGAATGGCCAGGCCATTTCAGAGGGCTGTTAAGAATTAGCCATACTGCTTTGGGTCTGGAGTCATGTGTAGGCCAGACCAGGTAAGGGTGGCAGATTTCCTTCCCTAGAGACTGTTAATGAATCAGATGAACTTTTTATGACGCATGATTATACCTGTATCTTCATGTCACCATTATACAGCATCGCTTTGAATTCTTGACTTAGTAACGGATTTTAAATTCCGCTAACTGGTATAGTGGGATTTGAATCCAACCCCCACATCAGCAGCCCAGGTCTCTGGATTGCAAGTATGGTGACATTATCACACCATCTTCTCCAAAGAACTGAAACATTTCTGTCACTCAAAAAGAAACCTCATTTAGAAGGAACAAAAACAAATTGCTGGAAAAGCGCAGCAAGTCTGGCAGCATCTGAGGAAGGGTCACTGGCCTCAAAACAGTTAACTCTGATCTCTCTCCACACAGATGCTGCCAGACCTGCTGCGCTTTTCCAGCGATTTCCATTTACGTTTCAGATTTTTAGTGTCCGCAGTTCTTTCGATTTCTTTTCAATATTTGAAAGGGCTGGTTATCTAGCCAAGAAGTTTTTATTTTGAAATTTACCTTTAAGAAGTTGTTTCCCTGAAAACAAATTGGGTGGAAGCACAAATACTGCATAATCTACCACCTGTGGAATTCATTACCACAGGAAGTAGTTGATACCAAAACACAATGTATTCAAGAGACAGCTGGATATAGCACTTGGGGCAAATGGGATCAAAGGTTATGGGGAGAAAGCAGGATTAGGCTATTGAGTTGATCAATCAGCCACAATTGTGATGAAGGGGCGGAGCAGGTTTGGAAGGGCCGAATAGCAGCCTCCTGCTCCTATCTTGTATGTATGCTTCTATGTAAATATTGGAGGCAGCCCCAATCTGGTGGAGCTCTCAATTTCTTGAGGGGGTCATGGAGGAACTTGCTGAAACTGGTTATGGGTGCACTTCACACCTCACCAGGATTACTCGTGACTGGCAAGAACTGGCTTTGAAAAATGTTGGTCTTGGGGCATTGGCATGGCTCACAAAAGCAGCATTTATTCCCCATCATTGGCTGACTTCAGGAAGCTAATTTTCTTGATGCCAGCAGTCCATGTAATGATGGACCTCTTGCTGATGTGGAGTGCCATTTGTTTCAGACATCCTACAGTCATTAATTGCTCTTCACACAAGCCTAAGCAACATTCGATACAGCATCTCAGCTTAGCATCTGGACACCTGCACGAGGGAGATCACAGGGCAATTGGGACAATGGCAGAGTTCTTTCCTTCAGTCCGGGGGGCAATGCTCAAAATGAAGCCAGTGCACTCAATCAAACATGAGACACACCGGGTGGGCTATATATGTCAGCTTTCAGAGGTATCAGGGTTAAGCTCACCAAAACTATGTGGCACACCTCTGCCCACTGGATAATGCATGGTTGTAATACAAGACAAAATGTGCAAGCCAATATAACACAGAAACAGAGACAAAGGACAGGAGTAGGCCAATCAGCCCTTCAAGCCTGCTCTGCTTTTCAATATGATCACGATGGACTTCGTGAGCCAGATGCGTTTTTACAAAAAAAAAAAAATGAAGAGTCACTGGACTCAAAACATTAGCTTTCTTCCCTCAGATGCTGCTAGATCTGCTAACTTCAACAATTTATGTTTGTAATTATGATTACCTATCAACTGTTTTAGGAAAAGCAAGGATGAATGGAGTTTATTTAGGTGGGGAACTATTTGATCTGCGAACTCAATCATATTAACACCAAGCACATAACAGTGTAAGGCACAACACAGGCAAAGTGTAAAGCTGGCTTCTTAGAATCCCAACCACAGGAGACTCCAAGATTTCCCCACAGGTATTTTTATTCCATTTTTGAAACAAATTTATTAAAGTTTCGTCTACTTCGATTTGAGAGACTGGCCTAAAACTACACCATCTCATTTCACTTCAGGTGTCAGAAGCAAGGGGGCTCAGGGGAAGTACCTGGAAACCACTAAAATCCCAGATGACCCTAAGCCCCATTGCTCCAATAGCAGACATGCCCCAGCTCCGCTTGGTTGCCCTTCCTCGATGGGGTTTCTCTCACTAAGACAGGATGGCACCACCTCAAATAATTTCAAACAGAGAAGAAAATCATGAACATTTTTCTGAAAAAGAATCCAAGATAGAAAAAAACTTTCACCTTGACATGAATGCAGATAAAGACACAGCATTAGCTCCAAATTAATGTATAAAATTAGCTAAGTAAACTCACCGTGACTGGGGAATCTACTTGTTGAACGTTGCTCTCCTCAGCAAGAATCTCCCTGTTTAAGAAGCAGCAAGCTTTGAGATTCAGACAATGGGACAAGCAAGATTCAGTGCTAAAACACCACTCTAACTTTCCATTTAGATCACGGAGGCTGTGATACAACATGCTTATGCAAGCACAAAGAAACAGACTGACCCACCCCTCTAACTACTTGTATGAGGGTCAACTCCCCTCTCACCGCAGTGCGCCTGAGGAAATAACAATCGGTTGTGCAATTCCTTGAACTTCCTGAAAGGATAAAGGAATACATGCTTTCCTGGAGGTTTTGCAGCATCTCTAAGGAAGATGCAATTAAATGTGATTCACTGGTCAGTCAGAGACCATCTCCTAGACTTAAAGGGTAGCTTGTATGAAAACCTGCCACATTTCTTTAAAACAGAAAGGGGCACAGTGCTCGACTGAAAGGGAAACACCTCAAATACACCTCCATGTCAATCTGTCATGAGTCCATACGAAAGTCTCCCTGTAGTTGGCAGGAGTAATATCAAGATCATGTCTTTTTAAGAGCAAAAATAGTCCTTGCAATATTGCTTCCAACACACTGTGGCATTGTGGATGGTTGACATGGGGTTCATCTTGGGGGAGTGACATGACAGCACCCCAAAGATTAATTCTCACTTCTGAACTTTTGGACATTGGCAGCAATAAATAATTCAGCACTACTTTTTGCACATCTTCAACATGAGATATGTTAAAGTAATGGGGGCAGTGGACCATCTAGAAACATTAGCATTTGTTCTTTTCAGCTTTGAGTCAGTTCCCTGCTCAATTGGATCATGGCTGATGTGTCTCTCTGTCACGTGGTTTCTCTAACACTCTGGCTTCAAAAGCTTCCTACAAAAAATGCTGTGTAAACAACCACATTTTTTTTTTTGATAAACTGTGCCTTCTAAGCTATTTAAAAGCAACTTAAAAGTGCTCAGGGTCCAATGCCATACTCTTGGTCCGCAAATCCAAGAGAATAGCCAAGTTCACACGGCAACCAACAATACCAATATCTAAATTCACCACTTAGTGAATTGGAGTTGCTGCCAGCTCATGCCTGCTAGAATGCTGAAAGTGCTGCTGCACTGTAGTGGACAGGAGTTTCAGGTACACACATCCCCGTAACCCTGCATTTCCCATGGCTAACCCACCTAGCCTGCACATCCCTGGACATTATGGGCAATTTAGCATGGCCAATCCACCCCAACCTGCACATCTCTGGACTGTGGGAGGAAATCAGAGCACTCAGAGGAAATCCATGCAGACACAGGGAGAACGTGCAAACTCCACACAGTGTCGCACAACGGTGGAATTGAACCTGGTTCCCTGGTGCTGTGAGGAAGCAATGCTAACCGCTGAGCCACCGTGCTGCCCAATATCGCAAAGTTTTTTTTTAAAAAAGATACATTTCCAGTTCCCTATCCATAGACTCTATAAACTGTTGCTACAGAAATAAGCCTTAAATCTCCAGGATTCAAGATCCTGTGTATGGATTAGACAATAGCGCAGACAGCAGAAAAAGCAGCACACCATCTAGCCAGCTGACTGAATTGCAGCCTACAGCAAGGAGTGAGAGAGAGCAAAGAACGATTAGCTATTCAACTGTGATCATAACCGTCAAAATCCATCCCGTCTCCACGAGCCTTCAAACATTACTCTGCTTGGGTCACTGAGGAGCAGGAACTGCCTTTTTCAAACTGTGAGCAAAGGCCAACTGTAACAGGCTTCTCAAAACTTGGATCAGCCCCCTTAGCTTGGGCCAGGGAATGGGCCCAGAGACCATGTGCTTGATGTTTGAGGCTGCCTTGAAGTGCCCAAGTCAGAGAACTGAGCACGCTCATGGAAGTGAAAATCTGAAACTCTCCAACAAAACTAAGACAATAGGCAAGAGAAATTTCTAACTGCCAAGAATTTTGACAGACAACGGCGTTAAAAGTTAGAGAACAGATCAGCCTTCAGCTAACCGACTAACAGAACTAGATTAAGGATCTGCACCTGCTCCTACACTCAATGAATGCTCCTCTATTCAGAATCCTAGCAGGCAGTGGAGGGGCAGGTGCCCGAGAGGTCAAGCTGACCGCAAGCTGCGAGGTTTGAAAACAAACACACACATCCTTGCATGTGTTAAATACAGAATGCTGTCCTTCACCAGGATATCTTCCTAGATTTGAAAATCCACAAACAAAGTACATTCATTTTAACTGGCACCATTTCAAACTTCTGAGGCAAACACATTCTTCATCCTACACTACATTAGAAAATTTAAATGGTGTATGAGTAGTTCACTCCCCACCAATCTGCCAACAATGGGTTCAATTCATTAGTTTCATACCTGGCTTTGGCACACAGTACTTTCACTTCACTTTCTTTGATGAGTTCACAGCGCATTAGCTGTTCTATCTGATGGTCCAGGTCACTTGTGTCAGCCATGGTCACTGGTAGAAATGAAGGGGGCGGTGGCTTCCGACACAACAACAGACTGAAAACACAAAATAGCTTCGTCAGAAATCAACCCCTTCCCCCTAAAAAGGGGTTCTAATAAAATCTCTAATACAATAGGATTAAACAAATCTGTGATGTCAAACTCTGACCGAAAACCAAACAAATAAAACCAAAATGCCAGGAAAACATGCGCTGAATGTAGGAGAGTGCACACATCAATCCTCTTACTGAGATCAGTTAAACTGACTCCCTACACCTTCACACAAATTCAAGCATCAGGCCAAAATAAGAGGCACTCACCAAAATCAATCGAGAACCAGGTCTCCACAGAACAAGGGGAGAGTGACAAAGGCTGAGATAGATGGATTCTGATCAGTTGGGGAATCAAGGGTTGAGGAAAACGCAGGAAAGTGAATGTGAGGAATTTTGGATCAGCCATGATCTTACTGAATGGCAGAGCAGGCTCGAGGGGCCAAACAGGTTACTCCTGTTTCTATTTCTTATGGTGGCATTTGGGGTCATTGAAAGCCACTTAAATTTTACATACAGTAAGAAACCTATCAAACTATTCGCGACCACTGGTGCTGAAGTTAGTGAGAACTTGAGAGTTAGCCGAGATGAATGAAGAACAAGCTCTGTCTAATTAATCACTTTATGGAAAAGGATGGTGATTGTGTTCTATTGAGACTTCCAAGCAATTCAATAAGTGTTCACTTAGAGAGGTTGAAGTGAAGAAGGGTAAAGAGACAGCACGGGAACAGAACTGGGTTAATGGATGGCTCTCAGACTGGCATAGCATCGCCAATGGAGTGCCCTAGGCACCTGCTGACAGCACCAGATTGGGAGACAACAAGCAGTGATGGAATATAGTCACCTGCAGAAAATGAGGTAGCTTAGGGGAAATGCTGACATAGTGCTAATGTCACAGGACTAATAATTCGCAGTCCCAGACAATTGTTCTGGGGCCATGGGTACAAACCCCATCATGGTAGCTGATGAAACTGAATTGTATTTAATAAATCAGGAACATAAAGCGAGCTGTCACAGTCACATTTTCTGAACTTATCACCGACTGCTGTAAAAACCCATCTGGTTCACTAATGTCCTTTAGTGAACGAAATCTGCCACCTTTATCTGGTCTAGTCTACACGTCAATCCAGACCCACATCAACAATTGATTCTTAAGTGCCCTCTGAAATGGCCTATGAAATGAAAATGGATAAGCAATAAATGAAGACCTAGCTAGTGACCCCACATCCAGTCAATTAATAAAATGGTCTTAGCAAGCCACATTGTTCAAGGGAATATAGGGATTGCCGGTGATAGCTGTTATGATCCCAAACCAGCAAAAATCATGTTACAATCTGGCTCGAGATTAGTAATAGTTTTTTTTTTGAAAAGATCATAGAGTAAGATATCCCAGGTACTAAGCATCAGTACAATACCAGATTTCACAATTTGGAACAAACAACCATAAATTTCACTACATAAAGTTAAAACAGTAGTAAAATCTACAATATATACATACATGCTTACTTGCAATTTCCTCTAACATTCAGCACGAATCCAAGGTAAATGAGTAACAAAACCTGTGCTCATACACCCCATAGCATACATCAAATAACATATATGATCAAGTCAGGTTCCATGGATTTGTAAGCATCCGCCTAGACTTTAGAGACACTGTGGATTATTAAAACTTTACAAGGGATTCACACCCTCAGCTTCTGAAGACCTAGCTCATTAGATTCACAAAAGTCATACTGTTGCAGATTGCCTCAATGACTACTCATGCCCTGGTGCTTCATTTTCCTTTCCTGCATTTCTTCAAGATTCTTGAAACTGCACTCCAGCACCTACTCACAGGCACAACCCCACCTTTTTCACCAACTAGCTTCACCAAGCTGGCACTGTGCCTTGGGTTTCTCAGTTACATCAAGAAAAAAAGAGTGTGCTCTGGGATTCTTTGATCCCATTCTCTGACAGCACTGTACTATTAACTGCACACTGGTTTCTTCTGAGCCCTCTGCAGTTCCCAGCACTCTCCTAGTGTCCTACCTCCAACACTTAAGTTGCGCTCCTGGCTCCCAACATATCTGAAGCACTGGAGTTGTAATTACAGGGAGTGAGCTGTTGAATACAACGTTTGAAAATAATTGATAACACAAACTGTCATAGATTTTAGCTGGTCAGTGAATTCAGTAGAAAGGGATAGGTTTGATTTGCATTAGAGAGACTAGGTTCATAAAATGTTTCAGTGTCCTGATCTTAATTTATAATGCATCACCACTGGGGTTACTGAAGAGGAAATAACAAAAAGGTACTTTATAGAAGTAGACACACTCAAAGCAAATTGGTAAACTGATTAAACAATACAAGGAAAGACAAGAAAGTGGGATTGGACTACAAGGAATTTTCTGCGCTGAAATTTCAGAATAAATTGACATCAGTGGTATTTGTATTTAAACCAACTCCTGACAGTCAGTTGAAATGGGAGATAGAAGCTGATGCTTATTCTGCTTTAGATTTATTTGCAGACTGAAACACTACAAGCATATAGCTCCTAACTCTACACTACTCTTCCAGACTACAGTCAATAAATGTTTCACTATCCTCTTTGGTGGATCCATGAAATCAAATCAACTAATTAACTTATAAAACAGCCCATAGCAGCACAGCTGCAAAACCTGCAAAGGAAGCTTACTAACTCAAATTAAATGACATTGCCAGGGCTGAGATTGCAGAAGGCTTCAAGCACGCCAGCGGGCACCATGCGTTCCCTCTCCAAGAACACCCTGACACAGAACAAACATAAACTGCCTGCCTGTTGTCTTTGGTTGAGTCTAATGACCCCCCTCCCTCAGCCAGCTGCCTGGACCAACTTGGCCAGACCCAGAAGAAAAAAACACGGTGGTTCTCTGGCAGTCCCATTCTCCTCCATACTTGGTGGCCAGAAATCAGGGATGGGGCAAAAGTGCATGTGCTCATGTAATCATTCAACCTATGCCTGCCACTTGTGTTTAGCCTTACTTAGTACAATTAGTATTTATCTTCAACAGTAAGTTAATACATGGAGAACTCTGTTTAACACACGTCAGGCAGTGTTTGTGGCAGGGAAATACAATGTGACACAGCTTACAAAGAGCAATCAGGTTGCAAACAGGAGAGCTAACTGGACACCAAGATATCCAGGATTTCACTAACTAAATCATGACAAGAAGTTACTGCTATTTGAAATACCCAGTTATAAAGCCAATTTTCCACTTTGTAGAGTGATAAACAGCATAATTGCAGCCTCTAACTCTATACCAGAATTCTTTCTTATACACCATCACTTTTTCATTCATTTCACTGGAGGAGGAGGAGTAGGGAGTCTTCCTTAGCTCCATATAGTACTGCACTCAACAACCCATTGCCTCTGGGGACTAATCCCTCCGTTCTCTGACAACCACAACCAAGCCTCCCCCTCATTTAAACTCACTTTCCATATTCCTACTAACCTCTGTTGCCATTGGATCCGTCACACCAACTCAATGTGAACTTGTCAAAGGGACAGATAAATCTCAAACAACAGACAAAGACAACTGCACGAGCTTGCTAAAATACAATAGGGAGCCGACAGGTAGCAGATAATTTTAAAGATAGATCCAATGTAAAGTATAACACCGTGAACAGCCGCTTTCCATTACTGGTGTTGGAAAGCCACTGAAGATGATTTTTGAACAGACTTCTCAAATGTTAATCTCTCTCTGCACCTTCTTTGCAGCTGTAACACTATTCTGTAATCTGCTCTGCAATCCTGATGCATTTTGTATGCTGCGATCTGCTTGTAGAACACACAAAACAACACTTCACTATATCTCAGTACATGACAATAAGTTAAATTAGCAACTTAACAGGGTATCGCCTGTTGAACACTGAAACCAATCAGCTTGATAGCAGTATGTAATTATATCATGCCTAATGGAGTCACACATCCCAAGCTGCTTAAAGGCATTAATAATGAAACAGTTAATGAGATATTAGGACAGATGGCCAGAGGTAGATTTGAAGGAAGATCCCCATTTTCTCTGTCCAATAAGGTAATGTATTGATCGACAGCAGTAATGTACTTGGAAACCCCAAGGCATGCTGGGGAGATTAGTGTTTGGCCAGCTAATAGGTCCCACTGCTTACCCAGCAAGGACACTAATGATAAAGTGCTATAAAAATAGAGTTTAACAAAAAGAACACAATGTCATACAAACGTATTTTTAAAATAGTAGACCAAAGGGGACAAACAAAGACTTGGTTCAAAAGAAATAAACCGTTTTCAGAAGGTTTAAGAAGAACAACGTACCACATGTTTTGGAGGAAGTCCTACAAGTAGGAGACAATGATTTACGAGTCTATCATGAATAAAGGGAAAAGGGGGTGAGGCAAGAGAGATACAAAAACAAAAACAAAATTAGAGGGCGTACATTTAAGGAGAGAGGGGAGAGATTTAAAAGGGATCCAAGGAGCAAATTTTTCACACTGAGGGTGGCTCCTAAGTGGAATAAGCTGCCACAGGAAGTAGTAGATGCTTCCTATCAGTTACAACATTTAAAAGACATTTGGATAGGTACGTAAATTGGAAAGGTTTAGAGGGATATGGACCAAATGCAGGCAAGTGAGAATAGTTTAGTTTGGGAAACTTGGTCAGCAGGGACAAGTTGGTTCGAAGGGTTTGTTTCTGTGCTGTAGAGTTCTATAATATTATCCCCTTAACTCGAAGGATTTGTACGTTACAGATGATGACATGAGGGCCTTTAAAGAGGCAGATTAGAAAAAAGGAACCATGCAAGGGAGTGAGGATGGAGGAAATAGGTAAATAGAACAGAACGTATGGAGTGGTTGTTTGCAGAAAGGGTGAATCTTCAGCTAAACCTACAGTTGCAGTGGGGCTCAGGAGAAATGCTGCCACAGTGAAATAACGCAGCATTTGATATGAAAAGGAAACAGTGACAGAATGGAGAAACAGGTCACGGAGAGGCAAAGCATCACTCATTCAAGCAGTTTATTACCATTGTCAGAGTAATTAACAAAGTATAAAGCATAATATAGGCATTGAGTACAACAGCAGGAAACACATGTTGAACCTTATAAAGCTCTGATTCAGCCACATCCAGGACACAGAGTAGATCTGATCACCAGACCTTAGGAGGGTTTTTGAGAGGAGATTTACCACAATGGTTCTAGGTCAAGGGATTTTAGTTACAGCATTAAGTCAAAAATTTGAGGCTGCTCCTCTTGGAGCAGAGACCAAGGGAGATTTGATCAAAGTGCTCAAGATTATGGCAGGTTTAGAAAAGGCAGAGTGAGGGAAATCTGCTCCCAGTAGCTGATGATGAAAGGACTAAGGAACACAGATTTAATGTCTCAGCAAGAGATGCAGTGGAAGGTTATAAGGGGTGGAGGTTCAAATGGAGGAAGAATCTCTTTGCGCAGTGAATGATAATGACTTGGAACCCACTGCCAACATGGGGACAATAAACCATTTTAAAAGGAAATTCAATGGGCATATTCGGGAAACAAATGCAGAGCTACAGAAAGGCAGTAGGGCAATGAGACGAGCTGGGTCACCCTACTAAGAGCTAGCACAGACTCAATGTGACTGAGTGGCCTCCTCCTATGCAACGACAGTTCTAAGTTATGTGAATCTATTCAAGATTCTTCCAGTGCTGAGACACGGATAGGAGGCTGAATGAAAATAAAGAGGAGGAATAAATGGACCTTTCTCTGAATGACAGGCAGCGGCTAGTGGGATACCGCAGAGGTCAGTACTAGGACCCTAGCTATTCACAACATATGTTAATAATTTAGATGAGAGAACTAAACGTAATATCTCAAAACTGTGTCATCTGCAAATCAAGTGAGAGAATGAGCTGTGAGGAGGATGCAGAGATGTTGCTGCGTGATTTAAACAGGTTGAGTAAGTGGGCAAATGCATGGTAGATGCAGTATAATGTAGGTAAATGTAAGGTTATCCACTTTAGTAGCAAAAATAGGAAAGCAGGATACTAAGTAAATGGCCGTAAATTGGGAGAGGGGAACATTCAATGAGACCTGGTTATCCTCGTGCACACTTCGCTGTGAGTGAGTGTGCAGGTGCAGCAGGCAGTAAAAGATGGCAAATTGTACGTTGGCCTTCGTTGAGAGAGGGTCCGATTAAGGAAGAGGGACTTCTTGCTGCAATTATACAAGTCTTTAGTGAGACCACACATGGAATATTGTATGCAGTTTTGGTCTCATTATCTGAGAAAGATGTTCTTGCCATAGGAGTGCAGGAAAAGTTTATCGAATGTATTCCTGGGATTGCAAGACTGATGTACGAGGAGAGATTGAGTCAGTTAAATTCTATTCAAGTTTAGAAGAACGGAGTGTGGGGAATTTCAGAAACCTATAAAATTCTAACAGGATTAGACAGGTTAGTTGCAGGAGGGATGTTCCCAATGGTGGGTAAGTCCGAAAGCAGGAGTTGTAGTGACGAGGAGAGAGTGGGGAGCCCATGAAATTCGCTACTACTGAACGTGGTCAAGGCCAAAACATTGTATGTTTTCAAGAGGGGGTAAATATACCTCTTGCAGCTAAAGGGATCAAGGGATCTGGGCACAGGATGGGATTAGGGTATTGAGCTTCAATGATCAACCATGGTCATATTGAATGGCAGGGCAGGCTCGAGGGGTTGAATGGCTTACTGCTGCTACTATCTTTCATGTTTCTATGTAAGAATGGAGAGATTCAAACAGAGCGTTATTATACAAAGTGAGGAGGTGACACACTGTCAAGGATCTTGAAGAAAGGAAGCAGGAGCCGAGGGTGTATCTGAAAAAGACAACATTTGTGAGGGTGAAAATAGCAGGTTTGATAGCAAGAGGAGACTGTCCTCCCAGCTTTCAGACTAATAACAAGCAGAGGATGAATATGAAAAAGTCGTTTATAGGCTGGCAGGATGCAACAAAGGATATGCCATATGGTTCAGCATCAGAGCCTCAATTATTTAGATAGATATGACTTGGATGGCAGGTCCAGATGCATGGCTGTTAAATTCACTAATGACACAAGGATAGGTATGAACAAGTTGTGAAGAGGTCATAAGGAGTTTGCAAAGAAATATAAATAGGTTGAGTGAGTGGGCAAAAAATTTGCCAGATGGAGTATTATTTGACAAAAAATGTGAACTTGTTCAATTTGGCAGGAAGAGCTTTTAAAAAAGTTATTACTTAACAGAGAGAAAGTGCAGAACTAAAAGAAATCTGGGTGTCCTGCTACATGAATCACAAAGTTAGGATGCAGGTACAGTGAGTGATTAACAAAGCAAACAAAATGTTGGCATTTATTTAAAGAGGAATGGAATATAAAAGATGGGACGCTTGGCTACAGTTGTACAGGACGTTGGTGATACATCTTAAGTAACGCGTACGCTTTTGATAACTTTTAAGAAAGAACGTGACTGCATTACAGGTAGTTCAGAGAAGATTCACTTGACTGATACCCAGGTTTGGCGGATGAAGGAGGATTGGACAGGCCAGTCCTGTATCCCTTGGAGTTTAAAAGAACAAGAGGTGATCTTATTGAAATGTAATAGTCCTGAAAGGATGTTTCCCTCTTGTGGGAGAGACAAGAATTAAGATATCCAGTTTAAAAAAAACTGGAAATCTCTTCCATTTCAGACTTGAAAGCGAATGTATTTGTTTGCCCTCAGAGGGTCATGAGTCTTTCGAATCCTCTTTCCCAGGTAGTGGTGGAGGCAGGATCATTAAATATGTTTAAGGCGTCCACTGGCGAGTTAAAATGTTGGTTGTCATTAAATGAAGTAAATTCAGCAGCCCTGTTTGGATAGTGAGAGGGCTAAGTTCCCAGCTCCAACAGCAATCATTGAGGCCAACTCTCCTTCAGAGATGGTACCTGAATATCTGCTCCTCCTACCCTTAACATAAATTAATCAACTGGTCTTTAGACAATGCTAGCAAACATGGTTCTGAACCTTGGCAGTCCCTCACACTAACACCTCACTTCAGTAGGTGAACAACAAGGACTCCAAGAATCTGCCTAACCATAACTGCCCTCTGATATGGCCGAGCAACAAAATGCTGGCCTTGCCAGTGATACCCACATCCTTTAAAAGATGAAAGGAGGAACACTGAGCTGATATCTACTGCTTTTTCAGACATTTCCACACTTGACGCATTCTTTGTTTGAACAAGTATTTCCTCATTTCCCTCCTGATGAGACAGGCTCTGATTTTCAAGATGATAATCCTTTATCCTGAATCTCCCCCAGCCACAGAAAACCTCTCCCCACCCCTCATCAAAACACTGAAAATCCCAGCCAAATCAATTCTACATCGCAGAGAACACAAGCCAAGTTAACATGCATTCTTCCTCAGGTGTGGTACCTGAAACTGTACAAAATGTTCTGGACATTATCTAAACCAAGCTTTTGTACAACTGGAACTAAACTTTCCCCCATTTAGATTCTTGCTCTCCAGTTTTGCTTTGTTCCAGACAACTACATTTCAGTTACCTGCGTACACAGCTCCCAACCTCTCTCTGATCTCCACCCTTCCTGGAATTCTATTTAAACAAGATAGATCAATATATTCTTTTCCAGGCAAAATGGATGACTTCATGTTTATTCTGATACCCAGCCTTCAGTTTCAATCACACTCAATCCATCATACAATGCTCTTTCTACACCCCAGCCAGATCCTCACACCACTAGGAGGATTTTTGTGATGCACCACTGAGCCAGAAGCTCAGGTTCATGTCCCACATGCTCCCGAGATGTGTAATAGCATTCCTAAGCAGGTTGATTAAAATCACCACTAGTCACTTCACTGCAATGTAAATGTATACCCATTATCCACATGCTTTCTCCTATGGTCCAACCAATTCCCAAACTAGGTCAATGATTTTATTAGCCTCTTATGAGGAACCCTGTTAAATGGCTTCTGGAGTCTAAATATAAGGACATTTACTCATATTCCCTAGATCTCAGTTCAGTCACTTTCTTTGAAAATCCAATTAGATTCACGATAATGTCTACTTTTCAAGTCCACGTTGGAGTCTCTTCAATCTGCTAAAGTTTCACGGTCACCCTGTCTTTAATTGTAGATCCCAGTAACTTCTCCACAGCAGATGTTAAACTAAGTTGTCTGTGTGCCAGGCACGAGGCTGTCTCAGGGTCTCAGTCACATCTGTTTAGTCCACAGCCTTATCTCCAATCATGTTGCCTGCTCACCAAAGGAAAAAAAAGACACCTCACATGTGAACGAAAGGATTCCTTCAATGGCAGGACAAGAAAATCTCAACCACCAAAAACCAGCACAAGCCCACAGGCTGTGAACAAGCATACCTCACCTGCACCCAGCAACAAATACTTTGCCAGCCATGCTCACAAGGAGCTGCACCCAAAGCTAAGCCTGCACCAACAAGTCGTAACTGTTTCATTAACTCACCAAGATGTGATCTTCACTGCCTGGGCCAGCATTTATCTCCCATCCCTTACTGCCCTCGAGATGGTGGTGGTGAGCTGCCTCTTAGACTGCTATAGTCTATGTGGATTACAAATTTTAATTTCCTTGTTGAATATTAAATAAAAAGCCAGGGGGACTATATATTTCAAGTCAGTGCTGAGAAAAAAAGAATCAGTCAGGCTAGCTCCTGCCACCTTAGCCATCAGGGTAACACATTGTTTCTCAAAGAAGCCTTCAAACAAGACAGCCAACTAATGGTCTGCCTTGTGAGTCACTGAGCCAGATTGATAGCGTAGTGGGAATATCACTGGACTGTAATCTAAAGGCCTAGTCTGATGTTACAGAGGTATGGGTTCAAATTCTACCACAATAGATGGTAGAATTTAAACGCAATTAATAATCGATAATTGAAAACTAATTTCATGGTCACCATAATGGAGACGATTATCAACTGACATTAACAAAATAAAACAACCTGGCTCACTAATAGCCTTTGACAAAGAAATGTGCCATCCTTACCTGGTTTGGCCTGTTAGAGGTGACAGACCCAGGGCAAGGCTGTTGACATTTAAGTGCCCTCTGAAATGACAAAGATCTGCATTCAGTTCAAGGGCAATTTGGTTAGGGCATCAAACAATGGCCTTGCCATAATGCCACCCCATTAAAGAATAAATAAATACATATTCCAAGACCTCATTCAACAAGGAATAAACAACCTTCCTCACAATTTGATCTCACACAGTATACCCACCAGTTGGGTATATTTCATGCTCAACCATTCCACCCACACTGGCTGATCAGTGACCTCATACTCCTGCCTCCATGCTCCTACCCCCACGCACCACGACCCCCAACCCCATCACCACATTTTCACTACTGACTACAAACCTTACCCTCCCTCCCTTCAGTCCTCTTAGACGCGAGGCTCCCATACCCAGGTCGACAACTTGTCTCAAACCACCTCCTCGCTCTGTCAACCCCCTTTCACCATCTCCTGCACTTCTCTCCCTCAAACCCATTCTAACGCCACGCCACCCGAAATGTGTAGGGATCTCCCCATCACATCTGCCCCATCCATACCACAAGTCCACACATTTTATTACCCACTTCTGCTTCAACTTAAACAAAATTCTAAACCTCAGTCCAGCACACACCGACAGGCCCAGGGGATACCTAGCCACCAACTCAGATTCATCTCCCAGGGATTTACAACCCCACCCTCGCCCCCACACGGCACCCACAGCCCCTCACCC
>NC_063355.1:3012137-3048061 GCF_021869965.1 Rhincodon typus
CCCCCCCCCCCCACCCTCACCCCCACCCGTACTGACACCACCCTCTGCCTGTTCACCCTCACCCTGACTGCCCTCCCCCACACACATACACAGACAGCCCTTACCCCCGGCTAGTTTGTATTCCCTCTCCCCGGGCCCTTCCAGCAACGACGGCGCCTCTTTTACCTGATCCCGGCCGGAGACTCACAACCGGCAGCGGCCTAGAGGACCGCGGAGAGCCGCATGCGCGATGGGTGAAGCCTGACGTCTGCCGGGAGTTGTAGTCCCGGGTTACCATAGAACCGGAAATAACATTGGCGGTGAGCTTTAAAGGGACCACACCCTCCTGAACCTTCTGGGTTTAAAGGGACCTCTCCCTCCTGGACCCTTTGGGCTTAAAGGGACTGTACCCTTCTAGATCAACTGGAGTCAGCATATATTTCTAAAGGTTAAAAAATCTGTCCCCTAATTTTGAAATCCCCCATCCTGGGGAAAAGACAGCTACTACTGTATCCCTCATGATTTTATAAACTTCTATGAGGTTACCTCTCAACCTCCTACACTCCGTGAAAAATGTCCCAGCCTATCCAGCCTTTCTTTATAACTCAAACCTTCCATACCTGACAACATACTGGTAAATCTCTTCTGAACCTTCTCCAGCTTAATAATATATTTCCTATAACTGGGCGAGCAGAACTGGACACAGTATTCGAGAACAGGCCTCACGAATGTCCTGTAAAACGTCTAAAATGAGTTGCCATCACCTATAATCAAAGGACTGAGCAATGAAGGCAAGCGTGCTAAACGTCTTTTTAACCACCTTGTCCACATGTGACACAAACTTCACAGAATTACGTACCTGCATCCCTAGATCTCAGATTCAATGCAGAGAAATGTCAGTGTCACTTTGGACAGATGTACCGTTACAGCATGGAGGCAGTCAGCTAAACCAAGTCAAGCTCCAGACCTCTTTATTCCTAACACAGTCAAATTAAAACCCTCAAACACCCTCAAAATTGATCCCAGTGATTCCCAAACAGAGATTTTGAAAAACTAATTTCAGTCTTAACGAATAATCAATTCAAGACATTGGCTTTTTGGCTGGAAGAAAAGACTAAACTATTTATTCACAATACAGTAACTTTAGCAGAGCAAAATTAAACAACAAAATAGCCTAATAGATGTCTATGATTTAAACCCAATAACCTTTGTTTTCAGCCCCATTCACACAAAAGATAGACAAACAAACACAGTTAAGGGATCAATAAAAGAAAATAACAAAACTAGCCAGATTACCAAAGCAGTGCATTGTTCAGCAGGCATACATGATTGTTTCTTGTTTGATTTTCTGAAAATGTCAATTTTTCAGTTCACTCTGAGAAAGTTCCAGTAATATTTATAACTTAGTTTCTATTCTCTGAATTTCCAATAGCTGATAATGGGAGGTTAGGCAGGGAGCTTCCAAACCATCATGCTGTAGAATCAACAACTATCCCCTTCCTCCTCTATCTCCAGCCGTGGCAGCAGCAAGTTCTAAGGACCTGCGGGATGAGTTCCGAAGGCCTGTGGCAGCAGCAGCACTGAAACTCGAAGTTTTGGGGAGGGAGGCCTAACTACCTTACAGAGATAAGGCTACCTCATGGAGATAAGACTTTTAGATCTGGACACTTCCTCTTTTCTTCTTGGCTCTTGTTTTTGTATTTCTGCTTTTTTTTCAATTCTGTATTTTGTATCTTTAGATGGTTTTTCTTATTTTGGGTTTTTGTACCTAAGATGGCCCCAGTAAATGTCTACTTTGTACACTTTTCACTGTACTCCTGTACATCTGTACATGAGTACACGTGACAATAAAACCTCATTCTAATACTAATTCTCTCAGAATCACTGTCCAAAAACCATTTCAATCTCTCTGGCCCCTCCCTCTGTTTGACTATCATGTTCCCTTCCAGACTTGCTAGCACCAGTTCCCAAGTGCTGACCTCATCAATGGCTATCTGGTTAAACATCGTCCTCTCCCCCGGTGTCTAAGAGTCTGTAGAATCCTTTGATGAAAAACCAACCTACAATTAACTTGCAAGTCTGACTTTCTTTTATTCAATCAGAGGATGTGGGTGTCGCTGGCTAGGCCCGCATTTATTGCCCACCTCTATTTGCCAAGAGGGCAGTTGAGAGTTAACACATTCAAGTCACATGTAAGCCTGACCATGATGTAGAGGTGCCAGTATTGGACTGGGGTGGACAAAATCATACAACACCAAATTATAGTCCAACAGAATTATTTGAAATCACAAGCTTTCAGAGTGCAACCATTTCATCAGGTGCAATATGAACTAGGCCAGACCAGGTAAGGTTGGCAGTTTCCTTCCCTAAAGGACATTAGTGAGCCAGATGGGTTTTTACTGACAATCAATAAGTTTCATGGTCATCGTTAGACTTTTAATCCCAGATTGTTATTGAACTTAAGTTCCACCGTCTGCCATGGTGGGATTCAAACCCAGGTTCCCAGAACATTACAACAACAACAACAAAAACAAAGTTGCTGGAAAAGCTCAGCAGGTCTGGCAGCATCTGTGAAGGAGAAAACAGAGTTAACAGAGTTAGGTCCGGTGACCCTTCCCCAGAACATTACCTGAGTTTTTTGATTAACAGTCCAACAATAATACCACTCGGACATCACCTCTCCCCAAACTGTTTGTTCCATTTATTTTTAACTCAAGCTGCTACCCACAATCCAAAGGTTATCTTCAGCTCACAGCTCCAAACCAAAATTCATAAAAGAAAATAAAAAATATGAAAAATCTGCAATGATTCTAACAGAATATAAAATAGAAGTACGATTCTAAAGAGGATGCAAAAGCAAAAGAACATAAATGTAAATGTGCACAGATCATTGAAAGTTTGAATTTTGAGTTTGATTCATTGTTGTCACATATACTGAGATACAGTGAAAAGTGTTGTTTCGTATGCTATACAGATCATACTGTGCAAAGTGCATCAGGGTAGCAGTACAGAGTGCAGAATACTGTGTTATAGCTGCAGAGAGAGAGATCAGAATTGACATCTGAGAGGTCCATTCAAAAGTCTGATAACAGTGGGGAAGAAGCTGTTCTTGAACCTGTTCCCACATGTATTCAAACTTTTACATCTTCTGCCTGATGGAAGAGGGTGGAAGAGTATAACCAGGGTGGGAGGGATCTTTGATTATGTTGGTTGCTTTCCTGAGGCAGCAAGAAGTATAGATGGAGTTGATGGATGGAAAGTTGGTTTGCATGATGGAGTGGGCTGTGTTCACAGCTCAGTAGTTTCTTGTGGTTTTGGGCAGAGCAGTTGCCATACCACACTGTGATGCATCCAGATAGAATGCTCTCTATGCTGCATCTATAAACATTGGTAAGAGTCATTGCAGACATGCTGAATCTCCTTAGCCTCCTGAGAAAGTAGAGGCATTATTGAAGATGGCAGGACCATTGGAGAGAGCAGTTAAGAAACCATTCAATGTGCTCGGCTATGTTAATAGGCGCATACAGTAGAAGGGCAAGGAGGCGATGTCGAATTTGTACAATACCCTTGTTAGACCTCAGCTGGGGTATTGAGTACAGTTGTGGGCACCACATTATTGGATTGATGTGAATGCACTGGAAAGAGTGCAAAAGAGATTTACAAGAATGGTTCCAGGTAATGGTATTTCAGTTATGAGGATAGATTGAAGACGTTGGGACTGTTTTCCTTTGATTGAAGAAGGTGAGAGGAAATTTGATAGGGGATGTCAAAGTGATGAGCAGGTTGGACAGGGGATACTAAAAGAAAAAAAGAACAAGAGAGGGATTGAAAGTGATCTGCAAAAGGAGCAAGGGTGATGGGAAGAACACTATTTTATGCAAAGCAAATAATTAGGGTCTGGAATGCACTGCCTCAAAATGTGATGGAAGGAAGTTCAATTGAGGTATTCAAGAGGGGCATTAGATAGTTAGTTGGATAAAAATAGTCCTGTCTGGTAGCTTCACCAGGCTGACACCTCATCTTCAGGTATGCCTGGTGCTGCTCCTGGCATGCCCTACTGCACTCTCCATTGAACCAGGGGATGATCCCCTGGCTTGATGATAATAATTGAGTGGGGAATATGCCGGGCCATGAGGTTACAGATTGTGCTGGAGTACAATTCTGCTGCTGTTGATGGACCACAGCACCTCATGGATGCCCGGTCTGGAGTTGCTTGAACCTTTTGAACTGTGACCTATTTAGCACAGTGATAGTGCCACACAACACAATGGAGGATATTCTCAAACGTAAAGGCAGGACTTCTGAGCCTGGGGCTCACCCGTTGCTTTATCCAGCCACTTTTCTTTTTCCTTATTTTAACTTTTCATCATCGATGGCAACAAGGTGGGCTCAGCTTGGGCCCAACAACATTGGCATTGACTGTGGTGGGCATGGGAGATGTTGGCAAGGTGGGTCTAGCGGCGAGAGATGACCCCAGAAAGCGGCGACATCAGCATTGGTGGGTCTGGTGCAGGTGGCAGCAGACTGTTTGCTCCAGCAGGTGGCATTGGTGGGGCTGGCTTGGGACACATGGTGGACCCCACCAGGCCCCCCGAAAGTGGTGGAAATTCCAGTGTCTGGCTGATTTCCACTGTCAGGAGGGAGAGCCAGGAGCCACATGGGGAGATCTGCTTCTGTTTGCTGTTCCTCTCATTTCTGCTCCTCATTTCTGTTTTCTAAGATAGTGCTGGAGAGTGTCAACTCTTTGCCATTTGCACTGTACTCCCATATTCCTGTACTCAGTTACATATGATAATAAAAATCTCTGAAATTAAGGAGTGTGTGGTGATCAGACTTACCAATACTATCATGGACAGATGCATCTGTCAGCAGCTTGGTAAGGATGGGATCAAGTACGTTTTTCCCTCTTGTTGCTTCCCTCATCACCTGCCACACCTAATCTAGCAGCTATGTCCTTTAGGACCCAACCAGCTTGGTCAGTAGTGCTGTTGTCGAGCCACACTTGGTGGTGGGCACTGAAATCCCCCACAGAACATTCTGCACTCTTGTCACCCTCAGCGCTTCCTCCAAGTGTTGTTCAAAATGGGGGAGCACCAATTTATCAGCCGAGGCAGGTCGGTACGTGATAATCAGCAGGAGGTTTCCAACCTGAAGCCTTGAGACTGCATGGAGTCTGGAGTCAATGACGAAGGCTCTATTCATGGGGATGGGAAGGGTGAGGGTGAAGGTGAAAATGAGGGTCGGGGGCTAGGGTATGATGGTGAAGATTGTGGTAAAAGTGAGGTTGAGGGTGGGAATCAGAGTGGAGAGTGACTGTAGCAGTGAGAATGGGGTTGGCAGTTGGAATAAGGTGATGTTGGAAATGGAGTGAACGTCGGGGTGGGAGTGAGACTCTTCCATTTGATGTCAATTTGATCAGACAGGATCCCTCAGAGCTGCCCAATCTGATCCATAGTCAGTGAGTTCTGCTGGTAACAGACAGAGGTTAGGAGAGTGAAAGATCAAAGCTGAAATTGCTGCCTTCATAAGCAAATCGCATTGAGTCATTGGGCTAATGTTGGACTATTAGACCTGGGAGCAGTGGGGAAGCTAAAAAGCACATGAGGCACCCAGCTGTCTCTGCCTTGGCACCTCCTCAAAACCATCTGTAATTTCATACCCATCCTTCTCAGGGCCACCACAAATGTTACTCTCCACGCTGAGACCCAGGGATCGCTCCTTTCTCTTCCTGCAGGTAAAAATAGAGCAAAGAGAGTCAGCGAACCAGAGATGGCTCTCCATTTTTTTCCAAACAGAGGTTTTATCAATGTTTCCTCCTGGGTTTCTGTAGGTCCGACTATCAAAGATGGAGAGGTCCCATCTCCCAGCTGCTGGTGTCAGAACATATAAATGTATGAATCAGGGACAGGAGCAGCCCACTCACCTCTTGGACCTGTTTTGCCATTCATTAAGGTCATGGCTGATCTGATCATTCCTGCCAGCCCCTGTGTAATAACTCAGGTAATCCAAATGTAAAGGGGCATCATTTATTGCTGAACTCCAAAATAGAGCCACTAGTCATGGTATACATAGGTTAGTTCCAGGCTGGGACAGATAATTCTGCAGCCTCCTCCCTAGGTCTGCTTTTCTTTATATTTTCTAATCAACCAGTTCTGACATGTTATTACAGGTAGGACTTGAACCTGGGCCTCCTGGCTCAGAGGTCTGGGTCTGCTTTATAAAGGGCTCAGGTGATGAGTTCCAGGCCATTGCCTATTACTAAGGGAACTCATACTCAATGAGCTCTGCAGGGAGATTAATTAGCAATTCCCCATGGGCCTTGTAGGGGTTCTCATACCCTGATAACTGTTCACTCCCTATCTATCTAGCTATAAAAATATTCAAGGACTCAGCTTCTATTGTGTTTTATGGAAAGGATTTCTAAAGATTCACAATCCTTTGTGAGAAAAAGAATTCTCCTTATCTTTGTCTTAATGGATAATTCAAAAACAGGATCAGATTTTCCCAAAATAGCAAACATCCTTTCCACATCCACCCTGATAAGATCCTTTAGGATCAAACGTGGTTAAGTCAAGTCACATTTCCCTCTTTTAAACTCCAGTGGGTACAAACCTCACCTATCAAATCTTTCCACATAAACTAACCAGCCCTTTCCAGCTACTAGTCCCATAAATATTCTCTGAACTGCCTCCAATGCATTTACATTCTTCCTTAAATAAGGAGACCAGTACTGTACACACTATTCCAGTTGTGATCTCACCGGTGTCCTGTATAGCATAGAAACACAGAAAATAAGAGTAGGAGTAGGCCATTTGGCCCCTCAATCCTGTTCTGCCATTCTGTATGATAATAACTGATTATTTAACTGAGTACCCTGTTCTTGCTTTCTCCCCATACCCTTTTTTTTTCAGAAAAAAAGTAAACTTTGTCAGTTCCAGGAACACACCAGACATAAAGGTGTGACAATCATCTTGATGGTGAGTGAACTATAGAGTGTGTCAACCTGTATGACAATGAGTGTAGCATAGGGTGTGACAATTGATGTAACAGTAAGTGTGGTATAGCGTGTGACAGTGAGTGTGAAAAAGGGTGTGGCAATTAGTGAAACTGAAATGTGATACTGATGCTCTCCAGCCATTTCAGTCTGGGGATCTCTCCATTCTCCACTCTCTGTTTTAAAACTGCAACATCAATCTTCAGTCTTTTGTCTTTTCTACATTTCTCGCAGTGATTTATTATCCACGAAAAATTCGGTGTACACTGCTGCTCGATCCTTTTTTGAATTTCTTCCAATATTGTCACCAACAAAAATGCCAGATCTACCACCTCACCATAAGTGAGAGTTTCTGTCACCTGGGTGCTTTTTACTTCTCTTCAGATCTTTATATGTTTCCAGAATGTTGCCACTACATTTTTTTGCATCGTCTTTTGGAGTCTGATGAAACACTACCCGCTCGAGCTGATCTCCAAGCAAAAATGCAGCTTTAATAGCAATTGATCTACAACTCCAAGTACTTCTTGCTAAAAAAAAAAATTGAAATTGTTTTTTCCAGCCATCGGTAAATCTCCCAATCTATCTTTGTCCCAGTTTTTTTTTTCTTGCAAACATCGTGCATCTAGCCTTGTAAGTCCCACCAGGAAACTCGTTTTTCATGTATATCCACCATGTGATAGGGCTTTTTGTCCCCCGTCTGGCTTCTCTGTGTATGCACCAAATTCTCTCCATCTTTGTAATTCTTATTGGTTAGCTCCAGTTCTGTGCCTTAGCCCCATCCATCCTGTACATTCATCCAGCTTTTACATGTGCAAGTGGCCTTCCCTGACCTACTTATAAAAGTCACATATCTCCATTGAGTAGCTCCACCTGGTAAGTACTTGACTTTGATTAGCCTCTTTTGGCAGTTATCCTTTGGGACTAAAGGCCTCATGCTGACCATTAGAACTGATCTGTCCATCATCAGACTATTGCCAATTGTGGCACTTTGATCCTCAAGGCTGTATTTTGGTATGAGAGGTTCTTGGCTCCTCACTATTGTCTATACCTCCTTCAGAATCTGCAAATTTGTGCAATAAAGCCCTCACATAAAAGTATGCAACTGTTATTTTTCCAACTTCACCAATAACCTTCCCCAGGTCTCTCCATTCTTTAAGTCCCTATCTCTTGTAATAAACCAAACTGGTTTCCAATGGTCCTACTGAAAATTGTAAGACTCATCTAATTATTTCTAAGTCTTGGGCTTTAATGAAAGCCCTTTTGCCTTCATGCAGTGTATTCAAATGCTCTGTAATAGTAGAATTAGTTATAACTCCCTCCCAAGCCATGGGGCTGATCTCTTATTACTGGAGGAACTTAACGATTTCAACCAAAAATGAACTGATATGGATTATATTCTCCCACCATCTGCAACAAAACTCTTAGCATGTACAGCCCATGCTATTGCAGATGTGAATTTACTGTATGGCTGATATATGAAAATTTTATGAACCACATTTCCTATTACTGCAGGTTCCTGTCATGAACCCATTGCGAAAAAGGATTTCTACTGCCATTGTGTTCATATTCATACAAGTATCTCTGAATTTATCATTCACACTTTCCCCCATTATCAGCAAGAAACTTTACCAGTGGTCCAAGTCTGATCCCTGTCCACTTTTCTATGAACTTATTCACAATTATTTTTATTACCTTTTACTATGTACTATCTACATGTCAAATCTACAAAATGTAAAATCAAAATTTTTTTATCACATACCTTTAGATTCACAGCCATTATCTCATTGAAACTGCTTGCTAAAGAGCAGACATACTAAAGGCCACGATATTTAGGAGTAATAATGTCTTGCTGCAGTTATAAAGGCCTTGGTGAGGCCACACCTTGAGTATTGTGTGCAGTTTTGGTCTCCTAGTTGGAGGAAGGACATTCTTGCTATTGAGGTTTATTGAGCAAAGGTTCACGAGACTGATTCCCAGGATGCAGGACTGACATATGAGGAAAGACTGGATTTACTGGGCTTGTATTGACTGGAATTTAGAAAAAATGAGGAGGGGATCTCATAGAAACATATAAAATCCTGATGGGACTGGACAGGCTAGATGCGGGAAGAATGTTCCTGATGTTGGGGAAGTCCAGAAGTAGAGGTCACAGTCTAAGAATAAGGGATAAACCATTTAGGACTGAGAGGAGGAAGAATTTCTTCACTCAGAGTTGTGAACCTGTGGAATTCTCTCCCACAGGAAGCTGTTGGGGCCAGTTCATTAGATATATTCAAGAGGGAGCTGGACATGGCCTTTGCAGCTAAAGGGATCGGGGGTATTGAGAAAAAGCAGGAAATGAAATTAAATTGCATGATCAGTCATGATCATATGGAATGGTGGTGCAAGCTTGAAGGGCCAAATGGCCTACTCCTGCACGTATTTTCTATGCTTTTTATAGTGTCCTTTGATATTTCTTACCAATCTTACATTTATCACGAGTCTTCTCTGAGATAAATGTACTCCCTATTCCTGCAGCGTTTACTAATAGTTTCAATCTTAAAAGATGAATGAGCATACTGCTTACATAATTTTAACAAAATTGATTTTTTGTCTTTTAAATTTCTACCCCTAATGTCAGTAACACTTCAAGAATTTCTTTAGTAGGGAGATTACATTCCATTAAAGGAATTTAATAGTGCCCTGATTGTGTAAATTGCAAATTTACAGATTTTCCAAATACAATACCTTTATCATTTTCCATATCTGGTCTCAGCTGTGCATTCTTCATCCACAGTCTGCTTAATAACAAAGGCATTTCATTGTACACTACATCTATGCTAGTAAAATTATTGACTCTAGCTATTTTACAAGGAATGTTTTAGAGGTTTTAGTATGTTATCATCCCCAAATCTGAAACTGATTAAACTCTCGAATTCCTCAACTTTGTCCCGATCCTTATTATGCAGAAGTTCCTGGGTAGCATTTTAGCAATCTAGTCAACATGGGACAGATATGTATCCCCAGTCCAATACTGCACAATTGCAAGATTCTGCTACCAATACATTAGTCACTGGGTTGATACTTCTTGTGCCAAAACAGTGCATTCTCTTTGATCTGTATCTCCATTTCTTCGAAATCCTCTGTTACACATTTGGTTTTGAATACTGTATCACAGCATTTGGAACAGCTCATGGCATAGTGGTACTTTGAATTGCACCTAAAACATTGATTGACAACCCTGAACATTTCTGGGGTTCGTGCATTTATTGTAATTCCCAGGTTCTCTTCGCTTCTTAATAGCATTTCTGTCCTCATTTCTATTTGTCACAGGTCTCCTCTCATATTATCATTGCAACCTGCCTCTAGACAGTCTCGCTAATTTGTTAGCATTGTGTCCTCTATCTTCTGTCATATTGCCCTCTTAATGCTACAAATGCTGCTTGGAAGCAATGCTTTCCCAGGAATGTTTTAGTGCTTCCGACATTTGTTCTCACAGTGCATGTTTATTTCCAAACTTAACTCCCATCAAGATTAGAATTTTCCATAATAGATACTTTAGTAATGAAATTTCTACTGTCTTGCATACAACCATCTGAATTCCATAATGTACTCTTCTACGGTACCATCTTCAGTCTTTCTAAATTTGTCTACTTTTGACTAGACCTCACAAGTAGTCAATAATTCATCATTTTTATCAATTTTAAGCTTGAAAATTAACAATCTTTCCATATTGTCATCAGTGTTCACATCATCAGGCTTTACATCCAGAGAAATTTTGCATATTTTGCTTCTGTGTAGTAATGAAAGTGCTAAGGCCGTACCGGTGTACCTTCATTCATCCTTGGTGAAGAAGTAACCAAGTTTACATTGTAACCTCATTCTCCCACTGGTCACAAGGCTCATTTTCAGAAAACAGGGGTGTGTAATCAAACCCTGACTCAGCTATCCTCAGTGAGTCTGCAACCAATGTTATACTCCAAAAATAACTGTATTTAAACAACAGTCCATAATTTCATAGATTCATACATTGTAGAAAAGGCCTTTCAGCCCAGGGAATCTGCACTGATGTAACTACCACTAAAAGTGCACTAGTCCCAGTTTCTTGCATTGTCCCACATCCTTGAATGTTATGATATTTGAAGTGCTCATCCAAATATTTTTAAGAAGTTTATAAGGTTTCCGACCTCCACTACCTTCTTAGGCAGTGCATTCCAGATTCCCAACACCCACTGAGTGTAACTTTTTCTTTCCTAAATCCCCACTGAAATCCTGATCCTTACCCTAAAACTATGCCCCCTCAATCAAGGGGAACACCGGCCCTCTGTTCACCCTGTCCATATCCTTCATAATCTTATACTCCTCAATCATGTCCCCCCTCAGTCTTCTCTGCTCTAAAGAAAACAATCCATGCCTATCTAGTCCCTCCTTATAGCTCAATTTCTCCATCCCAGGCAACGTCCTGCTGAACCTCCTCTGCACCCTCTGTAGTGCTATTACATTCTTCCTGTAGTGAGGTGACCAGAACTGCTCCAGCTGTGGCCTGACCAATGTTCTGTACAACTGCAACATTACTTCCTTGCTCTCATACTCTATGTCATGACCGATGAAAGCAAGTGTCCCATATGCCTTCTTAACTATCCTATTCATGTGCACTGCTGACTTCAGGGATCTGTGATAATTATCTCAAGATCTCTCTGTTCTTCTAAACTACCCAGTGTCCTGCCATTAATTAAATAATCCCTCAACTTGTTTCTTCTTCCAATGTTCATCACCTCACGCTTATCAGGGTTAAATACCATCTGCCACTGGTCTGCCCATCTGATCAACCCATCTATATCTTCCTGTAACCTACAACCATCTTCTTCACTAGTAACTACCCTACCAATCTTGGTATCATCTGCAAACTTGCTTAATATTCCCTCCACATTTTCATCTGTACCATTTGTGTATATAACAAACAATAAGGGTCCCAATACACCACTGGACACCAGCCTCCAGTCACTCGAACAGCCTTCTACCACTACCCTTTGTGTTCTATGACTAAGCCAGTTTCTGATCAATCTTGGCAAGTTTCCCTCAATTCCATGTGCTTTAACCCTGTCAATCAGTCTCCCTGTCAAAAGCTTTGCTAAGATCCATATAAACTACATCAACTGAACATCCCTCATCCACACACTTGATCACATTTTTGAAAAATTCTAACAAATTTATTAGGCATGATCTCCTTCCAACAAAGCCATGTTGTCTATCCCTAATTAACCCGTGGCTTTCCAACTGTGTATTAATTCACCATTTCAGAATTTTTTCCAACAGTTTCCCTACCACTGATAGTCTGTAATTTCCTGGTTCATCTCTACGACCCTTCTTAAAATGTGGAACAACATTAGCTGCCCTCCAATCCTCTGGCACTTCCCCGGTGGCCAGAGATGAATTAAAACTTTGTGTCAGAGCTGCTGTAATTTCTTGCCTCACCTATCACAGCAGCCTGGGATGCAATTCATCTGGGCCAGGAGATTTGTCTGTTTTTATGTCCTCAGAGCCTCTAATACCTCCCTATTTCCTATGTCAAACTGTGCAAGGTTCCTCACGTCCCTTCTCCTGAATTCCGTACCTACTTTCTCTTCTTCCAGAGTGAAGACCAAAGAGCAGTATTCATTTAACATCCTTCCATTATCCTGCAACTTCACACACAGTTTGTCCCTTTGATCCTTAATGGACCCTACTCTTTCCCTGGTTAACCTGTTCTCTTTAATGTATTTATAAAATATCTTAGGATTCTCCCTAATCCTGTTCACAAGTTCATATCTGCTTTTTGCTCTTCTAATTGCTTTCTTAAGTTCTTTCCTGTATTCCTCTAAGGCCACACCGAATTGCTTCCTTTAGACTTGCTAAAAGCCTGACTCCTCTTCTTTATCTTGTTCTGAATCATCCTACATATCCAGGGTTCCCTGAGGTTCCACTTCCCCCTAAAAGGTACATGTTGGACCTGTACTCTCCCCAGCTCCTTTTTGAATGCCCCCCGTTGCTCTGTTGTACAGTTACCTGTGAGGAGCTGTTCCCGGTCTACTGTGGCCAGATCCTGCTTTATTCTAATAAAATCTGTCTTCCCCCAATCCAAAGCCATCTTTTGCAGGCCATTTTTTTCCTTGTCCAGAACAAATTTGAACTGTATTGTGTTGTGATCACTATTGCCTAAATGCTCCCCCACTGCCACATTGAACACTTGTCCAGCACTACACTGTCCCTCCTTGGGCCTTCTACATATTGATACAAAACACTCCCCTGGATACATTTCAAGAAATCTAAACCCTTAACACAATGACTATTCCAATTTATGTTGGGAAAGTTGAAATCCCCTAGTATAATTACCCAATTATTGCTATTACACATCTCTGAACTGTCTACATATTTGCTCCTCTATTTCCCGCTGACTCTTTGGGGGCCTATAATACACTCCCAGTAAAGTAGCTCCCCCTTAACATTCCTAAGTTCTACCAAAAAACTTTATTTCAGCACCCTTCCAAGATATCATCTCTCCTTATTGACTCCTTAAGTGAACACTTTTACATGGGAGCTTTAAGTCAGTTAGCTACATTCAATAAAACTCACACACCCATCACACCACACTGATTACTATCTCCTTATACCTAAACAATAAATTCAAACCCAATTAACTCTTCATTAATATGTACATCACCAGTTCCCTCATTCCATTAGGTCAAACTGTGATATTTGAGAAACGTTATAATAGTGAGTTTAATATTGAGTGTGACAATTATTGTGACAGCAATTGTGTTATTAGGTGTAACAATCAGTGCAACAAGTATGTTATTTGACATAACAGTCAGTGTAATAGTGAATATGTTATTGGGTGTGACAATCACTGTAACAGTGAGTGTGACAGTGGGTGTGACAAACAGTGTAATAATAGTGACTGTGGTATTAGATGTAACAACCAGTTTAACGGTTAGTGTGACATTTGGTGCATCAATCAGTGTGAAAGCGAGTGTAACAATAGATGATCAGCTCTCCTTGTTGGAGAGGCTTGTTAGCCCAAAACCCCCTGGGGTTTCGCAGCCCAGTAGATTCTTGGGCAAGGAAAACATCAGTAAATAAAACTGTTACCACTGGCAGGAAGCTCCACATTCAGAGGGACAGAATGGAGATAATATGTGAACACGTCAGTCGCAGAGTCGAGATGAGGAAACATTGATTAGTAAGTTATTGCTCTGCCTGAATAAATGATGCAACATATTCAATAATGACTTTCAAAGGGAGTTGGATAAATACCTAAAAAGAAAGAAATGCAGAGCTATGGGGAACAGTGGTGTTGGTTGGGCTGAGAGCAAGTGGATAGCTCTTTCAAAGAGCTAGCAAAAGGCATGATGTCCAGAAATCCCTCCTTCAATGTTATGCAGCATTGGCTGGAGTATTGTGGGTGTCTGGTCCCAGGTACAATATTGCCTGGGCTAGGGAGAGTGTTAACAGTCTGGATTAACATAAAGAATGGCAATGGGATGAAGCAAAGGTTGGATGATTCCAGGAACCGTCCACTGAATTGGGTCAGAATATACAGACTGCATTCATAAAACAATAACCAAATAACCAGAAGCCAACTCTTCCTTAACCAGAGAGTTTGTGTGTAGCTAGATGTAGAAATATAGAGGAGGTGAAGCAACCACTTCTGTTGTGAAATGGTAACGGAATCTGAACAGAGCTGAGTTGAATGTGTAATCAGGGAGAGAAGGAGCAAAGAGAGAGTAGGAGAAGGGAAAGACAGCAAGGGTAGAAGCGGGAAAGTGAGAGTTGATGCAGGAGGAAGGAAAGAGGGAAGAAGCAGGGAAATGGAGAGCAAAGGGGAGGTATAAGAGAAGGTGAGCAATAGGTAAGAAGGGAAGAAGGGAGGGGAAGAGACAAAGGGAGAGAAAGATAGGGTGGGTGGGGGAGGGAAATAGGGAAGGAGAAAAGTGAAGAGGGAATGAATAGGGGAACACGAGAGGGACATGGTAAGAGAAGTGAGGGGAGTCAGAGGGAATTGGGAAAGAGATGAGGAGGAAGGATTAGAAGGGAATGGGAAGGAGAGAAGAAAGGGTGGTGAATGGAGCTGAGCAGGGGATGAGGAAATGAAGGAAGAGGCCATCAGCTAATTGTTCTGAGAAGGAAGGACAGGGTCTTCCAGTGGGCCATAGGCCTAACAGGAACCTGCCCTACAGTCATCCTTCATGACTCTGAATTAATCAGGCAATAGAGGCTAGGGCATGGTTGAGGAACATGGAGCTGACATCTACAGTAAAATTTACAAGTAAAAATTATCTACAGATATGATATAGAGCCAACCTATCCAACGAGCCATAGTCAAACCTACTTTGGATGAGTCTCTTCCCATCTGTGGCCCTTTGGTTTTCATCAAATCATTCAAGGTTGAGAGATGGTATTCTGCTGGGGTTTGAAGTTCCTTTGCCTGTCTGCCACAAAAGCATTTCCATGTGAAAAGTGGTCATTAACCAGGGCACAGGAAGACTCCCTGTGACTATGGAACCCATAACCAGTCAGGCTACCTCAGCCAAAACAGACCCCAGCTGCCTGCAACCAGCTCCTTAGAGGTCATTGCACCTTAAGGCCACCTTCCATGGCTGTCTCAAGTACCTTCAGTATCTTCCTAACAAGTCAAACAGTGCTGCAGTCAACAGTCATCTGCACCTGGCAGAATCCAGCAATGAGGGAAAATCCTAATGCTTTTACTTCTTGTTAGCCACCATCTGCAAGGCAATGATGCCTCATAAGTTACACTGGAAACCACTTTAGGATTATAATTTGGGCTTGCAGTATGATTCGTGTGCACATGTTGGAAGCTACACATATTCAGGCAGGAGAACCTGCTCACTACAGGCAAAAGGAATATGTCCACATGTTATAACATTCTCGCTGGATAAAGAGCTATACAGAGAGAAAAATCCCATGGCAATACCCTGACCAATCAGAGTCAATTTGCCTAGTTTGAATTTAACTGTTAAACTCCGACGGGGACAGTTCCTGCTGCATTTCTATGGCAAACATAGGACAACCAATCAGCAGTCCCTTCTAATGCTATAAAAATTGATATTTTCTTTCTAAACTCAGTTTTCTTGCGTTTCAGTCCTGATGAGTGCAATTCAAGAAACTTCAACTTTGTTTCTCTTTTTAGCAATGTTTAAATTCTGTACTATCAAACAATTGTTCATGAACAGACCATCAGTGAGTGGCTACGTTTGCAGCATAGTGACTGATGACCCAGAGTTGTTCTCAAGAAACTAAAGGCATTAGAGTTTCCAGTTGCAAAGACCTTCAGCACTACAGGCCATGGTGATGAAGTCCAATTCTAGCTGGAACCCAACTGTCGCCCTGTATATCAAACCCATTCCTCCTTAACCTTCTTTGATTTAATGTGAACTCCAAACTCTCCACATTGTCTTTCAGTACCATTCTGTTCAGGTAAATCTCTTCTGCACCTTCTCCAAAGCCATGACAACCCTCCTTATTCTTCCTACTAAAATGTACCCATTGTACGCTTTCTGCATCTGCCACATTCCTGCTTATTTAATCAGATTTTGACCTCCTCATTGTTTATTTACTTTTAGGTCAATGGCAAGCATTGACGTTATGTCCTGCATACTAAATATGAAATAGAGTAGTGGTGCTGATAATCTGGGGAACACCATTCCATCCAGTAAACAACTATTTGTTCTCCTTTCTGCTTTCTGTCCCTTAGCCAATTTTGTATCTGTGCTTTCATTGTTTCTTTAATTTCAATGCGCTTTAATTTTTGTTAACAAGTCAAATATATCAAATGCCTTTGTCCATTTCCAGAACATCAATGACACCACATTCACATCAAACCTCTATTACTCTGCCAAAGAACTCAATCAAGTTAGTCAAACATGATGTTCCTTTCATAAAGCTGCACTGACTTTCATTAATTAAACCAAATGCTTCCTAATGTCATTGTGTCTGTCATTGTTATATGGACGTATATCGAAATGCAGCCAGCATTCAAGCTGCTCGTCTGTGAGATTCAGGTATGACAATCGATTTCTGACAACCCAGCAGACAAAGCCTCCTGCTCTTTTGGCTCCTTCACCCTCTTACAGCCTTTTTTCCTGATTGGGCAGTGCTGTAAGCAGCTATACTCCCATGTTAATTGATTCAGAAAAAGTAAATCCTCTTGCAACGCTTCGTCTTCCATGCAATCTCACTCTATAAGAAATACCAAAAACAGCTGAAAATTTGACAAAAACAGCTAAAATGGCAAGACTCACCTTGATAGAGATGAGGACCGTTTTAAATATTCCTCGTGAGTTCTGCTTATTGATTGCGCCCAGCGTGACTGGTTGGGGAGGAGGCAAGGTTTCAGAAGCATAAGTCTAGGGTCTGATACAGACACGGGTTATCTGGAATGTCGGACTTGGTCACCATTGCAGTCCCCTATAAGTGTCCACTTTGACATGGCATCCACCTGATCATCTGGTGCAGACTATCAAGGCTGCTGCACTGAACTGAATGCGGCCTGCTTTTTGGCCTCGATAAAATCAATCTTCACTCATCTCCCACAACACAAATATACAATTCTGCTGCATCTTTACACATAGCCCCATCATGTCCCACGCCAATCAGATAGGTGCTGAAAGTACAGTACGGAGCTGGAACTGTTCAATTGGAAACTTTTGGTGATTTCTATTTCCCCTCACACATCAACAACTCCACCTCTCAGCGTATATATACTCACTGATGTTGCTGGCCTTACCTTACTTGAGACTGTGAATAAAGATCGAAGATGGTGCTGTATGTCTTACACAGCTCCAGACTGCCTCAACTAGTCCCTGCTCAGGCACAACGCGGGTTGGTTAGATTATTGGCAGGTTTCCATTTCCAAGGGTCAGCCAAATTGTGCAAAATTATGAGTGAATGTAAACTATCAAAAATAAATCTCTGACCCATGCTGACTTGGGCACATAATGGCTTAGTGGCTGGACTAGTAATCCAGAACTCAGCTAATGTTCTGGGGACCCAGGTTTGAATCCTACCACAGCAAATGGTGGGCTTTGAATACATTAAAAATCTGGAATCAAGAGACTAACGATGACCATGAATCAATTGTAAGAAAAACCTATTAGATCTATCCGCTTTGGTTCCATGACTTTGTATACCTTGCCTTGCAAGCAAATATTTCAGCCTTAGCATTTCTGGCAAAACAGTTTCAGATCACCAGTACCCCCTTTTATGTAAAATAACACTTGTTAACATTGTCTGTCTATGGCTTCATTCTAAGGCAATACTCCTTTCTTCTGTATTCCCTCACCAAAGCAAATGGTTTCCCTTTATCTATCCTATGTCACCTTTTAATCTCCTAAAAACACCTCAATTCAATCAATCCATAATCTTCTTAGAGACACTAACACTTCCATAAAATGACAAGTCTCTTTTTTTCCCCCAGGAAAGTACTTTGTGGGGCCAGGAGTTGAGCCATTCAAGAAAAATGTTGCGGGAAATAGATGGTACAATAAGATTAAGATACATCTGATAATGGTAGAGAGTGATTAAAATTGGGATATGCAAAAGTCCAGAAGTGGAGGAGCACATAACATTAGAAATAAGTCATACGGGGACGAGAAGATGACAGAGATAGAGAGGACCAACACTGTGGAGGGAATTATAGCTAATGATGAGAATTTTTAAAATTGAGGTGATGTTTGACTGTGATCCAGGGCTGACCAGTGAACACAGGGATAAAGGGATAATAGGACTTGTGCAAGTTAGGATACAGTCAGCAGAGGTCCAGATGGTTCAAGTTTATGGAGAGTGGAAGATGGGAGGCTAGCTAAAAGTGCATTAGAATAGTCAAGTCAAATGTAATAAAAACATGGGTGAAGGTTTCATGGTTGACGAACTAACATTGGTCAATATTAGAGAGGGGAAGTAGACAATCTTAGTGTTATTGTGGATCTGTTGTCGGTGGATCACTGGGAGTCCACAGAATTCCAAAAGCCTTAGCCTGAGTCCTAAAGCCCCAAACTAATTCTGTAACAAAGAGAAGGCATTGTTTACTCTGCTTCAGAGTCACTACCTGCTTTGATAACTCTCATGTGACAAGCTTGTTGTGTCAGTGCAAAACGTGCACTGTGCAATTGACACAATTAAAGGTACAAAGGGACACTGACTGATTAAATGAATGGACAAAGAGATACTGGATTTTGTACAGAGGAAATTGTGACATTATCCACTTTGTTAGCAAGAATGGAAAAACAAAATTCTTAAAAGGTGGGAGATGAGTAAATACTGAGAATATCTGGTGTTATTGCCCGTGAGTCACAGGATGTTAACATGCAGCTACTGCAAATCCTTTGGAAAACATACGTTAGCCTTCATTGCTAGGGAGTTAGATTTATTGAGGGCTTTGGAGAGATGTATTTGGAGTACTATATCGTCTTGATCTCCTTTGCCGAGAGAGATACATAGTCATCTTAGAGGGATGGCAACACAGTTCATGTTCTGATATGTATTGGGATGAAAAGATTATCAAATGAGAAGAGATTGACTGGCAAGTGTCAATATTCTATGGAGCTTAGAAGAAGGTAAAGCGCTCTCAATGATACATCTAGAATCTTTAAAGGGCTGAGGCACTGCTTCTCCTGGCTGGAGAGTGAAAACTCTAGAGTAGGGCTTAAGGAGGACTTCCTCACTCAGAGGGTTGTGAAGTTTCAGAAATCTGTATCCAGGGAAATGATGGACAGCCAATGTTCAGTATCTTTAACATTTAAGAATTGATACACTTTTGGGTTTTGGGTGGGAAAACTAATTTGATACCCCAATCAACAATGATCTATGGAATGGCAGAGCTGTGAAAGGCTGCATTGCTTTACTCCTCCTATTCTTATGCTCTGATACAGACTTTTCCAAAATTTCACTTGTTTCAGTAATACAAAGACTGTGCTGCGGACTAACATTTTTAAAGATGCTAGCTTTCGATATTGTCACATGCAAAAAGCACCATTTGTCAGTGTTCCTTTGTGTTACCATTGAGTTGCTCATATGGCCCAACAAGCTTGCTCTGCCATTTAGTCAGAAGCTTTTAGTTTCAAAACCACCTTCCCATTTGCTCCCATACCCCTTGATTTCCTAAGGGACTGAAAATCTGTCTATTCCTGTATTGAATATATTGAGCAATGGAGAAACCACAATCCTTTGGACTGGAGAATCTTATGAATCTTTTGAGTCGTAGATTCATACTGCGTAGAAAAGGCCCTTCGGCCCATCGTGTCTGCACCAACAACAGCTACCACTAAAGATGTGCTAATCCCAATTTCCTGCACTTGTCCCATATCCTTGAATGTTATGACGTTTGAAGAGGTCATCCAAATATTTTTAAAATCTTATAAGGTTTCCAGCCTCCACTACCTTCCCAGGCAGTGCATGCCAGATGTCTACCACCCGCTGAATGAAAACGTTCTTCCTCAAATCCCCTCTGAATCTCCTGCTCCTTACCCTAAAACTATGCCCCCTCATGAATGATCCCTCAACAAAGCTGCTCTCTATTCACCCTGTTCATATCTCATCATCTTATACCCTCAATAATGTCCCCCTTCAGCCTTCTCTGCTTTAAAGAAAACAATTCAAGCCTATCTAATCTCTCCTTATAGCTTAATTGCCCCATCCCACACAACATCCTGGTGAACCTCCTCTGTACCCTCTCTAGTGCTATCACATACTTCCTCTAGTGAGGTGACTAGAACTACACACAGCGCTCCAGCTGCGGCCTAACTAACGCTCTGTACTACTCCAACATTACCTCCTTGCTCTTATACTCTGTGCCACAACTGATGAAAGCAAGTGTCCCATATGCCTTCTTAACTATCCTATTCATGTGCACTGCTGACTTCAGGGATCTGTGAATAATTACCCCAAGATCCCGCTGTTTCTCTAAGCTACTCAGTGTCCTGCCATTCACTAAATACTCCCTTATCTTGTTTCTTCTTCCCAAGTGTATCACCTCGCACTTATCAGGGTTAAATACCATGTGCCACTGCTTTGCCCATCTGATCAACCTATCTATATCTTCCTGTAACCTGCAACCATCTTCTTCACTATTAACCACCCCTATCAATCTTGATGTTATCCGCAAACTTGCTTAACATTCCCCCCACATTTTCATCCATATCATGTGTATGTAACAAACAATAAGGGTCCCAATACTGATCCTTGTGGTTCAGCACTAGACATGGACCTCCAGTTACTCAAACAGCCTTCTACCACTACCCTTTCTGATCTATGACTAAGCCAGTTTCTGATCCATCTTGCCAAGTTTCCCTAAATTCGATGTGCTTTAACCTTCTAAATCAGTCTCCCATGTGGTACCTTGTCAAAAGCTTGGCTAAAACCCATATAAACAACATCAACTATTCCTCACTTGCCTGAATGAGTGCAGCCCCAACAACATTCAAGAAGCTTCACATCATCCAGGACAAAGCAGCCCACTTGATTGGCACTACATCCATCAACGACGCTCAGTAGCAGCAGATGCACTGCAGAAATTAACGAATGATCCTCAGACAGCACCTTCCAAACCCACAACCACTTCCATCTAGAAAGGACAAGGGTAGCAGACATATGAGAACACCACCATCTCCAAGTTCCCCTCCAAGCTACTCACCATCCTGACTTGGAAATATATCACAGTTCCTTCACTGTCACTGGGTAAAAATCCTGAAATTCCCTCCCTAATGGCATTGTGGGTCACCCCACAGGAGGAGGACAGCAGCGGGTCAAGAAGGCAGCTCAGCCCCACCACCTTCTCAAGGGCAACTAGGGATGGGTGAGAAATGCTGGCCAGCCAGCCATGCCCACATCCCACAAATGGATAGAAAAAGAAACTGAACTTCCATCATCCACACACTTGATCACATTTTTGAAAAATTCTAACAAATTTGTTAGGCATGACCTCCTTCTAACAAAGCCATGCTGACTATCCCTAATTAACCCATGCCTTTCCAATTGTGTATTAATTCGCTATTTCAGAATTTTTTTCCAACATTTTCCCTACCACTGACGTGAGACTCACCAGTCTGCAATTTACAAGTTCATCCCTACTACCCTTCTTGAAATGTGGAACAACATTAGCTGCCCTCCATTCTCTGGCACTTTCTCCGTGGCCAGAAAGGAATTAAAACTTTGTGTCAGAACCACTGGAATTTCCTGCCTTGATTCCCACAGCAGCCTGGGATACAATTCATCCAGGCCAGGGGGTTTGTCTGTTTTTGAGTCTGTCAGAGCCTCCAATACCTCCCCATTTCCTATGTCAAACTGTGCAAGGTTCCTCACTGTCCCCTTTCCTGAATTCCATACCTACGTTCTCCTTTTGAGTTAAGTAATCTCCCCTCATCTTAACCCTAACCGATCGGCTTCGCACTCAGATACTGTGCCTCCATGTTTTAGATTCCCTGACCTGCAGAAACAATCTCTCAAAGTCAGCTCTGTCAAGTCCCTCCAGAATCTTGCATGTCCCAATGAGTTAGTCTCTGGTATTTAGAAGAATGAGAGACAATGGGCTCATTTTAATCAGCCCTTCACCATTCAGCAATCCCTTCACTCCAGGGACCAATTTAGTGAACGTTTGCTACACTGCCTCTAATTTAAACAGACAATGTTCCGCAGACCTGGGTTTGAATCCTGCCATGGTGGATCATTGAATTTGAATTCAATAAAAATCTAGAATTAAGAGTCTAATGATGACCGTGAAACTGATACTAATGTCAGGAAAATCCCATCTGGTTCAGTAATGTTTTTAGGGAAGAAAATACAATGTCCTTACCTGGTTTGACTCAAGACCCACAGCAATGTGGTTGACTCTTAACTGCTCTCTAGGCAATAAATGTTGGCCCAATCAGAGACATCCACATTCTGTGAGTGAATTTTTTTTTTAATTAAAATATACCCTTACAGAAATATGGAGGGAAAAACTGCATACAGTAATCCTGATGTGGTGTCACCAAAATACTGTACAACTGTAGCAAGACTTCTTTATTCCTGTATGCCAATCCTCTCGCAATAAAGGACAACATGCAATTTGCCTCCCTAATTGCTTGCTGCCTCCATATGCTGACTTTCTGCATTCCTTGTTTGTCCATTTGAGCATCAATACTTAAGAAGCTTTATACCTCTCAGTAAATATTCTGTTACTGTACACTTGCAGCCAAGGTGAATCACTTCACACTTCCCTACATTATACTCCAGCTGTCATCTTGTTGCCCACTCACTTAACTTGCCTTATTCTTTTTGCAGCCTTTTTGTGTCCCTCCTCAACCTACCTTTCTAACTAGCCTTATACCATCATCAATCTTAGATACATTAGTCTCTGTCTTGTTGTCCAAGTCATCAACATAGATTGTAGCATATATACATTGCCCAGCACTAATCCTTGCGACACTTCACTAGTTACTGTTTTCCAACTTGAAAATGCCTCATTTATATCCTCTGCTTTCTGTGCATTAACCATCCTTTATTTATTGTAACATTTCACCCCAAACTCAGTGAACCCTTATCGTACCAATCAACCTTTAGTGTGGCGCCTTATCTAGTCAGATGTACTAACTCTACTAGTTCCCCTTTTTCTGTTCTACAAGTTACATCCTCAAAGAACTCAAATAAATTTGTCAATCAGAAATTCTCTTCAGTAAAACCATATTCACTTGTTCTAATTATACATGACATTCAACATTTCTTCCTTCCTGCACTCACCCAATTTCAACCTAATGATGTTTCAGCATTGCCTACAATTTGTACGCTTTTAAACTTCAAGTCTGGTGTCAGTGTATTTTTATAGACTCATTACAGTACAGAAGATGGTCATTCAGCCGATTGAAACCATTTCAGCTCTCTGTAAAACAATCCAGTCAGTCCCTTGACTTGCTTTATTCCTGCAAACATATCTCCCTCATGACCAATAATTTTCTTTTGAAATCATTGATCATCTCTCCTTCCCCAGCCTCACAAGCAATGAATTACCACTTAAAAAACATATTTCACATTCTTGTTGCATTTCTTCATCAAATGCTTAAAACCAAGTCCCATAAACTTTGCGCCATCAATTACAGGAACAGCTTTTCTTTGTACACTGAACCTAATCATTTAGTTTGCCCACCTCTGTCTCCTCTACTCCAAGGAAAACCATCCCATCTTTGCCAACCCAACCTTCTAGAAAATTTCCATCATCCCTGGAATAAAGCCTTTCTTGGAATACTTTCTTGTATCGGGTACATGACACCCTATTGACTCTTCGTGTGAAGAAGGTGGCAATTAAACTACCATTAAGAGTTGGTTGAAATCCCAGACTTTTTCTCTTTCCCCATACCTTTTCCTTTTCCAAACGTTTGACTGCGCCCTTCATACAAAGCTGCCTTTAGGACACTCCACTTCCTGAAATTCACATCTTGAAATAAACAAACAAACATGATAGGTCAAGTGGTCTTCTTTTGCACTGTAACCCTTCTGAGATCATCCTGGTTGCTCCTGTCACTTGTAGCCACACCTGCTGTGAGGTCTGGTGCCATTTTTTAATCATTGCTCGCTCATCCAGTGTAGCTCAACTGTAAACTCTCTGTAACATTCATCATTTCTTTGAGTCAAACCCTCCTCCTGTGTTGAAAAATGGTGAGAGGAACAGTTCCTCTGGGAAGTGCAGTCAGAGCCAGCTGCACAAGGCGGGTAGGAGAAAGAGCAATATTGATAGGAGACTCAATAGTGAGGGGTCAATACGAGCACCACTCCAGGATGGGTTGGGGCTATGGTCAGGGATGTCACTGAATGGCTTCAGAGTATCCTGAAGGGAGTGGGTGAACAGACAGAGGTCATGGTTCACATTGGGACCAATTACTTAGGTAGAAAGAGGGATGAGGTCCTGCAATAAGAATTCAGGGAGCTAGGTGACGGATTGAAAGCAGGACCTTAAAGGTTACAATTTCTGGATTACTCCCAGTGCCACGTGCCAGTGAGTATGGCAAGAGGCAAATAGAGCAAATGTATGTGTGGCTGCAGAGTTGGCTCGCGGCAGAGGGGATAAAGCTCTTGGATCAATGGATCTGTTTCCTGGAAAGGTGGGACATGTACACGTTAGGCATGGAACTGAAATGGGACCAATATCCTCGCAAGTGAGCAGTTGGTTGGAGTGTAAACAAATTTGGCAGGGGAATAAGATATGGAGGAGTGGCACAGTTGGGGTGATATACAGAGAAATACGGGGGAAAACCAACTCAGTCCAGAGGGTAGGGTGAAAATAGTGAATTTAAGGCACAAGTTGGATGGAAAATTATTTTAATACAAGTAGTTAGGTGGTTGTTTTTGGTAGGCACAGATATGATGGACCACAGGGCCTTTTTCTGTGCTGTAGATCTCTATGACTCTTGCAAATAAAGCAGATGTGTTGATGATGTTGATTAACATATGGGGATATGATACAATTGCTATCACAGGGACATGGCTGAGGGAGCGGTGGGACTGGAACTTCAATATTCTGCGGTATAGAACCTTCAGGCAATACGGAGTGTGGATGGGGATAAAAGAGGGGATGTTGCAACATTAAGGGGGTCAATTACTGTGTGAAGAAGGGACAAGTATCTTAGACAGGTCCTCAAATGAGACGAAATGGGTGGAACGTAAAAACAAAAAGGGACAATTACATTGCTGGGAGTGAACTATCGACAGTCAGAGAGAGATAGAAGGACAGGGAATGTAGGCAAATCTCAGAGAAGTGTAAATAAGCTAAGGTAATAATGGGAGAGGATTTGAATTTCCCCAATATTAACTGGAATATCAAGAGGTACAGTGTAAATGGGAGGACATTTAGGTGATAATGATCATAACTCAGACCACCTGTAACCAGTAGATTCCCACAGGGATCAGTGCTGTGACCACAATTATTTACAATATAGATTAATGACTTGGATGACAGAAGTCAATGTACGATTGCAAGTTCGCGGATGAGACAAAAATAGGTGGGAAGGCAAGTGGTGAGGATGACAGTCTACTGAGAGATATTGAAATTGGACCGGGGGCTGCCGGGAAGGTAAGTTTTCCCTCTTAAAGGACTTACCTCGAGCGTCAGCGGCCTTCATTTTTCAGCAGCAGAGGGAGAGGCGACAGCGAGGACCAGGGGGCTGCCAGGAATATATTTGGGCAGCGATGTTGGAAATCATGAGGGTAAGAAAGCTAGCATAAAGGCACTTTACCTGAATGCTTGTAGCATTCGTAACAAGGTTGATGAGTTAACGGCACAAATCATCGCGAATGAATATGATTTGGTAGCCACTACGGAGACATGGTTACAGGATGGTCACGACTGGGAGTTAAATATCCAAGGGTACCAGACTATTCAGAAGGACAGACAGGAAGGTAAGGGAGGTGGTGTAGCTCTGATATTCAAGGACAACATCAGGGCAGTGCTGAGAGATGATATAGGTTCTATGGAGAATGAAGTTGAATCCATTTGGGTGGAAATTAGAAATTCTAAGAGGAAAAAGTCACTGATAGGTGTAGTCTATAGGCCACCAAATAATAACATCACATTGGGGTGGGCAATAAACAAAGAAATAACTAATGCCTGTAAAAATGGTACGGCAATTATCATGGGGGATTTTAATCTACATGTAGATTGGTCGAACCAGCTCGGTCAGGGTAGCCTTGAGGAGGAGTTCATTGAGTGTATCCGTGATAGTTTTCTTGAACAGTATGTAATGGAACCGACGAGGAAGCAAGCTATCCTAGATCTGGTCCTGTGTAATGAGACAGGAATAATTAATGACCTCATAGTTAGGGATCCTCTTGGAAGGAGTGATCACAGTATGGTTGAATTTAGAATACAGATGGAGAGTGTGATGATAAAATCCAATACCAGGGTCCTGTGCTTGAACAAGGGGAACTACAATAGAATAAGGGAGGACTTGGCTAAAGTAGACTGGAAACAAAGATTTTATGGTGGGACAGTTGACGAGCAGTGGAGGACTTTCAAAGCAATTTTTCAAAGTGCTCAGCAAAAGTATATTCCAATGAAAAGGAAGGACTGTAAGAAAAGGGGTAATCTGCCATGGGTGTCTAAAGAAATAAGGGAGGCTATCAAATTGAAACAGAAGGCATACAAAGTGGCCAAAAACAGCATGAAACTGGAAGATTGGGAAAACTTTAAAGGTCAACAGAAAGCCACAAAAAGAACTATAAAGAAAAGCAAGATAGAACATGAGAAAAAACTAGCACAGAATATAAAGACAGATAGCAAAAGTTTCTATAAATATATGAAACGAAAAAGAGTGGCTAAAGTAAACGTTAGCGCTTTAGAGGATGAGAAGGGGAATTTAGTTATGGGATATGATGAAATGGCCGAGGCACTGAACAGGTATTTTGTATCGGTCTTCACAGTGGAGGACACTAATAACATGCCAGTAATTGACAAAGAGACGAAGGTAGGTGAGGACCTGGAAACAATCATTATTACGGAAGAGGTAGTGTTGGACAAGCTAATGGAGCTAAGGATTGATAAGTCTCCTGGCCCTGATGGAATGCATCCCAGGGTACTAAAAGAGATGGTGGGAGAAATAGCAGGTGCGCTGGCGGTAATTTTCCAAAATTCGCTGGACTGTGGGGCACTCCCAGCAGATTGAAAAACAGCAAATGTGACGCCACTGTTTAAAAAGGGAAGTAGACAAAAGATGGGGAATTATAGACCAGTTAGCTTAACCTCTGTAGTGGGGAAGATGCTTGAGTCTATTATCAAGGAAGAAATAGCAAGGCATCTTGATAGAAATTGTCCCGTTGGACAGACGCAGCATGGGTTCATGAAGGGCAGGTCATGCTTGACAAATCTTTTGGAATTCTATGAAGACATTACGAGCGAGGTGGACAATGGGGACCCAGTGGATCTGGTGTACCTAGATTTCCAAAAGGCCTTCGACAAGGTGCCGCACAAGAGGCTACTGCATAAGATAAGGATGCACGGTATTAAGGGTAAAGTATTAGCATGGATAGAGGATTGGTTGACTAACAGGAAGCAAAGAGTGGGGATAAATGAGTGCTATTCTAACTGGCAGTCAGTGACTAGTGGTGTGCCTCAGGGATCGGTGTTGGGACCGCAATTATTTACAATTTATACAGATGATTTGGAGTTGGGGACCACGTGTAGGGTGTCAAAGTTTGCAGATGACACTAAGGTGAGTGGCAGAGCAAAGTGTGCAGAGGACTGTGAAACTTTGCAGAGGAACATAGATACATTGAGTGAGTGGGCAAAGGTCTGGCAGATGGAATACAATGTAAATAAATGTGAAGTCATACATTTTGGTAGGAGTAATAGTAAAAAGGGTTATTACTTGAATGGTAAAAAGTTGCAGCATGCTGCTATGCAGAGGGACCTGGGTGTCCTTGTGCATGAATCACAGAAGGTAGGTCTGCAGGTACAACAAGTAATTAGGAAGGCAAATGGAATTTTGTCCTTCATTGCTAAAGGGATTGAAAATAAAAGCAGAGAGGTTATGTTGCAGCTGTACAAGGTGCTGGTGAGGCCACACCTGGAGTACTGTGTGCAGTTTTGGTCTCCTTACTTGAGAAAGGATGTACTGGCACTGGAGGGGGTGCAAAGGAGGTTCACTAGGTTGATTCCGGAGTTGAGGGGGTTGGCTTATGAGGAGAGACTGAGTAGATTGGGATTATATTCATTGGAATTCAGAAGATTGAGGGGGGATCTTATAGAAACATATAAAATTATGAAGGGAATAGATAAGATAGAAGTAGAGAGGATGTTTCCACTGGCAGGTGAAGCTAGGACAAGAGGGCATAGCCTCAAGATTAGAGGGAGCAGATTTAGGACTGAATTGAGAAGGGATTTCTTCACCCAGAGGGTTGTTAATCTATGGAATTCCTTGCCCAGTGAAGTAGTTGACGCTACTTCAGTAAACGTTTTTAAAGAAAAGGTAGATTTTTTTTGAACAATAAAGGAATTAAGGGTTATGGTGAGAACGCAGGTAAGTGGATCAGAGTCCACGAAAAGATCAGCCATGATCTTATTGAATGTCGGAGCAGGCTTGAAGGGCCAGACAGCCTACTCCTGCTCCTAGTTCTTGTGTTCTGTTCTTATGAAAGATTAAGCGAGAGATTAAAAACTTGGCAGATGGAATATAATGTGGGAAAATGTGAGATTATGCACGTTAGCAGCAAGAATAGAGGAGATGAGCATTATTTAAATGGAGAAAGACTGCAGAATGGCACAGTACAGGGGGATTTGGGAGTCTTCATGCATAAATCACAAAAGCTGGCATCCAAATTCATGAGGTGGCAGGAAAGGTAAATGGAATGTGGGCCTTATTTCAAAGGGAATAGAGTAGAAAAGTAATGACATTTTTGCTAAAACTAGGGATGATGACATAAGGAGTCTGCAAAGAGATATAGGCAGATCAAGTGAGTATGCAAAATCTTGGCAGATAGAATATAATGTGGGGAAACGTGAGGTTATGCACTTTGTAAAGAAGGTATTATTTAAATGGAGAAAAATCTTAAATATATCTGACTTAGATTAGGAAAGTGAATGTATTATAGCCAAATTTGCAGGTGACACAAAAAAAGGACAGAAGGCAAGTAGTGACAATGACACAAAGAGTTTGTATAGGGATATCAAATGGAATATAATGTGGGAAAATGTGAGGTTGTGCACATTTATTTAGGAGGAATACAGGAGCTGAATATGATTTAAATGGAGGAAGACAGCAGAGGGATGTGGGAAAATGTGAGATTATGCACTTTAGCAGCAAGAATAAAGGAGATGAGCATTATTTAAATGGAGAAAGACTGCAGAATGGCACAGTACAGAGGGATTTGGGAGTCTTGCATAAATCACAAAAATCTAGCAGCTTCAGAGGGGAATAGGGAAGGTAAGTAGAATGATGGCCTTTATTTCAAAGGGTTGGGACAAAACAAAAGGTTTTGCTAAAACTATACAAGGTACTAGTCAGGCCACAGATGAAATATTATGAACAATTTTGATCCTTTCTAAGGAATGATAGACTAGTGATGGAGGCAGTCCAGAGAAGGTTCCCTAGCTCAGGGACTGTTTTATGAGAAATGGTTGAGTAGATTCTGTCGTTGGAATATAGAAGAATGAGACATTGAAACATACAAGATTCTTGGGCATTTGACAAGGTAGATGCAGAAAAGTTGTTTCCCCTTGTGAGGGAGTCTAGGACCAGAGAGCATAATCTCAGAATGAGAGGTCTGCCACTTAAAACAGAGATGAGAAGGAATTTCTTCTCCTCCAGGGTGGCATGGTGGCTCAGTGGTTAGCACTGCTGCCTCACAGCACCAGGGACTTGGGTTTGTTCCAGCCTCCGACAATTGTGCAAACTCTGCCCGTGGCTGTGTGGGTTTCCTCCAACAATCCACAGATGTGTAGGTTGGAAGGGGAGGCGATAGCCTAGTGGTATTATCACTGGACTGTTAATCCAGAAACCCAGATAATGTTCTGGGGATGTGGGTTCGAATCCTGCCACAGCAGATGGTAGAATTTGAATTCAATAAAATATCTGGAATTAAGAATCTAATGGTGACCATGAATCCATTGTCGATTGTCAGAAAAACCCATCTGGTTCACTAATGCCCTTTAGGGAAGGAAACTGCCATCCTTAGTTGGTCTGGCCTACATGTGACTCCAGACCCACAGCAATGTGATTGACTTTCAACTGCCCTCTGGGCAATTAGGGATGGGCAATAAATGCTGCTTGGTCAGTGACGCCCTCATCCCTTTAATGAATAAATAAATTGGCCATGCTAAATTGCCCATAGCGTCCAGTGATGTGTAGGCTAGGAGATGGATCAGCCATGGGAAATACAGGGATAGGGTAGGTTTTGGGAGGGATGCTCTTCGGAAGGTTGATGTGGACTCAATGGGCCGAATGGCCTGCTCCCACACTGTAGGGATTCTAAGATGGTAGTTTATTTGTAGAATTCTTAACTACATGCGTTGTCAAGGCTGGGTCTTTAAGAATACTCAAGGTTGAGAGGGACAGATTTTTTAAGCAGTAAGGGAATCAAGAGTAATGGGGGAAGAGGCATGATGGGATTGATCAGATCAGCAATGGTCTACTTGAATGGTAGAATACACTCGAATAGTCTGCAACAATTTTAATATGAAAAGACAGGATCTGTCCAGAGGATTAGGAGTCACTACATGGAGGAAAATCTACATTAAGAGCAATAGAAGCCCTTCAAAAAGTGACAGCGCAAATACAAGAAGCTTTAAAGGTAAAGGGAAGGACTAACAAGTCCAGAGAACCCTGGATGTCAAGGGACGTATAGGATTGGTTAAAGGAAAAAATGGGGAAGTTAATGGCAGATTCCAAGGGCTCAAAACAAAGTGAAAGTGGTTACTTAAAAGATAAATTAGGAGAGTGGAAAGGTAGGCATGAAAAAAACACTAGTGGATGAAATAAAGTAAAATCCAAAGTAGTTTTATAATATGTTAGGGACAAGAAGACAACCAGGGAAAAAGGGAGAAAACAAACAAAAACAGAAGTTGCTGGAAAAGCTAAGCAGGTCTGTCAGCATCTGTCAAGAAAAATCAGATTTAACATTTCGGGTCCGATGACCCTTCCTCGGGATATTCTCCAGTTAACTCTGATTTTCTTCACAGATGCTGCCAGACCGCCTGAGCTTTTCCAGCAACTTCTGTTTTTGTTCCTGAACTACAGCATCCACAGTTCTTTTGGTTTTCGGCAAGGCCCATTAAACACCAAAGTAGAATGGAGTCAGAAAATGTGAGGTTTTAAAAAAGTACATTGTATTGATATTCAGTATAGTGATGGTGTAGGGACAGAAACCAGAGAGGGGGAAAACAGTGATAAACTTGAACTAATTCATATTGGCCTTGAGATGGAGGAGGAATTAGAGGCTAGAAAGTGGATAGATCCCCAGGCTAGATGAGATGTATTCCCAGCTGTGTGAGGAGGTTGTAGGTGCTCTGACATTACCTTTCAAACCCTTTCTGGATTCAGCAGGGGTGCTAAAGGACTGGAGGAAAGCCAATGAGGTACCATTAGTCAAGAAAGGTCATAGGGATAATCCAGGAAACTACAGTCCAGTGAGTCTGGGTGGAAAAATGTTGGGAGAAAATATTGGAAGAAACTCCAAGGGATAGAATAGATCTCCATGTGGAAAGGCAACGATTAATCAAGGATAGTCAGCGTGGCTTTGTTAGGGGGAGATCACATTCAATAAATTTGATTGAATTTCCAAGAAGCTGACTAGGTGTGTAGATGAGGGTACTGCAGTTGATGTATTCTACATGGTCTTTAATGAGGCTTTTAGCTATGTCCCGAATGGGAGACTGGTCAAGAAACTAACAGCCCATGGATACAGGGAAATTTGGATACAAAATTTGCTTTGTGGCAAAACCAGAGGGTAATGGTTAAAGATTGTTTTTGTGGATAGAGGTATACTGCTGGATTCAATACCAAGTCCCTTGCTATTTGTAGTGTACATTAATGTTGAAGGTGTGATCAGTTTTCAGATGACACAAAAATTGGTGGTGTGTCAAATAGGGAGGAGGAAAGCCTTAGACTACAGTACCACAAATAGATGGGCTGAACAGTGACAAATGAAATTTAATCCTGAAAAGTACGAGGTGACACGTTTTTGGAGAACTAACAGGTCAAAAGATGCACAATTAATGATAGGACTGTAAGGAGTACAGATGATCAGAGGGACCTTGTTGTGCATATCATAGATCCTTGAAGGCAGCAGGACAGCTAGATAATGTGGTTAAGAAGCATCGAACACAGCAGCAGGGAGTTTAGAATCGAGCTACATTTTAGTAGATTACAACTGGAGTACTACGTGCAGTTCCAGTTGCCACACTATGTGAAGGATGTGATTGTATTAGAGAGAATTCAGAAGGGATACATCAGGATGTTGCCTTGGATGGAGTGATCCAGCTGTAATCAGAGACTAGATTTACTTACAGCAGAGAAAGGTGACTGAGGTCTAAAAAATCATAAGTGGCAGATAGAAATAAACTTTTCCCCTTAGTAAAGGAATCCATAACCAGAAGGCACAGACTTAAGTTAAAAGACAGGAGGTTTAGAGCATCTTGAGGAAGAAGGCTTCTCACGCAGGCGATGGTGGGCATCTGTGAACTCACTGCCTGGAAGGGTGGTGGAGATGGGAACCATCACAACATTTAAGAAGCAGATAAATACTCGAAAAGCCATAACATGCAAGGATACGGGCCAAAATGCTAAAGAATTGTGTTAGGAGTTTGATGACTGGGGTGGGCACAGTGGGCTGAAAGGCCTCTTCTTCATTGTTGTAAGAGCTCTAAAACTCATTTTTTTTGTTTACAGAGAGCTGCTCCGTGATAATCTTGCATCATTAGCCTATGTCTCTTTAACCTGCTGCCTCTTTAAGCACCTCCAGGTCAGATCGCGTTCAAAACAGACCAAAAGGTCGCTTCGAGAGATCACTGGGAATAATCAGTACAAAACAGGGAGGAACCGAGCACCACACAAAATAAAAAAACCCACAGGAGGAGTTGTTTTTAACCCTCGCCCCAAGTACACGAGCGTACTCCCTCCAGACAGAAGGGAAAGAGAGGAGAGGGAATGGACGACACAGACAGACACAACAATGGAAGACCAACTTCTTCGTCGTCCCGCCAAAAGGGCGCCGCCTGCCCTGCGCGCTGACGTCACGGCGCCGCCCGGCGTGCCCGCCGACGTCATGGCGCCGCTCCCTTCCCGGGTCTGAGCTGGGCTGCCGCCATCTTGCTCAGGGTCCAGCGGAAGGCGGGCGGGCGGTCTCTCTGAGAGAGAACCGATAACCGGAGGGGGGAGGTGACCATGAGGAGAAAGCGGCTGTGAGACCCACCCGTCCCTTTGCCCTATACACGGAGCGGGGAAGGAGAGGTTTTGGAACAGGAGGAGGGGGTTTGTGGTGGTGAGCTGAGGCCGGCCCTCCGTGACCGCTGGTGCCCCTGTCCACCCACCGGCCGCTCGCTGCTGCTACCGCTACCGGGGTTTGACTGTGTCCGGAGGCTGGGGGGTGGGTGGGGAAGGGGGAGGAGGAGGAGGAGGAGGGGGCCATGGCCGCCGCCAAGTTCGAGTCCCACGACCGGACAAGCTGGTACTTCGGGCCGCTGAGCCGGCCGGAAGCGCAGGCCAAGCTGCTGGGCCAGCGGCACGGCACTTTCCTGGTGAGGGACAGCAGCACCTGCCCGGGGGACTACGTGCTGTCGGTCTCCGAGAACTCCAAGGTGTCGCACTACATCATTAACAGCCTGCCGGGCAAGTTCAAGATCGGCGACCAGGAGTTCGACAACCTGCCGGGCCTGCTCGAGTTCTACAAGATCCACTACCTGGACACCACCACCCTGATCGAGCCGGCCTCCAGGGCACCCCCCGGATCGGCTCCAACCGTCGCCCCAACCGGGCTGGCCAAAGGCCCGGTGCCTCCGGTGCCAGCAGCCGAGGAGAGCGCCGAGTATGTGCGGACACTGTACGACTTCCCGGGCAACGACGTGGAGGACCTGCCCTTCAAGAAGGGGGAGCTGCTGGTCATCGTGGAGAAGCCCGAGGAGCAGTGGTGGAGCGCCCGCAACAAGGACGGCCGCCTCGGCATGATCCCCGTGCCCTATGTCGAGGTGGTGGTCAAGTCGTCGCCCCAGCAGCAGCAGCCGCAGACCTTCCAGGCCCAGAGCCAGCAGCAGCAACAGGCGGCTGGCTACCGCAACTCCAGCAGCTACGGCATTCCCGAGCCCGCACACGCATATGCCCAGCCCCAGACCAGCAGTCCCCTGCCCACCGGCACCAACCCGCTGCCCACCACCCAGAACGGACCCATCTATGCCCGAGCCATCCAGAAGCGAGTTCCCTGCGCCTATGACAAAACGGCCTTAGCCTTGGAGGTAAGAGTCGCGTGGAGTTCGTTTCGTGGATGGATGGAAGCAACTTAATCATATATCGATCCTTAGTGGAAGTTTTTTATAGAATCATTCTTTGAAACGTTTCATTTTTTTCCGCCTTCTCTGGCACAGTGAAGTAGAGAACGTGAGATTATCTACCTTTTGTGGCCAAGAAGGTGACAGACTAGGCACCGAGTGGTCAAGGAAGAAACTGTTTCCACTGGCAGGGCGGAATGATAACCTGAGGGTACAGATTTAAGGCAAGGAAACCTTTGGGGACACGTGTAGCGAGTTGTAATTTGAAACTCTCTCCCTGAAAGGATGATGGAAGCAGTTTGAATAGTAACTTTTTACAAAAGGAATTTTGAATATACCTGGGGAAAAATGGAGGGGGTGGGGCAAATTGCCATTCTTTCGCAGTGGTACATTAGGTGGGGTGAATATAAGTTATTGTTACATGACCTTCTGGTATTTTTGAAGATGTTTGGAAGTTAAAATATAAATTGATTTCTGTGAATAAAAGTAAACCATAGCAGCAGTTCCAGAAAGATGTGGATGTTGAGTGAAACAATGTGAATAATGTGAAATCAGCCAAGAAAATAGCATAGGACGTGTATTCTAAATTATTTACAAAAACTTGTTCGGGAGTGATTTGCCAGGAGTTTGTTTGAGAATCACAGACAATTCAGAAAGAGTCTGGCTTGGAGATGGTTGAGACAATTTGGGGAAGGAGATCCCAATTTTTAACTGGGTGAATCACTTGGGAGAAAAGTGTTTCTGTTGCAAACATCAAACTACAGATGCTGAGTTACTTTGAATAAAAATCTACCAGGAAAGCAGCAATTCTTTAAAAAGTACCCATTCCACAGCTACCAAATCTAAAAGAAATGATTAAGGCAAAATAAGGATAAAGATGTATTTCGGGATAGTAGGAACTGCAGATGCTGGAGAATCTGAGATAACAAGGTGTAGAGCTGGATGAACACAGCAGACCAAGCAGCCTCAGAGGAGCAGGAA
>NC_063355.1:3063061-3118811 GCF_021869965.1 Rhincodon typus
GAAGGGTCTCGGCCCGAAACGTCAGCCTCTCTGCTCCTATGATGCTGCTTGGCCTGCTGTGTTCATCCAGCCCTGCACCTTGTTGTCTCGGATTCTCCAGCATCTGCAGTTCCTACTATCTCTTGTCATATTCTTCTTGCTTTTGAGGGCTATGTCTCAATTTATAAAAGCAAGGAACTTGTTCCTATGCCCTTTGTTCACTTTCTCAATCTACTGTACCATTTTCAACAATTTGTGCAGCTATAATCCCCCATCCTTCTGCTCCAGCTCTTTTGAGTTTTATCCTTATATTTGATGCATCTTACCATTATGTCAGCCTGTGTATGATCTCTTGAAGTTCATCGTAGTCCAGTTCACAGTACTTCCAAGTTTTGTCATCTGCAAGTTTTGAAACTGTGCCCAGTATGGTTAGATAGGAATTTTGTTCTTTTGAATTTGAATCTAAATACCTTAGCTTGTGTACTACCTGGGATATTAACTCCACCTTCTTCATATTCAAGTATTTTTGAAGATGTCACTTTCATTTAACAAATACAACAACATTGTATTTATATAAAGCTTTTAGTGTAATAGTGTCCCAAGATGCTTCACAAGAACATTAAGTAAATTTGACAGTGAGCCACAAGGCGGTTTTTGGTAGATGGCTAAAATCTTGATCCCGGATGTAGGTTTCAAGGGACATTTCAAAGTAGGAAAAAGAGTTAGAGATTTTAAGGCAGAGCTTCCAGAGCTTAAATTGGAGGAAACTGAAGAAGGCCATTAGTGGAACAATTACATTTATAGGGTGCTCAGAAGGCTGGAATTCGGTGAATAAAAATATTTGAGGGTGATGGAGTTGAAAGAGATGGTGGGTGTCAGGGCTATGAAATGACAAGGGGAAGAAGACATTGATGGGAATTCTCTATAGGCCCCCTATCAGTAGTTGTTCTGTATGACAGAGAATGAAACAGGAGATAGTGTGTATATAAAAAAGGTAGTATATTAATCATGGGCAACTTAATATTGTAGGAAAAATACATTGACAGAGGTAACCACAAGGAAGAATTCATTGTATATTTGGGATTCTTTCATAGAATAATATACTGTAAAGCGAACAGGAATCTGGCTGTTTTGGATCTGGTAATTTGTGTTGGTTCAGGTTTGATAAATGATTGCCGAGTAAACGATTCCTAGGGGGCAATGTCTATACCTATGTAGAATTTAGCAGTCAGTTTGAGTGTGACAAACCTTGGGCAGAAACCATTGTGCTAAACTTAAATAAGTATGATTACATGGAAATGAGGACAGAGTTTAGTAGGAAAGGTGGTTGATGAGCAATCACAGATGTTTAGAAAATAGTTAATGAATCACAGCATAGATATATCCCAAGGAGGAAGAAGGATCATGGAAAGGGGATAAACTGACCATAGTTAACCAGAGAAATTACAAATAGCTTCAAATCGAAAGAAAGAGCATACAATGTGACAAGTAAATCAGGGGATTGGGAAGGTTTTAAAACCCAACAGAAACAACTGGGAAAATGGACAAAATAAATTGAGGGCAAAGCAGCAAACAACATAAAAACAGATGGTGCTTCTTAAATATTTAAGAAAGGAAGATAGAGGCAATGGTTAATAAAGACCCCTTAGAGAATAAGGCTATATAAATAATAGAGACCCTGGAAATAGCATGAGTTGAATAAATACTTTGCATTGGTCTTCACATTATAAGACATTAGTAGCATTCCAAAAATAATGAATAAACTGGGTTGCAAGAGAAATAACAGCATATATCATTAGAGAAAAAGTATGAAAGAGATGGATGGAATTCTCCTGACGTCATGGGTTGCATTCTCAAATCATAAAGGAGATAGTTGCAGATATAGTGGACGTATTGGTAATCTTCCAAGATTCTTAAATTCTGGAAATGTCAGAGAAGACATTTGGGGGCGGCACGGTGGCTCTGTGGTTATCACTGCTGCCTCACAGCACCAGGGACCCAGGTTCAATTCTACCCTTGGGCGACTGTCTATGTGGAGTTTGCACATTCTCCCCAAGTCTGCGTGGGTTTCCTCCGGGTACTCCAGTTTCCTCCCGCAGTCCAAAGATGTGCAGGCTAGGTGGATTGTCCATGCTAAATTGCCCATAGTGTTCAGGGCTGTGTAGCTTAGGTGGGTTATAGGGGGGTGGGTCTGGGTGGGATGCTCTGAGGGTTGGTGTGGACTTGTTGGGCCAAAGGGCCTGTTTCCACACTGTAGGGATCCTATGAGATTCTATGTATTTCTATTCTGTTCTGAGAAGATTGGAAAGCTGCCAATGTAACATCCATATGCAAAAAAGGAAAGAGTCATAAAACAGGTAACTAGAGACCAGTAAGTTAACTATTATTGTTAAAATGTTAGCCTATTATAAAGGATGTAACAAGCATTTGGAAATGTATGATCAGGCAGAGCCAACATGGCTTCATGAAGGAGAGATAATGTCTGATAAATTCTTTGAGAAAGTAGCAAGCAGGATATATAAAGGAGAACCAGCAGATATAATATGTTTAGATTTCCACAAGGTGTTCAATAAGATACCACACATAAGGCTACTGAATAAGTCAAGGACTCATGGTGTTGAGAGTTGTATCGTATGGATAGAGGATCAACTAAATAATAGAAGACAGAGTTGGGATAAATGGTGCATTTTCTAAATGGCATCCTGAAACTAGTGGGAGTGCCACAGGCATTAGTGCTGGGACCACAATTATTTGTAGTATGTATTAATTATTTGGATGACGGAAGTTGGTGTACTGTTTCCAAGGTTGCGGATGAAACAAATAAGTGGGAAGGCAAGTAGTAACGGTGATACGAGGAGTCTACAGAAGGATGTGGACAGGTTAAGTGAGTGGGCAGGAACTTAGCAGATTGGATAGAATGTGATTTTGGCAACTAGAATAGAAGAGCTGAATACCTAAACGGGCAAAGCTGCAGCACAGAGAGATTTGGGGGTCTTTGTTCATGAATCCCAAAAAGCCAACATCATAGACCTGCTTAGTCAACAACTGAGCTTCAATGATGTATGTGAAGGCACATTATTAAATTTAAGCACCAAGTGAAAGGAAATTTCAAGTTTGAAATGACAGTTCACTGAACTCATGCACAGTAAAAGCAGCTAGAGGTTTTAAAAAAAATGGTGCCACTACGCTCCTTGTTCTTTGGATAAACAGTTCAAGGTAATCATAGAATCATGCAGTACAGGAGAGGTTCTTTGGCCTGAGTTTGGACTGCCAAAAATACACTATGCAATTCTGCTTTTTCCTATTGCAATGCCAACAAAAGTTCTATGTTCTCCATCTTTATTTAGTTTGGGAAGTATTGACCATGCTGGTTAGCATTCTCCCATTCGAACAATACTAGTCCCACTTTTCCGCACTAGGCCAATAGTCTTGAATGTTATGGCACTTCAAGTGTTCATCCAAGTACTTTTTAAAGGCTGTAAGGTTATTCATCTCAACTACCCTCCCAAGCAGTGCATTTCAGACCTCCGTCCTTTAGATGAAAAATATCTTTTCCTCGAATCCACCAGGTAAGCCTGGTCAATAACAGCACCAAGAGTGAGTTGTGAAAGGGAATCAGATTGCACTATGAGTCAGTCTGGGCTTCAGCAGACTACATTTTTCAAGTGCCATCAGACTACCTGGTTGTAAGATGTTGACGGGATTGAGATTGACTATCTTTTCCCTCTAAAAGGAAATAAACAGCTGGCATGAATGTACAGAAATTGGAAAATCCTTCTCTCCAAAAAACCGCCAAATCACATTACTTCAAAGCTTCAGACCCAGCATGCGATACTCAGATCACCATGGCCCATCACTCTCAACTCCTCCAGCAACACAGAATTAAAAGGCTGCTCATCCAACATCTGGTAACTGTTAGGCAGGAATTTCCTCCTGGTGTTGGAAAGAGCAGAACTACTGCCTTCAAACCCATTACAAACTTGATAGCACCAAGCAGTAAAGGATTCCACAAATTCACTACCCTGGGAGAAAATATGGTTACAATAAGTTATCCTTTCATTTTTCTAAACTCCAATGAATACAGGTCCAACCGAAACTCTTCTCATAAGAAAATACCTCCATATCTGATATCAACATAATAAACCTTCTCTACACTGGACATAACAACATAACAAATTGGGGTGGCACGGTGGCTCAGTGGTTAGCACTGCTGCCTCACAGCGCCTGGGACCCGGGTTCAATTTCACACTTGGGCAACTGTCTGTGTGGAGTTTTCACGTTCTCGTGTCTGCGTGGGTTTCCTCCAGATGCTCCGGTTTCCTCCTCCAGTCCAAAGATGTACAGGCTAGGTGAATTGGCCATGCTAAATTCCCCATAGTGTCCAGAGATGTGTAGATTAGGGGGATAGGGTCTGGGTGGGATGCTCTGAGGGTCAGTGTGGACTTGTTGGGCCGAAGGGCCTGTTTCCACACTGTAGGGATTCTATGAATGAATATATTTTCTTAGATAAAGGGACCAAAACTCTTCACAGTATTTTTACTGTGATCTGATCAATGTCCTTGATTAGCTTTATCGAGGCCTCCTTATTCCCTTTCCTCTGGTGAAACCATGGCAACTCAACTAGCCTTGCCGCACCTAGCAGTTTTCAGTGAGGAGTTAAAATGAGAATTGGATCTGAATTTGGTTTGACCCTCCTGTTGCACTCCCCACCCATCCACTGGGCTACATTGATATATGGGATTCCTGGTGTTGGTGGAGCTGAAGGTGAACAAGAAGCAAGAGGAAAGGAACCTGTTGCAGAACATTGACCTTATTTTGCATATCTCTCAACTTGCTGCTCAGAGGCATTGGCTATCCTTTGTCTCCAGACTTGGTGTAATTTTCACTAATTTTGACTCGGGTTCTTTGCAAATTGAACTGAAGGGCCTCTTTCCATGCTCTATAACTCTGTGCACCCCACTTAGAATGATTTTCGAATGTTACTGATGAGCATGTGATATGTGGGCCTGCTCACTGCTGTCCAAAGATGAAATGCCCTGGCAGTGTTCAAGTATTAGGAGAACTGAAAAATGCTCAAGTCAATGAGACATACTCCTTAAATTGTCATTCTCCTATTCAGTAATTTGCCCTATATTCTTTTGAGACCTATTAGACCATTTAGTTTTGACTTCCTACTTATCTCCAAACACAAATCCTCCACTCAAATAAAAACACTATGGGCACTAGAAATCTGAAACAAATGCAGAAAATGCTGGAGAAATTTAGCAGATCTGTTAGCATCTGTAGAGAGAAAAACAGTTAATGTTTCAAATTCTGAATAAGATCCATTTCAGATTCAAAATATTAACTCTGTTTTCCAAATCCTGCGACATGAAGCATTGAAGCATTTCCCTTCTGAATGCTCTTGCAGCATCAGCTGGATGTTGGTATGTTGAGTTACAGGTTTTAAAATCCAGGTAAATGGAATTGAGCCATAGGTCAACATGATCTAACTGACTGAACAACTCAAGGGTCTGAATGGCTGCCTCTTGTTCCCATGTCTTGAACATAACCATCATTCACTTCATTGGGCAGCAGTCTATTCTGTAAAACTCTTGTAAAAGTGTTAATGTTGGATTTTATGTCTAAATAGAGGCAAACGTAGTGTGAAGGTGTTCCAGAACTTCTGTTGTGGTTAAGTGCAGCTTTGTGTTGCTGTTTTGGCCAAGGAAGTTCCTCATTGCATCTGTTGTCATGTGGAAGTGCTGAATGGATGTTAGATATGGGCCCACAGTAAGGAACATTAGTTGGACAGTTGTTTCTAGATCTAGTCCACAGCACCCTGAAATGTAAGTTAGTGAACAGCAGATGTTAGGAGGTGACTGAGAGCAGCAGTGTATTTGAATGTGACAAGGTGTTTCGAAAACTGGAAAGAAATCGGCCATGTACAGAAGAAAAGCAAATTGGATGACGATAGCTAGCTGACTAGAGTGTAAATTATTTGAAATCATCCCAGTTCACTTAGTCTAATTATTAGAAAAATCCATGCCCCATTTAAGTTAAATATGAAGTGACATCCAAAACCAATTTTGGAACAGTTATGATGCCAAAGTTTGGAACTAAGTTAATCTAATATCTTGTTTCAAAATACTAAATTTAACTATTCGTCCTATTTGAAAATTCCTTGGAGTTTCACAATTCTCCTTGCGCCTTTCCAACAAAAGTTCTTAAAGAATTTCTCTTTTTTTTTGAAGTTTGGTAAGTATTTACCATCATGAATAGCATTCTCCTTTACGCCATTGGGGCTGGGGCTGTTTTTTGCAACGTGTATATTTGATTCAGGCACTGGGAATATTACTGCAAACCAGGGTAACAGACACTGCTCTTCAAAATCACTACTAATGTTCAGTTTTGTTGACATGGAGCCTACCTAGTTTGGATATGAGGAGTTTAGGGTTATTTTGCCCTATACGCAGTTTAAAACTCTTAAGTGGAGTATCGCTGCTGTGTGTTGTTAAGCACATAGCCCTCTGAATGGGGCCAGGCTAGGTGGGATCCAAGTTCAACGTTGGGACTCTGCTAGGTAAACTAGCCACAGCCTTGCAGTAATAGCACCACAACAGTTGACTTTGTATTTGGGATAGAACAGGGGGTATTCAGGCCTTGGTTTTAAAACTAAACACTGGGCATCAAGCTTTTTTTCTTGGTTTAGGTTGTGTTGTAATTCTCCATATACTTTGAAAATTTGGTTAGCTATTTGTGAGCTCCTTTGTGAGAAACTACATCCCAACTAATGGTAGTTGAGTTTTGGGGGCTTTCTATGCTGCCTTTGCTGGTAATCCACCCTAGGGACAGAGAGAGGCATCTGTTTCCCATTCCAATGTTCTATTCTTTGAGCCTGAGTGTCTAAAGGCTAGTTAATCATGGAGAAAAACATGACATGAAGTCTTCCATCAAACTTCATTGACAAAGGCAGTCTGAAGGAGGACTCTTACAGCTATCTTTGCCCTTTCAATGGTACTGCTTTGTTTTCTTGGTTATTTCTTGCCCCATTCCTGCTGCAGTACTTAGCCTTGGGCACCATTTAAAGACAGGGACCTGTAGCAATATCACTGTCTTTGCATTGTATAATCACCAGATTATGTTAAACCAAGTAAGATTTCAAAAGTTTATATTTATGATATCTGGGTAGGTAGCACTTGATGGAAGGAAAAAGATAGCAAATTCATCCATCAGATTGGAACCAACTTGCACTTTGATCTACCTCCTCAGAGAGGCCAAAACAAGCTTATTATTTAAGAAAATAAAGGCAAGGAAATTCCCCTAGGCAGCAAAGAAACTTCCAGGAGGGAATTTGGTAACGATATGAACAGATCTTTTCTCCTCTGTATGGTTTGATAATCTGTTCCGTTGGATAAGTGAGTCTTTTTGATGTAACAAATTGATCTTCGACTAGTACTGTAATCCATTTGGACCTCGGCTATTTCAGCTCCGCTGGCCAGTATAATGTCTTTCCATTGCAGTTAGCTTCTCTTGTACATCTTTTTGAATCCTTATATCCTTTATCTGCATTCCAGTCCTTCCCCTATTACCCAACTAAAGTTGAGATATTGCCGATTATCTCTTTGCTCAATAGGAACATACATTTCTGCTTTCCACATGACTATAAAACATTCCATGCATGTTTTACATATTTGTCTGCGAAGTTGATTACTTTATTCCCTGTATTTGAATTCATTTAATTTTTATTACCATCAGTTCTGATTTGTGGTTTTCAAGAAATTGCACGGTTCCTGTCCTAACTTGCTGAATAGCTCCTAGTGCCATTTGATCCATTGTGCTAACCTTTCGGCCTTGCATTGATTCTTAGAGTTCCATCATCTTAAAACAAAAATTAAATCTGCAGAAAATGTCTTCCAGCCACCAAGCAAAACCAAGTCTTCCCTTTAGTCTACCACAAACAGATGATTCTCTTGTTGCGTCCTATTGGCAAACCAGTACTTGCTTTATCTTCAGTGTTACTGACAAGTCTCTGGTAATTGCAGTTTACTAGAATATTATTCCTTAATTTTCTATCAGTACTTTTGGTAAAGCGACCACAGGTTCCTCCTTTTTGACATAGCATCTACCTTACAAATATTCAGCTGCCCTGTTATCCCTCTTTCTTTACATTAGGTGGAATCAGCATGCGGTATTCATAATTGTCTTGAACTAGCCAGACTTGATTACTAGAGAATATAGGAGTAGGATGAGGCCCTTTAGCCTGTATTCTTTTCTGCCATTCAGTGGGATCATGGATGGTCAGTGACCTAATTTCATATACTTGAGCAAAAATCTATCAATCAAGGTTTTAAATTTTAAACAGTTGATCTCGTATCACTTGCCATTTGTGTCAGAGTTTCAGACTTCTGCACAATCTGTGTGCAATGGTGTTTATATCCTTAGAAACCGTACAAGCTCTGTCTGTCTCAGGATTTTTGAGCTGGTGTTTGAGAATGGTTCCAAAGGTGAAGAGCTTGATTAAGTGACTGGATTTGAGAAGAGCACATGAAAAGGAGACTTTCAGAGGTGTTCAAAATCATGAGTCTGGATCGAAAGGATGGGGAGATGGGGGTGGGATGGAGTGGGGGTTGTTGGTGGTTGTGTCAAGAGCCAGGGGACAACAGATTTGAGGTGATTGGCAAAAGGAGCGGTGGCGAAATGAGAAATCTTTTACTGAGAGGAGGATAAAGGATGTGAAATGCAATGCCTGAGAGTATGATGGAGGTAGGATCAGTCAAGGTTTTCAAAAAGAGTTGCATTGTCTGGGGAAAAGGCCAGTGACTGGGGCTAGACAAGTTATTTAATTCAAACTGTTTATCTCACTGCTGTGGCTCCTTTCTGTGTGCAAATTGATTACCATACTTTCAGTTGAAGCAAATATTTCGTTAATTGTCCAGTGCTTTAGGCCATCTTGGGAATAGAACATAGAACAATACAGCACAGTACAGGTCCTTCGGCCCACGATGCTGTGCCGACTTATTATCCTACTAAGATCAATCTACCCTGCATACCCTACATTTTACTATCCTCCATGTGCCTATCCAAGAGTTGCTTAGAAGTCTCAAGTATCTGACTCCACTACCACTGCCGGCAGCGCATTCCACGCGCCCACCACTCTCTGTGTGAAGTCACTTTATTGGGAGTTTTTTTATAGACCCAAGGAACAGATTGGGAGACAGATTTTTGGAAAGGTAAATAAAAAAGAAATATAGTAGGTGATTTTTCTTTCACTTGAACGTCCTTGCACCATGCCCAGAAATAGATTCTGGAACAATATCTGATGACTTCTATGTTGTTGTGTGCAAACCAAAGACCAGTGTCCAGTTTTATAATGTTTGAGGCAGTGCATACGTTTGAGTATCTTGGTTTTTCTTTCCAGATTCTCATGCCATGTTTATAATTTCCCTTCACACCTACCCCCGCTCCAGTAGTTGAAGATATCCAGGTTATTCAGTGCAGAAGTACCAGAAGCTGATGTGGAAATAACGGCACAAATTGCTGCAATCAGCTGGCAGAGTGTTTAGGCCAGAATGTGAGCTGCAAAATGAGTTAATAATATGACAGCCTCATTAACCACATTGCATGTACTTCTTATCTGAAGCAATATAAACTGAGTATACGCACGCTCTCTTTTACTCTGTCTCTCTATGTTCAATCATTGAGTACTTTCAAGAAAAGAGGTCAATAGGTTTTTGGAAGATAAGGGAATCAAGGGGTGGGGTAGGAAGGTGATATTAGTTACAAGATCAACAATGGTGACACAAGGTTGATGGGCCAAACGGCCTAATTTTGCTCCTTTTCGTTATGTTCATTCTTAAAATTGGCTGGCCTAATTCAATATGCATCAGTCAGCGATACCATTGAATATTAGGCATAATTGGTACAAGTTTAGTCATATGTATTGATTCATACTTTCCATTTACCTGTGTGCAAAAGGTCGTGGCAGCCAACCTGTAATGACACTGCTTTTGATCATAAGGGTGTGCCGTGCAGTCATCGTCCTGCCTTAATTTTTAAAACCTGGTCTTTCATCTTATGGAACCATGTTTATGGATGGTCTTCTGTTACTGTGACGAGGAGTTTGATGTCAAGGTGCCTAAGAAGGAATGCTAATTGGGATCAAAGAAACTCTTCTGGTATTAGAAGCAAGAACTTTGAGAGATTCTGTATCAATTATGAGGCACTGTGGCCACTGTCCCAGCTGCATTCAGATATATTGTGAATCTGTTGTTTAGACAGTACACCCAGTCATGAAAAGCTCTGTAATCCGGACTCTCTGATGGTCATTGTCTGACAAAGCTGATGTCTGTAGATACTTGAACAAGTCTTTGAAAGCAGCTCTGCTGTATCAGACTAAATTACAGCAACACCAACTTGCCATTTGGTAAGATACAAGATATTTCGCAGGAATGTTATTGAACAAAATTTGAAACTGAGGCAGATTTAAAAAGTGGGGAAGTTTATGGAGAGAATTCCAGACCTTGGAGATCAGGCAGCTGAATGCATGACTGTTTATGATGGAATGATGCAAATGAGGGGGTGTGCAGAAATCTCATGTCAGTCTAGAGGAGATTACATGTATACTGAAGGGAGAGATAGTGAAGTATTTAAATAACAGGGATGAAAATTTTAAGAGGTGGAGACCATTGTAGGTTAGCAAACACAGACAAGAATGAGACTTGGTGTATGTTTGAGCAGAAGTAAGCCATTGGCCCACAGGGCCTGCTCCACAATTCAGTGAGATCATGGATCACCCCCTATCTGGTGATTCTCAGCTGCACTTTGTTTTATTTTGTTTTTTCATATTTAATATGAAAAGGAAATTAACTATTTTGTAAACAAGTTGGAGTTGTTTAGATATTCACACAAAAAAATTACCAAATCCACACAAAACAAAGTCAGCTGCTGTAGCATGTGGTTAGTCTACTTTGATTCAATGGGTCTCCATCACTCCAGTCCATCCCCAAATCTTCCATTATCCCTTGTGTGGAAATCAGCCTCTTAGATAATCTTGACCTTGAAGCGCATGCACTTAGCGAACAGACTCTACAGCCCTCAGTGCTAAAGAATTCCACAGATTGACCACCCTCTCTGAGAAGGAATTCCTCTTTGTTGTCTTAAATGGCAGCCCCCTTGGTATGAGATTGTGCTGTCTGATCCTAGGCACACTTTCCTGCAGGAACAACCTCTCCATGTGTACCTGTCAACTGCTTAATCAATTTATCTTTCAACAAGGTTGTCCTTCATTCTTCTAAACACCGAGTACAGACCCAACCATTCAGCCTGTCCTCATGAAACCCCTCCATACCCAAGATCAACCTCGTGAACCTTCTCTGGACTGATTCCATTGCCTCTTCCCTTGGGTAAGAGGACCAAAACTCCTGACATTATTCTAGTTAAGATTTAATTCGTGCCTTATATAGCTGTTGCAAAACTTCCCTATTTTTACACTCAAGACCAACATTCCACTTGCCTTTCCCTGAACTTGAAAGCTATCTTTTTATGACACAAGCATGAGAACCACCAAATCATCCTCCTCCTGTGGCTTTCTTGAGTTTTTATTAGATTTTTAATAAGTTTTAATAACTTCATAATATTCAGTTCTTCCTGACACGTTATACAACCCACATTCTTCCACATTACATTCCAACTGCCATGTTTCATCTACTCACCCAACCAGTCTCTATCCCTTTGAATAATTAATTGGTGGTAGAAGACAACATAACATTAAAAAAAAAACTAAACAATCAAGTGCCTAAATTGGGGTGGGCGGGGGAGGCAGGGTGGGTGTGTAGAATAAAGTACTATGAAAACTAATGGGGCTAAAGGCAAATAAGTTTCCTGGGCCTGATGCATATCCTACTAGGATTTTTTTTTAAAGTTGGTGTGGAGATGGATTTACTGATAGTCATCTTATGAGAATCTTTAGATGCTTGAAAAGTCCTAGAGGGCTGGAAAATTGCCAATTAACAATATTATTCAACATGAGACCTCCATCAACCTCGTAACTTGACTTTTTATGTCATCTGCACACTTGGTTGTAGTACATTCACTTTCCTCATCCAAGTCATTAACGTAGGTTGGAAATAACTTTGACCCCAGCACTGATCTCAGTAGCAACAAGAACAGAAGTTGCTTGAAAAGCTCAGCAGGTCTGGCAGCATCTGTTAAGAAGAAAATCAGAGTTAACATTTCGGGTCTAGTGACCCTTCCTCAGTGGCATTCACTATTTACAGGTTGCCATCCTGAAAATGCTCCCTTTATCCTAACTGACTTCTGTTAAGTAGCCAATTCTGAATTTGTGCATATACAATACCCCCAGTTACAAGGGCTTTTATCGTATTAAGTAACCTTAATTTTAGACTGTGAGCATTGCTGGCTGGCCAACATTTATTTCCTGACTGTAATTGTTGTTGAGGTCATGGTGGTGAATTGCCACCTTGAACTGCTGCAGTCCCCATGCCGTTGAGGGGAGGCGATGACCTCGTGGTGTATTCGCTGGACTGTTAATCCAGAGACCCAGGTAATGTTCTGGGGGACCCGGATTCGAATCTCGCCATGGCAGATGGTGGAGTTTGAATTCAATAAATATGTGGAATTAAGAATCCAGTGATGACCGTGAATCCATTGCCAATTGTTGGAAAAACTCATCTGGTTCACTAATGTTCTTTAGGGGCAGAACCTGCCATCCTTACCTGTGACTCCAGACCCACAGCAATGTGGTTGACTCTTAACTGTCTGATGGGCAATAAATGCTGACGTAGCCAGCAACACCCTCATCCCGTGAATGAATTTAAAAAAAGGTAGACCCACAATGTGCAATACTTTATCAAACACCTTTTGGAAATCCAAATATATAACATTTAGTGGTTCCCTTTTATCTATCCTACTTATTACCTCCTCAAAGAATTGTGTAAATTATATTTAAATAAAGATAAACTTGTCAGGCATGATTTCCCTTTCTGAAACCATGTTGTCTCTACTTGATATTATGCATTCCTAACTGTTATATTGTTATATCCTGGGTTGATAAACTCGGATGACTGGATGGCTGGTTTGTGATGCAATGTCGCAAACTGTGTGTGTTCAGTTCTCCTGTTCTAGCTGAGGTTACCATGAAGGTCCTGCCTTCTCAACTTCTCCCCTCACCTTATGCATGGTGAGCTTCAGATTAAATTCACCATCAGTTGTCTTTCTGTAATGAGAGAGTAGCCTTATGGTCCTCTGAGACAAAGGCAACCTTGCCTTTTACTGTTGCATCCTTTTTTAACGAACTCTAGCATTTTTCCCAAAGTCAGATGTTAATCTTACTGGCCTTTTTGTTTTGACTCCTTCCCTTTTTAGTGTGTAGCCACCATTTCTGTAGCTACTTTTAAATGTAATGAGCAGTCCGTCAGATCGGAGTTACATCTGGAGACTGAACAGCTTTCAGCTCCAGTAGTTTCCCTAGTGCTTTTTCTCTAGTGATAGATATTGTGTTTATTTCACTTGTGCGTGCACACACTCACCTTTAACTGCTTGATTTTTGGAATGCTTTTAGTGTCTTCTACTGTGAAAATTGATGGCAATTATATATTCAACTCCTGTTATTTCCTCATTCCCCATTATTATTTCTCCAGCCTCATTCTTTAAGGTGCCAATGTTCATTTTGTTCACCTTTTTAATACATATTTCCTCCCTTTTTTGGTTAAGTTTTGTGTTCTTTTAATGTACTCCCAATGATCTGATTGACCAGTGTTCTTTACCACATTGTATGTTTTATCTTTCAGTTTGATACTTTCCTTAACTTTCCTGGTCAGTTTATCCCCTTCGTAACCTCTTTCCTCACTGGCATAACTCTTTGCAAGTCCTGAACTCTCTGCTTAAACATCTGCCATTGTTCCTCAACTGTCTTTTCTGTTCAACTCCTTTCTTGGCCCACTCCAACCAACTCTGTCCTCATGCCTGTGTAATTACCTTTGTTTAAGTTCAGCACTGTTGTTTCCAACCCAAGTTTCTAACTTCAACTGAGTGCTAAATTCGCCATACAATGGTCACTTCCATTGGAGATCTTTGAGGATGCTGCGAGCAGAGGTTTAGATGAACTGTGGAAAAGGAGCAGAAGTTTCTCATCAGCTTTCATTTAAAGTACTCTATTGAATTGTATAGTCAAAGCCTTGGCGGTCTGTCTGTAACTATGGGCTAAATCTAAAGTTATACATGAAAATGTGAGCATATGCTGTAGTGTACCCACTCAAAACGTTGCCCCATCATTGAAATGTCCCAGTAGTTATGCTCAGTCAACACTGAACCATTCTGGTAATTTGTGGTTCCACCATTGAGATTCTGAGAAAGCTGTGTTCAGGCGAGCGCTGAGCTGTGATGCCAGAGTCTTAGAAATGTTAGCCATTGTTGCTATTTCTTTAGCAGGAAGTATGTTTTAGATTATTCGTGCTGCTTCATTGTTTTGGCTATTCTCTGGTTGGTGTATACTTAAATCTTAACCCTTGTGGTTCAAAATCTCCATTTCACATCAACCTGCTAAAATTGACACAATATTGGGAAAGTGAGTTGGAGCTTGGCTGCATAACATCATCAAGCTGCAGTGGGGAATGAGAAGTCCCTCATATACTGGCTCACAACTAGCACTTTATGCATGAGCAGTACGGCCATTATTTGCGATAGGATTACTTTAACTATAGGGCTCACTCTGAAGTGTTGCAAAGAGATTCACCCCATTGGTGTCCCTGGGCCCACAGACTGCTCACCACCTAACTGCTTCTATTCAGATCCCTGATCTTCAGAAGAAGATAATTTCATTGTCTCTGACTTCCCCACTGGGATTCTTTTTCTTCCAAAAATGATACCACCACAATAGTCTGGCACGGTGGCTCAGTGATTGGACTGCTGCCTCAGCACCAAGGACCTGGGTTCGATTCCAGTCTTGTGTGACTGTGTGGAGTTTGCATGTTCTCCCATGTCTGCGTAGTTTTCTGCAGAGTGCTCCTGTTTCCTTCCACAGTCATAAAGATGTGCAGGCTAGGTGAATTAGTCATGGGAAATGCAGGGTTGCAGTTAGGGTAGAGTGCTGAGTCTGGGTGGGTGCTGTTCAAAGGGTTGGTGAAGACTTGGTGGGCAAAATGGCCTCTTTCTACACTGTAGGGATTCTGTGAAATTTAGGTAGACAATATAATGCCCCTCTCCCTGCTTTGAAAATTTCCTTAAGAATTCTACTGTCTTCCTGAACTTGTCCCCAAGTAAAAATAAACTTTGTCAGGATTTTACTGAGCAATGATCTGGAGCAGAAAACTGAGTTGGAAATCAATGTGAAGTCTGTAGCAGGTGTATTTTAGGGACTGCTTGTTCATATTATCACCATTGTTGAAAGTTTAAAAAGTAAGGTTACTGTCTAAAAAGTTGGCAATTACCCCTCATAGCTGTGCTGGTTCTTAGCCAGATTTAAAATGAATCTTATTCTGTTCTTTCCCGTAGCCCTGTAACATCAAGTATTTGTTCATGTTGCCTGTGCATTATAAATATTCTGTGTATCAACTCTATCCTGAGGTAAAGCATTTCAAACTCCTACCTGCTTTGCCGAAAGTCATTTTTTTCTACCTTGTTTGCTACTCACTTGCTGATTTGCTGGCTCCTCAGTCAGCAGAAATAGTGACGTTACAAACCCTTCATAATTTTAAACATCTCTGAAATTTTCCCTACATCAGTGGAATTTCAAGTAACCCATGTTCTTGTGAAGTGTACAATGTGATTAGTTTACTAGCCTGCAGATATTAGTTAATTTTTAATTCAGTAACCTTGAGGTTGTTTTAATCTATGTAGATAAGTAAACATTTTAGCAGAGCGGCAGTAACCGATAATAACTATGGGTTCCATAGTACACCTGATGCCCCCTGCCGCAAAGCATTTGCTGTCAGTTTGTCACAGTTGTCTTTTAATAAGAGCAGTTTATGTGGACTGTCAGCTTTCTTAATATTGGTCGCCATTCATTTTAGATCACCAAGGTAGGAAATGATTAATAATAGAACTTGTTTACTCTCCACCACTTTCTGTCATCTCAAAAATCCCCAAACCATTCATGTTATTAGACTGACGGGTTGTTCCAATCTGCAGCTTTAAAGGTTTGGTGATTGCAGCTGCTGTTTGGTTAACTTAACTCACCACCTGCAAGTTGCAATCCAAGCCTGACCTCATTCCGATATGGAACCATATTGCCATATTGTCACTGGGTCAAAATCCTGGAACTCCCTCAAAGCACCATTGGTATACTGACACCAATTAGACTACAACAATTCAAAAAGCTACCACCAACTTCCGCAGCACTTGAGTTTCATAATGAAATAAATAAAAACCCAGCACACTGCTTTGAAGTACATTGCAAATTGATACCAGTTTGCAAGTTCTTTGAAGAAAATGTGGTGAGAAATTATGATGAGCCATTTTTCTATTCTGACAACTTTGTTTTGACATGAAAACCTGACTCTTGCTGGGCTGTCATTCAATGGGTGTTTCTTTTACCTTGCATAAGTAGATCTGTGAAATTCGTGAGAGCCTGGATTATTGGAAGGTGAAGGGTGCATCACAGTCTAATTGTGAATTATGTGAAAATTATATCATATAAGGAATGAAATGTTTCCTGCCTTTGACCAGTTTTTTAAAATGAATATCTGGATGGTAGATGAAAATAAAATACTGCAGATGCTGGAAATCTGGAACAGAACGAGAATGCTGGAGAAACTCAGCAGGCCTGGCTGCATTCCTCCACAAATGTTGGCAGACCTGAGTTTCTCCAGCATTCTGTCTTTTTTGATGTAGACACCAGAGCTCTTGTTTGGTGCTGGGGAAAGATCACTAGAGAAATTCATGATTTAAAATATTTACTTAGTTTTTGGATTCTCAGCCATACTTGTGATAGCCTATTTGACCCCCAGTCTGGATTACTGGAGTGGTAACAGCTAGAATCAGAAGGTAAAATAGGAAGAATTGAAACCAAGGCTCCCTTCTCTTTCTAAACTCTACAGCTTCACTACTTCCCTTTCTCATTAGCCATTGCTTTTAGTTACTTCCTCTAATTTGTTTGCTGCAATTTAATGGTTATATTTCACCCAAACCCACCATATGTGTTTTGCTTCTGAAAGGTAGAGCTACATCCTTGTCACCTTTTCCAGTGTTAGGTGTCTCAGACTGCTTCACTTATTTCTGAAGTATTGTCATTTGTCTTTTTTGTAGGCAAGTGCTGAGTTTGGAGTGCCATGTTCCTCTAACAGAATAAGTGAGCTGAGTGGCTAATCTGTTTGGTGATATTGACTGAGGGATAGGACTCTAGGCTGGGAATTACATGTACAAATTTATCAAAGTTTGAGCTTGAGGAACGGTTTGTGTGTACACGATGACTTGGTGTGGTGAGATGGAGAGGTGATCATACTGTGCATTCCCTTTTTGCCTTTGCCTAGTATGAGCTTCAAAGGCACTGGCCATACTAGTGAAGAATGAGCTCAACTTTCAGCTTTGTTGCAGCATTGTCTGTTTGGCTGTTACCATCCTGATGTTTCTTAGTGGGAATGGAGTTTGCAGCTGTAAAGTACTGTCCTGAGTTATCATATTAGCTTTCTTGATGCAAATACATCTATTTAATTTTGGATTCTGAGCTTTTTAATAAAACAAATTTCAATGCTACATCGCTGCTGTCTTTCTGAACTTCCCGTACCAATTTGTCCAAGTTGCACAATCCAATCCAGTGATGCAACAGACTGTTATGGTAATGCTTACCACACAAGAATTTTCTACAAAATTGGAACAGTGCCATATATTCAATCACTATTGTATGTCACACATTGACCAATGACTGTGCTTTGATTCAGAAAGCATGATGTATGTAAACTTTTGAAAATCTTTTTGTGAATTTTTTGGGATAAATAAATAAAAAAAATAAAAAAAAATGGAGGGCAATAAATGCTGCCTAGCTAGCGACACCCTCATCCGTTACTGAATCAATAAAAAATTAAGTAGCACGGTGATTCTGCCAGGCTAATACCACAAAAACTGGAGTTTAACAAGGAGGTCCATTCACTGGAAGCTATACTGCCAGCCTTCTTTATTAATACATTTAGATTGTAGAGTTTTCTGTTGTCCTTAGCTTTTAACCAATTAAACAAGTTAATTCTATGTTTTGTTTGATTACGTTGAGTGACAGGACATGATGCATCTGGCAATGATCTCACTTCCCCTTCATTCACTATTAATAATCAGAATTTTGAAAAATAGAATATCCTGTCAAACCCTTGTTAAATTTAAAGAAACTCCTCAGTCTTTAGTACTTGGACTCTCAGTGAAGTTAATTAGTGGTCTTTTAACGTTTATAAGTTCTTTGATTGCAAGGCTGGCCTGTAGATGGTAGAAATCTGCAAAAAAACAAAATGCTGTGAATAGATAGAAGAGTTGATGCTTCTGATCAGCAACCCTCCCTAATTCAGAGGCATTAACTCTGTTTCTCCACAAATGCTGCTTGGCCTGAGTATTGTCAGCATTTTCTGTTTTGATTTGGCTAGTCAAAATGTCTGTAAAGGTAACCTAGTAAAAGAATATAAAAATTATTTGGCCAAGAAATGCAGCATTTCATGTTATTATTGTGAAAATAGAATGCTACTGGAGGCAAGAACTATGTTAAAAGTACTTAAAAGACATCTGAATTTCATTGTCACAATGCTTTAAAACCGAACCCCCTCTGCAGCGAGACAGAAATCAAAAATCCCAATAGGACAATTTTGAAAAGAACAGGTGGTCTCCTCTGTGTTAGGCCAGTATTTATTTCTTAATCGCACCAAATAGCAAATGATCTGGTCATTATCACATTGCTGTTAGTGGGAACTTACTTTAGCGTAAATTAACTGTTGTTCTTCCTGCATCTGTACTGCACTTTACTGTAATAACCTCATTGGCTATAAAGTGACTTGGGGCATCCTAATGTCCTGAAAGATTATATAGAAATGGGAGTAGAGATATTTCCTTTACCACTTGCATTCATTTTGTTGGTGTACGAATCTATTCATTTTGTTTTTGTAAGACAATGGAGAGAGAATTTACAGTTGGCAGGTCCAAGCATACCACAAGTGCAACCAGCTAACAACAGAAGCCTTTGATTTGGTCCTGAATCAACCAAACTGCCTTGCACAACTGAGAGATGCAGACTGGAATTCATGAGCAATCTTTTCCAATCTATCCCCTTAAATGAAGTCTCTCCTCCCTGGAACACATTTCTTCAATCAAGGCCAAACCAGTGCTTTATAAAGGTTCAGACCTTCCTTTCTCTTTATACTGTAGGCCTCTAGTTATAAAGTCCAGGGAACCAGACCACTTTTTTAAACCAATTTCTCACTCCATCCTGCCATTTTGCAATTTATGCACATATATACTCAGGTCCTTCTGTTCCTGCAGCTCCTTTATCACTTCATGCTGTGCCACGTTGTTTCATCTGCCGCATATCCACTCATTCCACCTGCCTATCGCCTTGTGAAGTCTATCATTAGTTTTTGCAGTTCACAATATTTTCAAACATTGTTGCAATTACCAGCTTTGAAATACGTTCTGTCCATGTAAGTCTGGTATTAATATGTATTAAATAAAGCAGTGAACTTAATGAGCCCACTGTATAACAAGTTGTGGAGCTGGAGGAACACAGCAGGCCAGGCAGCATCAGAGGAGCAGGAAAGCTGATGTTTCGGGTCTGGACCCTTCTACAGAAATGGGGGAGGGGAAGGGGGCTCAGAAATAAACAGAGGGGGTGGCGGTGATAGATGGTGGATAGTGGAGCAGATAGCTGGGAGAGAAGATGGACAGGTCAAGGAGGTGGGGATGAAGTTAGTAAAAGTGAGTGTAGGTAGGAAGTTGGGATGGGGTTGGTCAGTGAGGAGGGAGGGGTGGATAGGTGGGAGAGAAGATGGACAGTTCAAGGAGGTGGGGATGAGAGGGGGTGGAGAGATTTTGAAGCTGATAGAGTCGACATTGAGATCATTGAGTTGTAGGGTTCCAAGGCTATGAGGTGCTCTTCCTCCAGTTTCATCGTTGTGGCAGTGGAGGAGGCCTCAATGTCGACTTTACCAACTTCAAAATCTCCCCAACCGTGACCTCATCCCAAGACCAGACCCCCTCTCATCTCCGCCTCTTTGACCTGTCCATCTTCTCTCCCACCTATCTGCTCCACTATCCACCTTCTATCACAAGACACTGGAAGTGAAGGCAAAGGAATGATCAAAATGGAATGTAGGGTTTATGATCTGAGGTTATTGAACCCAGTGAGTCTTGAATGCTGTTACATGTGTTTTGTGTATTCTGTTTGGAATTGTGCTGAGTTAGGTTTGTGGCCTGTTCCTGATGAGGACGTTGACTGCCTGGGTATCTAATGCGGACCTCCAATCTATATTAGAATTTGCATCCATGATTGATTTGGAAGGTTAGTTCTGCCCTGTAATGACACCTGATGTGCAGCTATTTCTTTGTGCAGAAATATGAAGTGCATACTATGTCATGTACAGAACCATGCACAAGGTTATTGTTATTTGTTATGGAAAGGCCGAAATGAACTGATGTCCAAGCAGCAGGCAAACAAAGTGTCATTGATCTGTCATCTGAATTACTGTCGTCATGTTCAGTAGAAGTTTATACAGCAGATTAAATTAAATTACTTAATGAGTTTTCTGGAACCATTATACACCTTGATGGCCTGGTGGTTGTGAAAGTGGTATATTGACAAATTCAGAATTTTTTAACATATCCTTACTGGAGGATCTCTAGGGCATTGGAATTGATGCATGCTTTCAGAGCCTTTACAAGAAGTAGCAAGTTGCAGCGTATATCAGCATTGGAAACTGCTTTGGCCTTCAATGATTGACCAGACACAGTGGAGTACCTGACTCCCTGATTGACCCTTCACAAACTTCAATTGTTGTTGAGGCACAGCATTGAGTCTGTTTGTAGGTCAGTAAGTGCAGGAAAAAAAGCCCACAGCTATACGGCATTGCACTATATATTTGTGACTGTAATGAGGCACAAAATACACGGATTTTCAAGTCACTGAGATCACTTTTATGCACTACTAGGATTCATAAGTGCTATTTTTAAAATTTGTTTTGGTGGATTTTTAAATTCATGTTTGCCCTGCCTAATCTCTTCGACCCCACAGTGTCATTTTAAACAGAACACTGGGAGGTTTTCCAACTCTCGTACCATATTGAAGTGTAATTTGTGTGTTACCAACGGAAATGAATTAGTACAACCAACCATACACTTTACACACTGAGCATTCTCTGGGAATCAATCCTCCTGTGCATTGAAACACAACTCCCATCTGGCTGATTGCAGTATAGCTCTCACACTAACTGGGAAGATGTACTACAGTCTGAGCTGCAGCTTTTACACCCTTTGAGGTTCTATGTCAAACTGAAATAAACAATGGAAACATGCCTTCTGTGAAGGAAACTGGGCTATTGTGTCAGTATTCTTGTGCCAGTGAATTTCAGGATTTAATTCAAAACTCCTTACAAAGGAAGTGGATAAGCAGTGAATGAAATTTCTTTCACACCTGGAAGTGACATCAGATATTTATAGATAACATGGATTTGCACCCTGAATGAGTGCTTGAGCTTCCTCTGTCAAACTAGACTCCGATCCATAAATGCGTGTCCTGCTGCACAAGGAATGGCAGCTCGATACTTTCTAGATTGTAATTCTCCACAGCATTTCACCAGATTGCTGATTGAGTGCACTGTGACTGAGTCTGTGCTGGTACTGTGTCAGGCACCCCACTCACTACTCAAAGACGAAGTAGATCAGAACAGCCTCTGAATCTGCAGTTTTCCACAATGGGCAGGAAATTCCATCTGAGAAATGATTCTCAGATGGTTCTGACATCAGCATGGAGATGAGAAATTAGGGCCAAGGATAGCTCCCTCGGACTACTGTGCAGGAGCAGAAATGTTGCAGGTGATACTCTGGTCAATATTAGGCAAGACTGGAACCAGTTAAGAGGAACCCTGGCCGCCTGGAAAACGGAGGGGAGATGTTGGAGGAGGCGGTCACCACTTGAGAGGCTGCAGGTAGCTCCAAGTACACAGAAAATAGGTGCAGGAATGGGCTGTTTGGCCCTTTGAGCCTGCACCACCAATCAGTACTAACATGGCTGATTGTGCAATCTCAGTATCCCACTTCCGCCATCCCCATATTCCTGATCCCTTTAGCTGCAAGGGCCACGTCCAGCTCTTTCTTGAATATATCTATTGAATTGGCCCCAACAGCTTTCTGGTAGAGAATTCTGCAGTTCACAACTTGAGCGAAGATATCCTTCCTCATCTCAGTCCTGAATGGCGTTCCCCTTATTCTTAGACTGAGGGTTCCAGGCTTCCCCAACATCGGGAATATTCTTCTTACATCTAGCCTGTCCAGTCCCATCAGGATTTTATATTTTTCATTACCTCACATTTATCCACATTATATTGCATTTGCCAAGTATTTACCCACTCAGTCAGTTATCCAAGTCACCCTGCAACCTCTTAGCAGCATCCTCACAGCACACATTGCCACCCAGCTTAGTGTCATCTGAAAATTTGGAGATATGGCTTTCAATTCTTTCATCCCAATCGTTAATGTATATTGTGAACAGCTGCGGTCCCCACACTGAACCCTGCGGCACCCCGCTCATCACTCACCACTCTGGAAAGGAGCTGTGTATGCCAACTCTGTCTACCAACCCAAAAAATACACCGGGGATAAATTCTGTCACAGTCACATGGGTTATCATTTGTGATTTTCAGAGCAGTTTGATACTGTGGCTGGGGCTGGATGCTAATCGGAGAAGATTCAAACATGGAGTTCTGGGAAAGATGGTCATGTTCACAGTCTTGAAGGATGTAAGATCATAGATAATAGTGAGAATAGGCTATTTGGTTGTCCAGTCCTGCACCATCACTCATTCGTTATGATCAAGGTTGGCAAAATTATGATCTTATTCTGCTTATCCCCGATAACTCAATTCCCTTCTCAAAAATCTGTCCTGAATTAGCTGTGAATATATTCAGTGATCCAGATGTCACAGATGGGGTAGTGAATTTCAAACGTTAAATCGTCTGAAGGTATTCCTCTCATCTCTATCCCCTTAGTTTATTACTATGCCCCTGAGTTCTAGATTTCCCCATCCCTGCAGATTTACTTTGTCAAGCCCCCTCAAATCTTTTCCAAAAATGATCACACTTCATTCTTCCAAACTACAATGAGAATAATACCAACCTGCACAATCTACCTTCAAGGCAGACAACTCCTTCAACCCAGGAATCAACTTCATGATCTTTCTCTGGACTACTAGTATGAGTATAGCCCTTCTTAAGTTTAAGGAAACTAAAACTGTACATTGTCATTTAGATGTAGCCTTACCAATGCCTAAGCAAATCCTCTTTATTTTTATATTTTTTCCCATTGCAATAAAAGCTAACATTCTTCTTGCCTTTTTAATTATTTTGTGATTTATGTACCAGAGCATGGGGATCCCTCTCATTAGAGAATTCTGCAACTGTCTTCATTTAAATAAGTGTTTCCGTTCTTAGTACCAAAGTAGACAAGCTCAAATTTTTCCACGTTACAGGCCATCAAAGTTTTTCCCCATTCATTTAACCTATCACTATCTCTCTGCAGTTTCTTTGTCTCTTCCTCACAATTTGCTTCCTTCTCTGTTCCTGTCTTCAAATTTGACTACAAATACAACTAGTCTTAGTTGAGGCCTTAACACTATAGCACTCCACTTGTTTTCAGTTTACTCAAACTGAAATGATCTACTTATTTCTATTTTTCCTGTTAACCAATCCTTTATCCATGTTGATCTTTCACCTTTCGCATCATGTGCCCTTACCTTGGTGGCACCTTATCCAAAAATGCTACATTCTCCTTTATCCTCCCTGCTTTTTGCAGCCTCAGAGAGCTATAACAGATTTGTCAAACATAATTTCTATTTCATTACACAATTGAGAAGAAACTTTGGAGAGGAATAGGGGGCTGGAGATGGTGCTCTGTCATGATGCAGAGGGTAGGGATTGTTTAGGAAGGTGTGATGACATTGCATTCGGTTGAATAGATCACAATACCAGTTGATCAAATGCTTCCATCCAGTGTTATAAATTTTCAGAAATAAATTCTTCCCTGGATTTTGGTGCTGAACTCAGCAATGCATTGCCCAGCTTTCAGTATTCACAACAATAGAATTACTTTTCTGGGAACTGCAATTTCTCATCAAACCCCTGGGCTCAGAGTCAGCAAGTTCAGCCGTTGACAGTGTTCCAGATTATGCCATCGTCATCCCTTGGTATATCCAGTATAAATGCAGGACAGACCCAGCAAAAGTGGCAGCATGTGGTATCCATTCAGGAGGGAGTTGTCTTGGGATTCCTTAATATTGACTCCAGTCTCAATAGGCCTCATGGTATCAGATCAAACATGGACACAAGAACCTGCTATTACCATGTTATTCCTCCCTCGACTGATGAATCAGTGCTCTTCCATGTTGAACAACACATGGCGGAAGCACTATGGGTGACAAGGGCACAAAACGTACTCTGGTGGATTTCAATGTCCAAGAGTTGCTAGGGCAGCACTACTGATTTGAGCTAGTTGGGTCCTAGCTAGTTGCTAGACTGGGTTTGCAGCAGGCGGTGAGGGAAACACGTTTGACCTCACCCTTATCAGTCTGCCGGCTGCAGATGCATCTGTCCATGACAGTATCGATAAGAGTTACCACTGTACAGTGTTTGCGGAGATGAGGTCCCACCATCACTTTTGACAATACCATCCATCGTGTTGTATGGGACAGACTTAGAACAAACTCAAGACTGGGCATCAGCAGAATTATGCTCCAATACAATCTGCAAATTTATGGCCCAGCAAACCCCCCCTGTCGCCCCACTCAACCATTACCATCAAGCCAGGGGATCAATTCTGGATAGATGGAGAGTGCAGGAGGGCATGCTAGAAGCAGCACCAGGCATACATAAACATGGGGTGTCAACCTGGTGAAGCTACCAAACAGCATAAACAACAAGTCATTAGAGCTAAACGATTTCACAACCAGTGGATCAGATCTAAGCTTTGCAGACCTGCCATATCCAGTCATGAATGGTGGTAGATAATAAAACAACTCACTGAAGGAGGTGGCTCCACAAATATCCCGATCCTCAATAATGGAAGAGCCCAGCACATCAGTGCAAAGGGTGAGACTGAAGCATTTGTGACAATCTTCAGCCGGAAGTGCTGAGTGGATGATCTGTCTCAGCCGCCTCTAGTGGTCACCAGCATCCCAGATGCCAGTCTTCGACCAATTTGATTCAGTCCACATGATATCAAGAAGCAGCTGGAGGCACTGGTTATTGCAAAGGCTATGGGCCCTGACAACATTCTGGTGACAGTATTGAAGACTTGTGCTCCAGAACTGCCTAGCCAAGCTGTTCCAGTATAGCTACAGCAGTGGCATCTACTCAACAATGTAGAAAATTGCCTAGGTTTGTCCTATACATAAAAAGCAGGACAAATCCAAGTTAGCCAATTACCACCCCATCATTGTACCATTGATTGTCAATTAAGTGATGGAAGGTATCATCAACAGTGCAATCAAACAGCACCTGCTCAGTAAAAAACCTGCTCAATGACGCTCAGTTTGGGTTCTGCCAGGGCCACTCAGCTCCTGACCTCATTACAGCCTTGGTTCAAACATGGACAAAAGAGCTGAATTCCAGAGGTGAGGTGAGAGTGATGGTTGTATTTTACTGAATGCAGCATCAAGGAGCCCTAGCAAAACTGGAGTCACTGGGAATTCACAGGACCATAAGAACAGGAGTAGGTGATATTTTCCTTCAAGTCTGCTCCACCACTCAATAGGATCATCACTGATCCAACACTTCCACATCCACTTGACTGCCCTTTCCCCATAATGCTTGATTCATCTACTTACCAAGAATTTATTTATCTCAGCCTTAAATATACACAAGGACTCTGCCCTACAGCTGTCTGTGGCAACAAGTTCCAAAGACACTCAACCCTCTGAGAGAAGAAATTCCTCTTCATTTCGGTCTTGTCTTGGCACTCCTGTGACTGTGCCCTCTGGTCCTTTACATTCCCATGAGGAGAAACATCCTCTCAGCATTTACACTATCAAGCTGCTTAAGAATCTATTTTTGCTTCAATGAACTTACTTCTCATTCTTCCAAACTCCAGTGAGTGGAGTCCCATTCTGTTTAGCCTTTGCTGATAACACAGTCCTTCCATACCAGGAATCATGGTTGTGAACCTCTGAACTGCCTGCAATAAAGACATGTTTCCTTAATAGGAACAAAATTGTTAACAGTACTCTAGAACTGGGGCTGTTGGGTAAGAGTTTCTACTGTCATATCTAACACAAAATTGTATTGGAGGTCAACAATCTCAAGACATCTCTGCAGGAGTTCCTCAGGGTAGTGTCCTCAGCCCAACCAATCTTCAGCTGCTCCATTAATGATCTTCCCTCTATCATAAGGTCAGAAGTGGGGATGTTCACCAGTGATTGTACGATGTCCAGCACCATTCGTAACTCCTCAGATACTGAAGCATTCCATGTTCAAATGCAGCAATATCTGGACAATATCCAGGCTTGAGCTGACAATTGGCAAGTAATATTTGTGCCACAAGTGCCAGGCATCACCCCATGAAATTCAGTGGCGTTACCATCGTTGAATCCCCCACTGTCAACTATGGAGGTTACCTTTGACCAGAAACTCGACTAGTACAGGGGCTACAAGAAAAGGTCAGTGTCTTGGAATCCTGCAGAGGTTAGCTCACCTCCTGACTCCTCAAAGCCTGTCTACAAGACACAAATCAGGAGTATAATGGTATACTTCCCACTTGTCTGAATGAGTGCAGCTCCAAAAATTGTTGAAGCTTGACACCATCCAGGACACACCAGCTTGATAGTCACTACATCCATAAGTATCCACTCCCTCCTCCACTGATGCTTAGTAGAATGTTTATACTGCTGATGAGCAATTAATGCCGGCCCAGCCAATGTTGCCCACATCTCATGAATGATTAGAAAAAACAGTGCTAAACATCCAGCCTATAACAAAACAAATACACCTCCTTTCCCAAACAAGGTGTGATGTTTGCTGGGTACTGAAAGGTCCCCGCCAACACTTAATTTTTCTTCAAGTTGTGATAGGTGGTGAGGATCTGAGGTTGTTTCCTTGGGCTGCAAAATCGCTTTGAGCTCCAGGCTTCTTTATTCACCTCAAAGCAGTATCTAATGCGGAAAAGTGTGAGGTGATTCACTTTGGAAGGAGTAACAGGAATACAGAGTACTGGGCTAATGGTAAGATTCTTGGTAGTGTGGATGAGCAGAAAGATCTCGGTGTCCATGTGCATAGATCACTGAAAGTTGCCACCCAGGTTGATAGCGTTGTTAAGAAGGCGTACAGTATGTTAGGTTTTATTGGTAGAGGGATTGAGTTTCGGAGCCATGAGGTCATGTTGCAGCTGTACAAAACTCTGGTGCGGCCGCACTTGGAGTATTGTGTACAGTTCTGGTCGCCGCATTATAGGAAGGATGTGGAAGCATTGGAAAGGGTGCAGAGGAGATTTACCAGGATGTTGCCTGGTATGGAGGGAAGGTCTTATGAGGAAAGGCTGAGGGACTTGAGGCTGTTTTCGTTAGAGAGAAGAAGGTTAAGAGGTGACTTAATAGAGACATACAAGATGATCAGAAGATTAGATAGGGTGGACAGTGAGAGCCTTTTTACTCGGACGGTGATGTCTAGCACGAGGGGACATAGCTTTATATTGAGGGGTGATAGATATAGGACAGTTATCAGAGGTAGGTTCTTTTCTCAGAGCGTAGTAAGGGCGTGGAATGCCCTGCCTGCAACAGTAGTAGACTCACCAACTTTAAGGGCATTTAAATGGTCATTAGATAAACATATGGATGATAATGGAATAGTGTAGGTTAGATGGGCTTCAGATTGGTTTCACAGGTTGGCGCAACATCGAGGGCTGAAGGGCCTGTACTGCGCTGTAATGTTCTATGTTCTACGTATCCGTGTGCTTGGCACTTCAACAGTGAGACTGGCTGTAGTAAGGTGTGTAGAGTTCATTCTCTCCGGTCACCTTTGAGTCAAGAAAGTGTGTGGTCCCTCAAGAATATGTTCAAGCCCATTCTCCTGGCATCAGTTTACACTCTCCCCAAGTTACCAGGCTGAATCATTAACTCACATCTTGCTACTTTACAACCTCTAATTTTTAAACTTTGACCTGAATGAGGAAGTATGTCAAATTACTGAGAGGTTTTCATGGGTGCAGGCTCCCTCAATTTCTTAAAAAGTTTGCTCTTCATATGCAGAGTGCTATCAATTTAACAGTTCCCTTCCTGACTTAACACACTTGGAGCTATGCTTCGTAGTGCACTGTTGCCAAGAATAGGCAGACTTTAACAGCCCTGAGTCACCAGACAGATCCAGAGCTATCTGAGAACTTTCGTATTGAGGCCCTATTGGTGAGCAATGTATATTGAGTTGTCAGTTTGCTGATTAACCCACTTTGTTTTGGGAATGACATTACCACCGGTTATCTTGTCATTCCCTCTGACAAAGCCCTGATGATCTGAAGAAAACCCACTTTACTTGGTCAGGTCACAAAATGACTGAGGTTGGGCCCTGAATGAATCACACCAGTGGGTGTCGGTGACTTGTACATAACATTTGGAGCATGAATGAGCAGAATTCTCCTAACAATGAGTCGACTGCCATCTGCTGCTGCATTGGTTTCTCAGCCACTGCCACCTGTGCCAAACTGCTCTTTAGCTTCTATGGAATCAGGTGCTTGTTTTTGCTGAGACCAACAGTTTATTTCTTCTCACTGGTGATGCCAGTAACTTAGGAACTGTTTGTAAATTGTTGTTTTATTGGAGCAAACAGACCAGCAGCAGTTTACACTGAATACTGGTTGCAGATTCCAAAACCCAACTTTAGTTGCGAGGCTATATGTTCCTTTCTAGGATAGGGAAACCAATTAAACAGCAAGAACGCTGGCATCTCATTAGAATCATGATCATATACAGCACCGTGATAATAGCCGATTTCTGAAATGTGATCCTTTAACTGTATCCCACTTTCAACCTGGGCTTACAATAACATCTTATTTCTGTTCTCCAATGTGGGTGTCAGTGCCTCTGCCTAATTGCCCTGGAGAAGGGGGTACTGAGTTGCCTTCTTTACCTATAGGTGTTCCCACAGTGGTGTTTGGGAGGCAGTTTCAGGATTTTGACCTAGCGATGGTGAAAGAGCAGCAATATAGTTCCATGAGTGTGGCTTGAAGAGGAATAGTCAAGTAGTGATGTTCTGAAATATCTGCTGACCATGCCCCACTAAATGGTATTGGTCACAGGTTTGGAACGTGCTGTTAGAAGAGCCTTGGGGAGTTGCTGCAGTGCACCTTGCAGATGGCTCACACAGCTGCCCCTGGATGGGAGTGAAAGTTGGTAGTGCATGGAGTAGCAGTCAAATGAGGGTTTGTGTTATTGGAACTGCACTCGTCCAGGTAAGTGGGGAGTATTCCAACACATTCCTCACTTGTGCCTTGTAGACGGTGGGCAGGCTTTGGGGAGGCCACGAGGTGAGTTAACGCACTGTAAAATACCTGGCCTCCTGAAACCAATCAGCAGCACACCAATGGTTAATATCCAGCTGAGTCACAGTACACCCTTGCCGCTTTTCTGAGGAGTGTTTTTTTTAGTTTCCTTTGTTATCTTTGTGTGTCTGGTTTCCTCTTGTGTTTGTGGTTCCTCAGGATTAGTGGCTCTTATGTGATAATAAGGATGTGGTGGTGGTGATATAAAGGGATCCACAAGGTTTGGATGGAGAACACAGTACAGAGCTGGTGTGGTGCTCATGCTGTAATAGATACTCATCCACTAGGACTGCTGAAGTTTATCCTGGTTTTATATAATCCTCTTCTTTGTCCTGTCCCCTCCACCACCACCTCCTTATTATCACATAAGAGCCACTAATTCCATTCCAAGTTTAAAGTAGATGATGAGACTGGGTACAGGGATAGGACCTGTAAGTACAAACCATGGTGGAATAGTTTGTGTATTTTCATATTTTAAAAATAGACAGCTAGTAGGTTGGTCTGTTGCACTGACAGAAGAAGCTCAGCACTCAAGGTTGAGAGAAGTGCTCTACCTGCCAAATCAGCATCTTTTTAACACTAACAAAATCAAAATTTGCTGGAAAAAGTCAGCAGGTCTGGCAGCATCAGTGGAGGGAAAGCAGAATTAATGTTTTGGATCCAGTGAAGCTCCTTCAGAACTGGTAGTAGCTAGGCAAAAGTTGATATATTTGCTAGAAAAGGGGTGGGGTGGTGAGGGAAGGAGTAAGCGATGGGTGGAGTTGGAGAGGTAGAGAAGGACTGGGTAAAAGTCAGCCATGGAGGATAAATAGTTGTTAATGGGGGCTATTAGTGGGTATCAATGGGTTGTTTGTGGTAGCAACCCATGTGATGACAAGGTCTGGTGTTTGGGGCATTGGGGTAAGGACATGGGAGAAGCTGCTCAGGCTGTAAAATTATTGAACTCCATATTGAGTCCAGGAGGTTGCAAAGTTCCCGAGCAGAAAATGAGATGCTGTTCTTCCAGTTTGCGCTAAGCTTCAGTGGAGCACTGCAGCAAGCCTGAGACAGGAACGCAGCAGGCCAGGCAGCATCAGGAGCAGAAAGTTGACATTTCGGGACCTGACTCCAGTATCTGCAGTTCTTGCTATCTCCAAGCCTGAGACAGATGTTGGCCAGGGAATACGGTGTGTTGAAATGGCAGGCATCTAGAAGATCAGGTCGTTTTTGTGGATAGAATGTGTTCTTTTAACACTAGTCAGCATCTCATGGGTGTGGGTACAGGTACAAACATGTTAAATATGGAGTTAGGATGACACAACAAAAATGTATTTGCTTGTTTTATTTGGTGGTAATTTACTCCTGAAGGTTCAAAGTTGTCCTTTTGCACCAAAACCCTGGAAATACATAGTCATTTCATTTGAACAATGTAGATAGGTCAGACATGCCATAGCTTGCTGCTAATTCCAGGTTTAGATTGTCAGGTGGCAGTTTGAATTAAGCAACCTTAAATTGTGTGGACTGTCATTACATCTCTGAATGGATTGATTGAAAATCCTTTTTGATTTTGAGTGTTAGATGACAGTGTTGAGAGGTATTTAACAGTAGATATGGGCCAGAAAAGGGTCTCCTTCACATGGCTGTGTCCCACAGCAGTGAGTGGGTTCAATTCTCTATCTGGCACTTTGCCCTGACTCTGTGCGATGACTTGAACTCTGGTTATCTTTCTCTCACAGGTTGGTGACCTTGTGAAAGTGACCAGGATGAACATCAGCGGCCAGTGGGAGGGTGAAGTGAATGGACGGCAAGGACTCTTCCCTTTCACTCACGTCCAGATCTTCGATCCCCAGAACCCTGAAGAGAACGAGTGACCCAGAGATCCGGTTACACGTGGTCACCTCCATCTGCCTGTTCATCGCACACGGTTTCAGCATCACATCCGGTGCATCGCTTCCAGACTAATGGGGAAACCATCATTTTGCCATGGAACCGCGATTGGATTTTTGAGTATCTGCTTACCTGCTGGATTTTAATGTTTCTGTCTGAGCTCTTCCCACGTACCATTAAAGCTACATGATTACTAATAATAAATGGAGTAAAGGACGGGAGAGAGACAGTCTCGATCTCAGTGCCACGATAGTTAATGCTTCAGTAAACATTTTGAAGCCAACTGGGATAACCGAGCGTATACTTGGCTGCACCCCTCACACCTGATGGATATTCCTCCTGCCTACGACAGGCATGTAAATGCGGTGATCCCTTGCCAATTAATTAATTGTGGTATTTTGGGATGCTACTGGGACGAGATGTATCTAGCCTCAGCTATTATCTTGAGTGCTTACTTAATGTAAAGGAGCTGAGTGAATAATTGAGGCATCGGACTCAAAATGATTTGAAATGGTTCAGAGTACAGCCTATATATGTTAGTCTGTGGTGCCATATCCAATATGTAGAGGAGACAATTTTTTTTGGATACAATCAGGTAGATAGCTGTAGAAAACAATCATGAATAAGTCACTTTTACAGTTTTGTAACACCTGTAAAAATTGAGCTTTGAAAGAGGAAACACTCTGGGAAAACAGGAACAGAATTGTTAACACTTGGCAATCCAGAAAGATTGCTAGTTGTAGCCTGAGTGAGGCACAAGGATAAATTGGTAACTCAAGCCTTAAGGACTGGGCTGGGCTGTGGGGGCAGGTAATCTGCAAAATGACTGGCTTGTGATTGAGTAAGGCACAACCTTTTCATATCTAAATATGGAGGTAGTAGGTTCAGTTTTAGTGAATGACCTTCAGAAAATCAAGAATGATTCAGACATCTGGCTAATGGACAGAAAATATTCGAATGGGGATATTAGTGCCTTTTCCTTCTGGAACTGGTTTCTACAAACAATTTCTCAGTCTGCTTTTCTGTAAAAATGCTTAATATTGGGTAGCTGCCTTTGGTAGACTCCTATTCAGCCTGTACAGTTTGTCAGACCTCTGCCAGTGTCCAGCTCAAGTCATCAGCTGCAGGTGGCTAAAGGGATTGAGAGGAGCTGTGGTTGCAGTGTGTTTTACAGATTGGAGAATCGTTTCACATCTCTTACACATGCAGACTGGATGGTTTCTTACATGCGTGCACTCTTAGTTTGTTTTTGCACCCATTCTTTCTCACACCTCTGCCCGTGTTTTTTCTCTCTCTCACTTGCCGATCCACATTGACCCCTCCCTCTCAATTGCCTGTTCATGACTTCTGTCTTTCTCTCACTCGCCACTTCTGCCTCCCTATCAGCACTTTTTCTCTCCATGACCAAACTGTGCCTTTCTGTCTTATCTGTTTGCAATTCTGTATCTCCTTTGTTTCCTTTGCCTTTCTTTCTTCCCTTCATCTACCAACCCTTTCTCTCCCTACATTTTGCCCCTTCTATCTCCTTTTCACTTGCCTCTTCATTTCTCCCCACACCGTCCATTCTTCTTCCTCCTGTAGCGACTCCCTTCCACCCCACGCCCATCTGTCCCTTCTTTCTCGCCCCTTTCTCTCTCCACCCTCTTGTCTGTGCTCACCTTCTTGCTCGCGCTCTCCCGTCTGTGCACCCTTTCCCTTCCCCTCTCCCCCTTCTCTCTCTGCACCTCTCTTGTTTGTTCTCCCCCTTTTTTTGGTCTGTGTCCCTCCATCCACTCCCCCCTCTCTTTTGCTTGCTGAAGCATTTTTCTTTTGCATTGCATACTGGGAGTAAGGACATGACCCTTCTCCAAACTACTCTACCAAAAGTCTCTGAGGTAATCTGTATTGAAATGGGCTTCCCTGTTTTGTATAATATTCAACTGAAGATGTTCAAGCCTTATATATTAGAAAACCTGTGCCCTGACTGCTTTATTTAATCACCCTGGGGAAACCATTATCACCCGCAGTGCAACACTAAAGTCAATCACTGCTGACAAGCTGTCACCCCACCGAGCTGATTACTGAGGGGAACTGCACTCACTGAGCTATTGGGCCTGACTCTTTGCTGCTGTGAAAGTGGCAACACAAATGATACCTGTGGAGTAATTGTACATAAATTGCTTTGAAAGATTGAAACTTCCTTACAGAGCACCATTGCTATTGCCCTTAGCTGTGGAGAGTTGATAGTTCCTACTTTTTGCTGCTTTGTTGCTGAGCTCTGCAGCACCCACTGCAATTCTGGCAGGTAGGCATAAAGTAGCTGCCAGGAATAGACAATTGGAAGTTTTTTCGCTATTGGAAAACTAGTAACTGGATTTCATCTAGTCACCTTGTGTATATAACAAATCCACAAGAGCTTTTTCTCTTTCTCACTCAGTGGCTTGGAGTGGCCCCAACCAAGATTAATGATTGGCGAGTGTGTGCTGTTGTAACTGGCTGCTCAGCAGTGTTCATTTTGCACTGTTTTCATAGTACACCATTGGTACTGGTTATTAAAACGAAACCTTGGAAGACTCCACCTTCCTGAAGCTCACTGCATTTTCTGAACAATGAGGAAATAGCGTGGTGAAATGGGACGGGGAGGGAGAGGGAGGAGGGGAAGAACCAGACAAATGTCCTGAGGTTAGTTCACCATTGAACCAAAGTATGCATCTAGTGCCTAAAATAAAAGCGCTCGCTGTATGAGTGGGACGGGTTGAGATGGATAGATATTACTGTCCTGGTTACTTTTTGAAGGTGACTTTTAGTATTCGTGTTTGTATAGGGGCTACCATATTGTGGCTTCAGAGCTTTTGGAACTAACACTTTTTTTTATTTGCCTTCCTTTCCACATCTTGCCTTGCTGAGCTCTTCAGTTAACTGAATAGATCCAGGGTTGTGGGAACAACTGTGATTCAGCAGTATTGACGCAAAGGTTTTTATTACAGAATCTTTGAATATGCCTCAGTTTTATAACTCCGTAATGCAACTAGCTTTGTGTCCTGTTCCGTTCTTTGTTTCTTTGTCAAACCACTATAGCTCCCTTGGCTTGCTTGCCAAGCTGTTACACTGGACTCCTTAAATTGTCTGGTTGCCAGAAATGCCTTGTGAGAATGAACGATGCCCTATGTTTCCTTTCCCTTCCCTTTACCCTTTGATTCGGTTCCGGTTTGTGAGTGTTTCCCCTTTCAGGTTGTTAGTACCTAGCCCGCTTCTCTTCCTCCTTTAGCTTAACAGCTTCCATAATATTGTAAGCAGGCTCGTGCACTACAGGAATGAAATAAAACACATGTCTGTGCCTCTTGTAAACGTCGCGCAGTGAGTCAAGCAATGAATCGCACTGTGAAGGGTGAGCGTGTACTCAGCCTGCATCACTTGCCTGCCTTCCCACTGCATTTGTCGCCAATAAAATATTGTTTACAGCACAGCAAGTTCACAACAGGTTTTTAATAGTTGCTAATAGCTTAAGAAAACTATTGAAATGTTTGTCTGTGACCTCCATGCATGCTAGTCTCTTTTATTTTTGTAGAAAGCTTTGTGCTGTCTGTTCCAGGAGAATAATTAATGCATTTTGTTTAACATTCTGGGAATGGGAGCTTTTTGCCTGTGTACAGTACAGATCATGTCTAACACTTCATTAAATAAATCTAGTGTGTGGAAATGCAAGTGTCTAGAAGTGTAAAGTACTCGCAAGCCCCAGTTATATCTATAAAATGCCATATGCTAAACTGGAGTGTTTTGGGGTGCATGGTTTATGTTTCAGAAATTAACAGTATTATAGCATTTGCAGGTTTCACAGAGGGGTATATCTATTTTCTTAGTTTTTATTTTTGGTCAAATGTAGAAATGCTCCATTGTTGAAGCCAGTGTTTGGATAATGAATGTACAGAATGAATAAAATTGACAATAATTCACATCTCCTCCCCTCCACGGTCCTTAGCTGTGGATGAAACCGATGTGGACATTAGAAGAAAGGTAAAAAAGAAAATACAAAGAACAGGCTATGTTTGATACACCCAGTACTACTTGAGTTGTGTGAACTCAGGAATTAGGACAGGGCTTCTAGTGAACTCCGCAGAAGAGTTCACAATTCAAATGGTAATTGGAAGGCAGCATCCACCAGACAATTTGGTTAAGTTGAGAAGGAAACACTGATCTAAACAACTCAATTTAAAATACTTTTTGTTTTACCTCAGTCTATCTCTAACCCATGTTGTAGAATGCAGTGACGAAAAGTAATTGCTATTGCACAGAGATAGTAGGAACTGCAGATGCTGGAGAATCTGAGATAACAAGGTGTAGAGCTGGATGAACACAGCAGGCCTGCTCCTCTGATGCTGCTTGGCCTGCTGTGTTCATCCAGCTCTACACCTTGTTATCTCTGCTATTGCACAGTTGATATCAAGTGTTGATGTTGAGCCCCTTAAAACCACAGGCTGCTAAAAAGTCTTGTCTTATCTGTTCTTGCCATGACAGATGCACCTTGTAGTTTGTGGCATTATGTTCAGTCACAATTTGACTCATTGCTGAAGTCATAACGGTAAAACTGAGCTAATTTTAGCTCTACCTCTGCTCTGCAGAGCTGTGGGCAAACTCACTTATGCTTTTGAGCCACAGCCCTGTATCCCATGATACTGGCCACTGCCTTGGAAATACCTACCATTTGTTTCAAGTGGCAATTGACTTCAGCCCCTCCGCCTGTTCTCTGGTGCTGTGACCCTCGTGAGTGTAGGTGAACCTTTATGAAACTTGGTTAAAACAATTCACAAGCAGCAATGATAATCAATCAGTAATGAGTATTTGGGATACACATTTAGGGAGAACTGTTTCTTTGTATGGAACTGAAAGGAGACTATTTGGTCTATTTATTTGGCTTGTGTGAAAGTGGGTGGACCTTGTTTTGCAGCTCAGGATGGACAGTGTATAGAGGGTAAAAGCCAGTGACAGGGAGAGACCTGGTGCTTTGAGTGCAAGTGGTTTACACACTGCTCTTCCTGGCTGAACAGTCACATCCTCAGCCTCTGAACTGCCTGTGGTTAGCTTCTCGTATGTCGCTTTGTGATATTTGCCTGCTGTGTCTTGGAGAGCACATCTAATATCTCTCACTTTAACCTCAACACCTTCCTATCTGTTCAGTTGTGATTTGCGTTTTCTATTCCCACCCCACCCTGTCCCTGATATTTTGGGTCACGTTTGAAGATTTTTAACAAATATCTTTGGGGTGTTTAAAAATTGATGCTGAACCTGAAATTGATGCTAATGGTTTGAAATGGCATTGGGGCTGTTTTGTCTAAAACTGTTACAATAAAATGGAGTTAACTCCGGTTTTATAACCATACTATTGTTTTACTGAGCCATCTGAATTTGTTGCAATTTACAATGCTATATTACTTTCTTCCTGAAGGTATTTCCAAAGCAGCAGTGAATCTAAAAAGGTAAAGATTTTTAACAGGAAATACTTCAAACTCAGTGTTTTAAAGGAGCTCTAAATTTGGCTTTCCATTCAAAAAGTGTTCCCAAATTTCAGTAAGATTTGTTGGGAGAAGGGAGAGTGTCACAGAGAACAACCGATCGCGGACATGGTCATTAGTTCTGCTTTGGCCTTCACAATTGGTGACATCAAGAGAGATCAAACACAAACATTAAAGCAAGGGAATGGACAATAGCCAGTGCACCTATATAAATTATAGTTTTAGCTCAATTATTAGTTTTGGCTCTTTTCACGAGGGGACTAAATTGGAGGGGGAGAGAAGTAATGAACTGGTTATTTGCAATCAGGTTGGTAATCAGACCTGACACCACCTAATCTTTTTGACTGTGTAATTCAGCAGATCATTTATATTGAACCATTCCAAGTGTCCAGTTCTTGTTCCTCAGCCTTGTGAATATCAGTATTTGTGTCAATGCTGGAACCGAGGTTTCGGGAATATTTTCATCCATAAAAAGGGTGTCCTGCTTCCAACCCACAGGCATTGTGTCCTGGAGAACTTTGTGACATTTAACAGTAGCAGCTGTTGATTGTTTGGTCACACAGATGCTTTGCCCATGTTGCTGTCCCATTGCCAGCCTCTGAATTAGCCTGTTCGTTAATAATTTGGTCCTGGTGTTTAATACTGACAAGCAAATATCTCGGTAAATTGGTCACATGTAAAGTCAAGTAGTCAATGTTCATGCATTCACTGGACGAGAACGGTTCTGGTTCCCGAACTTCCCGTCAGGATGGGGCTGTGTGTTGTGTGAAACAAACTGCCACCCACAGCTTTACGTCACTTCTGCCAACGCATGAGCTATCTGGGGGCAATTAATGATGCAGAGAACAATCACGATGGGGTTGGGCCAGAATTAAGGATATTGGTTAGAAATCACTATATCTTTTGTATCCCCCACAGCCTACAAGCAAGTTGCTGGCTTATAGTTCACAAAGCTGATTTCCAAAGAGTGGACGAAACTACTTTTCTATTTCAAAAGAGTAGGGTGAGCTTTACTGTTTTTACCTGGAGTGCCTGATAGGGACAGTGTCGAGTGGACTTGATTTGGAGTCACAGAGTCATACAGCATGGAAACAGGCCCTTTGGCCTAAACTGACCAATGCTGACCATGGTGCCCATTCAGCTCGTTCCAATTGCCCGCATTTGGTCCATATCCCTCTCAACCCTTCTCATCCATGTAACTATCCACATGTTTTTTAAATGTTGCTATTGTACCTGCCTCAACCACTTTCTCTGGCAGCCCATTCCATATACTTCAGTGGCTAAAGATGAAGGAAAAATCTCTGCAAGGGCCTCTGCAATTTATTCCCTATCCTCCCACAGCATCCACGGATGGACTTGATCAGGCCTAGGGGATTTATCCACCTTAATGTGCTTTAAGGCTGCAAACATCTCCCTGGTATTGTGTATGTGGTCCAAAACATCCCCACCTTATTTCCTTAGCATCCATGATTCTGTCCTCAGTTTAAAAACTGAGGAGAAATATTAATTAAATCTTGACTTCTCTGTTTACATCTTGTTAAAGAGTACAAATTCTCAGCAGCTATAATTCTCATAGTCTTGTTCCGCCCCTCTTTATGGTGTTGCTAACCTTGAGTCACTATCAGGGTCTTTCTCTCACACACAAACACACTGTCATACAGCACAGAAACAGACCCTTTGGTCCAACATGTCCATGCCAAGCAGGTTTCCCAAACAAAACTAATCCCATTTGACTCCATTTAGCCCATGTCCCCCTCAGTCTTTCCTATTTGTGTACCTGTTCAAATCATTTTTAAATATTGTAACTGTACCTGCATCTGCCACTTCCTCTGGCAGTTAATTCCGTATACAAACCATTCTCCCCTCAGGTCCCTTTTTAAATCTTTCTCCTCTCACTTTAAAATTGTGCTCTCTAGTTTTGAACTCGCCACCCCTCAGGAAGGGGGACCTACAAGGAGTGTATCTACAATATTACCAGAATTTCTAAAATCTTTAACATCCTCCATTTCGAATGAAGAAGGCAGCAGGTGTAGGCAAGCACTTGGTTCAGAGGTGAACTTACAAAATACTGTTGGGAAATATAGTCTGAAATGGCTCACTTTCCAGACTTGGAGAATGAATTTTACCCACTGTGTTAAACCTCGATAAATAAATGTGTGCTGTGTAAGTTCCTGCTCTGCAAAAAGCAGTGGTTGCTAGGAATTTGCTGAAGTTATTCTGCCGGTGGGCTCAGAGGTGGTACCGTGTGGCTGCAGTTTAATGTTTTATGTTACCTGGGAAAAGCTCTGCATCCTGATAAACCATGGATATTGCAGGAGTTTTAAAAATCCCTTCAAAATTCTAAAACCTTCAATCGTTTTTACAGAGAATAACCAAAGTCCAAAATAACCAAAGTCCTTAACCCTCGCTAATATCTTGTAATGGCAAACTAATACAAAAATGGAACAAGAATAGGCCTCTTAGCTCTTTGAGCCTGCTCCACCATTCAATAAGATCATGGCTGATCTATTTTTTTTTATCAACTCTACATTCCTGTATATTCCTGATGATCTTTCATCCCCTTGGTAATCAAGAGTATCTACCTCTGCCTTAAAAATATTTAAAGATTCTGCATCCAGTGCCTTTTGAAGAAGGAAATTCCAAAGACCTCAGCTCCCAGAGAAGAAATGTTTCCTTATCTCAGTCTTAAATGGCCACACCCTCGGGTTTTAAACTACATCCCACCCCCTTTAGATTCATCCATAAAAGGAAATATCTTTTCCACATTCACCCAATCAAATCCTGTCAGGACCTTAGATGTTTCAATTAGGTTCCCTCTGACTCGTCTAAACTCAGACAAATCTAGCCAGTCTCACTTCCCCTCAAGGCAATCCACTCATTCCAGGTATTAGTCTAGTAAACCTTCTCAGAACTGCTTCCAACACACTAACATCCTTCTCTGAGTACGGTGACCAGTATTGCACACACTCCCCCAGATGTAGTGTCACCGATGCCCTGTTTAACTGAAAGCATAACCCCCCTACTTTGACCTTCAATTCCCCTCTCAATAAACACAATGTTGTATTAGTTTTGCTGATTACTTGCTGTAGCTGCAAGCTAACTTTCTGTGATTCATGCACTAGGACACCCAGATTCCATTGCATCTCAGAATCTGCAACCTCTCACCATTTCGATAATACGCTTTTATTTTATTCTTTCAGTTGAAATGGACAATTTCACGTTTTCGCCACATGATACTCCAATTGCCAGATCTTTAGCCACTCATTTCACCTGTTTTCCTTTAAGGGCTCCTTATCTCCTCTCCACAACTCACTTTCCGACTTATCTTTGTGTCATCAGCGAATTTAGCTACCACATTTTTGATACCTTCATCTGAGTCATTCCTATAAATTGAAGAGTTGAGGCCCCAGTACTAATCCTGGTGGGACACCAATTGTCAGCTTGAAAAAGACCCATTCCTTCCTGTTAGCCAGCCATTCATCTTTTCAGGTCAATATATTGCCCCCATATCATGAGCTTTTATTTTCCACATTAACCTTTGATATGGCTCATTATCAAATGCCTTCTGGAAATCTAAAATACATCCACTGGTTCCCCATTATCTACAAGTTACTTTTCAAAGAACTCCAAACACAAATTAGTTAAACATGATTTCTCTTTGACAGAATATCATGTTAGCGCTGCCTGATTACCTTGAACTTATCTAAGTGTCCTGTTATCATGTCTTTAATAGTAGTTTCTGACATTTTCCTTATGACAGATGTTAAGCTGAGTGGCCTATAGCTTTCTGATTTCTGTCTCCCTTCCTCTGAAAAGGATTAGCTTCAGGGTTCAGATTAGGAAATAACTAGTGACGTTGGAAAATTAAAATCAATGTTAGATGAAAGTCAACATGTTAAATATTTAATCAGCTTCCTTAAGCCTCCCTAACGTCTAATGGCAAACTGTAATAGGAACAAGAGTAGGCCACTCAGCCCTTCCAAGTCCCATCATGTTCAGCTGCTTTACCAGTCACCTTTCTTCCATCAAAAGTTTAGAAGTGGGGATATTCACTGATGATTACATAATATCGTTTTCAGCTGTTCAGATACTAAAGCAGTCCATGCGGATGCAGCAAGACTTGGACTCTATTCGGGTCTGAGTTGAGAAATTAAGTAACATATACAATGAGTTACTCATCATCTGAGTCCCAATAATAACCTTTACAACTTCATTCAAATGAATGAAAAGGACTAGAAAGACATGTAGGTGAGCTCACACAGACGAGGAGAACATAGGAAATTAATAGTGATTGGAAGGATTATTGAAAAGGCAGAAAACTTTGGGCATGTGGCAATCATTCAAAACAAAGTTTACTAAACCAGTATGTTTATTGACCTAATTTAACCTTTTTTTGTGAATTCAACTTATGCTATAAACATTGCATCCACAAATCTTCAACAAACAAAAGAAACTGAATTTGGAGGGGTGCACCAACTTTGCAGTACCTGTAACGGATAACCACAGCGTTGGCACTGGTAACAGAAAATAAAAACTACACTGGCTTCTTGAAGAAGAAACCATGGTGATGGGCTCTGGTAACGAGAAAACACATCATTGGTAATAGTTCCAGACTAAAGGCTTTTCCCCCCTCTTATAGGTCGAAAGGTGCCTCTCACCCACCCATCAGGAACTTACTGCCATAGTTGTTTGTCCATGCTGAGAAGCTTTATTCTGCACATTGGTAGACTATCCAGCTGCAACTACCTTTCTCACTTGAACGTAACTGTTCTCTTTGTACAAGGGAGCTTTCCATAAGATTGGAAAGCAGGCAGCAAAGTGCTGGCCGCTCCATTCTCAACCTCTCCCCTCGCCTGAGGCATGCTGACCCTTGAGTTAAACCTCTGCCTTTCTCTAATAAGAGATAGGCCTCAGCTAGAAGTACTGAGGGGAAGACCTCAAAGTGCTTTGCTTAGGAATGTGCTGTGTGTACATTGAAGATGTTTTGGTGTATAACTGTTGCAGGTCAGAGGAGAATTGAGAAATGTTTTCACTTGGAGTCTAGCGTTCACTGCCTGAAAGAGTGCTTGAGTAAGAAATTCACAAACGTTATAAGCAGCATTTAGATAGCCACCTGTGTTGGTGTGGGCTGAAAAATGTCAGAACAGGTTTTTGTTGACTGGCACAGAAACATTGGGCTGAATGGCTCACTTCTATGCTGTAAGTGCCTGAGAGTTTAATGAGGGGTTAACTAGGGTGGATGGTGTTGGGGAAACTGACCTATTTGACGACTGAAAGCTATGGTTCTGGACTGAGGTTGGTCCGAGCACTCCACTTTCTGAAGGAGCTCGATGCAGAATCAGCAAGGATGTGGTTGAGTGGAACAGTACCCAAGTCAACTGTCCAGCTCAGTAACTCACAGTTACGGAAAGGCAGATTAAGCTTCGCTTAGCACGATATTGCCAATTTTTGATGCAGCTACACATATCGGACCACAACACAGCTGCAAAGCCTGCTGCTAAAAGTAACCCATTGCAAACAGCCAGCTAAGACTGAACCAACAGGAGTGTACCAGAACCATTCATATACCTACTTTCACAATCACAGGATGTCCCAAAATGCTTCACGGACAATAGATTCTTTCTTGTTCTGATGTAGTTATTAAAAGATAGTTACAGCAGAATAGTCTGTTAATATGCACAATAAAGATTCTCACTGCAGACAAATCATTTTAGTCAGTATTATTTTCCATCCGTGTGCAAAATGGGATGTGTGTACCAATGTTGGTAAGTCTGGATGTCTTCAACAGTACAAACAATAAACATATGTATATCTATAAACCCACAGAAATAATCTGTACAGCTACTCACTTGTCAACTAGGCAACTCACCACCATATTCTCAAAGGTGATTGGGGATAAGAACATAACAAAAGGAGCAGGATTCGGCAATTTAGCTCCTTAAGCCTGCTCCATCATTCAACTAGATTGTGGTTAATCTTCAACATCGACTTTCTTCATTATTCCCATATCTGCTCGGTGGCTCCTGGCACGTCCCAGCCTCCTCTCTTGGCAGTTCATGACAAGTCCCAGGCCTGGTGTCTCAGCAGCTCATGGCAATGTCTCAGCTCAGCATGCTAGTGGATCCTGTATCTGCAGTAGTGACGAGAACAAACAGCTGAGATCTCCCAGAGAGCAATAAGTGGAGGACTCGTCAAAGACCGTTGAACCTTTAGCTTATTCCTTTATGTTTCTAGTCTAAACTATGAAAGACTTTAATGTAAATTTCTTTTCCTATTTTATGAAATAATGATTAACTTTTTAACTGTCATTTCTTACTACTTTGTATGTAAAATGGTGCCATGTGTAGCGACATTATATACTTTGCACTGTACTTACGTACACATGACAAAATCTAAAAACAAACTATACCCCTGGATTGTTTGTTAATATGTAGAACCAAATATTGTTAGCAAATGACCCAGAAACACCCACATCATACAAATAAAGAAAGGGTTCATGAAAGGTGTCACATAAATACAGAATTTTTTCATAAAAGGATTACAGCACAGAGGATGCCATTCAGTCTGTCAGATAATGATCTAATTCCCTTTTGAAAGAGACAAACAAATTTGTCTGCCACACACACTGGCAATGCAATCCAAATCTGAATCACTCAGGAGCACAAAAAACATTTCCCTTTTTTAAACTACTGGTTCTATGTCAGTCACCTTATGGTCCTCTGGCTCCCTTGTGCTGATAGGTACAGTTCCTTTTAATTTCATTCTGAACATCTCTATCGAATTGTCTCCGAATGTATTCTCCAAGAATACGAGCTCCAGTTTCTCAATGTAATTGAAGACCTTCCTCCCAGGAACCATTCCTTTCATCCTTTCTGCACTGTCTCCCACACTGATATCTAATTTGCAGTAGATCAGGATTTCTACAGGTTACGGCATTGAGAGAAATCACCTTATTGCACTGCATGGCTAGCCTTCCACCTTTGGATATTGAGCATTGGGATTAATTGTTAAAAGATTTCCAAGTATCTGCGATGCAGAAGAAAGGGCAATATTGCTGAATAATGCCTTTGTCCCACTTACAACTGGGCTATTGCCTCTCCAGGGTATTATCACTGGACTGTTGATACAGAGACCCAGGTTCTAATCTCACCACAGCACATGGTAGAAGTTGAATTAAATAAAATATCTGGAATTAAGAGTTTAATGATGACCACAAATCCATTGTCGATTGTTGGAAAAACCCATCTAGTTCACCAATTTCCTTTAGGGAAGGAAACTGCCATCCTTACCTGGTCTGGCCTACATGTGACTCCAGACCCAAGCAATGTGGTTGACTCTTAACTGCCCTCAGGGCAATTATGGATGGGCAATAAATACTGCCTGGCCAGTGATGCCCTCATCCTATGAATGAATAAAAAATACCCAGTCCCTAAAACAGAACAAATAAAAGCACAATAGGAAGAGAAAATGTCTCACCTGACCACACTTATTTAAGAGTCTGTTATCAGGCATAAGAGATCATGAGTAAATAAAGTTAGTGCTTGGTAGCAGCCATTTGATTCTGTATTGCAATGCCTGAGAAAGCTGCAACAATATGAAAGAAATAAATTCACCTGGGTTTTATTTCACCTGCACAGAGCTTGAAGTTGTTACTCTTTTCATATGCAGCTATTTGCTTTTGTGGAAGAAACTGTTAAGCTGAACTTATGACAAATTGCTTGACTGGTAAAACATTGCAAATTAGGAGCAGCCAGAAAAGTCCCAACACTGTTAGCACCAAAGATATCTGATCTCAGCCACTGCAGTTACATGGGCAATATAACTACACTCATGGATTAGGGACAAGGACAACAAACCAAAGTCCCCAACTGTGATTGGTAAAGAAATAGGATTAGGCTGACCTAAACATTCCTGAATCCTGAGCCTCCATCACTTTTATTTACTTCAAACACACCACCCCTCTCCTCACAGGCCAACCCACCGCTAGGGTATTTTCCATGGTCTCTCTCCCCCCACCCACAGCCCTGTCACTTTGAAGCATCTCACTGTTCGAAGCTCATTCATGCAACAAGAGGGAACTTTGGTCAGGATAATGGGGAAAACTTCCCTGCTTTTCTTCAAAATAAGAGCTGTTGGATCTTTAATGTCACCTTTAAGGGAAATTAGATCACAGTTTGATCTTGTCCAAAATAAGACACTTCCAAAAGTGCAATTCTTCCTTTCTGCCTTTGAGCTTCACTTGGAATGTATGCTCAAGTCTGTAGGTGGGGAGGTGAACGCAGGATGTCTGTGACTCTGTAAAGTGAGGGAGTTTATTTGGGTGGTCTCTGTGGACATTGGCATGTCTCTTACAAAACAGAGATGTCAATCCTCGAACACTGAAGCCCAACATACAGTGTCATCAGACACCTGGCCAAGTGCCTGAATGATGCCATCCCATATCATCACTCAGAATTTAAGTATGTTTGGAACCAAATGGCTTTCTTTGTGAGAGACATAAATAGGAGTAGATCCTGTAAGCCTGCTCCACCATTTAATATTATCATGTCTCATCATAGAACTCAACACCATGTTCCTGCTTTCTCCCTTCTGCCCTAAGAACTATATCTAATTTCTGCCTGAAAACATTGCGTTGGCTTTAACCACTTTCCATGGCAGAGAATCCCACTTACTAGGTAAAGAAATTTCTCTTCATCCCAGTCCTAAATGGCCTACCCCATATCCATGGGCTGTGACACCTGATTCTGGTTTCCTTCTTGCATTTATCAGCGTGGAGCTAGAGGAACACAGCAGGCCAGGCAATGTCAGAGGAGCAGGAAAGTTGATGTTTCAGGTCAGGACCCTTCTTCAGAAGATTCTGATGAAGGGTCTCGACCCGAAACGGTGATTTTCCTGCTTCTTTGATGCTGCCTGACCTGCTGTGTTCCTCCAACCCCACACTGTGTTGACTCTGACTCCAGCATCTGCAGTTCTTGCTATCTCTTCTTGCATTTATTCTGTATTGTCCTGTTATTAGTTTCTATGAGACCCTCTCTCATTCTTCTAAACAACCGGTGAATATAATCCTAACCAATCCAGTCTCTTTTCACGCATCAGTCCTGCCATCCTAGAAGTCAGTTTGATAAATCTTTGTAGCAGTCCCTCTGTGGCCAGAACATCCACCCTCAAATAAGGAGACCAGAACTGCACACAATACTCCAGGTGTGGTCTCACCAAGGCCCTGTGCAATTGCAGCAAGACTTCCCTGCTCCTGTACTTGAAGCCTCTTGCTATGAAGGCCAACATACCATTTGCCTTCTTCACTGCCTGATGCACCAGCAATGCTTACCTTGCAGTGACTGATGTACGACGACAGCCAGGTCTCACTGCACCTCCCCGTTTCCTAATCTATCACCATTCAGATAATTATCTGCCTTCCTATTAAACAAACTGTTAATTCAGATACACTTGCATCAAGATAATATTCTGAATCAGTGTAAGGATTGCAAAGATGGAGATTGAACACTCATTTAAATATAAGTTATGTTTATTGTTGCATGTATTACAGCAGAGTAGGTTATAGGTTAAAAACAAAATGAGCACTGTTTCCAATGTGTGTAATTTCAAAGCACTGTAAAATGGAAAATAAATTTCACCCTATATCAAGGCTCCAATAGCTTCATGATTCAAAGAATTCTATAAAACCTTTCCCCCCTCATATTCATGGCATCACCAGCTGATTAGCCTTTGATAAAATCAGAACTTCACACATTTAAGAAGGTCTTTCGAAGCGAATAACATGCATTATCCAAACACATACAGATCTCCCAACTCTTCCCAGATCCTTACAATCTTTTCTCACTTAAACCGTTCTTTACTCGAATCTCTAGATTAGACTTTTACCAAAAATGCCGTCATGTTTATCCGGTCAGATATATCTTGATGTAAAATCCATCAATCTTTAGAGGTGGCAAATGACACAACAGTCAACTCACAGGTTTAGCTTGGTTTTAGGAAGATGATCCGCAAATTTGTGCCACCCATAAAAAGCATGAAAGAGTTGACATGTCTGCATGGAAATGGGGTAAAGCAATCTCTAGTGGGATCGCTCATGGAGAATACAAATTTGAGAAGAAAACCATGCATGAACTATGTGCTTTAAACCCCTCAAACAAGTCAATAAATTGACTTCTAGTATAATAATCACTTCAGACCCAGTTTACCTTAGCTACTTACATATATATAGCACCTTGAATGTGGACATAGATCCCAAGGCACTTCGCAGGAGCAAGAAAAGTGAATGTTGAGCTAAAGGAGTAGTTACTGTATTATGAGGATGGGAGTTACTCTAGATACTCCATTTGTCAACCTAGGGTGAGTTAGAATGCGGTTTTATTTTTTGGAGCAGGGCAGGGGAACTGGACCTTGTCAACACTGACGAGTACAAGTCAGCAATATCATCACTGACAGTTTGCCGTGAAAAATGGCAAAGTGGTGGCACAGAAGACCTTGTGTGAAGGAAACAGTGAAATGGTATGGAAAAAATACAATCAATTCAATAAAAACTTGCACCTCAGAATGCTCTGAAACACTTCACAGCCAATGGAGTGCAAACAGTTTCCACACTGTAGAGTAGAGATTCTATTCTATTGTTGTAATGTCAGAAATCTAGCAGCCAAAGCAGCAATGTGATAACTGTCAGGACATCAAATATTTGTTGAAGGAGCAAATATTGACCTGGATACCAGGGACATCTTGGTTCTTCAAAACAGGGCCAGAAGATCTTTTTATTCCATTTTTACAGGGACAGATTAGTAGCTCTCCTGACAACAGACAGAACCTTGGTTTAAGCTCAATGAATGACACACTGCTGTCAATGCAGTACTCCCTCTATTCAGAATAAAGCACCATGTGCTAATGTCTTCAGGGTGGGAGCTGAACCCACCCAGCTTCTGAACCGGGGAAGACTGAAAGCTTGGATCTTTTTTGGAGTGTGCTGCGTAGGGGAATGAGAAAGCTAAGGGAGGTGTGGGGATCTGTAACTCTGGAGTCCTGGGAAGGAAGAGAAAAAAGGAATGAATATAATTAAAGTGAGAGTGCAGGGAGATGACTCTAACTAAAAGTGAAAACGCTGCAGAAGCTCAATAGGTGTGGTAACATCTGTGGAGAATGAAACAGAGTTAATGTTAAGTTCAATATCACTTCATCACAACAGGAACAAGAGTAATATTGGACTCAAAGCATTAACTCTGTTTTACTCTCCACAGATGCTGCCAGACCTGTTGTGTTTCTCCAGTATTTTCTCTTTTTACTTCAGATTTCCAGCATCTGCAGTAATTTGCTTTTATTTGAGAAGATTCTAATGTTCTGTTCACAAGGCTGAACCAATCAAAGCAGTATTATTAAATGTGAATGAAAAGTTTGTGTATGACAGACAGATATTGCTGGATTTATTGTCTAGCTTATAGCTGGACTTCCTAATACTGAAGGAAGAAAACTGATTAAATAAAATTCCCCAATGATGTAAGATTTGGTATAAACTCATGTAAATCATAGAGTGCCAGATATGATACATTTCCTATACTGAGATAGCAATTCTTGGTTTGGATTTTTACATTTAACACAGATTAGAAGGGGTAGTGGTGGTGTCAAGGATTCTGTTGTAGCCTCATGACATGGTCAGGTTTAGAGGCAATGGCCTCTCCAAGATCCTACACTTGTCAACATACACTTGTCTGCTCAAGAGCAGCCACTTGGATAAGGTAACATGAGGGAAGGTGAGGAGAAACTGCCCGTTCCTGTGATACCTTCACAATCCCCTAGCCCCTCCGCAATGCCCCTGCACAAAGCAGAACCTTCAGTAGCAAGGCTGAGAACACAGAGAAAAGAAACAAAAGGGACAAAGTAGTAATCCATAGGTTGCGCCACATTAAGAACAGAAAAGTTGAACAGTACGGCCTGTTTAACCAAACGTTCAGTCTTCACTGGAACTGAATTCCTCAAAGTCAGACAAGCCGACCACTTCGGGAAGCATGTAGGCACGGCGGCAGGCACGCTCTGAATGTTTCCGGGGAGTCGGACTCCCCCAGTCCTCCACCAGTTGTCTCGGGAGGGTCAGGACACAGCAGGACATGCCAGAATTGGCGCACTCAATATCCGGAGCTTGCTCCCAGCAGTGTTCCGCCACGTTGTATATATGGACGTAGTCAGTGCGTGTGTAACGGTCGTGTGACCTCCCGCCCAGGATGTAGATTCTGTCATCCAAGACAGCAATGCCTGGCTCTCCATGACCAAAGGGCATTTCGGAAACCGTTGACCACTGGTCTCGCTCAGGGCTGTAACAGGAAACCTTCAAAGACACAACAGGAAGAAAAGCATTGGAAGGGTGGTAGCAGTGTGAACAAGCAGGGCACAAACTAATAGCGTAACACTTCACAGACCACGACAACTGATACAAATGCAATTTCAAAGCAGCAATCGTGCCTTGTTTCCAAGAATGGCTGCTGGTTTGAGCCAGGCTAACTGGCAGCCTCAACAAAGCCAAAAGTGAGTGTTGTCAGCAAGGGGCACAATTCATTCAGCAGCAAGAACTTGAATTTATATAGTGCCTTTAATACAGTCAAATGCCACAAGGCGCTTCACAGGAATGTTATCAAACAAAATTTGCAGAGTATTATGACAGGTTGTAAAAAGGGTAAGTTTTAAGGTAAGAGAGGGTGTAGAGTGATGGACAAACTTAGTGAGGGAATTTGTGTTTAGGACCTCTGCAGTTAAAAATGCAACTGCCAATAGGTAAGCATTTAAAATGAAGAATGTACAAGAGGGCAGAAGTCTTGTAAAACAGGTGGCTTTTGTCATCCGTGACATCTTCCAGAGGGCTGAGACATCACCATTTTGAACGTCTCTCTGCCAACAGCTCTCAGATTCACATTGTGAATCCCAGCCATTCTAACCTTGCACATCAAGCTGATTAGATGACGAGGAGGTAGAAGCCCAAAAGCAGAAACATCCCACCTTGCTCAAAGCTTACCTGCACGACGTCCTGCCTGTATCCATTGGCATTGTTGCTGCCACCGAGTAGGTAAAGCTGGCCTCGAACTGCAGCCATTCCATGCCAAGCCCGTTCCACAGGGGCACTGGCCTTCATTTCCCACTGGTTTGCCTCTGGATCGTAGCAGTTCAGCTCCTTCAAGTAACTTCTGCCACTTCTTCCACAGGCTACGTATATCTTCCCTGCATGCACTGCTCCTGCATGAGCATAAACCTAATCAAATCCAGAGGGATATCAAACCATTATGCAAGATTATTGATCCTTCAACAGATTAGCACAGGAGCATTCAGAATACAAATCTCACAAGGAAAAAAAACAATTCATCACTAGTCAGTACTCGCTGTAGCTTCCCATACTTTCCTAGTCTCCCTCTCTTTAACTCCCTGGACAACTAACACCACAATCTCCGTTCTCTGACTAAACTCCCGTGTAACAGGTTACCAATAGATTTGTTGTTCTTCAAAGTTTTAACCTTTGCAAAATATTGCAAGGTGACATCCGCCTATGCAAATCCAGAGAAATCCACAAACTAAATGAAGGAAACAACATGCATTTTCTTAAAATACTAAAATAATTTGAGTCAGGTAAGTCACCTATTGCATTAACAGTTTCCGTTTTTGAGCAATTATAATATTTGTAAATAAATAAATTGGTTTTAATCCTGGACAATATTTGAGGGCAATCAGAGTGTTAACAGCAAAAGGGCCATGAACCAACTATTCACAACGAACCAGCTTGTATGTTTAGATGTGTATCGTACATCAAATGTCTGACCATTGAACAGAATATGATCAAATGAGACTGCTTAACATCAGAATCACACCAGACATCGAAGGTTCTTGTGGTGCAATGGTATCCCTACCTCTGAGTCAGAACTCCCACCGTAACACATCAGAACTAACTGATTAAGATAACTAAAATTATTCATCTATCTGATTAGCTGCCATGGTCCTGTGTACCATTCTGGACACTGCTTCAATCAACCAAGGGGTTAAGGAGGAACTTCATGAAGGATCAAGCCCTTTCATAACCTTCAGAGAATCAATCAGACCTTTCTGAAAAGGACCATGAGATTTTGAACTTTTTTTTATTTTGAATTTGGAAGTTTGAGAATTTTGTTTAGGTGGTGTATTACATCACAGCTTCTTAATGTGTTTTTCTATTTTAGTGTAATTGTTTTGTTAGTAAATAAATCCTATATTAGTTTTAACCTGAAAGTATTAACTTGCAGTGTGACGGTTACCATATTTCACAGGGGAATGTGGCAACCATACTGTCTTCATGACAGAATACAATAAGGTGGCAATTTAGGGAAGAGGTGATGGTATTGTGGTAATGCCCCTGAGCTGGTAATCTAAGGGCCCAGGCTAATGTTTTGGGGATGGGAGCTTAAATCCCATCACCAATGGAATTTAGATGAATAAATCTGGGAGTATAAAAATGTTGGTCTCAGTACACTAATTGTTGTACAAACCTGTATTGTTCACTAATGCCCTTTAGGGAAAGAAATCTGCTAGTCTTATCCAGTCTGACTTACATATGATTCCAGACCATTCATTGGGGATTATGCAAGCAGGCTGTTGGTCGTGGCTAACCCATCACAAGATGAACCAATTGGAAGTTTGAAGATTATTGATTAATTTATTGTCACATATACTGAAGTACAGTGAAAAGCTTTGTTTACAGGCAGATCATAGTGAGCAAAGGATGTACAGATCAAAAAGACTTAGAAGCATACAGGTTACATTGCACAGGGCATGGGCAAGGTGAGATCAATGTTAGCAAGATCAGCGTTATTTGAGGCTAGAGAGTCCATTCATCGGTCTAACAATGGCTGGGAAAAAGCTGAACCTGTTTGTGCGTGTGTTCAGGTTTCTGTATCTTCTGCCTGACGGAAGAGGTTGTAGGAGATCATTACCGGGGTGCGATGGGTCTTTGATGTTGGCCGCCTTTCCACGGCAGCAAGCCGTGTAAATGGAGTCCATAGATGGGGAGTTGGCTTCCGTGATGGTCTGGGCTGTGCACACCACCTTCTGCAGTTTCTTACGGTCCTGGGCAGAGCAGTTGCCATACTAAGCCGTTATGCACCTGGACAGTTTGCTTTCAATGGTGCATCTGTAGAAGTTGGTGAGGGACCTTATGGACATGCCAAATTTCCTGAGCCGCCTGAGGAAGAAGAGGCATTGTTGTGCCTTATTGACTGTAACATCTACGTGGGAAGTCTATGACTGGTCATTGGTTATCGTCACTCCGAGGAGCTTGATGCTCTTCACTCTCACAACCTCAATTCCATTGATGTAGATGGGGGCGTGTTCTCCTCCTTCCTTTATGAAGTCGATGATCAGTTCTTTAGTTATGCTGACGTTGAGAGACCGGTTGTTTTCATTGCACCACGTCATCAAACCCTCTATCCCCCTTCTGTATTCTGACTTGTCATTAGATATCCATCCCACATAGTGGTGTCATCAGTGAACTTGTAGATGGCGTTAATTTGGAATTTGGCGACATAGTCATTGGTGTACAGGGGGTACAATAGGGGGCTGACGATGCATCCTTGGGGTGGGGGAAGCTCCAGTGTTGAGTGTTATTGGGGAGGAGATGCAGTTACCTATCCTCATTGTTTGCAGCCAATGGGTCAGAAAGCTAAGGATCCAGTTGCAGAGGTCGGAGCCGAGACCAAGGTCACACCGTTTTAAGATCAGTCAGGAGGGGATAATGGTGTTGAAGGCAGAACTGTGGTCAATAAGCAGAAGTCTGACGCAGGTGGCTTTGTTGTCCAGATGTTCCAGGGATGAGTGCAGGGCGAGGGACATGGCATCTTCTGTGGACCTGTTACGTCGGAAGGCAAACTGTAGGGGATCGAGGCAGATTGGGAGGCTGGAGTTGATGTGGGCCATGACCAGCCTCTCTAAGCACTTCATGGTTACTGAGGTCAGAGTTATTGGGTGGTAGTCATTAAGGCACATTGCATGTGTTTTCTTGGGTACGGGGAGGATGGTGGTCTTCTTGAAGCAGGTGGGGACTTTGGCTTGTAGGAGGGAGAGGTTGAAGATGTCGGTGAATACCTCCACCAGCTGGCTTGCACAGGATCTGAGTGTTTGGCCAGGGACACCGTCCAGGCCCATCACTTTCCTTGGGTTGACTCCCAGGAAAACCGATCCGACGTCTGCACCATTGACGGAGGGAACAGATGTGTCCGGGGCTGTGGGGATGGGCATCACCGCGCCACTGGCATTCTGCTCAAACTGAGCATAGAAAGCATTGAGCATGTCAGGGAGGGATGTGTCATTGTCTGATATCTCACACGGTTTCATTTTGTGTCCTGTAATGTTGTTTAGGCCTTGCAATAGACAGCGGGAATCTGTTTGGTCAGTTTGGGCCTCAAACTTGGTCTGGTTCTGCCTCTTGGCCTTCCTGATAGATTTACAGGAGGTCATATCTGGATTTTCTGTCTTGGTCTGTGTGGTCTGACTTGAATGCTGCACATCTGGTCTTCAGTAGGGAGTGGGTTTCCTGGTTCATCCAAGGTTTCCGGTTGGGAAACACTCGGATTTGGTTTACCGTCCCCCACACGTTTGTTAATGAAGTCCGTGATGGAGGTGGCGTATTCATCTAAGTTTTCCGCTGAAGACTGGAACATGATCCAGCCCACCGAGTCCAGGCAGTCCCAGAGACGGTCTTCAACATGGTGCTCAGTTACGAGTGGTGTACCACAAGGATCTGTTCTGGGTTCTCTTCTGTTTGTGATTTTTGTAAATGATTTGGATGTAGGAGTGGAAGGGTGGATTAGTAAGTTCGTGGACGATACGAAGGTGGGTCGAGTTGTGGATAGTCCAGAGGGCTGTTCTAGGTTTCAAAGGGACATTGACAGGATGCAGAGCTGGGCTGAGAAGTAACAGATGGAGTTTAACCCTGAAAAGTGTGAGGTGATTCATTTTGGAAGGACAAACTTGAAAGCAGAATACAGGGTTAACAGAAAGATTCTTGGCAGTGTGGAGGAGCAGAGGGATCTTGGGGTTCATGTCCACAGTTCCTTGAAAGCTGCCACCCAGGTGGATAGAGTTGCTAAGAAGGTGTATGGTCTGTTAGCTTTCATTAGTAGAGGGATTGAGTTCAAGAGCCGTGAAGTTATGCTCCAGCTATACAAAACCCTGGTTCGGCCATATCTGGAGTATTGTGTTCAGTGAGTGGAGGTAGATATAGGGGAGATGTCAGAGGTAGGTTCTTTACTCAGAGAGTGGTCGGGGTGTGGAATGCATTGCCGGAGAGGGTAGTGGAGTCGGCCTCATTCGGGGCATTTAAGCAGCTATTAGATAGGCATATGGATGATAGTATAATGTAGGGGTGGAGGATAGACAGACCTTAGGTTTAGGGTAAAAGTTCGGCACAACATCGTGGGCCGAAGGGCCTGTAGTGTGCTGTACTGTTCTACGTTCTATGTTCCACAGCCTCGCACCGGCACCGTACTGTTTTGTGAAGGAGTCTCCCTTTTCAGCTCCTGCTTGTAAGCTGCGAGGAGGAACACAGCGCTGTGATCGGATTTTCCTAAGTGTGGGCGGGGGATTGGGTGGTGGGCGTCTTTGATGGTTGTGTAGCAGTGGTCCAGAATATTCCATCCTCTGGTGGGGCAGGAGATGTGTTGGTGCTATTTTGGCAGCACCCTCTTGAGATTGGCTTGGTGAAGTCACCGGCCATAAGAAGAGGGCCTCGGGGAATTTTGTCTCTAGTGTGTTTGTGGCGGTGTAAATCTGATCCACATGGGGTGGTATGTAGACTGCTATCAGGGCGGTGGAAGTGAACTCTCATGGTAGATAGCAGGAAGGCATTTTGCTGTAAGGTGTTCTAGGTCTGGGGAGCAATGGCTTGCCAGGATCACTACGTCCGAGCACCAGGAAGTGTTGATCAGGAAGCATACACCACCATCCTTCGCCTTACCCGAGAATGCTAAGGATTACCCTGAGGATTACCAAGCTACAAATACAGTGGCTATGCTCAGGTGAGTCTTTGTTTATCTTAGGGTCTTCTGATATTATGAGAAGAGAAAGTGGTCCACAGAGAGTCCACAGCTTCTGTCACCTCAGTGCATCAGCTCTATTCTAAGAGCTGAAATGGGAAGTGGAGCTTCTTTACATAGAACATAGAACATTACAGCGCAGTACAGGCCCTTCGGCCCTCGATGTTGCGCCGACCTGTGAAACCAATCTGAAGCCCATCTAACCTAAACTATTCCATTATCATCCATATGTTTATCCAATGACCATTTAAATGCCCTTAAAGTGGGCGAGTCTACTATTTTTGCAGGCAGGGCATTCCACGCCCTTACTACTCTCTGAGTAAAGAACCTACCTCTGACATCTGTCCTATATCTATCACCCCTCAACTTAAAGCTATGTCCCCTCGTGCTAGCCATCACCATCCGAGGAAAAAGGCTCCCACTGTCCACCCTATCTAATCCTCTGATCATCTTGTATGTCTCTATCAAGTCACCTCTTAACCTTCTTCTCTCTAACGAAAACAGCCTCAAAACCCTCAGCCTTTCCTCATAAGACCTTCCCTCCATACCAGGCAACATCCTGGTAAATCTCCTCTGCACCCTTTCCAATGCTTCCACATCCTTCCTATAATGCGGTGACCAGAACTGTACGCAATACTCCAAGTGCGGCCGCACCAGAGTTTTGTACAGCTGCAACAT
>NC_063355.1:3138811-3147176 GCF_021869965.1 Rhincodon typus
GACACTTCCGCCATCTGCAATCCGACCCCACCACCAAAGACATCTTTCCCTCCCCACCCTTATCTGCTTTCCGGAGGGACCACTCTCTCTGTGACTCCCTTGTCCGCTCCACACTCCCCTCCAGCCCCACCACACCCGGCACTTTTCCCTGCAACCGCAGGAAGTGCTACACCTGCCCCCATACCTCCTCCCTCACCCCCATCCCAGGCCCCAAGAAGACTTTCCACATCAAGCAGATGTTCACCTGCACATCTGCCAATGTGGTATACTGCATCCGCTGTACCCGGTGTGGCTTCCTCTACATCGGGGAAACCAAGCGGAGGCTCGGGGACCGCTTTGCAGAACACCTACGCTCGGTTCGCAATAAACAACTGCACCTCCCAGTCGCGAACCATTTCAACTCCCCCTCCCATTCCTCAGACGACATGTCCATCCTGGGCCTCCTGCAGTGCCACAACGATGCCACCCGACGGTTGCAGGAACAGCAACTCATATTCCGCTTGGGAACCCTGCAGCCCAATGGTATCAATGTGGATTTCACAAGCTTCAAAATCTCCCCTCCCCCTACCGCATCCCAAAACCAGTCCAGCTCGTCCCCGCCTCCCTAACCTGTTCTTCCTCCCACCTATCCCCTCCTCCCACCTCAAGCCGCACCCCCATCTCCTACCTACTAACCTCATCCCGCCCCTTGACCTGTCCATCCTCCCTGGACTGACCTATCCCCTCCCTAACTCCCCACCTACACTCACCTTTACCGGCTCCATCCCCGCCTCTTCGACCTGTTTGTTTCCTCTCTACCTATCCTCTCCTCTGTCCATCTTCTATCCGCCTCCCGCTCTCTCCCTATTTATTTCAGAACCGCCTTCCCCTCCCCCTTTTCTGATGAAGGGTCTAGGCCCGAAACGTCAGCCTTCCTGCTTCTCTGATGCTGCTTGGCCTGCTGTGTTCATCCAGCCCTGCACCTTGTTGTCTCGGATTCTCCAGCATCTGCAGTTCCTACTATCACAGGAAACCAACCAGCCATTTCAAGTATACACACGTACACCCGAGGTGCTCATAATGTCAAAGGCTGATATCTACTGCTTGCTCCTGTTAATTCTTTCACTACAAAGTTCAATTAATCCAATAATTCAAATTCAGATGCTGCATTATTTTTGTACCTAAATTTTCTGTGAACTGTGGCTGCTCTTTAAGTGTATTTTTACATTTACAAAGTGGCTTTATACCATCTAGTGGCAGGAGCCGAATATTGCAAAAAAATGCAACATCTGGCTGCAGGTTAAACTCTTGCTGACAATTCACTAGAACAACCTTGATAAATAGATTTAAAGTTCAATCACAGGACATGGCCATTTGACCCACTGATGCCTGAATTCTCCCATCTACATCATCCCTCTAGAATGCTAACTCTTTCTTCTAATCTCATACCCTAACTCTACAATGAAGCTCCTAGTTTCTGTACCCTTATCCATTCATTGCTACATGTCTAATTCACTGATGGTTTATATTGGAACTGTTTTTTCATGGGATGTGGACGTTACTGCACATGGGCCCATCTCACAAAGAAGGCAAAACCCCCTGGAGCAGTGTGGTGAAGGAAAGCTTCCATTTGGCTAGGAAAAGATCAGCAATCCAGTTTATGGTTTCTACTATATCGTCCACATAAACCAGAGGACACAGTTTGAGAGCCGCGTTGTTGAAGCAAAGTGGAAAAAGCAGTTCATTCTCATTCCTAATAGCATTTGAGAAAATGCTGATGATGCCACCTTCCTGAACCAGTACAGTCTGAGAGATGCAGGGACACCCACACTGCTGTGAAGGAGCAGTTACAATATTTTGATCCAGTGGCAGTGAAGGAAAGTGATCTAGTTCCAAGTCAGGATATTGCCTGGGACTTACAGGTGATGGTGTTGCCATGCTTCTTGCTGTCTTTGTCCTTCTAGATGGGGTCATGGGTTTGGAAGGCAGTATTGAAGGATTACAAATAGGTCTCGTAGATGGTACACACTGTTGCCACTGTGCAGCAGTGATGGTGGGAATGAATGTTTAAAGTGGTGGATGTAAGTGGTTCAGTGGTTAGCACTGCTGTCTCAGCACCAGGGACCTGGATGTGACTCGCTCGCATAGAACATGTAACGTCTAAAATACAATTAGAAAATACAGGAGAAAACTCATCAGGTTGGACAGCAGGTGAGCAAAAAAGTTAAAAAAGTTAATGTTTAGGTCTGTGAGCATCTGTGGAGAGAGAAACAGAGTCACCATTTTGAGTCTGATGTGACTATTCTACAGTACTGAAAAGGGTTAGAAAATTTTGCTTTTGTGCTGTAGACAGAGGAGGAGGAAGAAGTGGAATAGACTGTAAGGGTGCTCAGAGCAAAACAACAATGCTGCTAAATGGAAGACAGAGAAGTGAAAATGAAGATGTGAAAAGGGAGAAAATATGTCCACTCTGCTGCGACAAAGACGTGTGTGTGTGCGCGCGCACGCGCACACAAGTGGGGGGGGGGGGGGGGGGCGTCATTGTAGATGTACTGGCCTCCCAACATTAACTCTGTTTCTCTTTTCACAGACGCTGCCAGACCTGTTGGGTTTTTCTCTGTTTGTTTCAGTTTTCCAGCATCCGCAGTATTTCACTTTCATTACGAGGATTACATTTGTTACCCTCCAATCTGTTGGGACTGGTCTAGAATTTGCAGAATTTGAGGACGACAACCAACTCATCCACTGTTTCCAAGGCCCCTCCTTTAGTACCCTGCAATGTAGATTATCAGGCTCTCAGGATTTCTCAGCTTTCACCCTCATTAGTTTCTCCAGCACTACTTTTTTTACTAACACTAATTTTCATCAATTCCTTCCCCTTCTCATCAGACACCTGCTTCCCTAAATTTCAAGGCAGTTATTTGTGATTTCTCTGAAGACAGAAATAAATTAGTTGCTTAATTGTTCTGCCTTTCCTTGTTCTCCAATATCATTTCTCCAATTTCAGTCTGTAAGGCATCTCACTGACAATGTTAAAAATTAGCCTGGTATGTACTATCTACAAAAATCAGAACAAATCCAATTCAGCCAATTATTGCCCTATCAGTCCCTTCTTAAATCAGCAAAATATGAAAAGGGTCATTGACAATGATATTTGTCTTCACTAACTTTTTATTTTAAACATACTTATAAAAGGCTTCTACAGTCCACTTTTATGTTCCTCATGGGCTTACTTTCATACTCTATTTTTACCCTTTTAAATCACTCCCTTGCTCCTCCATTGCTGAATTCTAAAATGCTCCTAGTCCTCAGTCTTGCTATGACTTCTGGCTACTTTATATCACTACTCTTTGGACCTAATACTATTCTTAATTTTTTGTTAGCCATGATTTGGCCACTTTTCCTGTTGTTTCTGCACTAGAAAGGCATGTAAATGGTAAAGGTAAAGTAGCCATAGTCTTACCAGTCTACAGGACTGCTCTCTCATTAGAGACAGACGAATGGTACTGTTTAACCTGAGAGTAACCATACCCAAGTCATAGCAAGACTGAGGATTAGGAGCATTTTAGAGTGGAGACGTTGAGAAGGAGAGTCCTTCATGGTAACCTCAACCGGTGCTGGAATTGAAGCCACACTGTGTGGGCTATTTCAGATCTCCAGCATCCACAGTACTTTGCTTTTATCAGTTTTTAAAATGCATGGTGCGACTTCAAATATCCGTTAAGGTTGGTCCACTGATTAAGTAATGCTAGTGTGGGAGGTTACAGATTGTGATAGAGTACAATTCTGCTTCAGATAGCCTATAATAACTACTGGTTGTACATTTTTATGCTGCCAGATCTGTTCTTTATCTATCCTATTTAACAAAGTAGCGCCCCGCAACTTAACGAAGAGCACCTCCAGTGTGAAGACAGGGTTTCATCATGTGGTGGTTAGTGCCACCAATACTGAGGTGGGTATATACATCTCTGACAAGTGGCCTGATGAGGATGAGGTTAAGTCAGCTTTCCATCTGTTAGTTACACCCTTTAAAACTTGACAAGCTCAGTCATTTGAGGTGCTACCAAGCCACTCTTGATGATTAACATTAAGTCCCCATCCAGTATACATTCTTTGTTCTTGCTACCCCCTAGTATTTATTCCAAGTGACATTCAAATAGGGGAGAGCTGATTCACCATCTAAGACATGGGCTGGGGGGTGGTTGGTGATAATCAGCAGGAGGTTTCCCTGTCCATATTTTACTTCAGGCCATCAACTTCACAAGGTGTACATCAATGTTGAAGACTCCCTCGTTCACTTGCTGAAGACTGCAGACCACCTTTGGCAGGTCTGTCCTGCCAAAGGGACAGAACATAAGTCATGAGGGTGTTGGAAGAGTCTGGGACATTGTCCAAAAGGTAGGATTCATCCGTATCAATATGCCAGACAATGCTTGACTAATCTATAATTTTCCCAATTTTCATCCAAGCCCCAATTTTAGTGGAATGGATTTTGTAAGGTCAACTGGGAGGACACAGCTTTATTGCGTCTGCTGCCTAGGAAATGCAGAGTGGTCTGTTCACCTTTATGCGTATTATCCTATTGTTGTGGCTTGATAGAGCTGTGTGGTTTGCCAAGCCATTGCATTTGTGAAAACCTGGGGAACAGGGGAAGGCAGATAAGCAGTTCAATATGACAACTGTGAATCTGAACAGAGACAAATGACAACTTGAAAACTAGGCATCTTTAGATCAGCCACCCCCAGCCAAATAACCTTTGTTGCTGGTAACTCAAGGTTTCAATTCACTTACTTCAGGTGAGATATTTACACTTGGAAGGAACGTATGGCAAAGGCAGTTCCATGATAGCTTGAAATCCAGAAATGATTCCAGTTATTCTCTTTGGATTTGGTAACAGGAACTCCTGATTTGTGTTAACTGTAAAGATTCACCCACTACATGAGTCCATCGTTACGGATCCCAAATGGATAGAATCATATTCAGTTCCTGAATGCTAGTCTCTCCACTCAATATCTGAGTTTTATTACTGCGCTCAGGCCTATGCTTCAAGATTATAGCTCAATTACCTGCAGCTGACAAGCAGCCACCAGCACGTCCTGTACATTATTCAGGTTCAGTTCCATCTCAGAAGTGTAGATGAAGTCCAAGATTTTGCACATAGCCATATAGGTTATGTCATGTAAAAATATCTCCTTCTCCTGCATCTCCCGCAGCCCACCAGCAAACATTCCCCTGTGAACAGGACAGATACTGATCAGTCTTCAGACAGTAAAATTAAGGTGCAGACCAAGTTTATGGAAGCACTTCCCCACGACCTGGAGAAAAAAAAAATTGTCTTCACTGATATATTATAGACAACTTTCCAAAAAAAATGGATTGGTCACATTCTCAGGGTAATCACTCTGCATGAAAGCCTTCCCAAGTACGAGTCAATCAACACTGATTATGAGAAGGGCCAACAGCATTCAGCAACATGAGTTTTAGCTAAATCATCGGTCTGAAAGTTAAATCAAAGCTGTCTGACCCAGAAACTCTGGATAGATACAAGGGATGATATAGGGGTATCCCAGCTCATTCCTCCACAAAGAATCAGCCCATCACAGCATCTGGAACCTCCCATCATAGCATCCACAACTTCCTGTCAAGCCATCAGCAACTTCCATCACACCATCTGGACCTTCAGTCATGGGGTCCAGGGCCTCAGCCACATCACCCAGAGCTTCACGCACAGCATACATTCCATAAAGAGTTCAGAGAAAGATGTACCAGATGTTAGAGTGCAAACTTAAAACTTCCCAGCTCATTAAATGCCCTAACACTTTCCTCTGATCGAACAGAGATTGTATATAGACCACTGTCCAAGCTGCTTTGGGAAAACCTCTTTATTGTGAGCAAGTATGATGCCTTTGGTTTGAAGAGGAAGACTACATTTCTATCAAGGCAGTCATGATCTCAGGATGCTTTATAGAACCCAAAGGCTTTAAAGCCAATTAAACACTTCTGAAGATTAGTCACTGTTGTAATGTAAGAAATGCTGTGCAGCCAAATTGTGCACATCAATATTCCACAAACCGCAATGTGTGATTCACCAAATGATCTACTTTTATGACAACTGAATCATAGAATCCCTACAGTGTGGAAACAGGCCCTTCGGCCCAACAAGTCCACACCGAACCTCAGAGCATCCCACCCAGACCCTTCCCCCATAACCCACCTAATCTACACATCCCTGAACACTACGGGCAATTTAGCATGGCCAATCCACCTAACCTGCACATCATTGGTCTGAGGGAGGAAACCGGAGCACCCGGAGGAAACCCACGCAGACATGGGGAGAATGTGCAAACTCCACACAGACAGTCACCTGGGGCTGGAATCAAACCCAGGCCCCTGGCGCTGTGAGGCAGCACTGCTAACCACCATGCCACTGTGCCACCCCTACAACATCGCCTCATTGGAGGCCACACTGATGGTACCTAGCATGGTGATGATACATCTATACGATAACCAGCCAGCTCAGCGAGCAAGCTAACAACCTTATCCACAACCCAAGCTACAAAGCTTGGTAAAAACATTCGACAGTTGCTGCATGTGGTACTGGGCAACCAAAGATGGCGTGAGAGTGCGGGCCAGTGATGCTTCTTCCTCATTTGTCTGATGTAGGTAAACTTTGGACAGGATACCAAGGATAACTATTCTGCTCATCTTTGAAATATCGATGTTTTACAACCACCCAGAATGCAAAATATTTGTTTTTGCTGAGGGCTCTTCTTGAGATTTTCTCAAGGGTTCCTTTTGGTTTACAGTGGTTCTTTTTTCATTCTTACTCAGGCATTTATTGGGTTGTCACAGAGTACAATATCTCCTGTAATCATGCTGACATATTGGGTACTTTGACTCAAACAGAATTAGAAGAATTTGTCAATATCCTCAATAATTACTAAACTTGCACTAAGGCTGCAACACACAAGGAAAGTGTTCATTTCTTAGTGATCACCATATTGCAGTTGGCACAGGACAACATGCATTAATTAGCAACAGTTTTTGCTTCAAGTAACTATCACAGATTTCTGCACATAAAAAGCCACTCTAAGCATACCTTTCACAGATTGTTGAAATCATAGCTAATTTGTTTCCACCACATATGCACAAAGCCTGAAAATCTTAACCACCACATTTCCATACATGGCAGCTCCTGAAAATATGTAGCCTTAAACAAGAGATTCCACACTGATTTGCATAAAATTAATTACCCCACTGTTTCTTTGTTGACAGGCTTAAAACTGTTAGCACCAACACCCCACTGAAACTTCGCTCTCCCCCACTGCAGCCTCCTTTTCCTCCCCCCCCCATCTTGGAGCCTCATCTCCCCACCATCCATCCACAGCCGACTCTGTTTCACCTTCTTGCAACTTTCTACTTTCCCCAACCATCTTGCAACTTCTTTCATTCCGCTAGTTGTAGCCTTACCTTCTCCCTCACCCCCCCTTTCAGCCTCCTTCTTCTCTCCACCGTACCTTGCAGTCTCTTTGCTTACCCCACTACTCCATGCAGCCTTGATCTTTGCCTGACCCACTTGCAGACTTTGTTCCATCCACCCCTTTGCAGTCTCTTTCTTCCTCCCAAACCCCTTGTAGCGTCTTTCTCCTCCACAGCCATTACCCCAGTACCAAACAGGCAGAATTCCAGACATGCATCCTACTTTCTCTACCTTTCAGCTTCAGCATTCCTGGTAAAAGAGCTCCCTGTCCTCAAACATCCCCAGCATCAGCACACTCCAGCTCCCACAGGCTCCGGACACTGCTGCCATCTGCCCACAACCCACACCTCATCTCAGATGCCCTGGCTTCAGCATACTCTAGCAAAATTATTTTGTAGTGGTTCACTCACTTAATCTCCTTCCTTCCTTATTTTCTTGCTTGTTTACCTTGCTTGCTGCTCCTCCAATACAGGTTGCTCCCCTCCCACATTTACTGCTGATTGTCTTGTAGCTAACCTTGCTGCTCCTCAGAGATTTTGGCCATTCTTATTAGGGAAATAACCTTCCTCTGACTGGTCGTCCAGTGATTTTGGGGGTGAATTTGTCTATCACCCCTGATAATCTTGAGCCTTTGCATCCACTTGGCAGGGCAGAAGGTGCCTTGTTTTAATATCCCATCCCAAAAAGTGGCCATCTTCAACAGCGCAGCACCCCCTCAGTACTGCATTGGTCTATGTGATCTTGTAAATGAGGTTCAGACATCAGACCCGAAGCTCACGGAATGTAAATGTAAAGTCAACCATCCTATCTTTAGAGACACAATGTCACGCCATAGGGTATACAGAATTTGTTTGCTTATGAGATAAAATATTTGGGGCATGTCTTGACTGAACAAAACAACTATGC
>NC_063355.1:3147186-3192527 GCF_021869965.1 Rhincodon typus
TGACAGTGTAAATAAAGGATCACAGTCAAACAATGGCTGAGGTGTAGACAGGATGGGATTCAGTTGATGTTCACGTGATCTTAGACAAAGACTTTAAATCAAGCATCACCAATCAAGACAGAATAAAATGAATGGGAAACAGTGCTTTTCCTTACCAAACTACAATTTGACAGAACAAGTACAACATTTCACTAACACAAATACAATCCAAAAAACATACACATATTTCATGCCTGAAATTTACATAGACACAAATCTCAAATACACATATAAATCACAAAATACATGCACACAACCCAATACGTACACAAACATGAACACATACAAACCCTCAAAACTATGCATACACTTCCCCAAATGCACACATATACAGCAGCTACCAGACACCAGTCACCACCAAACACACCATAAAACCATAAGATATAGGAACAGAATTGGGCCATTCGGCCCATCGTGTCATGTCCACCATGTAGTCATGGCTGAGATGTTTCTCGACCCCATTCTCCTGCCTTCTCCCAAAAATATTAGTCTTAGCTTCTGTTGTTACAAACCCAAGGACACTGCCGCTTCCCCACCAGATATACACACATGCGTGGGCGCATGAGAGAGACGTCCTGGACACGTACAAAAATAACTCAAACAGATACCACTCAGCCAAACAAGCACACTGTTCTAAACATAGGCAAATACCTCTCAATCACATGCTTGCACAGAACACCCCAAAACACATCCAATATACATATACCATCCCAAAAATACGTGTACTCCCTAAAAGACATGCATACTCCCAAGTATTTAAGCACATCCCCGCGCGCCCGCGCCCCCCCCCCCCCCACACACACACACACACACACACACACACCCACACACACACACAATTCCAAGTACATATAGACATTTCCAAACACATGGCCCTCATAACAGAAGCATTCCCTTTAAAACACACATCGACATACCTATGCCAACGCGAGACAGGTACAATACCTAAAATAGTCACATGATGCTGCCAGAAGTATGCGGTGAGCTTCAATCGACTTCCCCTCTACGATTAGGGTGACATCAAATAAGCTTGCGCTGTTCCGAAGTGCAACTAGTCCATCCAGCAGAGACTGGGAATGTGCTGAGCTCTGATAGGTTTGGCTGACTTTTTTCTGACTTTGTTGTTTGTCCTTGCCCTCTTCTGCCATGGTCATACAAATGCTGCCAATGTCATCCAGATTTCAGCAAAAAGTGTTTTACCAACAGGCAGTTTTCCCGCAATGACTCTTCTGAAAAAGATTGAAAATTTCTCAAAATTATTCAGCAGGCAAGAGACTAGGCTTCTTTGGCTGGAATGTCACAAATAAAGACTAGAACTGCATGATTACTTGATCATAGCTAGGTGGATTGGTGCCTTGGGTTAACAAGGAGGGAAAATAAGTACTAACGTTCCCAACCTAGCCACTACTGTTTGACCCTGCTGGAAAAGAGCACTTGTGGCCATCCATTAAAGACTATATCAAATATGCTCTAACATCCATTTCTGTGATCAGAAATGACAGGCTCACAAATGTAGTATAATTGCATGAGTGAATTTTTGCAAATCATTACTTCAAGAGGGGAAGGGAGAAATTGAGGGCACAAAGGAGAGGAAAAGGGTATAAAGATGAGGTTAGTGAAAGTCAAGGAGTAATTCCATTCCTTTGTCAATGATTCAATTTTCCTCTCTGCTCACCGTCACAGGCTGAACCAGACATTTTGAAACGTGTATCATACCTCACATTCAGCTGAGTTCTGACTGTGATTCTTTCAATTATAAAGAACTCTGATTGATGCTAACTTTGCCCAACCTTACCGATACTCTCTCATTTTATTGACTCCAAGAAAGCAAAGAGCCAAGTTGATCTTGATCTTCTTTGGTATTCAGTAGGCAGTCTAATGATATCAGATCAATAAAGGCAGGAGGAACCTTGAACCTAGTCAAAAAAATGAAAGCAGCATATGGCAGGTATAGACAGTTGGAGTCAAGTGAATCCTTCAAGGAATATAAGGGCAGTAGGAGTATACTCAAGAGGGAAATCAGGAGGACAAAAAGGGTTCATGAGATATCTTTGGCAAATAGGGTTAAGAAGAATCCAACGAGATTCTACAAATTCATTAAGGACAAAAAGTATCTAGGGACATAATAGGGCCCCTTAAAGATCAACAAGATCATCTATGTGTGGAACCACAGGACATGGGTGAGATACTAAATGAGTATTTCGCATCAGTATTTACTGTGGAGAAGGGCATGGAAGCCAGAGAACTTGGGGAAATAAACAGTGATATCTTGAAAAGTGTCCATATTACAGAGGTGGTGGTGCTGGACATCTTAAAACGCATAAAGGTTGATAAATCCCTGGGACCTGATCGAGTGTATAGAACTTTGAGGGAAGGTAGGGAAGTGATTGCTGGGCCTCTTGCCGAGATATGTGCATCATCGATAACCATGAGTGAGATTCTAGAAGACTGGGAGGGTGGGTATGTCAGTCGTGGGTAAGTTGCTGGAGGGAATTCTGAAGGACAGGATTTACATGTACTTGGAGAGGCAAAGACTGATTAGGGACAGTCAACATGGCTTTGTGTGTGTGGGAAATCACGTCTCACTAACCTGATTGACAAAGAAGGCTGATGAAGGCAGAGCAGTGGACATTGTCTATATGGACTTCAGCAAGGCATTCGACAGGGGTTCACATGGCAGACTGGTTAGCAATGTTAGCTGGCATGGAATACAGGGAGAGCTAGCCATTTTGATGCAAAATTGGCTTGAAGGTAGGAAACAGAGGGTGGTGGTAGAGGGTTGTTTTTCAGACTGGAGGCAGTGTGTCGCTGCTGGGTCCACTGCTTTTTGTCACTTTTATATACAAGTGATTTAGGTGTGAATGTAGGAGGAATGGTTAGTAAGTCTGTAGATTACACCAAAATTGGTGATGTAGTGGACAGTGAAGAAGGTTATCTTAGAGTATAGCGGAACCTTGATCAGATGGACCAAGGAGTTGCAGATGGATTTTAGTTTAGATAAATGTGAGGTGCCGCATTTTGGAAAGACAAATCAGGGCAGGACTTAATACACCTAATGGTAGGGTCCTGGGGAGTGTTGTCAAACAACGAGATCTTGGAGTGTGGGTTCATAGATCCTCGAAAGTGGAATCGCAGGTAGACAGGGTAGTGAAGAAGGTGTTTGGTATTCTTACCCTCATTGGTCAGTGCATTAAGTATAGGTGTCAGGATATTATGTTGTGGCTGTACAGGACATTGGTTAGGCTGCATTCGAAATACTGCATTCAATTCTGGTCTCCATGCCAAAGGAAAAATGTTGTTAAACTTGAAAGGGTGCAGAAAAGATTCACAAGGATGTTGCTGGGGTTGGACATTTTGAGCTACAGGCAGAGGCTGAATAGGCTGGGGCTATTTTCTCTGGAGCGTCAGAGGCTGAGGGGTGACCTTATACAGGTTTACAGAATCATGAGGGGCATGGATAGGTTAAAAGGGCAAGGTCTTTTCCCCAGGTAGGAGAGTCCAAAATTAGAGGAAATAGGTTTAAGGTGACAGGGAAAAGGTATAAAAGGGACCTGGGGGCAACTTTTTCATGCAGAAGGTGGCACATGTATGGAATAAGCTGCCAGAGGAAGTGGTGGACGCTGGTACAATTACAACATTTAAAAGGCATCTGTATGGATACATGAATAGGAAGGGTTTAGAGGGATATGGGCCAGGTGGCAAATGGGACCACATAGGTTTAGGATATCTGGTTGGCATGAATGAGTTGGACTGAAGGGTCTGTTTCCACGCTGTATGACTCTTTAAGACTTGCCTGCACCACATGGTTCAGCACAACACTGAGGCATCATCGTTATAAAGCTGTAACTTTAGATCATTCTTATCCATATCCAAATGTTAGAGACATTTACTTTAAAATGTAACATTTACTACAATTCACAAAACAGGTTTAGTAAGAGGTTTCACTTCTTCATGAAGTCTAACTACACTACAGTGAAAAATCTATACAAACAGGAAAGTTCATCACTCCAACAAACAACTTTAAATCACTATCCCATCTTTTCTTCAAGCTGTCAACTCTTAATGAGTTTTATGGCCCACAGTCACCTACTGCCTTTCCTCCACTACCTTACCATAACTGTACGAGCCCGCTTGACCATGAGGGACACCATAGAATGTACTGGAAAAGATGATAACAAGATCAGTCAAAGCCAAAGGTTCACACAGTTTGCTCAGAGAAACTATAACTTAACAAGTTACTTTGGAAAACAAAAATAGATATTGCTGGAAAAGCTCAGCAGGTCTGGCAGCATCTGTGGAGAGAAATCAGTAAACATTTTGGGTCGAGTGACATTTCCTCAGAACTGACAGACCTGAGGAGCTTTTCCAGCGATTTCTATTGTTGTTTCTGATTTACAGCATCTGCAGTTCTTTCTGTTTTTATTTCATAAGTTACTAAGTGAGTTATGATCTGGAATATGGTGCTTGAAAAGATAGTGGAAGCAGGTTCACGGATGACTTTCAAAAGCGAATTGGATAAGCACTTGAAGGGGAAAGTGTGCATATAATGCAGTATTTGGCACTAATTAGGTCTCTCAAAGATCTGGGACAAAAGTACAATGGGTCAATAGGTCTCCCTTTGCTGTCTCATTCAATTATAACATTCAAAAACGATAAACTGGAAAAAGGTGCTAAGACAAGGTAAGGTGGCTCAGTGGTTAGCACTGCTACCTCACAGCGCCAGGGACCCGGGTTCAATTCCACCCTTGGGCGACTGTCTGTGTGGAGTTTGCACATTCTCCCCGTGTCTGTGTGGGTTTCCTCCGGGTGCTCCAGTTTCCTCCCACAGTCCAAAGATGTGCAGGCTAGGTGGACTGGCCATGCTAAATTGCCTGTAGTGTTCAGGGATGGGTAGATTAAGTGGGTTATAGGGAGATGGGTCTGGGTGGGATGCTCTGTGGGTCGATGTGGACTTGTTGGGCCGAAGGGCCTGTTTCCACACTGTAGGGATTCTATGATCTATGATATGCAGACAGAAAGACAAGCACTTACTTCTATCCAATAGGTACAATGATTCTGGAAATGCATCATTGTTGTGAATTTCACTTTGCAATACAGCGCAACACAACCATCACCTTCAGAGAACAGGAAGAAAGTTTGTGTAGAAACGTTCCTCACTGTCCTAATTGTGATGAACTCCAAATCACAGTTTCACTTTCAATCTCCTTTCATACACATTAAACAAAATAATGCCATTTGATTGATCATGGTTTAGGATTTCAAGGATAATCAGTCAATCTTTACATGTCACACTTAAAAGGGGAGACTACCTAGCTTCAAAAAAAAAAAATTGAAATTGAAATATATATATAAACGCTCTTCATGAATTATTCCAGAAGTATTAAGTCCAAATGAATTTTTTCTATTTCTAGCTAATGCTGGATTAGCTTAATTCAACCACTATTGCACCTTTAATACAGTAGAAGAAATGTGGCCTTAGTGAAGTGGTAGAGATTTGCCTCAAAGTTAGAGGTTGTGGGTTCAAATTCCACCCCAGAGACTAAATACATAATCTAGGTGACACTTCTCTGTAATACTGCTCTACTGCCAGAGGTGTGAGCTTTCATATTAAATTTTCAACCAAGGTCCCATCAACCTTCTTAATTATGGATAAAAGATCCCAAGCCCAATGTGTTCAGGAGATAGGAGTCCTCCCTTGTATCGTGGTCAGTATCGGTTTGTTTACCAATATCACCAAAACAGATCATCCAGATATTACCACATTGCTGTTTGTGCAACCTTGCTATGTGCAAACGACTGCTGCATTCTGACAGAATAACAATTACTAGACTTTAAGTACTTTATCAGTTGGAATGTGTTGTGGGACACCTTGAGGTTATGGAACTCCTCTTATTAATGGAGATTTTTCCTTCAGCCAAGCTGCAGAAGAGCAAACTGAAAAATCAGCTGAAATGCAGGAAATAAAATAGGTGAAATCCTTTAGGCCTATTCTGCATTCAGTATTACTGTAACCCTGAAGCTCTCACCAAACTACGTTGGTGCCTGCATTTGAAGAGGGGATTACGTTGTAAATACTAAATGCAAATCCAGGGCAGAATGCCCATTAAACCTTAGCATTCCTGCTTCTACAGCTAGCATTTAACAGCTTTAGTTACTTCAGCACCTGAACAGCACAAAATGTAAACCACTCTTCTGGATTTGGGGTGACATTATTTGATGAAAGTGATGTGACAGCGATACTTTGAACAAAGTCTGTTTTTTTTTTAAAAAACTGTCACCTTTACCAAATTAGAAGGTGGTGATGATGGCCCACTTGAAAATTTGTGTTGTGCAATTGAGCAGTATAGTGATAGATAAAGAAAAGGTGCTAAAAAGAAGAAGGCTGGCAACACCCAAAATAGAGAAGTCACCAGACCTGGATGGGGTGCATCCTAGATTGTTGAGAGGGGTAAGGGAGCAAATCGTGGAGCTTTGACATAAATTTTTGAAGCCTTTCTGAACACAGGATTAGTCCCGAGAGACTGAAGACGTGACACTGCTGTTGAGGAAAGGGGCAAAGGATAACACAGGAAACTACAGACCTCTCAGCTTGACATCAATAGTAGGAAAACTGATGGAGGCCATAATAAGACAAATATACACTTAGAGAAAAATAAGTTAATACTAGACAGTCAACATGGCTTTGTCGAGGGCAGGTCATGTCTGATAGATTTAAACGAGTTACTTGGTGAGATAACACAGGCAGTGGAAGAGACAGTAATGCTGTGGATACAGTATATATAGACTGTCACAAAGCATCTGTTATGGTGCCACGTGCAGGTTGGTTCGCAAATTAGAAATATTTGAGATTGATGGGTCCTTGGCAGTGTGGATTAGAAGTCGGCCAAAAGATAGGAAACAGAGGGTAGGTATAGATGGGCATTTCTCAGACTGGAGACGAGTTGGAAGTGGTGTTGCCCAGAGATAATGTCAGGACCTTTGCTTTTTCTGATTTGGAGATGGGTGTAGAGGGCAAAATCTTTAAATTTGCAGATGACACTCAGCTAGGGAATTATGAGGATAACACCAAGCAATTTTCAGAGGGACACAGATAAGTTGGCCAAACAGACAGATGAAATTCAATGCAGAGAAATGTGAGGTAATGCATTTTAATAGAAGAAACATGGGCAGACAACACAGGCTCAATGGTAGAACTTCAGGAGGAGTACAGGAGCACAGGGACCTCGGGGTACATATACATGATTCCCTGAAGGCAGCCAGGCAAGTTGAAATAATTATTAAAGCTCCTTCAGTTTATATGTAGAGGCATAGAGTACAAAAGCAAGAAGGGATGCCACACCTCTACAAATCATTGATCAGACTACGTTTCAATATCGTGTTCTTTTCTGGACACTTATTTGACAAAGGATGTTAAATCCCTGATACAGTTCAAAGAAGATTTATTAGACAATACCAGGATTGAGAGATTTTAGATACTAAGAAAGATTACAGAAATTGACCTTATTTTGCTTGGAGCAGAGGTTAAGAGGTGACCTGATTGAGGGGTTTAAAATTATCAACAATTTTGACAGGATAAAGAAGGACATTCTGTTTCCACTAGTTAGTATGTCAGTACCTAGCAGCCACAATTTCAAAACTGTCAGCAAGAGAGGTCTGAGTGAGATGAGGAGAATCTTCTTTACTCAGAGTCTTGTCAAGATTTGGAATGTGTTGCCTGGGAGAGTGGTGGAGGCGGGTTCCATAGGTTTAGAAGAAAGCAGGATGTACATTTGGAAGTGATGAATTAAGAGGGCTACGGAGATGGAGCTGGAGAATGGGACTAGCTGAGTAGCTCTTTCCGGAGCTGGTACACACACGATGTGTCAAATGGCCTCCTTCTGTTCTGAAAAGTTCTATGATTCTATGAATAAAATTTAACCAAAAATATACATTACTTGCAACTTACCTCTCAAACTTTCAAATGCTTATCAATGTGTGTTTTAGGATTAGGAAAACAGTCCTAATCTCTTTCTGCTCCAGGTCTCCAAAGCACCAAAACTCCCTTTCTACCATAGCACTGCACCCAATTGTACACTGGCATCACTGAGTTTGAGAAGAAATTTGGCCTTGGGAGTCTTTGATCTGACAAAGCTCACTTCTGCTACTATCTACATAAATGGCCACCACTGGAGAACTAGAGTCAATCCCTGCCATGTAATTGTGAACAGTTACGGATGAAGACGTTTGAAAATCTTCTGCCCGACAGGCTGTGGATAGATACTGGGACAACAGAAGCTTTCGTGACAGCAATGGATAGACTCCATTAAGAAAGAATGCAAAGAAATATTGAACAAAGATGGATACATGGAGCTCAGATGCACAACAGCCATGACTGAATTGAACGGAATCACGGTTCTGAGGGGTTGAATGGTGTCCTTCTTTTCCTAATGTTATGAGGATATGAATTGCACTGTCTGAAAGTGTAGCGGCAGCATATTCAATTGTAATTTTCAAATGAGGACTTGATATAATGTTTTCAAAGAACCAGCAATATCATGAAAGGCACATACCCCATCCACCCATTGTGCTGTATAATCAAGAGAAACAAATTTGTTAAAAAAAATGAAGTCCCTCTTATTTGACCATGGAATATGAGAATGGAAGAACAGTACCAAATAGTAGCCATCACTCCCCATGGACAGGACTGCTGTTACACCAATTTAATACCAAAATAATCTCAAAAGGTGCATTCCCCAGATATTAAACTGAACATAGGAAATTATTTCTTTCAGATTAACTTTAGAAATTTTGTTGGTGAAAATCTTACAAAACCAGTAACTCTACAAAACAAAATCACTGCATCTTAAAACGCATCTCAACTTTGTCAGCAGAGCACCTTGTAGAGGTTGAACAATAGCAGGAGAATTCAGGTGGAGGTTAACTGAGAAGTAACCTAGCTTTTAAGACTGAACTATGTTGAAACCGTAAGAGATCTACACAGGGAAGTCTAATACATGTGGGGAAGGGAAGTCTACAACTATCAATCAAATAACAAAGTGTGCACTAAGTTGTACAAAGAAAGATTTGTTCCAAGAACTTTGAATAATTTCTGAAATTCAGTATTCAACTGTGATTGTCTCTCTTTGGGACATTGTTAGCACATTAGGCAATTTTGGGGGAACGTCACTACATTCACCACACAGTAATTCTTCCACCATGTCACCCAAACCAAGCACCAGCCAGAAAAGGTAACATGCATCGAGCATTAACTTTCTAATGGTAATTTTCAAACTTATATATGTGATAATGAAAATGTTCATATTATAATTTTGAGTTCCAGGTGTCAAAGAGTGTGACTGGAATGCACTCTTCTGCTCAAAACCTTGTAATAGCAACAACATGCTGCATTTCCATAGCCCCTTTAACACAGAAATATATCCAAAGCACTTTGCAGAGAAAAATCAAAGGAAAATAGATATTGAGCCAAAAACTACTGAGTGGGGTAACTAAAAGGCTGGCTAAGGAGTGGATTTTAATCAGAAGGAAGGAGTTGAGAACCGGAGGTGTTTATAGAGTAAACTCTAGAGCATGGGCGTGGGTATGAGAGTACAAGCTCCAACAGCATGTTAACTAAATAGGTTCCTTATTATATATTTGTATTTAAATAAATAATTTACATTAGTTTGAGCACCTTTTAAGGAAAGACAGCATTATTCTCAGTGCTGCACGAAGTAACAGATTATGTACTCATACAATATCCTTGAAGTGGTACTGAACTAAAATCTTTTTGACTCAGAGGTAAAAGTACTACCACTGAGTCACACTTCTGAAATTTAAAATCAAAAGCCTTTTGAGAGTTCCACAATGCCTTTCAGACTGACATTAAACAGATTGAATCTGGACCTACCCAACTACAAGATCTGGCAAAGTGTCTCCACTTGAATCATGAATTCCCTTCTCTTTTTCACATGCTGACAGATCTTCTGAGTAATCCCAGCATCTTGTACTTATTTTGACAGTTACTGTCTCTTGTTTCAAGTCTCTGCAAGCACAATTTTCAGTGGCACTCAACCAGAAAGAGAGATTAACTATTTCAGCAAGTATAAATGCCCACTACAATGTCCATTGCATGGTAGTTTTACATGTTTGTCTTTGTTGAAAATGCATTAAGTTCAGAAGGAGATCCTTGAGATAACGTATTCCAGATCTGCTCTTTTCTCACTTCAGTACATTGCTTAGATATGCAGTCATGATTACTTCATGTGTACTGGTCAGAGGACATCCCAAAGGCTGAAACTTCTATCATCCAGGATCCATATATCTGGGTCTTTGACTGTGGAGAGTTGTGATACCATTGTCCACTAGTCACGACCAAAGCTACGGAAAAGAAAACATCAGCCACATAAGGAAATGCAGTTGGATTTAGAGCACAGAAAGAGGTCATTCAGCCCACCTAACCTATGTCAGTGTTTTTAACTGCACACTATCCCCTGCCTCCCAATTCTGGCTACTTCTTACCACCCAACCCCCATTTCCCTTAATTCCTTTGACTCATGCAAAATGTTCATCTTGTTTTTTGTGCACTTTCTTTGCAACTGTAACTTTATAAAGCTCACTCTGTTCAATCACCTTGTCATATTATGTATGTTAATGTGCACAAAACAAAAAACTTTTCACTGTACTTAAGTACATGTGGCAATAAATAAAATCAAGCCTCCCCTAAATGCATCAATGCTCATTGTTCCAAGTGCTTCAAGCAGTCATGAGTCCATGTTTTCAAAACTCTGTGTATGGAATTTTCTCTGATGGAAGGTCATTGACTCGAAATGCTAATGCAATTTCTCTCTTCACCGATACTGTCAGAATTGGTGAGTAACCCAACCAAACTGGAACTGAGTCAGTGATGATTTAACAATAGACAAATGGGACTTGGGGCTGGACTTTCATGGTACAGGGGCCTTTAGAAATGGTAGTCAGATTTGATTTCAGAATTCCTGCTTCCAACCAGTGCAGGATAAGAATATGGGTAAACCCGCACACCCACCTCCCACCATCCATTGCAGGGATTTCATTCAGCATTTCAAACACAAAGCATCAAATCTGTTAGAAGACTTGGTTTGTGGCACCATAGAGAAGTCATGAACCAGGAGGGAAACTTGGTCCCCATTCACACCCACACACTCAAAAAAAATACAGCCATTCAACACTTCTCTTGAACGACAATGACAACTTTATGCAAAAGTAAGACAGGCAATCACAATTAGTTATTCATAGCATCAATTTCAAAAAGCTATTCTCCACTTTTAATTTTATGTTACCAAACACGTAGGTACTAAAGATCTTCAAAGGAAGATTGGGTTACTACAGGTTCTAAATAAATCATTTAAACAAAGCTATTGCTCCCCTCTGTAGTTGTGTAAACATTGCTGAATGAACTAATTTGATGAGTCAATCTTGAGTCTTAGTCAATCATTCATAATGACGCTACCTGTAAAAACATTCTATATAAAGCCTTATTATGAATGCTTGACAAAGCTCCAAAAATGACTGAGCCACTTAGCTCAACAGGCAATGTTTAAGCAGCCACAGAGAGGAGTGATAGCTTTGTCTAGGTGGTTTAATTTACCTTGTAAAAAGTTATTATTTCTTTGACATGCTTTTTTCAATGCTTGTGTATTTGTGTTATTACTGACAAAATGAAAAAGTGTGAAGTAGCTTGACGTCACCAATACTATAAATGTTTGTGATGGACTGACTTTTTTTTTAAAATTGAAGTTGTAAGGCTTTATTTGCCAGTTGCTTTATTTCAACAGTAGGTTTTCAAAGATAGTAGGAACTGCAGATGCTGGAGAATCTGAGATAACAAGGTGTAGAGCTGGATGAACACATTTGGCCAAGCAGCATCAGAGGAGCAGGCCTGCTGTGTTCATCCAGCTCTACACCTTGTTATCTCAGATTCTCCAGCATCTGCAGGTCCTACCATCTCTAAGTCAGAGTCAGCATGTTTTCCTGGACAAGTTTCTATCACCAGAGGAATATTGGACAGAAATGTTCCAGATTTTTTTTAAAAGTATGGTTCGTGTAATGGTTTTTCTGCTGTCCCACAAGAATGCATCTCACCTGGGCTATGTCTTGACTAATGCAGGAGGGTATCACAACATTGTGGAATGTTTACTGAACATGGTCCAACTGACCTCCTTATGTTTTGTTCATGCACATTGATATCAGAGTCTACCTGGCAACACGAGCGGTGGAGGATTCTCATCAGTATGCACTTAGACTTTGAACCCCATGCCTCATACAGACAACGTGGGAGGGGTTCAGGAGGATTATGGAAATAAGTGGATTACATATGAATCAGAGTGGCAATGGGACTTGGAAAGGTTAAGGGATGGGAGGAACAATGGGAACTGAAGGAATTTTGGAACTTGGAGAGGTTTGGGAATGGGAGCAGCAATTCAAATAGGTGGATTTAAGGAACCAGGAAGGGTTAAAGGAATTTGTGTAGCTTAAAAAGAGGAAGGGGAGGGAGGGGGAAGAGGTCAGATTTGAATATTTAAGTAGGTCTCAGGTAAGACGTAACTCAATGCACCATCTGAAATCAGTGATAAGGGCTTTTGTAGTAGTGTCCCTACATCTAGACCAAGTGACCCACATTCAAGTCCCACCTGCCCCAGAGCTGGATGATACCATCTCTGAACAGGTTGATTAGAAATAAGATTTAAAAGAAAATAAATGACAAGGGCTCTTGTGGTAGTGTCCTTACATGTAGACCAGCAGACCCAGGTTCAAGTCCCACCTACCCCAGAGGTGGGTGACAGCGTCCCTGAGCAGGTTGATTGGAAAAATACAATTAAACTAACGGCCGAGATGGCACTATTTATTATTTTTTGTTGTTGTGGTGGTGTGCGCTGAAACAATAATAGGAACAGCAGAAAAGCCCCTTCAATAGTCGAAAGGAGAAGGGAAGCAAATATACAACTGAAAACGCGACCATTAGCGTTACAGGGCTGGGGGTGGGGGTGAATCTGGAAGGGAGTACGGGCTCGGAGGCTAATCCAGTGAGGAGTTAATGAGTACCGCCTACCTTGGTTAAAGAGAGTCCGGGCCCCGAGGCCTGGGCCTCCCGGCCCGCCGGCCGCCATTTTGTCTCTCCGCGCCGTGCCCGCCCGATCACAAAATGGCGGCCGGCGGTGACGCAGGCGGGAGCACAGCCTCTCCTGAGGCGAGCACATCACAGAGGGCGACGGGCCGAGTAGCCGGCTATCAGTATCAGCCTCTGCTCCTCCTGTTCTTGTATTTATTCCCGGAGGAATTAGGAAGGAGGAGCTTTGTCGTCCCCCACCCAAACTCCGTGTGAATCAGCCTGCTCGGCAAGACCTGCATTCTGATAGCGCCTCTCACCTCCGCACAGCTGGTTTTGCGGGCAGACGACGCCAGGTTGGAAACACGCCGCCCAGTTTCACTTATCTTCAACAGGGAGTTATAATCCTAGAGTCCCCTACGCTGTGGGCACAGGCCATCCGCACAGCGTCCCACCCAGACCCATTAACCCTCTACCCACCCCATGGACACCATGTGCCAGTCCACCCCAACCCGCACATCTCTGGACTGTGGGAGGAAACCCACGCAGACATAGGGAGAAGGTGCAAAGTTTACACAGTCACCCGAGGGTGGAATCGAACCTGGATCCCTGGTGCTGTGAGGCAGCAGTGCTAGCCACTGAGCCACCGTGTTGGCCCTGGGAATAAACTGTTGGACAGGCCATAAGATAGCTGCACAGAGTTCAATGCCTCATCCCCATGACCGTATCCCTGAAGGGTCAGCCTGACATTTCCTCCTGTGGGAATTGAGCCCAGAACACACTGACCAACATGCAAGGGCACATGTGTTGTTATGTACTGCTCTGAGACATGATTAGCATCAACTCAGCCCAGCTTCACAACAGTATTACAAACTACCCAGATCTTGCAGTTTACTACACTCCCTCCCTACTTGAAAATACGCTTTCAAGTTTTAAATGCTGTATATAGTAAGTTCCCAGAATACACTATGACCTTGGAGCAGAGAAGGCTGAGAAGAGACATGATTAAAATGTACGAAATTATGAAGGACATGACAGGGTGGACAGGAAGCAATATTTCATCTTGATGAAGGGGTCATTAACCAGATTTAAGATAAGGGTTGGAAGGTTTAGAGGAGATGTGAGGAAAAATCTTTTCGCTCAGAGGATGGTAGGAATCTAGAACTCACTACCTGTAAAGGTGGTAAAGACAGAAACCCTTCATGACATCTAAGAAGTATTTAGATGTCCACTGGCAATGCCAAGGCATACAAAGCCAAGTGCTGACAAATAGGATTATAATAGGTGATTGTTCTTGACCAATGCAGACGTGATGGATTGCATGCTTGTTTTTATTGTATTTGCAACCAAAACGTATATGACTGTTACTGCTTGTTGCACATGAAGTGTGTTTGACGTGTTTCGGTCTGGCGTATGGTGCAGGTGTGAGATTGATATGGCATACTGCTGTATATGCATTACAGTCCAGTTAGCCTAATATTTGCTGCCGTTGACTACAGAGTCATAGAGTTGTACAGCACGGAAACAGATCCTTCAGTCCAACTCGTCCATGCCGACCAGATATCCAAAATTAATCCAGTCCCAGTTTCCAGCATTGGGCCTTATCCCTCTAAACCCTTCCTATTCATGTACCCATCCAGATGTTTTATAAATGTTGTACCAGTCTTCACCACTTCCATTCCATACATGCACCACCCTCTGAGTGAAAATGTTGCCCCTTAAGTCCCTTTTAAATCTTTCCCCTCTCACCTTAAACCCGAGCGACTCAGAGGGTGGCTGAGATTTGTCACAGTGGAATTCTGAGACATGATTAGCATGAGGTCAGCCCAATTTCATAACAGTATAACGAACTACCCAGATCTTGCAGTACACTACACTCCCTCCTTAGTTGAAAATATGCAGAGAACATCATTGATAAGAGCTATAGTGAAGTGGTCATTCCTAAGGTGCAGGCTGCAGGGAGCTGGGTGACCACCAGAAGAGGTAAAGGGGGAAGACAGATAGTATAGAGTTCCCCTGAGGCCGTTCCCCTCAATAACAGGTACACCGTTTTGGATACTGTTGTGGGAGGGATGACCTTTCAGGGGCTAGCAGCAGCACAGTCAGGTCAGTGGCACTGTGACTGGCTCTGAGGCTCCGAGGGAAAGGGTGCAGTCAGGCAGAGCGATACTGATAGGAGACTTAGTTGTGAGGGGGATAGACAGGAGATTCTGTGGCTGCAGAAGAGACACCGGGACGATGTGTTGTCTCCCGGATGCCAGGGTCAAGGATGTCTCTGAGTGGTTGCAGAACATTCTGAAGGGGGAAGCTGAACAGCCAGAGGTCATTGTGCACATCGGTACAAATGACGTAGGTAAACAAAGGATTGGGGCCCTGTGCAACGAGTATAGAGAGTTAGGTAAGAAGTTATAAAGCAGGCCCTCAAGGGTAGTGATCTCCGATGACTCCCAGTGCCACGTGCCAGTGAGGATAGAAATAGAAAGATAGGCCAAATGAATGTATGGCTGAGGAGCTGGTGTAGGGGGGCAGAGTTTTCAGTTCTTGGATCTTCTGGGGTAGAGGTGACCTGTACAAGAGAGATGGATTGCACTTGAACTGGAGAGGGTCCAATATCCTCGCGAGGAGATTTGCTTGTGTTACCCAGGAGGGTTTAAATTAGTTTGGCAGGGAGGCGAGACTCTGTAGAAGAGAGAGGCCATCAAAAAATCAGGAGAAAATATATTAGCCATGGAGAGCAAGTTTACTCTTCAGGATAGCCAGGGGCACAGGAAAGGGAAGGAAAAGACTTCTGGTTTAAAGTGCATTTATTTCAACGCACAAGGCCTGACTGGTAAGGCAGATGCACTCAGAGCATGGATTGGCCCCAGCGGACTGGGATATTATAGCCATAACAGAAACAGGGCTGAGAGAAGGGCAGGACTGGCAGCTCAGTGTTCCAGGATACAGAAACTACAGACGTGACAGAACTAAAGTAAGTGAGGAGGGGGAGTTGGTGTTTTGATAAGCGAGGACATAACAACAGGTCTTCGAGAGGATATTCTTAAGCACTGTTCTGAGGAAGGGTCACCAGACCCGAAAAGTTAACTCTGTTTTTTCCTTCCCGGGTGCTGCCAGACCTGCTGAGCTTTTCCAGCAACTTTGTTTTTGTTCCTGATTTACAGCATCCGCAGTTCTTTCGGTTTTTATCAAATGAGGCCATATGATTAGAACTTAGAAACAAAAAGGAGATGGTCACTCTGTTGGGACTGTATTGCAGACCCCAAATAGCCAGCGGGTACTAGAGGAGCAGATGTGTAGAGAGATTGCAGATACCTATAGGAATTACAGAGTAGCATTGGTTGGAGAGTTTAATTTCCTCTGTATTGACTGGGCTACCCAGGGTGTAAAAGGCCCTGATGGGGTGGAATTTGTCAAATGTGTCCAAGAAAGTTTCCAAAATCAATATGTAGAGGGCCCTACTTGGGAGGGTGCAACACTGGACCTCCTCTTAGGAAACGAAGTTGGGCAAGTGATTAAAGTGTCAATCAGAGAGCACTTTGGGTCCAGTGACCATAACTCTTTTAATTTTAACATACTTATGGAAAAAGATAGGACAGGTCCACAGGTTAAGGTTAAGAACTGGAGAGGGCCAGTTTTGGGGACATCAGGCAGGATCTAGCAGAGGTCGACTGGGTGAGTCTGTTTGAAGGAAAAGGAACGATTGGCAAATGCTTTTAAAAGTGTGATATCAAGAGTCCAGGTTAGGGTGAAGGGAAAAGCTGGCAGGTTTAGGGATCCCTGACTGATGAGGGATATTGAGGCTCTGGTCAGGAAAAAGAAGAAGGCATACATTGGGTTTAAGCTATCGGGCTCAAGTGAATCCCTAGATGACTATGAAAAGTGTAGGAACACACTCAAGGGAAATCAGAAGAACAAAAAGAGGGTATGAGATGCATCTGGCAGATGAAGTTAAAGATAATCTCAAGTGGCAAGGGAGAGAATAGATCATAGAATCCCTACAGTATGGAAACAGGCCTTTTGGCCCAACAAGTCCACACACCAATCCATCCCCCTATAACCCACCTAATCTCCACATCCCTGAACACGATGGGCAATTTAGCATGGCTAATCCACCTAACCTGCACATCTTTGGACTGTGGGAGGAAACCGGAGCACCCAGAGGAAACCGGAGCACCCAGCGGAAACTCACACAGACACAGGTAGAATGTGCAAACTCCACACAGACAGTCACCCAGCAGTGGAATTGAACCTGGGTCCCTGACGCTGTGAGGCAGCAGTGCTAACCACTGTGCCACCCCAAATTAGGGTCCCTTTAAAGATCAGCTTGGCCATCTATGTGTGGAGCCACAGGAGATAGGGGAGGTTTTTAATGAATATTTTTCTTTAGTGTTTACTGAGGAGAGAATCATGGATGCTAAGGAAATAATGGAAACAAGTTTTGGACCGCATACACAATACCAGGGAGGAGGTGTTTGCAGCCTTAAAACGCATTAAGGTGGATAAATCCCCTGGGCCCGATCAAGTCTATCTCCGGATGTTTTGGGAGGCTACGGAAGAAATTGCAGAGGCCCTTGCAGAGATTTTTGCTTCATCTTTAGCCACTGGTGAAGTTCCAGAAGACTGGAAAGTGGCTAATGTTGTTCAACATTGTTTAAGAAAGGTAGCAAAGACAAGCCAGGGACTACAGGCCAGTCAGCCTGACATCAATGGTAGGCAAGTTATTGGAGAGGATACTGAGGGACGGGGATCAACCAACATTTGGATGGTCAAGATCTGATTAGGGATCGTCGGCATGGATTTGTGCGCGGGAAGTCATGTCTAACAAATCTTTTAGAATTTTTCAAAGAGATAACCAAGAGGATGGATGAGGATAGGGCAGTGGATGTTGTCTATATGGAATTAGTAAGGTCTTTGACAAGGTCCCGTATGGCAGGCTAGTCATGAAGGTTAGGTCACATGCGATCCACGGAGAGCTAGCTAAATGGATTCAAAATTAGCTCAATGGTAGGAAGCAGAGGGTGATGGTTGAAAGTTGTTTCTTGGATTGGAGGCCTGTGACTAGTGGTGTGCCACAAAGGTCGGTGCTGGGACCTTTGTTATTTTTCATTTGCATAAATGATCTGGATGTGAATGTACAAGGCATGATTAGTAAGTTTGCAGATGATACAAAATTAGGAGATATTGTTGATAGCGCAGAAGGTTATCAAAAATTACAGAGGGATCTCGATCAGATGGGAAAGTGGTCTGACAATTGGCAAATGCAATTCAATACAGATAATTGCAAGGTGTTGTACTTTGGAAAGTCAAACCAAGGTAGGACTTATACTGTAAATGGTAAGGTCCTGAGGAGTGTTGTGGAACAGAGGGACCTGGGAGTACGAGTACATAGTTCATTGAAAGCGGGGTCACAGGTGGACAGGGTGATAAAGAAGGCATTTAGCATGCTGGCCTTCATCGGTTGAGGCATTGAGTAAAGGAGTTGGGAAACTATGTTACAGTTGTGTAAGTCGTTGGTGAGGCCGCATTTGGAATATTGTGTACAGTTTTGGTTGCCATGTCATAGGAAAGACATAGTTAAACTGAAAAGTGTGCAAAGAAAATTTACAAGGATGTTGCCAGGACTAGTGGGCCTGAGTTATAGGGAGAGGTTGGACAGGATAGGACTTTATTCCTTGGAATGTAGGACATTGAGGGGTGACCTTATTGAGGTGTATAAAATCATGAGGGACATAGATAGGATGAATGCATGCAGTCTTTCCCCAGGGATGGGGAATTAAAAACTAGATGGTCTAGGTTTAGGGTGAGAGGGAAAAGATTTAAGAAGGACCTGAGGGGCAACTTCTTCAAGCAGAGAGTGGTGCGTATATCGAATGGGCTGCCCGAGAAAGTGGTTGAAGCAGGTACAATAGCAACATTTAAAACACATTTGAATACGTACATGTATGAGACAGGTTTAGAGGGGAATGGACCAAATGCGGACAATTGGAACTAGCTGAGAGGGCACCATGGTCAGCATGGACCAGTTTGGGCCAAAGGGCCCGTTTCGATACTGTATTACTCCATGACTCTGAGGTTGTAGACTTGGTCGCCGAGCCGGTGTGTTTGGTTGCAAATGTTTTGTCACCCTGCTAGGTAATATCATCAGTGCTCCTCCGGTGAAGTGTTGGTGTTCTGTCCCACTTGTTATTTATATGCTTCGGTTTGCTGGGGTGGTTGGTATTATTTCCAGTTCTGTTTTTCAGTGGTTTGTACACAGGGTCTAATTCAATGTGTTTGTTGATGGAGTTCTGGTTGGAATACCAGGCCTCCAGGAATTCCCTGGTGTGTCTCTGTTTGGCTTGTGCGATTATCGATGTGTTGTTCCAGTCGTATTCGTGTCCCTCGTTGTGCGTGTGTAGTGAGACAAGTGAGAATTGGTCGTGTCTCTTGGTGGCTAATCGGTGTTTATGTATCCGTATTGTCAGTTTTCTTCCGGTTTGGCCAATGTAATGTTTCTCACAGTCCTTGCATGGTATTTTGTATATTATGTTAGTTTTATTTGTTGTGGGTATGGGATCCTTTACATTCATCAGGAGCTGTCGTGGGGTGGTTGTTGTTTGTGGACTACTTTGATACCTAGGGATCTGAGTAGTCTTGTGGTCATTTCTGCAATGTCCTTGATGTACAGTAGGGTGGCTAGTGATTCTGGCCGTGTTATGTCTTCCTGTTGTGGTCTGTCTCGGAGGTAACAGTGGATTGTGCTTTTCGGGTATCCATTACTTTTGAAGACGGAGTCACCACCCCACGACAGCTCCTGATGGATGTAAAGGATCCCATACCCACAACAAATCAAACTAACATAATATACAAAATACCATGCAAGGACTGTGAGAAACATTACATAGGCCAGACTGGAAGAAAACTGACAATACGGATACACAACCACCGATTAGCCACCAAGAGACACGACCAATTCTCACTTGTCTCACTACACACGGACAACGAGGGACACGAATATGACTGGAACAACACATCGATAATCGCACAAGCCAAACAGAGACACACCAGGGAATTCCTGGAGGCCTGGTATTCCAACCAGAACTCCATCAACAAACACATTGAATTAGACCCTGTGTACAAACCACTGAAAAACAGAACTGGAAGTAATACCAGCCACCCCAGCAAACCATGGTATATAAATAACAATCAGGACAGAACACCAATGCTTCACCGGAGGCACACTGACGATGTTACCTAGCAGGGTGACAAAACGTCTGCAACCAAACACACCGGCTTGGTGAGCATGTCTACAACCTTATCCACAACCTGAGCTATAAATCTTCTCGAAAACTTTAAACTCTATGACTCTATGCCCTGTAGTTTTGGAGTCCCTTATCCTGGGAAAAAGGCCTTTGCTATTCACCAATCCATGCCCTCATGATTTTATAAACCTCTATAAGGTCACCCCTCAGCCTCCAACTCTCCAGGGAAAATAGCCCTAGCCTATTCAGCCTCTCGCAATCGCTCAAATCCTCCAACCCCAGCAACATCCTTGTAAATCATCTCTGAATCCTTTCAAATTTCACAACAGGGAGACCAGAATTGAAATCAGTATTCCAAAAGTGGTCTAACCAATGTCCTGTACAGCCCATAGCATGACATTCCAACACTTATACTCAGTGTACTCAGCAATAAAGACAAGTGTACCGAATGCTTCTTCACTACCTGTCTACCTGCAACTCAGCTTTCAAGGACCTATGAACTTGCAACCCAAGGTCTCTTTGTTCGACAACACTCCCCAGGACTTTACCATTAAGTGTATAAGTCCTGCCCTGATTTGCCTTTCCAAAATGCAACACCTTACATTTATCTAAACTAAAATCCATCCATCACTTCCTTGGCCCATCTGATTAAAGTCCTGTTGTACTCCGAGTACAAGTATAACAAGCAATTAGGAAAACAAATAGTATGTTGGTCTTCATTAAAAGATTTGATTTCAGAAGTAGGGATGTCTTACTGCAGATATACAGGGCCTCAGTAAAACCACACCTAAAATACTGCTTGTCATTTTGGTCTTCCTTCCAAAGAGAAGATATACTTGCTGCAAAGGGAGTGCAGTGGAGGTTCATTCTATTCATATTGGGGATGGCAGGACTGTTGTATGAGGAGAGATTGGTTCAACTGGGCCTGTATTAACTAAAATTTCAAAGGATGAGAGGGAATCTGGTTGAAATGTATACCACTTAAACATGACTATACAGACTAGACGCAGGAAGGATGTTTCCTCTGGTTGGGGGAGTCTAGAACAGGCACTTCTGGACTATGCTTTAATAGCAAGTCTTTTTCCAGTAGTCCCCAAGTTGTATGTTTCAAAGACCTGGATATTTCCTGAGAAGTGGCCAAACCAGGAACTGGGATTTTATTGGTTGATTGATTGAAAATGAACTGTGGGAAGCTGCACTGTCGGGATGGCCGTGACTCAGAGAGAGATGGTTCAGAGAAGTGTGACTTGCTGATGATAATTGTGCCCATAAGACTGAAAGGTAACAGTTGTTATTGATACTCCTAACCCAACCTGTGTGAATAAAAAGAAAAGCGTATTGTGGAATTGTGTAGCTATGCAGTGCCACATTTGTGCAGGTACTGATGCAAATACTTGTGCTCACATACAATATATCTTTATAAAAACTGAAAGAACTGCGGATGCTGTAAATCAGGAACAAAACAGAAGTTGCTGGAAAAGCTCAGCAGGTCTGGCAGCATATGTGAAGAAAAAAATCAGAGTTAACGTTTTGGGTCTGGTGACCATTCCTCAGAACATTTTTTGACAGAGATATTTAAGGAATGGTGAAAAGTTGTGCCTCAGAATAAGAAATGATTCACTCATTCCAGTCCATGGTGGAACACAAAGAAGTCATAGGAACAAGGTTCTGAGGAAGGGTCACCAGACCCGAAACATTAATTCTGAATTTTTCTTGCTAGATGCTGCCAGACCTGCTGAGCTTTTCCAGCAACTTCTGTTTTTGTTCCTAAGATATATCTTTGTTGTATTGACTATTTAGAATGAAACTCGTGTTTGAAAGATCACTTTTATCTATATACTTCCTGCACACCTCTCAGTGCTGGATGAAATGGTGATATTATAATGTGGTTAATTCCATTCTTGCTCTGATATATTCCAAGCTCTTCTGATGTAAACTGTGAGCCATTGTCTGACATCAGCATCTCCAGCAACCCATAAATCACTAAATAGCTTCTCAAAATCTCAGTAACTTTAGCTCTTTGGTATTAACTTTCAACATTTATCTACTTGCTGTAGCTATTGACCAAAACAATATATTCTTCCCTTCTATCTCAAATGTACTCAACATGTACTCGTTCCTATGATTTCCTTGTGTTTCACCATGGACTGGAATAAGTGGATCATTTCTTATTCTGAGACACAACTTTTCAGCAATTCTTAAATATCTTTGTCTACCTTTGGATACCAAATAAATGTTTTGGCTATTGTTTCTTATGGATTTTCTCTCTGTGCTCTTAATGAAATTCCTCTCTAACAAGCTCTCTATAAACCTCAGTGGAAATAATGACTGTTAAGTTCCTTAAGTCATGGCCTTGCAACAGAGTCAGTTCGTTACTGTGGGTGGAATGCTTCTGCACATTGAGAACGATACTGAATAGCACAGGCTTCACTGAGTTGCCTCACTAATTCCTCTGGCAATTGTGTATATAATGAAATTCACAGGGTGTTGTCATCAGCAATGACTTGCTAACAAGTATGATTGCCACCTATGAAATCCCATGTCACTGGTCCTGCTGATTTAACAACATTTAATATTGTGATGACTGGTACTTTTCATGCGGTCTTTGCTTGAAGAAAACTTTGCGCTCTCTTGGCACTTCCTCAATGACACAGGTACTTTGACTGATTGCTACTGTAAGTAACTCAGCCAATTTTAACTGTATCTACTTGAGCTAATTCTTTCTCATCAGGCAAACATTGCTCCCTCCTACTATAACCAATATAATAAATAGGATGTACCATCATATCCCACCCTAATGACAACTTGACCTAACTGGGGAATTCTGTTCTTGGAATGACGTGTCAAATTCATAGCTGTTTTGAGCAAGAGAATGTGACTAAGTGAATTCTTGTACATTCCTTCACAGATAACAGACACACTGCAATTGTAATTGTCTGATTTCTACTTCTACAGTGTTTGTTGGTATTTTATGATCAACCCTATTGCTCTCGTCTTCAATGAGTTGGTGTTCTTACTCAGTGTCCTCCTGCTTGTTAACATCAATTTCTGTTTCCATCCGTCATATGTATATTTGAGGATTTCCTTACTTCAATATTTGCTTTAAATTTGGTTTTAATCTAATGCATTGCTGCAATGTGAAGCTTTGCCATGACCTGAAGCATTGCTGGTTCCTCTATCCCCACATGGTATCTGGATGTGACTGATCTTCCCACAGCCTTTCCCACTTTGACTGGAAATGGACACTTAAGTGGTCAGTAACTATCACGGCAATAGGAAGATCTACATTTCTGCTCCTCAGTTTGAGAACCTGGCTGCTATGACCTGGAACTTGCTGAAATCTGTCAGCTCAGAAAAAGAACTCCCTTACAATCCTTTTCTGCTTTATCCAGGGTAAGACCTCTCTCCCACAACAGCTTATTGCTTTTTCCCCAAAGGTGTGTTCTTTAGGCCTCCAACAAATGTGTCTCTAAGATTGACTTTTAAATTTGCAGCATACACACAATGACAAGAATTTCTCCTTATTTTGAGGATATAATCCACAACAGTCTCATTCAACACTGCTTCCTTTCAGGGAATGCAACTCTCTGCAATTCTATGCCTCGCCGTGCCATTATATGAGTCCAGAATACTTAACAGCACTAGGGTCTTGTGGGAAACATTAATTAGACACCATTTCAAGTCCTATTATGATCAGGAAAATATCTGACTATATCTTCATCTCTTATTTTATTCACTTTCAGCCAAATGTATAATTTCTGTTCTTAATTATAGCAGTCTATTTTGTTAGGGCTGCAATATTTTAAGCTACATACTATGCTGACCCATGTACCTGAATATGATGTGCACATGTCCAAATTTCTAATGACTCAAATGTCCTCAAAGTCAGCTTTAGGTGTTCCAAAAATGTGCCATGTTACTCTTCAGTCCTTAATTTCTCAAAAAGATTGCATAAGAAAGTTTAGTCTCAGCCTTGTTACTATTTTTCTGATGTACAAAGAAAAGTTTTCTTTGAATTCGTTAATGGGATATGGGCCAACATTTATTGTCCATCCCTAATTACCCTTGAGAAGGTGGTAGTGAGCTGCCTTTTTGAACTGCTGCAGGCCATGTGACATAAGTACACCCATGGTGCTGTTATGGAGAGCGTTTCAGGATTTTGACTCAGCGACAGTGAAGAAATGGTGATATACTTCCAAGTCAGGATGGTGTGTGGCTTGGTGGGAACTTGCAAGTTTGGTGTACCCTACAACTTCTCCCCTTGTCCTTCTTGTTGGTAGAGTTTGCACAAAGGTACTGTTGAAGAAGCCTTGATGAGTTATTGCAGGGTATCTTGTAGATAGGACACACTGCTACCACCATGTACAGGGAATGAATGTTTAAGGTAATCAACAGAGTGGCAGTTGAATGGGCTGCTTCATCGTGATGGTTGAGTTTCCTGTCTGTAGCTGAAGCTGCAGTGGAGAATGTTCCATTAGCCTCCTGCAGCATTGCCATGTGACTGAGAATATTGACTTCCAACAACCACAACCATTGCCTTTTTGGTTTCAGTTTTGCTAGGCTTTTTGATGTCACATTTGACCAAATCCGACCTTGGAAAGCTGTGACACACTTAGTCATGTGCTGGCTTGATGTCGAGGGCAGTCACTCTCACCTCCCCTCTGGAGTTTGGAGTGTCCATGTATAAATCAAGGGTAATGATGTCAGGAGCTGAGGGGTGCTGGCAGAACCCAAACTCTGAACATTAGTGAACAGGTTATTGCTGAGCAAGTGCCTCTTGATAGTACTAATGATGACCACTTACATCACTTCACTGATGAGTGAGCGTTGACTGTGGTGTGGTAATTGGTTGGATTGCATTTGACTTGCCCTTTGTGAACAAGATGTACCAGGGAAATTTTCCACAGTGCTGGATATGGGCCATCAATGTAAGTGTACTGGAACAGCTTGGTTAGGGCACAGCTAGTTCTGCATAGTACTCCACTGGAATGTTGTCAGGGCACATCAGCTGTCCAGTTGCAGTGCCACTAAGGTAGTTAATTGGGGTTAACCTCTGAAAACTTGATGTGACCCAAGACGGCAGTTTCCTAGTATCTCTACGTTCTCTTCATGTGAGTAACAATTTTCCCCCAGCCATTTCCTCCCTTTTTTGTTCATGGATTACCTTACATATTTCTACAAATGAGAGTATTTTGTTGAAACCAGCATGCAAGGCAATGATTTCTGCACAATGGACTCCAATGTATTCGTGCTAGTCAAAAGCACAACAGATACTAAGTAATGGACTTTAGCTGATTGGCCATCATCGTATTTATATTGCGATCCTTATCCACTAATATCTACAGATATATTACAGAGCCTTGCAACTGTTCTCACTTGATAGCTGGAGATCAGTAATTGTTGTCCAGAACTCACTCTCTAACCCAAGGATTCTTCTAATATTGGGAGAGGAGCTGATTTCTGTGACTCCAAATTCATTTCTTTACTTCTGAATCATTTTGCATTGAATTAGTGTCAAGATTAAAGTTCACTGCATCACTGGAATTGTTTAATGTTAGGTACTGTAGTACTGCATTCAAGAACACAACTGGTAGTACAAGACTGGTAGGCATGGTAGGACAAACATGTATGTGTCAACACACAAGACTTCAGTCCAAAGTTTGTTTACAGAAAAGTCATGACAGTCCCATTTTTCCCTATCTGCCACTTCTCTATTGGGTAAAATAGAATCAGGATCCTGGAAAGAAATAATTGAAAGGTTAATATGCAGCAAATTATAGTTATGAAACACTTAATTATTATCAATTAGGCTTATCATTGCCAAATGCCTGGGATAATAGTATGAAGCCTCATGGAATATATACAAAATTCAAATCAACATTCCCATTCAGTGTGATTTCCCAAGCTTTTAAAAACAGGTTTTACGTGCATATTTGGGATGCATGAGCAACAGCCCTTCAAAACCTCCAAATGTACTGTCTCCAATAAAGCAGAATTAAAACAGTTACTTGACTTACATGATTGGAGTTATATGGATGGATAAAGATAAATTAACAATGTAACTTCTCCACTCATGAACTCACATGTTTCAGTCAAGTATCACAGCTGCAAAAACTGATTACACCTCAGTTTTGAACCTTGGTTTGTCAATTAGCTGATTCCTGGTGCAGCATCAGTTGGATTGCTATTAATGACCAAATTTCTCTCGACAGTTTGCTCCTTTGGACCCTAGCATAAGCTTCCATGGGGCTGCTCTCTTTCCTGGGCATTCTAGTTGTCAGTGCTTTAGATTAAAATGTTTTAACCTTGATTGCTGTGTGACATGGATTCAAGGATGTGGTATTGAAAGTGAAAAAAACCAAGCGCACTGCATTCAGATAGTTGGCAAAGCCAAAATCTCCAATTAAATCAGAATTTTCAGTGCCAAAAGAAATAATGTCATGCATGCTTCAATAAGTCCCACACCTTACGCTACAGATACACACTAGTGATTTTTCATGCGACACTGCCAATCTGTATGTAAAAGGCTGAACTGAGAAAATGTAAGATAACAAGGTGTAGAGCTGGATGAACACAGCGGGCCAAGCAGCATCAGAAGAGCAGGAAGGCTGACGTTTTGGGCCTAGACCCTTCTTCAGAAATGTGTTCATCCAGTTCCTACAATCACTGAGAAAATGTATCCTGGTTACAGACCATGAGTGAAATGAAACCCTGCCTTTTGATGCCCCTGCAGTTTGTTACAAACTGGGAACACAAAGTGAATCCTACTAATGTAGTAAGCTTGATATTGAAGATATCTGAATTACCACTGGGAAATATGGTAGAGGTTAAACAGAGCAATATAACCTGTTTCCATTCCCTTGATCAATGGGTGATCTAATTGGAGGTAATTAAGATTATTAAAAGAGATAAGCAGTCAAAGTTTTGGAGTTAAGGTACAGATTAATGATGATGTAACTGATTGGAGGAACAGATTATGGGGATGAATGGCCAACGACAGTTGATCCAGTGTTCGATGTGTATCCTTGATTCAAATCGGTGCATTATGGCATTGAATATGAAAACAGTGCTCAAATATGTTGTTATCAGGTGACCTCATTTACGACTTTACATTAACTGAGCACAGAGATTCTGAAGAAATCAAGATCTACTTTTTAATCAAAGTAAATGTCTTCAGGTGGTTTAGAGGAATATAGAGTATTTTTCAAATGTTCTTGGGGACTTGATCAATGTTCTTTTTGACTAGATTGTAATTTCAAAATGAATCTGCACCACAACACTTGTCTCCTTTCTTTTGTCTTAAACTATCATCTTTCATCAAAAATTACCTAATTTCTTGTAAACTTACAATTCATAGTCTCTCCTGTCTCTTCCCTTCCTGTTATACAGTCATGTACCTTACATTTCACATTTAGAATGTTCTGACAAAGGGTTATTGAACTTGAAACATTAACTCTGGTTTTCTCTGTACTGATACTGCCATACCTGCTGAGTTTCTCTAGCACTTTGTTTTCCTTTGCATTTATTTAGTGCCTTTCACATCCTCAAGTAATAGCTGAACATTTTGAAGTACTTTTGATGTCTGTTGTTCTGGAAAATACCACAGTTTACACAGCAAGCTCCCACAAACAATGACATAATAAAAACCAGATGATCTGGGGATCGTGGTTGGTAGGTAAATATTGTTGTGGTTGGTTCACTTTCCGAGCTGGTTCGTTAGTTCACAGATGTTTCATTACCCTGCTGGGTAACGCTGTTGTGTTCATCGGAGGCTGCACTGATGATGTTATCCAACTGGGTAATGAAACATCTGTGAACTAATGAACCAGCTCGGCTAGCCAACCAACCACAACATCCACAACCCGAGCTACAAATCTACTCAAGAACCTTGGAGATAAGTATTGTATTGGTTCCTCAGAATAATCATTTTTCTTTAAAATAACTCTTTGAGATCTTTTACATTCATCTAAGAGGGCAGATGGAGCCTCAGTGTGTATCACATTTGCTGTTTGTGGGGGTTTGCAAAGTGTAAATTTGCATCCATGTTCTCTGCATTATAACAGCGACCACAGTTTAAAAGTACTTCTTTGGCTGCAAAGTGGTTTGGGCCCTGAGGTTGTGACAGGCCCTATAAAAATGCAAGGTCAGCACCTTGAATAACACCACATCCCATGCCGCAGAGATGAGAGAGGGCTACCACCGGAAGCACAGATGTGATCTCTACCACAAGACTCTGAACCCTCACACTTACCTGTCTGGGGCTAGACCCAGTTCTTGTGTGAGAAACTCAAAGAACTTGGCACTGTGTTGCTTGTTCTGCTCAGCTGTGCCCACCACACCAATGGAAGACACAACCAGTTGGGCACAGGGGGCTGTGCTGCCTCCAATGGCCATTAACAGGCCTGGTTTCACACTCATGTTAATTCTCTGTAAGCAGAAAAAACTTTGTTTCAGGAATAATATTTTAAAGAGGATCTTAAACTACTCTCACCACCTCACTTTCCTTCCTGGCTTCCATGTTAGTTAATATTGTTAACAGGGCTCAGGTATATCCCTCTCTCCTTCAAATCTGCTGTCACTATCTCTGTTTTTGCAAATTTCTGCCCCAACTCCATTCCCTCTTTCCTTCCCAAATTTGCCTCCTTTTTTTGTGCCCACCTGACCTGGTACTCATGTTTGAATTGCTCCAATCAGGTTTCTCACCCTGCCGCAGTACAGAAATGGCTCTTAGTTATGTCACAAATGACATCCTATGTGACAAAGACAAACCATTCCTCCGCCTCTTTCTCAAGATACTTACCTTTAAAGCAGTAGGCACCTCTCTCCTTCTCTAATGCCTCTCCACCATTGTCCAGCTGCATGGGACTGCACTAGTCTAGTTCCAGTCTTTTCTAATTATAGCCAGAGTGGCTTTTCCTCCCATTCCCACAGAGTGACTTCAGCTTCTCCCAAGGATCAATCCTTGTGCCCTTCCTGTTTCCCATCCACATACAGTCCCTTGGCATTATCTTCCAAAAAGGTGGTGCCAGTTTCCACGTGTATGCAGAATTTAGACAGCTCCACCTCTTCTGACCCCTCAATCCCAAAATTGTCAGGCGTTTATCCAAAATAAAACCAAGAACTGAAAATGCTGGAGATCTGAAACACAAAAAAAACAGACATTGCTGGAGAAACTCAGCAGATCTGGCAGCATCTGTAGAGAGAAAACAGAGTTCCCTATAATTCCCTTCCCAAATCTCTCTATCTCACTTGCCTTCTTTCAAACCCTGCTTTTTGATCAAGGTTTTGCCTATCGAACATAATGTCCTATTGTGGCTTCGAGTCATATTTTGTTTCATAATATTCTGGCAAAACACCATGGGTCACTTTATTAGTTAAAGGTGAAATATAAGTTGTTGTTTAAAAAGAGGAAGGAGTTAGGAAGGGAGGAGAATTCCAGAATTTCCAAGCTTGTCTGTCAGTATTGGAGGGGGAGGTGGGTGATTCTGTGGTATATGGCACTACCATATATGGCAACATGTAAACACCAGGATCATTCTGAGAAGTGCAAATTGATTACACTTCATCTCTTTTCCAGAGACACAAAATTCCCAGTGCAGGTTAAGCTTGTAGCATATTGGACACGTACAAAGTTGAAAGGGACATTGTTAATATGGTTTGAGACCAGCTTGACCACACCTTTGGGTGCATTACAAAGCAGACATAGACAACATACCCCAGTATAACTTCACTGGAATGATTACACAGATGGCAGAGATGGTCATGAGTGAGAACACAAGATTCTTAAAACTTTTGCCAGAACAGCAGGGGCTAAGAGGAGATTTGATAAAGGTTTCTAATGCAGTTTGATGTAACAGGCGTTGGTTTACATGGGCTCTTTGTTTTTCCATGCTTCCAATATAAAATGCTGAACCTTCGCGTTTAAATCCCACATGTTCTTTGTTTTCATCTCTCTCTAACCTCTCCTTTAGTTCGATAATTCTGTGGAAACGGTGTTCTTAGAATTCTGGCTGCGAGAGTCGCTCCCATCTCTTTACCCAATGCTGATAACCGTACCTTTAATCACGTAGTTCCCATACTGGCAACACCCCCACCTAAACTCCCACAAATGCCACTTCCTTGCCTCCTTTAAGGCACCATATAAACCCAACTCTCTGTCCAAGCATTGGATCATCCCCTCTCCTTTGGTGTGACTCACAATTCTGTCTGATTGCCTTTCTGTGAAGTACCCCAAGTCATTGTTACATAAGAATTAGGAGCAGGAGTAGGGCATTCAATCTCTGGGTTCTGCTTCACCACTTAATATGACCATGGCTGATTTCCTCTTGTCTTCAACTCCACTTTCCGGCCCACTCCCCATAACCGTGTAACCCATTATTAATTAAAAATCTGTCTATCTCTTCCTTTCAGTGTCAGGTGCCCACCACATTCTGGGGTAGTGATTTCAACAGATTCACGGCCCTTTGAGAGAAGTAATTTTTCCTCATCTCTGTTTTAAATCCGTCAACTTTAATCCTAAAACTATGGCCTCCCATTCTAGATTGTCCCAAAAGGGAAACATCTGGTCTGCATCTACTTTGTTAATCCCCTTTAGCATGTTATATACCTCGGCTGGGGGTCAGTTAGCTCAGTGGGCTGGATGGCTGATGCAGAGTGATGCCAACAATGTGGTTCAATTCCCATACTTGCCAAGGTTACCGTGAAGGACTCTCCTTCTCAACCTCAGGTTGGTGACCCTCAGGTTAAACCACCAGTTGTTTCTCTCTGAGAGAGCTGCCGTATGGTCCAGTAGGACAATAACAACCTTATATCTCAATTAGATCTCATCTTTCTAAACTCTAGCAAGTATAGATCTAAATGGCTCTACCTCTCCTCATAAGACAAGCCTTTCATGTCTGGAATTAATCTAAGGAACTTTCTCTGAACTGTCTCCAATACAGCCTACAGCCCAATGGCCTAAATGTGGACTTTCCCAGTTTCAAAATCTCCCCACCCTTGGCCTCATCCCATGACCAACCCTCCCTTTCATCCCCGCCTCCTTGACCTGACATAACCTGTCCATCTTCTCTCCCACCTATCCGCTCCTCCAACCCCACCATTGCCTATCACCTATCACTATCCCACCTACCTTCCCCAGTCCCACCCCTCTTCTCTCTGTTTATTTCTGAGCTCTCTTCCCCCTCCCCCATTTCTGAAGAAGAGTCCCGAGCCGATACATCTGCTTTCCTGCTCCTCTGATGCTGCCTGGCCTGCTGTGTTCCTCCAGCTCCACACTGTGTTATCTCTGACTCCAGCATCGGCAGTTCTTACTATCTCAAATACAATTATATCCTTCTTCAAGTAAGGGGAACACTTATATGCAATACTCCAGTAATACCAACCCTAACTCTACCACAGTGTCACCAATACCTTGTACAATTATAGTACTTCCCTACTTTTATGCTCCATTCCTATAGCAATAATGCCGAAGTTCAATTTGTCCTCTTTATTTGCTGCTGTACCCGAATACTAGCTTTCTGCAAATCATGCACAAGGACACCCAGATCCCTCTACACTGAAGCATTTTCAAGTTTCTCTCCATTTAGATAATAAGTTGTCTTTTTAGTCTTCTGGCCACAATGGATAACCTCACACTTATCCACATTAAACTCCACCTGCCAAATTTTGGTCCATTCACCTAACCTATCCATGTCCATTTGTAAATTTCTTACTTCATTGTAACTTACTTTCCCACCTATTTTAGCGTCATCTGCAAATTTGGCTATCGTATATCCAAGTAATTAATATAAATTGTAAAAAGTTAGATCCCAAGGACCTGGTTACATCTTGTCAACCAGAAAAGATTTATTTATCCTGACTCTCAGCTTTCTGTTGGTTAGCCGATCCTTTATTCAAGATAACATACTAACGCCAACCCCATGTGGTCTTGCCTTACGTATTAACATTTTGCGTGGCACCTTATCAAATGTCTTTTCAAAGTCCAGGTATACATCTACAGGGCCCACATTATTCATATTACTTGTTACATCTTTGAAGAACTGTATCAGATCAGTCAAACACAACATAGCCGTCATAAAACCATGTTGACTTTGATGGATTGTATTTGTATTTCCACATGACCTCCTATTACTACTTCCTTAATAACGGATTCTTACTGTATTGCAATGACAGATATTAAACTAATTGGTCTGTAGTTTCTTGCTTCTGCTCCTTCCCTTTTTGAATAAGGGCATTATATTGGCACTTTTCCAATCCACCAGAACTTTATCAGAATCCAGGGAATTTTCAATACTATAACCAAAGAATCCACTACATCTGCTGCCACTTTCTTTGAGATCCTAGGATGTAGGCCATCTGGGGACTAGTCTATCTTCAGTTCGTTGACTTGCTCACTGAGCTGGCTGGTTATCACACAGATGTTTCATCACCATGCTAGGTAATTTCATCAGTATGGGCTCCAATGAAGCGATGTTGTTCTACTCTGCTTGGAATGTATATGATCCAGCCTGTTAAGTTGGGTTGTTTCATGACATGTCTAGCATGGTGATGAAATGTCAGCTCAGCGAGCAAGTCAACAGCCTCATCCACAATCCGAGCTACAAATGTTCACAAGAACCTTAAATTGTCTATCTTCAGTCTCTATAGTTTGCAGTATTTTTTACCGCAGTTATATCAATTGTTTTTAAGTTCCTCAAGCCTCTGCATTATCTTTTACTGTTGGGATGGTTTCAGTGTCCTCCACCATGAAAAATGAGGAAATAGCTTGATTTAGTATCTCTGCCATTTCTGCATTCCCTCATATCAACTCCCCAGTGTCATCCTATAAGACACCAGCATTCGTTTTAGCTACTCTCTTCCTTTTTATATAGTTATTGAAGTTTTTGTTATTGTTTTTATACTTTCTGTGAGTCTTCTTTCATAATTAACCTTCACTTTTTAACTACTTTTTTTTTAGTAACTCTTTGTTGATCTTTAAAAGTTTCTCAATCCTCCAGCCTGCCAGTGATCAATTTTTTTTGCCCTTATGTTATCTTTAACTTCCTTGCTTAGCACATGAATAGTTTTTCACCAACTTAAAATCTTTCTTCCTCTCTGGAATATCTTTTAATTTGGAGGAATTGAATATCTCCTTGAGTGTCTGCCACTGTTCATCAATTTTCCTACCTTTTAGTCTTTCTGCCCAGTTCACTAGGGCCAGATCTATCCACATGTCCATTGTTTAACAACAGAACACTAGTGTGAGACTCAAGTTTCTTCTCCTCAAACTGAATTTCAAATTCTGGCGTGCTTTTATTGGTCTTCCCTGTGATATGGTGATATGCAAATAAATTGTCGTGGCCAACATATGGATGCTGTTGTTCTGTGTAAACTTCTACAGTTCTAATCCTTAGTAACAGACACAATACTCTAATCTTTCAACCAGGAAGACTTACAGAGAACTGGTGCTGATAGAGGAGGTTCCTGTTTCTCTGTGTGATCTGACTTGAAGGTATTTAGAGTATCACAATGGGGCTGGGAGCTTTCTCACAAGCTATCACCTGAAAGCATGTGAGTGAGCCACTTAGCAGTTCTTCATGTTGATAACTATTGCCATTTTATCAAGTTAAACACTAAATGTTCCCTCGTCACACTTGGATTAAAAAGTATTTACTGAAGCTTATTTTCTGTTAACCTGCACCATGGTCTTTGGACTGTACTTAATTAACTAAGCGGTGTGGCTGTCTTTTACAGGGAAGAGAATGTACACTTTGTAGTGGGCTAACAAAAACCCAGCCAGTGTTGATTCTCTAGGACCTAGAATCCAGATCTTAGTTGACTCCTGTACAATGCCCAAGAACTAATTTCCCTCTTGACATGTCTAGGTAATCATCTAACCCATTCTCAAACTTTGTCACGATCTCTGTCTGGTTTGCTTGTTCTGCCAGCATTAGGGTGCCGTGGTTAGCTGGTGCCTCACAGGACCAGGGACCCGGGTTCCATTCCACCCTTGGGCAACTGCCTGTGTGGGGTTTGCACATTCTCCCTGTGTCTGTATGGGTTTCCTCCGGGTGCTCCAGTTTCCTCCCACAGTCCAAAGATGTGCAGGTTAGGTTGGATTGGCCATGGGAAATTACCCATAGTGTCCAGGGATGTACAGGCTAGGTGGGTTAGCCATGGGAAATGCAGAGATATAGAGGTGGGGGGGTGAGTCTGGGTGGGATGCTCTTCAGGGGGTCGGTGTGGACTCGATGGGCCGAATGGCCTGCTTCCACGCTGTAGGGATTCTACGATTAGCATCAGAGATCCAGGCTGTAGTACCAAAGATGTTTTAAATACGCCGCCAGTCGAATACGAACACAAATTCTTGCTTCGGCCCTGACTCTGGTTTAAAGAAATCATAGTTTTGGTGGTAAAGTTAGGCTGGAGCGATGTGCAGAAAGGGTGTGAAGTGCGGAGAGGTAGTTTCATGTATACAGTGCAGCGCTCTCTCTCCCCCCGACCAGTCCCTATAACCGTGCACCCACCTCCTTGGGTTTGTCCAGGATCCTTGCAGCCGTACAGCACAGCTTGTTCAGCAGTTCTTCGGAGAACTGGCTTGCCGGCAGGTTACTCTGCAGCTCAAGGAAGGGCATTTTCACACAACGGCCGCAATCCCACTGTTACAAAGAGGAATGAGTACACTCAGACCGGGAAGTCTACAGGAGAAAAGGCGGAGCTAAAGCTATGGCCCAGTTCTGGTGCAAGGTCACAAAACCCTACAGTTTGAGCTGTCACATTCCCACACGTTGCCAGGGCTGCTCAGTATCCCCCGGTATTTTCTGTTCTCTTTTTTCTAGCAGACATTCCAGTAGCTGAAAAATATTCTTCTCACCTCACCTTTACCCCCGACATTTGCTTTACGCAAAACATTCTTTGTAGCTGTTCCAAAGTCATATTAAAATGCGGGAACAAATCACTCCCTTTCAGTTCTGTGGTTGATTCCATTTATGATTATAACACAACTGTTACGATGCAGGAGGGAGACCATGTGTGGAGCATACCACTTAATTCCAAACCTATGCCTTTTCCCCATACCCTTGGGCATTTTTCTATTTAAATAATCATCTAATACGCTCTTCAATGCTTCAATTAAACTGCCTTCACCACATTTCCCAAGCCACCAGTGTGAAAAAGTTTATTTTTCCTCACATCACACTTACTACTTTTGCAAATCACCTTAAATCTGTGCCCTCCTATTCTTGGTCTGTTGACAAGCAGGAACAGTTTCTCCCTACCTACTCTATCCAAGTCCCCTCATGCTCTCATCCTTCTTCTGTCCAAGGAGAATAATCCCAACCTCTCCAGTCTATCCTCATAACTGAAGTTTCTCATTCCTGGAACCATCTAGTAAACCTCAGTGTACCGTATCTAATGCATTCACGTCCTTCCTATGGTACAGCACCCAAAAAAACTCCAGCTGAGGTCTGACAAGTGTCTTGTACAAGTTCACTATAGCATACTTGCTGTTGTACTCTATGGCACCAATCAATAAAGTCCAGGATACTGTGCATTTCATTAACTGTTCTCACTCTCTGTCCTGCCACCTTCAATGATTTGTGCACATATACATGCAGTCCCTCTGCTCCTGCACTCCCTTTAGGATTGTACCACTTATTTTGTATTCTTTGTCCATGTTCTTCTAACCAAAATGTATCAGAATCAGAATATCCTTTATTGTCACATGGATCACCTCACACTTCCCTGCATTGAACTTCATCTGCCACCTATCTGCCCACACCACCAACTTTTCGACATCCTTATAAATTCTACATTGCCCTTCCCATACTTTACAATGCTGCCAAGTTTTGTATCATCTGCAAAGTATGCAATTGTCCCTGCATGCCAAGATCTAAATCATTAATACAACTCAGGAAATGCAAAGGTCCCAATACTGACTCATATACAGCACAGCAATAGACTCTTCAATCCAACTCCATGCCAACCAGACATCCTAAACTGATCTGGTCCAGTTTTTTTTAGATGTTATTGTCACGTCCACTCAAGTACAGCAGTGCAATGAAAAGTGTATAATGCTGCCGCACATTGCACCATCTTAAGGTCAAAGGTACTTAAGTACAAAAAACTTGGGTACAAAGTAGTAAAAGATACAAAGGTTTAAAAAAATGGTAAGCATTACTTTCACAGAACAAGTAGAAAAATAAAGAAACAAGGTAATATTTAACATCAAAGTCCTTCCTAACATAAAATAGAAAAAACAAAGGAACAAAGGCAAAAGTTCAACAGTCTTTGATGAGTGCCTCCGTTTAACTCGCTCTCCAGGAGATCTCAGCAGGCTGTTCTCAGTGATGCCACTGCAGTATCGGGTGCCCGCTCTTCCTGCATTAGGCTATTTTCCATCACTGCTGCTGAAGCTGCCACCTCCCCAATTTCCTCCTGCTGCCACCAGAACATGCCCGGGTAGGACCCACCTGCACGCCGAGCCAAGATACTGCCAAGCGCAGACACAGCCACGCCAAGCCGAGAGACTGTACTGAGAGACCATCACACCAAGCCGAGAGGCTGTACTGAGAGACCATCACACCAAGCCGAGAGGCTATACTGAGAGACCATCACGCCAAGCCGAGAGGCCAGGCTGAGAGACCATCACGCCAAGCAGAGAGGCTGTACCGAGAGACCATCACGCCAAGCCGAAAGGCCAGGCTGAGGGACCATCACGCCAAGCAGAGAGACTGTACTGAGAGACCATCACAGGCTGGGCTGGGCAGGGCAGAGAGAATGCCTCACTGGGTCTGTGCTGAGGCTGGGATTGAAGAAAAGAAACATTAGTCTACCATACAGAATCTTGTCGAATGCCTTGCTGAAGTCTATATAGACAACGTCTACTGCTCTGTCTTCATCAATCTTCTCTGTCATTTCTTCAAAAATCTCAATCAAGTTAGTGATATGCAAGTTCCCACTCAGAAAGCTATGTTGACTACCCCCAATTAGTCCTTGCCTTTCCAAATACACATAAATCCTGTCTCTCAGAGTCTCTTCCAACAACTTACCCACCATTGGAGTCAGGCTCACCGGTCTATAGTTCCCTGGCTTTTCCTGACCACCTTTCTTAAATAGTGGCAGTGAAGACCATTGCTAGGACTCTAAGCAGGGTCTGAGATTGGCTGGTGGATAAACTGGACCTTGGGGTTGGTTTTACTGGTAATGGTCACTTAAGTGTATGGTGCCAATTTTGCCATCTGATTAAGGATGGTGACTCACCACTGCATGCGCAAACTGAGGCTGATGAATTGACAGCCTCAGTACTGCCTCCCACTGAAGGTGATTGCCCAAGCAGCTGGGAGAAGGAGTGGGCACCTCCATGTTGAGGCATCCTCAATGCGTAAGTGGGAATCTTTTTTTTGATGTCTGGGGAGCAAGCAGTAATTGGGAGTGAGGGACCATGTACCCTCCAATGGCAATTTTGGGGTCAATGGGTCCAAGGGGTGAGCAGGCATGGTTACTATTGCTGTGAAGAAGCCCTTCCATGGGTTTTGGATTCCCCATTTCCAGGAACAAAAAGCCCAGTGCCACCCTGTCCTTCATTGGAAAGCCTTTGGATGGCTGACTCAATAGAGAAACTGAGCTGAGGCCTGTATGGATGCCAGTGAAATGCCTCTGGCCCATGAGCAACCACACAGTGACTGTTCCCATTTTCTGGGAATATTGGCAAGATGTTGAACTTCACTTCCAATGTTTTCCAATGCTATTTCACCAGCCTTCCCTCCTCCAGTGATTTTCAGACTGCTGGAAGTTTTCTTTAGTTGGTAGTTCAGTATGACCCCCTGTTTTTCTTTTAAATGTTCAGTGATTCTGGTTGTGATTTATGGTTCCTGGTCAGAAATCAAATTGCTTTCGAGAGTTTTCTTCCAACTCCTTCCAACTACTCAGTTCCCTCCGACTCGATTCACAAACTTTGATTGGGTGATTCGAGAGTGTTCAAGGTGCACTTAGGCAGTTTCTCCTCAATGTTCTGTGAATATACCTGCTTTCTCTAACTGGTTCTGATATCTCTGGTACTGAGGCATAAATCCCTGTTTTTGCTGGAGCTAGTTTATTCTGTGTATCGTGGTCTCACTACCAGTCATTAATTGATAGAACCGTTTTCCCAGCTAAAAATAATATTGCTGTAAAAGGGGAGCCTGAATGCAAAGAAAAGTGATCACAAACTTTGTCTCAAGGGACATTCTTGACTGCATCTTTTTTCCTTAAATGTGCAGGTGCCTTCCCTTCCCAGCTGACTTCAATCTTCCCTCCCCACCCCCCACCTTTTGCAGGGTTAAGCAGTCCTTCAATCTACCTGCAGCCAAAACAAACCTCCCAGTAAGTTTCCATCCTCCTGCACCTCTCTCTCTCTCTCTGTGAGAAAGAAAGCATTTTTCTCCTGCTGCCATGGTCTCTCGGGGACTAGCGAGGCAGCTATAGCTTTTCCTGCTGAACATTTTGAGTAACAATATTGTTGCATTCCAGCTTTCGCTGTTAAAATGATTTGTCAAATTCTGCCGTATGAGAAATCCAGTTCTTCAATTCCTGTAGAAATTGCATTAAAACATCCCAAATCTTTCAATGTGCATAGGCACACAATGTTTTTCTTATTTACATAGATGTTGTTTATGCAAGCATGGATGCTGTTATAATCGGACAAACCTTCTTCACAATGACATTGTTGAAATTAGCATGGCTGTTACGCACTTTAGTACAAATGTGTACACAGTGCTGATGTTTTTACAGTAACACTATTATTATGCACACACTAGCATTGACACTGAGCATACTAAGCTTCCGAACAGTATAATATTTTGCTAGATATGAATGTATTGTTACGTTCCCATCTTTGGTGATGAGGTGTGAAGTTATCTTTATCTCGAAAGCATTTGCCTCTGTAATGATGAGGAAAATATTTGCTTTATCCTCGTGTTTTTTATTGGCTTTTAAGTTAAAACAATAACTTTAGTCCCTAATTATGCCAGCCCTCTTTGTTAGGCCCAAATTCCCTCATTTTCCCCAAATTCATCTTCAGTAATTTTTCAGTTACTGAAACACGGTGGCTCCGTGGTTAGCACTGCTGCCTCACAGCACCAGGGAACTGGGTTCGATTCCACCCTCGGGCAACTGTCTGTGTGGAGTTTGCACATTCTCCCCGTGTCTGCGTGGGTTTCCTCCCACAGTCCAAAGATGTGCAGGTTAGGTGGATTGGCCATGGGAAATTGCCCATAGTGTTCAGGGATGTGTAGACTAGGTGGGTTATAGGGGGGGTGGGATGCTCTGAGGATCGGTGTGGACTTGTTGGGCCAAAGGGCCTGTTTCCACACTGTAGGGATCCTATGATTCTATGCTGACCTACGATGTACATGTGCATATGGAGTAATCTTTCAAATCACTCAAACTTCAACATATTCAACTTTAGGCATTCCAACTTTTTAATGAAACGTTAATTTAGTAACCAATCAACTCAGATAACCTGCCTAACAGAAACAGGAAGTGCTGGAGAAACTCAGCAAGTTTGGCAGCATCTGTGGAGAGAAAGCAGATTTAATGTTTCAGGACCAGTAACCTTTCTTCAGAACTCCACAAATGAAACCAGACCTGCAGAGTTTCTTCAGCAATTTCTGTTTTTGTTTCAGATTTCTGGCATCAACAGTTCTTGTTACCACATGCCTAACTACTTGCTTTATTAACAGAAGACCCTCTGTTTAAAGAAGAACTTTTGAATACATACAAGCAATGTTTGGCTACTTCCAAATTCCATAGAGTCACTCCACTAAAATTTGTCAACATGCGTCATAAAGATGCCTGTCAATTTCTCTTTGTGTTAAACATTGCTGGGTTTGCTTTAAGATAAATGCAATCTATGTTCAGCAATTCAGTCCAAAGTGAGCAATACCATGCCTTGATGCATCATGCCACCCATAAACCCACTTGTTTAATCTCCACATCTTCCCTCTGTATGACCCACTGCTTTCAGTGGTTTTCAAAACATTTCCATGTGAAATTTTTCACCCTGCAAAAATGTAGCTTTTGATTTGTTGACCTACATTCCCAGGATTATGTTTCTAAAAGAGCTAAGAAGATCACTTTTCCTGCAGTGGGGGAAATCATCAAATCATCAAATCATCCAGGGCAGAAAGAGGCCATTCAGCCCATCAAGACTGCACTGACCCTCCGAAGAGGATCCCTTTCAGTCCCTTCATCTCTCGTAACCTGGTTCTCATAGCTGTCCAATTTATGCATATGTGAATTGAATGGCACCTCATCACTTTCTGTGACTTGTTTGGATTCTGTAAGTTTGTAATCAGTGCCTATTGACTTTGAAAATGCACCCTAAAGTTTGTCTGCCATACTGTAAAATTCCTGATTCACCATGACTATCTGTATTCTTACCTGGACCTTTCCATTCTTTCTACCCTTCTCATATGCCATGTTCCCTGGGTTAAAATGTATATTTGACGACCATATATAATGCCCTAAGAGAATTTTCTTTGAAACCTCACCCCCTTAATGCCCTTCTCCCCGCATGCAGGGCATTCAAGTGCTCAGAAAAAGTGGAATTGATTATAGTCCTTTCCCCAACTGGATACTAATCACCCATTACTGAAGGAATTTTTGGATTTCTCCCAAAAAATAATTGGCGTGCTAGATTTTAGGAAATATCCCATTTATCACCTTATGATTTCTTTCATACACACTATAACTAAGGGGATGGTAATTACCACAGAGTTCATATTTTTACACATATCCATAAATTCATTCTTTTCAAACTCCCCACCCCGACCCTTGGTGTCAGTGAGGAAATTAGGCAGTGCTCACTGCCAGGTCCCTGTCCAAAATAAAATGGAGAAACTCAGATCATCTCCCTGTGGAGAGAGAAACAGGATTTACATTTCAAGTCCAGTGACTGCTTCAGAACTGAAGGGTACTGAAATATAATGGTTTTATGCTGTTGACAAAAGGGTGGGGAGTTGTGAGTGGAACTGATTGTGTTGTGGCCAGAGCAAAGGACAAAAGGGAGTGTTAATGGTTGTAAAGGAGCAATTGAAGTGTGGTATAGACGCTAACAGTAGATGTGAAACGTTAGAAGATAGGTGAACTCTGCTGGAAATAAACCCATGCAAACAAGACAGTCATAGAGTCATACAGCACAGAAATAGGCCCTTCACTGCAACCAGTCCATGCCAACCAGGTTCCCAAACTAAACCAGTCCCACTTGCCTGCATTTAGCCCATATCCCTCCAAACCTTGACAACAAGGTGCAGAGCTGGATGAACACAGCAGGCCAAGCAGCATCATAGGAGCAGGAAGGCTGACATTTCGGGCCTAGACCTGCTGTGTTCATCCAGCTCTGCACCTTGTTGTCTCGGATTCTCCAGCATCTGCAGTTCCTACTATCTCCCTTCAAACCTTTCCTATTTATGTATTTATTCAAATGTCTTAAACGTTGTAACTGTACCTGTATCCACCACTCCTTCTGGCAGTTCATTCCACACATGGGTGTAAAAAAATTGCCTCTTGTGTCCTTTCTAAATCTTTCTCCTCTCACCTTAAAAATATGCCTCCTCGTTTTGAAATCCACCACCTTAGGGAAAAGGCCTTTGCTATTCACCTCATCTATGCCCCTCATGATTTTGTAAAGCTCCATAAGGTCACCCCTCAACATCCAAGGCTTTAGTGAAAAAGTCCCAGCCGACTTTTTTTAACACAAACCCTCTATTTTCAGTTACATTCTGGTAAATCATTTCTTAACCAGCTCCAGTTTAATAATATCCTTCCTATAACCAGAACTGCACACAGTACTCCAGAAGAGGCCTCACTAATTAATGTCCCTGGATGGGAGATTGGGGAAGGGGGGTGTAACCAAAAAGGAGGATAGTGTTTATGATCTGAATTTGTTTGACACAGTGTTGAGGCCTGAAGGTTGTGACTTGTCTAAATGGAAAACGAGGTGCAGTTCCTTGAGCTTAAGTTGTGCTTTTTTGGAACACTGCAGCAGGGCTAGGATGGAGATGCAAGTCTGAGACCGTGATAGTTTATTGAAATGGAAAATAACTGGAAGGTTGGGGTCATTGTTATAGATGGAGCAGTGTTACCCAGTCTGTGTTTGGTACCTTCAATATAGAGGACATGGCATTGTGAGTAGCAAATACTATACCAGATTGAAGTCTCATTCAGTCTGCATTCATTCAGTGGACTGTCCTTATCTATTTCTCCAATACTTTGTCCCCTATTTCTCTTTTCTCCTTACTATATAATATTATTGTTGACTGACTAAATCTAGTAGCCATGTCTATAAAGTGCAAGATGAAAATGTTTTTGGTACCTTCAATGCAGATAATAAAGTTGAAACATCCAGAGAAGTTCACCTCACCTTGTAATCTGTTAAAGAAAATGGTATAACATGCCCTCCCAAGTCTGTTATAAAGGAGTGGTTAAATAAAATAAAATCCTTTCACTCACTCTATTATCAACAAATAACAATTTATTTATCTAAATCTATCAGTGAACAAATTAACAGATCTATTAACAAACTAAACAATTCCCCCTTAACTACTAACTGTTCCCGAATAAACAAAATTCTAATGATATGCTGTTCTAATAAATACAAGTCCCACTTATATAAACCAAAGTAATAAGAAAAATAAATTAAAACTTAGTCTCTCAAAATTACAAGTAGGATATGTCTTCCAGAATGCTCCACGCACTCTCCGCTGATCCTCAGCCAGGAATGCCTTTCTCTGTTGAATTCTTGTGTCAGGAATATTAGCTAAGAGTGCTGCAGTATCTTTAGAACAAAGAACAAAAGAACAAAGAAAATTACAGCACAGGAACAGGCCCTTCGGCCCTCCAAACCTGCGCCGATCCAGATCCTCTATCTAAACCTGTCGCCTATTTTCCAAGGATCTGTATCCCTCTGCTCCCTGCCCATTCATGTATCTGTCTAGATACATATTAAATATTGCTATTGTGCCCGCCTCTACCACCTCCGCTGGCAGCGCGTTCCAGGCACCCACCACCCTCTGCGTAAAGAACTTTCCATGCATATCTCCCTTAAACTTTTCCCGTCTCACCTTGAAATCGTGATCCCTAGTAATTGAGTCCCCCACTCTGGGAAAAAGCTTCTTGCTATCCACCCTGTCTATACCTCTCATAATTTTGTAGACCTCAATCAGGTCCCCGTCAACCTCCGTCTTTCTAATGTAAATAATCCTAATCTACTCAACCTCTCTTCATAGCTAGCGCTCTCCATACCAGGCAACATCCTGGTGAACCTCCTCTGCACCCTCTCCAAAGCATCCACATCCTTTTGGTAATGTGGCGACCAGAACTGTACGCAGTATTCCAAATATAGTCGAACCAAAGTCCTATACAACTGTAACATGACCTGCCAACTCTTGTACTCAATAGCCCCTCCGATGAATGAAAGCATGCCGTATGCCTTTAGTTTAGATGATGGTTTTCTGGGAGCTTAGAGAATACTGTGAAAACCAGTGATTCTTTCTTTTATAGCTGAGAGCTGTTCTCTTGGTGGATGACAATTGATTCTCACACCAATTTTTGAATGCCCTCTTTTATACCCTTATTGGCCTATCAATTTCTTTCAATAGGATTGGTCCTAGGTTGTCAAAACCATCAGGTTTAAATTTAATTGTTTTTTAGTCTGTAGGGCCTGGTTTAAATTAATTGGCTAAATTCAAAAACCTGTTGTCTTGGTAAAAATTCTGCTTTAGCTGCTGACAGTATAGCCATTTGACGCAATGTTTCACTTTCAAGAACTCTCTGTGCATCTGCTGCTGCCTGCAGACACTGCTTTTAATCCTAAAAAAACACATCATCTTTTAAAGGGACCATGCACCCTTCCCCTCCCTATCATTTTACAAACATCAAATACTCTATGCAACTTCACAATAATATCTCATACCTCAACCCCGTTGCTATAACTGTATCAAATTAGTTTGTTGATAGGAAACTCACTGTGGGCCACAGTGGTATCTCCCTACACTAAAACAAAGAACTATGGATGCTGTAAATCTAAAACAAAAGCAGAAATTGCTGGACAAACTGATAACAGCTAGGAAAAGGAAGTGCAGTGGTAGTGTCCCTACCTCTGGGCCAGAAGGCCACAATTCAAGTCCCACCTGCTCCAGAAATGTGTCTGAACAGATTGAATACATTTTAAAACATCACTTGTTAAGTGATGTTTATGAAAAGTCATTGACCTGAAATATTGCATTGAGTTCAGTGCTCACTGCTGGGCCCGAAAGCAGAAGGCGGACCTTTTTTACACAACCACTGGAAGCTGGAGTCACAATCTATCAGCAACAGACAATTTATTGAGCAGAAGCCACTTGCTGGAAGAAGGACCCCCATTAGCAGGGTAAGTGGGATCTGTCGGGGCTTTGGGGCCAACCAGGTACCCCAAGGAAGGGGGACAGTTGGGGGTAAGGGCAGGCAATGCTGTTGATGTGGGGAGGAGGTGGTCATTGCTGCCAGGAGCCCCTCCATGGCCCCACGGTGGCATTTCTGTTGCTGGGGACCTTTGCAGGAGGCTGAGATGGAACATCCACTCGGCACTTCTGGCTGAAGATTGCTGCAAAAATTTCAACCTTATCTTACACCGATGTGCTGAGCTCTTCCACCATTGAGGATGGGGATATTTGTGGAGCCTCCTCCAGTGAGTTGTTTAATTGTCCATCACCATTTACAAGTGGATGTGGCAGGACTGTAGAGCTTAGATCTGATCTGTTGGTGTGGGATCGCACAGCTCTGTCTATCATTTGCTGCTTTCATTGTTTGGCATGCAAGTAGTCCTGTTTGGTGGCTTCGCCAGGTTGATACCTCATCTTCAGGTGGCTTCACCCATCTACTTGCCCTGGAGAAGGTGGTGATAAACTGCCTTCTTGAATTGCTATCTGTCTATCTGTTCAAGGATTATTGACTTTTAGAAAGTAGAAAAGGTGGTGGTTGGTAGAATAGGGATGGTGGGGAGG
>NC_063355.1:3192537-3207945 GCF_021869965.1 Rhincodon typus
ACAACTCCTCAGATACTGAAGCAGTCTGTGTTCAAATGCAACAAGATCTGGACAATATCCAGGTTTGGGTTGACAAGTGGCAAGTAACATTCATGCCACACAAATCCAGGCTATGACCATCACCAATAGAGACAATCTAACCACCGCCCCTTGACATTCAATGGTGTTACCATCACTGTATCCCCCACTATCAACATCCTGAGGGTTACCATTGACCAGAAACTCAACTGGGGTCGCCACATAAACACAATAGCCTCAAGAGCTGGTCAGAAGCTGGGAATACTGAGGCGAGTAACTCACCACCTGACTCCCCAAAGCCTGTCCACCATCTACAAGGCACAAGTCAGGAGTGTGATGGAATACTCCCCACTTGCCTGGATGAGTGCAGCCCCAACAACACTCAAGAAGTTTGAATCCATCCAGGACAAAGCAGCCCATTTGATTGGCACTACATTCACAAACATCCACTCCTTCCACCACTGACGCTCAGTAGCAGCAGAGTGTACTATCTACAAGATGCACTGCAGAAACTCACCAAAGGTCATTAGACAGCACCTTCCAAACCCACGACCACTACCATCTAGAAGGACAGCTGCAGCAGATACATGGGAACACCACACCCTGCAAGTTCTCCTCCAAGCCACTCTCCATCCTGACTTGGAAATATATCACTGTTCACTCAGTGTCACTGATCAGAATCCTGTAATTCTCTCTCTAATGACATTGTGGGTTTATCTATGGCACATGGACTGCAGCGGTTCGAGAAGGCAGCCACCTTCTCAAGGGCAACTAGAGATGGGCAATAAATGCTGACCCAGCCAGCAATGCTCACGTCCCACGAGTGAATTAAAAAAAAGATGCTAGTCAAATAATGGCCACTATTTAAAATAAATACATCATTTGCAACAAGCATACAAACTATCAAAAAATGTTGTCAAACTATGGCTTTCAAGAGTTTTTAAAGGAGTCAAAGATAGTGTTCACTCAAATGAAAATGCTTCTAATGTCTGAAAGAGCATTAATCTGTAGCTTGTTGGGGAGAGGATTATAATTCAATAAACAAAGATAAATACCTAAGAGAATATCACGAGTCTAGAAAGAGACATAGAACAGATTGTGAAGATTTCCATAAACATGTAATTCGGAAGAGAAGACATTTTTTAATCGACCCGTTGGGGATATTAATAGCACACCTTTGGGGCAGATGGGACATTACCATACTGTAACAAGAGCAGTAAACAGTACTTGTTCAATTAAGGAAAATGAACATGAGCCTAGCAAAGCTGAACAAGTGGAGTTGTAATGGAGAATAAGGAAATGGCACGAACTTTAAGAAAATTCCTTGTATTAATCTTCACAGTAGACAACAACAGAGTAAACCATTCTGAAAATATGGGCACACAAAGGACCTAGCAAGAATGAGAAAGCTGAAGAAATATTCTCAGTTAAAAAATAGTTTCACCACCTTTCTAGGTGACATCATCAGTGGAGCCTCTGAGTACAATAACATCGCTTCATCGGAGGCTCCACTGATGATGTTACCTAGCATGGTGATGAAACGTCTGAACAAAAACAAGCCAGCTCAGCGAGCAAGTCAACAACCTCACCCACAACCCGAGCTACAGATCTTTGCCAAAACTTTAAATGAATCTGTTAGTTTTAGAAGGTTTTCTCTCGCCGGGAAGATAAGGGAACCAGTGAATGCTGATTTAGATTTTCAATGTCTGGGCTTTAACTATTCATAATCCATTTCATTGGTTTGGATGAGTGATTTGAATGCATACATTTACTGCAGATATTATATTAGGTAGGAAATTTAGCTGGAGTGCTTTGAAGGACTATGGTGGGAAAAGTGACAAGACTGAGGCAAATGGAATGCAATGTTGAAGAGTTCTTTTGAAAGTTATGGAATAAGTGCCTGGAGGGTCTTTCCTCTAGCTTGGGAGTCTTGTGTCAGAATAAGTGGTTAGTCACCTATGAGATGAGGAGAAATTTCTTTACTCAAAGGAATGCTTTTCGGATTTTCTACATCAGAGAGTTATGGTTGTTCAATCATTGAGTATATCAAGCACAAAGGTCAATAAGTTTTTGAGAATTAGAGGGCAGGGGAAAGTGTGAGAAGGTGGAGTGGATGTGGCAGACCAGCTATGATTTTATTAAATGGTAGAGGAGGCTCGAGAATGGTGTACCATCTGCACCTGTTTCTTATGGTCTCTTGTTGTCTGCAGGTCAGCAGTTCAGTGAGGATTTTGGCAAAGTGAATCCCCTCAGAATGGTGCCAGCTCTAAAGGATGGAGACTTCACAATGGGAGAGAGGTGAGGACACGCTCCTGAGTTCAAAACAAACACTGCTCTGACCGAGGTGAGGGCTTTGTGGCCAATGGGAGAAAGAATTATTTTGTTATTGTACTACAGAAACAGCGGGCATGAAGATCATAAAAATATAATAACTAGGAGCAGGAGAATGCCATGCACACTTTCAGCCTGCTCTGACATTCAGTAATCTCATGGCAGATCTGATTCTGGGCACAAAGTCACTTTCGTGCCTCATCTTGATAACCTTTGACTCCTTGTGGATCGAAATACTATCTAATTCAGTCCTGAATGTATTTAGTGACCCAGCCTCCACTGATATCTGCAGGAGGCAGTTTGGAAGAATAATGATCTGGGAGAGACGAAATTCCAACTGAACTATGCCTCCTAGTTCTCAATTCCCACATGAAGGGAACTGCTGTGTCAGCACCTACCCAGTCAAGGCCACTCAAAATTTAATGTTTTTCTATACAATCGCCTCACTCGTCTAAATACCAATGATTGCAGGCATAACTTCCCGTCTTTCCTCACAAGATAACCCCTTCACTCCCAGAAAGCGACATAGTGAACAGTTTTCAAACTGGTTGCAGTGCAAGCATTCAGATCAAACCAAAATGCTGCAGATGCTGGTAACCAGAAATAAAAGCCGGAAATGTTGGAGCAACTCAGGTCTGGCAGCATCTGTGGAGAGAGAAACAGGGTTAATGTTGTGAGACCTGCGTGACTCTTCTTCGAACCTTCAGCATCTTTATCGCATTCAATGAAGGGTTGGAAGGTTTGAGCCTTAGGAAGAGGCTGAATAGGCTGGGGCTATTTTCCCTGGAATGTAGGAGGCTGAGGGGTGACCTCAGTGAGGTCTTTTTCCTAGGGTGGGGGAGTCCTAGGTTTAAGGTGAGAGGGGAAAGATGTAAAAGGGACCTAAGAGGCAACATTTTCACACAGAGGGTGGTGCATATGTGGAAGGAACTGCCAGAAGAAGTGGTGGAGGCTGGTACAATTACAACATTTAAAAGGCATCTGGATGGGTACATGAATAGGAAGGTTTAGAGGGATATGAGCCAAATGCTGGCAAATGGGACTAGATTAATTTAGGATATCTGGTCGGCACGGACAAGTTGGACTGAAGGGTCTGTTTCCGTGCTGTACATCTCCATGATTCTATGACCCAGCCTCCTCCACTGCTTGGGAAGGAATTTTCACAGATCCATGATCCCCTGAGTGAAATAAATCTCCTAATCTCCATCTTAAACATCCATTTTTAATTGGTGCACCATAATTCTATCCTCTCTGACAAGCTACGTTTCGTCCAATTGTTTCAGCCACAATATGGACCTCTACATTCTGTGCACAGGAGCTGCTTCTGATGTTAATGTGTCTGCGATATGGCTTAGAGGGAACATTACACACAAGGCAAAGCATCCTTCTTGTTAAATCACTTCAGAGTCATAGAGGTTTACAGCATGGAAATGGGCCCTTCAGCCCAACTTGCCCATGCTGCCCAACTTTCGCAATTAATCTAGTCCCATTTGCCTGCATTTGGCCCATATCCCTCCATACCTACCCCATCCATGTACCTCTCCAAATGTTTCTTAAATAACAAAATTTTACACACTTCCACCACTACCTCTGGCAGACCATTCCAGACAGTCACCGGCCTCTGTGTGAAAGAAATTGCTCCCCTGGACCGTTTTGTATTTCTCCCCTCTAACATTAAACCTGTGCCCTCTAGTTTTAGACTCCCCTACCATGGGGAGAAACTGTTGGCTAAATACCTTACCTATGCCTCTCGTGATTTTATAGACTTCTATAAGGTCACTCCTTGGTCTCCTATGTTCCAGGGAAAAAAGTCCCAGCCTATCCAACCTCTCCTTATAAATCTTCCAGTTCAAGTAGCACTCTAGCAAATCTTTTCTAGTTTAATAATATCCTTTCTGTAGTAGAGTGACTAGAACTACATGCAGTACTCCTAATGTGGCCTCACCAACATCTTGCCAATAGAATCACCTCTCACTTTTAAACTACAATGAGCATAGCCAAACCTGTCCAAATGGTGCGTATAAAATAAGCCCTTCATCCCAGAAATCAGATGTGTGAATCTTTTCTGAATGATCTCTCCAATTCCACAAAACTCCCTTAGCTCTGAAGTGGACTGTCTGTTAAAGATTTAACGCAACCAATGCAGAATTTGAATCTTTGCCAAAAGCAAAGTGAAAGCTTTTCACAGCCTTGAAATTGTTTGCAGTGAGCCAAGAGTCTTGAGACAAGCTGAAAAACACACAAATATTGAATCCATCTGAAAAAATATTCTTACACAACAAAAGTCAATTCCCAAAGCAAGAGAGATTTCTTTACATATGTGGACATTGAGGTCAGGCCTGGCTATCACTGGCCAAGCAGAAGGTAGGGGTCTTACATAACATCTTCTCAAAACAGAGATGAGAGAAAAACAACAATCTATATATTATTTTGAGTATAATCTTAGGATGTAATTTGCTTGGATATTCTACACTTTGGAGGGCTCAAACCCTCCAACCCCAGCAACATTGTTGTTAATCTTTGCTTGCAGCCTTTTTAGTTTCATAACATCTTTCCTATAACAGAATTGAATGCAGTATTCCAAAAGTGGCTTAACCAATGTCCTGTACAACTGCAACATGACCTCCCAACTCCTATACTCGATGCACTGACCAATAAAGACAAGCATACTAAATGTCTTCTTCACTATCCTGTCTACCTGTGACTCGACTTTCAAGGAACTATGACCCTGCAATCTCAGATCCCTTTGTTCGGCAGCACTCCCCAGGACCTTGCCCTGATTTGCTTTTCCAAAATGCAGCACCTCACATTTATCTAAATTAAACTCCATCTGGCACTCCTCAGCCCAAGGAGGAACAGGAGTAAACCATTCACCCATCAAGTCTCATCAATTCAATATAATCATGGTTGATCTAAGATATCTCTGTTTAGTCTGAATATTCCTTGGAAGTGAGGGCATTTTATTTTAGGACAAGTCTGTAGCTAATAGTGTTGATAGAGCTCCTCTAATGATTTAACATCATTCCTGGTTGAGGATTGAGACTAACAATAGGTTCAACTGGATAAATTTACCTTGCCGGGAGGGTTGAGATAGCAGAAGCAAACGTTCATCCTAACTGACGTGCTGAAGCCCTGGAGTGGGATTTGAACCCAGACTGTCTTTCAGATGCAAGTGTCTGATCCAAATATAGAATGCTGCAGTACAGAGAGATTTAAATGTCTTTGTACATGAAATATAGAAGTTAGCACAGTGATACTGGTGATACAGTCTAGGCCCAAACATGTACAGCATCTTCTTCAATGACCTTCAGAAGAACACAAGAAATAGGAACAGGAGGAGGCCATTCAGCCAATCGAGCCATTTGACACAATCATGGTTGATCCCACCTTGACCTCAACTCCACTTTCCTGCCTGCTCTCCATAACCATTCAACCTGTTACTAATTAAAAACCTGTCTACCTCCTCCTCAAATTTACTTGTTGTTCTAGCATCCATCACACACAGGGCTAATGAATTCCACAGATTCACAACTCTTTCAAAATAAGTAATTTCTCCATAAGTAATGGTCTTCCATCACAAGGTCAGAAGTGAGGATTTTGCTGATGATTGCACAATGTTCAACACCATTGAGGACTCTTGGATATATACTGAAAGAAGTCCATGTCCAAATACAACAAAACCTGGACAGTTATCCACATTTGGGCTGGCAAGTGGCAAGAAACATTCGTGCCTGGCATATGCCAACCAATGACCATCTTCAATAAGAGATAATGTAACCACAGCCCTTTGACATGCAATGAACATAGAACATAGAACAGAACAGGAACAGGCCCTTCAGCCCACCATGTTTGTGCCGACTGTGATCCCATTGTAATCCAATCCCATTTGCCTACACATGGTCAGTATTCCTTCATTTCCTTCCTAGTCATGTGTAAAAATGCATCTTATTGTATCTGCTTCCACCACCTCCCCTGGCACCTATCACCTCTGCATAAAAAGCTTGCCTTGCACATCTCCTTTAAACTTTGCCCCTCTCACTTTAAACCTATGCCCCCCAAGAATTTGACATTTCACCCTGGGAAAGAGATTCTGACTACCCACCCTATCTGTGCCTGTCATCATTTTATAAACTTCTATCAGGTCGCGCCCTCGGCCTCCAATGCTGTAGCAAAAACAATCCAAGTTTGACCAATCTCTCCTTATAGCTCATACACTCCAGTCCAGGCAACATCCTGGTAAACTTCTTTTGCAACCCCTCCAAAGCCTGCATATCCTTCCTATAGTGTGGGAAGCAGAACTGCACACAATATTCCAAATGTGACCGAACTGAAGTCTTATACAGCTGCAACATTTATACTCAATGCCCAGATCGATGAAGGGAAACCTGCTGCACATCTCTTTTACCACCTTATCCACTTATGTTACCACTTTCAGGGAACTATGGACTTGCATCACAAGATCCCTCAGTACATCAATGCTCCTAAGGGTCCTGCTATTTACTGTATATTTTCATCTTGCATTTGACCTCCCAAAATGCTTCATCTCAAATTTCTCTGGATTAAACTCCATCAGCCATTCCTCCACCCAACTTTCCAACTGGTCTATATCTTGCTGTATCACTATCCACAACTCCAAACTCCACCAATGTTCACGGCATCTGCAAACTTATACTCAGACCACCCACTTTCTCATCCAAATCATTTATATATAAATTACAAGCAACGCACAGGTCCCAGCACTGATCCTTATGGAACACCACTAGGCACAGAGCTCCAGTCAGAAAAACACCCCTCCACATCTACCCTCTGTCTTCTATGACCAAGACTACCTTCTGAAGAAGGGTCCAGACCTGAAACGTCAGCTTTCCTGCTCCTCTGATGCTGTTTGGCCTGCTGTGTTCATCCAGCTCCACACCTTGTTACCTCAGACTCCAGCATCAGCAATTCCTACTATCTCTTCTGTATTCTATGACTTCAGCACCACTGTATCCCCCCATTATCAACATCCTGGTGTTACCATTAACAAGAAACTCAACTGGACTCACCACATAAACACAATGGCTACAAGAGCAGGTCAGATGCTAGCAATACTACAGCGAGTAACTCATCTCCTGACTCCCCAAAGCCTGTCCACCATCTACAAGGCACAAGTCAGGAGTGTGATAGAATATTCTCCAATTGCCTGGATGGGTGCAGCCCCAACAACGCTCAAGAAGCTTGACACCATCCAGGACAAAGCAGCCGCTTTAATGGGACCACATCCACAAACGTCCACTCCCTCCACCACCGACGCTCAGTAGCAGCAGTGTGTACTATCTACAAGATGCACTGCAGAAATTCACCAAAGATCCTCAGACAGCACCTTCCAAACCTAGAACCACTTCCATCCAACAGCATTTTGCGTCTATCTACCTGCACATGGACTTCAGCGGTTCAATAAAGCAGTTTACCACCACCTTCTTAAGGGCAACTAGGGATGGGCATTAAATGCCGTCCCAGCCAGTGATGTCCACATCACATGGATGAATAAAAAAAACAAATTGGGAAAGTAAATGGCATATTGGTGCTTTTTGCAAGGGTGTTACTGTATAAAAGTAGGAAACCTCATGTTATAACTGTATAGGGTATCAGTGAGACCACATTTGGAATACTGTGTCTACATTCAGCTGAAGGGGCCGCCCATGATGAAAGATTTCAGCATGTTGGGCCTGTACTCATTAAAGTTTGGAAGAACAGAGGCAATCTTACTGAGACATGTCAGATTCCGAGGTGGCTTGACAAGGTTAATGCATTGAGGTGGTTTCCCCTTTCTGGAGAACCTAGAATTAGGGGGCACATTTTCAAACCAGTGTAACCATGCAAGGTGGAGGTGAGTTTCTTAGAGGGTTGTTAATCTTTGGAATGTCGTCCCAGGCAGTGGTGGAGACTGGGTCGGTGAATAAGTTCAAGGCTTAGACAAAGGGGTCAGGTTATATAGGGAGCAAGCAGGAAAATGGAGTTATATTCACACCCAGCTCAGCCCTGATCTTACTGACTGGTGCTGTAGGCTGGAGGAACTGAATGTTTTCCTGCTCCTGTTTCTAATTCTTCTGATTTTAAGGGAGGCTGGGATTCATCTGAGAATAGAGAATATTAAGGAGCAACCTAAGAGAAGTGTTAAATACTAGAGGGAAGGGGTGTAGGGAACAGGATGTGACATGTGGGTTGAGCTTTCCAAGATTGAAAACACACAGAAACCCTGAGAAAAACCCAGACAGACACGTCGGGGTGGGATTTTCCATCGGAGCTTTAGTTACAGCCTGAACTCCGAGGTGCAGCTTTAGAGCTGAATCAGCAGAATGAGAGTGCGTGGACAGGGGCACTGAGCAGGAGTAGAGAGTGATGCTGGGGCAGGGAGTGACCCTGACAGACAGTGACGATGCTAACAGGCTGTCTCTCTGATTCTGTCCTGAAGTGTGGCGATTCTGAAATACCTGGCGTGTAAATACAAGACCCCCGACCACTGGTACCCTGCTGACCTCCAGAGCCGTGCTCGCGTGGATGAATATCTGGCCTGGCAGCACATGAACATTCGATATCACGGATCCAGGCTTTTCATGTTCAGGGTAACAACACCAGTTCTCTTGCTTCATTTCTTGGACAGGATCGATTTAGTCAGCATCCACAAAGAAGCCAGATTTTCACCTGTCTCTCAGGAGTTATTCCCCACGCTCCTTTGTTCCTCAGACTTCCCTGCCCTGACTGACATTTTATGAATTTCTTTGCCCTGCCAGATGTGGCAGTGCCATCAGCTGCTGAGATTCTAATCTCTCAAATCCCTTCTCTAAACATCTCCACAACTCCCTCTCCCTCTCCTTCCTCAACATAGTCCTTAAATCCTCCCTGTTTGTCCCAAAGTCGGAGGTGGAGGAGGAAGTTGAAGGAGGCTCCTATTGATGGTGGTGCCATTTATTGGCAGAGCAGGGTTGGTCTTTCAGGAAGAGGCCGTTTACCAGAGGGAGAGCGTGGACATTGCCGCAGGAGTTTTCATTACAGGAAAAGATATTGGGTTTAGGAGATGGTCATTGGGAAATGGGAAATTTGATTAGAGGGAAGAGCTATTCACCTGAGAGAGGATTCGTTTATTGGAAGGTGGGGGGGCCTCCGTTCATTGGAGCAGCAGTTGTTTATTGAGGACAGGAGGGGATGTTTACTGGGGACATGGTGTTGGTGTTTATTAGAGATGATGAGAGGATGTTAATTGGGGATTACAGGGGGCTATTTATTGGGCATAACGAGGGACTGTTTATTGGGAATTACAGGGGAATGTTTATTGGGGATGTTGAGGGGATATTTATTTGTGATAACAGGGCGATGTTCATTGGTGATGAGACGATGTTCATTGGGCATTATAGGGGGATGTTTATTGGGGATGACAGGGGGATGTTCACTGGGGACTACAGCAGCTGTTTAATGAGGATGATGAGGAGATGTTTGTTGGGGATTACTGGGGGGTGCTAATTTGGGATTACAGTGGGATGCTTATTGGCGATGACGGGGGAATGTTTATTAGGGATTACAGGGGGATGTTTATTGGGTAGTACAGGTGATGTTTATTGTGGATTATAGGGGTTTGTTTATTGGGGACAACGAGGGGATATTTATGAGGATGTCGAGGGGATGTTTATTTGGAATAATAGGGCAATGTTCATTTGGGACAATGAGAGGTTATTCATTGGGGATTGCAGGGGGATGTTTATTGGGGATAACAGTGACATTTTTTGGTGATTACAAGAGGAGGTTTATTGGGCATTACAGGGGACTGTTTAATGGGGATGACGAGGAGATATTTATTGGGAATGTCAGGGGATGTTTATTGAGGATGATGGGGGAATGTTTGGGGATTACAGGGGGATGTTTATTGGGGATTACAGGGGGATGTTTATAGGGGATTACAGGGGCTTGTTTATAGGGGATGATGAGGGGATGTTTATTGCGGATGACGGGTTGATGTTTATTAGAGATGATGAGAGGCTGTTTATTGGGTTTGATGAGGGGATGTTTGTTGGGGATTACAGGGGGTGTCTATTGGGGATGATGGAGGAATGTTTATTGTAGATGACAAGGGGATGTTTATTGGGCATTACAGGGAATGCTAATTTGGATCAATGAGGCGTTGTTTATTGGGGACTATGAGGGGATGTTTACTGGGGATTACATGGGGAATGTTTAATGTTGTTTACAGGGGGATGTTTATTGGTGATGAGGAGTGGATGTTTATTGTGGACAACGAGGGATATTTGTTAGGAATGATGAGGGAATGTTTTTTCGGGATAACGGGGTGATGTTTATTGGGGACAATGAGAGGATGTTCATTGGGGATTACAGTGGGATGTCTATGGGGGATGACGGGGGAATGTTTATTGGGTTTACAGGCTGTTATCCACAGCTTACAGGCTCTGAGGCTGTGCTCTCGGGTCCTAGCCTCTCCTACCAATGGAATCATCTTCCCAACATCCACTCTGTCCAGGCCATTCAGTATTTCTTAAGTTTCAATTAGATCCCCCCTCATCCTTCTAAACTCCAATGAGTATAGTCCCAGAGTCCTCAAACGTTCCTCATGTGTTAAGCTTCTCATTCCTGGGACCATTCTCATGAACCTCCTCTGAACCCAGTCCAGGGCCAGTACATCCTTCCTGGGATATGGGGCCCAAAACTGTGCACAATACTCCAAATGTGGCCTGATCAGAGCCTTATAAAGTCTCAAAAGTACATCCCTGCTTTTATATTCAAGTCCTCTCAAAATAAATGCCAACACTGCATTTGCCTTCCTGACTACTGACTCAACCTGCAAGTTTACCTTGAGAGAATCCTGGACGAGAACTCCCAAGTCTCTTTGTACTTCAGGCTTCTGAATTTTCTCCCCATTTAGAAAATAGTCCATGCTTTTATTCTTCTTACCAAAGTGTATGACCTCACGCTTTCCCACGTTGTATTCCATCTGCCACTCCTTTGCCCGCTCTCCTAACCTGTCCAGATCCTTCTGCAGCCTCCCTACCTCCTCAATACTACCTGTCCCTCCACCTATCTTTGTATCGTCTGCAAACTTAGCCAGAATGCCCACAGTTCCTTCATCTAGATCATTAATGTATAAAGTGAAAAGTTGTGGTCCCAACACTGACCCTTGGAACACCACGTGTCACCAGCTGCCATCCTGAGAAAGACCCTTTTATCCCCACTCTCTGCTTTCTGCCAAACAGCCAATCTTCTATCCATGCTAGCACCTTGTCTCTAACATCATGGGCCCTTATCTTACTCAGCAGCCTCCTGTGCGGCACCTTGTCAAAGGCCTTCTTGAAGTCCAGGTAGATAACATCCATTGGCTCTCCTTAGTCTACCCTGCTCGTTACTTCCTCAAAGAATTCTAGCGGATTTGTCGGGCATGACCTCCCCTTGATGAGACCATGCTGACTTTGCCCTATTTTACCATATTCTTCCAAGTATTCAGAAATCTCACCCTTTACAATGGACTCCAAAATCTTACCCACGACTGATGTTAGGCTAATCGGCCTGTAATTTTCAGTCTTTTGCCTTACTCCCTTTTTAAACAGGGGTGTCACATTAGCGATTTTCCAGTCCTCTGGGACCCTCCCTGACTCTAGCGATTCCTGAAAGATCACCACTAACGCTTCCACTATCTCTTTAGCTATCTCCTTTAGAACTCTGGGGTGTAGTCCATCTGGTCCAGGTGATTTATCCACCTTCAGACCAATCAGTTTTTCTAGCCCCTTCTCCTTGGTAATGGCCACCATACCCAGTTCTGCACCCTAACTCTCAAGTTTTTGGGATATTACTCATGTCACTGTGAAGACTGACGCAAAGTAATTATTCAGTTCCTCAGCCATTTCCTTGTTCCCCACTACTATCTCTCCAGCATCATTTTTCAGCGATTCAATGTTCACTTTTGCCTCTCTTTTGCCCTTTATATATCTAAAGAAACTCTTACAGTTCTCCTTTATATTACTGGCTATATTTAAAATCATATTTAATCTTCTCCCTCCTTATTTCTTTTTTGTTGCCCTCTGTTGGTCTTTGTAAGCTTCCCAATCCCCTGGTTTCCCACTGCCCTTCACCACATTCTATGCTTTCTCTTTTGCTTTTGTGCTATCCCTGACTTCCTTAGTCAGCCATGGTTGCCTCATCCTCCCTGTACCATGCTTCTTTCTCCTAGGGATGAATTTTTGCTGTGTCTCCTGAATTACTCCTAGAAACACCTGCCATTGCTGTTCTACTGTCTTTCCTGCTAGGCTCCTCTCCCAGTCAATTCTACCCAGTTCCTCCCTCATACCTCTGTGGTTGCCTTTATTCAGCTGTAATACCATTACCTCTGATTCTATCTTCTCCCTCTCAAATTGTAAAGTAAATTTAATGGGGATGATGAGGGGATATTTATTGGGGATGTCGGGGTAATGTTTATGGGGGATTACAGGTGGATGTTTATTGGGGATTACAGTGGGATGTTTATTGGGGATGATGGGGCAATGTTTATTAGAGATGATGAGAAGCTGTTTATTGGGGTTAATGAGGGGATTTTTAATGGGGCTGATGAGCAGATGTTTAATGGGGACAATGAGGGGATTTTTAATGGAGATGACGAGGAGATGTTTATTTGTGATAACAGGGCAATGTTTATTGTGTACGATGAATCGATGTTTATTGGAGATTGCAGGGAGATGTTTATTGCCGATGACAAGGGGATATTATTTAGTATAGCAGGGTGATGTTTATTGGATACGATGAGAGTAGGTTCATTGGGGATTACAGGGGGAAGTTCATTGGGGATGATGGAGGGATGTTTATTATTGTGACAAGAGGATGTTTATTGGGGACGATGAGTGGATGTTTATTAGGAATGACGAGGGAATGTTTATTGGGGATACAGGGGGAATGTTTAATGGTGTTTACAGGGGGATGTTTACTGTGAATGAGGAGTGGATGCTTATTTGGGACGATGAGGGAATGTTTATCAGAAATAACGTGGGGATATTTATTCGGGATAACGGGGTGATGTTTATTGGGCACAACGAGAAAATGTTCCTTTGGGATGATGGGGGAATGGTTATTGGGGTTTACAGGGGGATGTTTATTGGAGATGATGAGGGGATTTTTGTTGGGGATATTTATTGAGGATGATGGGGGAATGTTTATTAGGGGTTACTGGGGGGTGTTTAATGGGGAGGACGAGGGTACGTTTAATGGGGATGATGAAGGGATGTTTATTGGGGATTATAGGGCGCTGTTCAATGAGAAAGACAAGGAGATAGTTGTTGGGGATTACAGGGGAATGTTTATTGGGGATGATGTGGAGCTGTTTAATGGGGATGACAAGGGGTGTTATTGGGGATGAAGAGGGGATATTTAATGGGCATTACAGGGGGATTTTTGTTGGGGGTGACATATGGATGTTTATTGGGGATGACAAGGGAATGTTTATTAGGTATGTTGTGGGGATGTTTGTTTGGGATGTTGTGGGATGTTTATTCGGGATAACAGAGCAATGTTCATTGGGGATGATGAGAGGATGTTCCTTGGGGATTACAGGTGGATGCTCATTGGGAAGTACAGGGGGATGTTTATTAGGGAGGATGGGAGAATATTTATTGGGGACGACGAAAGAATGTTTAATGTGGTTGACGGGGAGATGTTTATTGGAGATTACAGGAGGATGTTTATTGGAGATTACAGGGGGATGTATAGTGGGAATTACAGAGGAATGTTAATTAGGGACAATGAGGGGATGTTTACTGGGAACGAGGAGGAGATATTTATTAGGGATGACAAGGAAAGTTTAATGGGACTGACGAGGGGATGTTTATAGGTGATTTCAGGGGGATGTTTATTGGGGATAAGAGGAGATGTTTATTGGGGGTGACGGGGGGTGTTTATTGGGGAATACAGGGGGATGTCCAATAGAGATGATGAGAGGTGTATTGCAGATTACGGTGGATGTGTATTAGGGATGACGGGGAATGTTTATTAGGGATTGCAGGGGAATGTTTATTGGGGATGATGGGGACATGTTTGTTGGGGATTACAGGGGCTGTTTAATAGGGGTGATGATGAGATGTTTATTGGGGATGTTGGGTGAATGTTTATTTGGGATGATGAGAGGGCATTTATTGGGAATAACATGGAGGTGTTTATTGGGAATTACAAGGGGATGTTTATTGGGGACATTGAGGGGATGTTTATTAGGGATGATGGGAGGATGTTTATTGAGGATGACCGGGGAATGTTTATTGGGGAACACAGAGGGATGTTTATTGGGGACGATGGGGGAGTGTTTATTAGAGATGATAAGAGAGTGTTTATGGTGGATAATGAGGGGGTGTTTAATGGAGATTAGGGGGGGGGTGTTATTGGGGATGATGAGTGGATGTTTATTGGGGATGAGAAGGGAATGTGTATTAGGGATGACAGAGCGTTGTTTATTGGGGATTACAGGGCGATGTTTAATGGAGATGATGAGGGGATGTTTATTGGGGATAAAGAAAGTAAGAGAGAACATTTGCTAAGCTTGGGAGATGATAATTTCTGGACAAGTGGGATAGAGCAAGGATAGCGTAAACATTCCCTGTCTTTGGGGAGATAAAAGTGGAGGAATTTGTTTATTGGATTTGAGAGAACAACCAGTGAGAGAGTGGGGTCTGAGCAGAGAGAGTGACTCTCACTCTTTAATCATTGAGGTGTGAGTGTTAGAAATGCAGATCCCTTTTAGACTAGAACAGCTTCAGAGCTGACTGGGAGCAGGTGACAGCTCATTGGCCTTTGCATTATAGAGGCACACTGGTAGTGGCCCTACCTCCTCGACTGGAATGCCTAGATTCCAGTCCCCCCTGCTCAATAGGTTTACTGAAATTTATGAGAGTAAAGATCATCAATATTCTGATGTCCTTCGGTATTTTAAAAAAGACAAAACTAAAGAACTGATTCAGAGATAGTAGGAACTGCCAATGCTGGAGAATCTGAGATAACAAGGTGTAGAGCTGGATGAACACAGCAGGGCAAGCAGCATCAGAG
>NC_063355.1:3217945-3236936 GCF_021869965.1 Rhincodon typus
AGTCACTGAGCCACCTCACCCCCCCCACTGTCCTTGGTCACACCGAGCCACCCCCCTCCACTGCCCGGGTCACACCAAGCCCCCTCCACCTTGTGGATCATGCAGACCCCAAGCGGGTTGTATTTGTAACAGGCAGTGGCTTTACCCAGAGCTTCCGATGAGAGGTTCCTGCCCTTCCCCAACTTTGGCCTGGAATGAGCCAAAGCCGAGAGTATGGGTGGGCTATTTAACCATGGAGCAGTGTACCAGAGTAACCGTGTCTGATATTCACCTGGGCACGCTCCCTGCTTCCATGTGAGGCTTTGTGTTCTCCTACAGCTCCATCAATGAAACAACAACACCCACTGTTTCAGAGACAGTAGGTACTGCAGACGCTGGAGAATCCGAGACAACAAGGTGCAGAGCTGGATGAACACAGCAGGCCAAGCAGCATCATACACCCACTGTTTGGTGTGTTTCTGACCAGCCCAGGGGGTGCAGGATCAGGGTTAGAATGGAGGACTCCACACTGTCCCACAACACTCATCCCCTGTGGGGTCACAGGGCCTGGTGTCCTTACCACTGCTCCCACTAACGCATCCCAAACCGGACAAATGCGAGGTGATGCAGTTTGGGAGATCTAATGCAGGATGGAAGTATATAGTAAATGACAGAGAGCCCCGACAAGCATTAACACATAGTACAGGAGGATTGAGGTGTTCAGGTCTACAGTCCCCAGAAATTGGCGACACAAGTGGATAAGGTGGTCAAGAAGAGACATGGCATGCAGGCCTTTATCCGTCAGGCTCAGAGTATAAAAGTTGTTATGTTGCAGCTGTATAGAACATTAATTAGGCTACCTTTGGAAGATTGTGTACAGTTCTGGTAGCCACACTACCAGAAGGATGTGGAGGCTTTGGAGAGGGTACAGAAATGGTTTACCAGGGTGTTACCTGGTTTGGAGAGTATGAGCTATGAGGAGAAATTGGGAAAACTTGAACGTCGGAAGCTGAGGGGTGACCTGGTAGATGTTTACAACATTATGAGAGGCATGGATAGGATGGATAGTCAGAGTCTTTTCCCAGAGTAAAAATGTCAATTGCACATGGATATAGGTTTAAGGTAAAGGGGTGAAAGTTTGGAGGAGATGCGAGGGGCGAGCTTTTCCACACAGAGGGTGGTAAGTGTCTGGAATGCACTACCAGAGGAGACGGTGGAGGTGGATACAATAGCAACATTTAAGAGGCATCTTGACAGATACATGAATAGACATGGAATAGAGGGACAGGGACCATGTAGAGGTAAAAGGTTTTTAGTTTAAAAAGGACATCACTGCATGAGCTTTAGTGAACTGAAGGGCCTTCTGGTTACCATCCACTTTAATTCCCCCTCCCACCCCCCTGGTGACATGTCCAGCCTTGGTCTCCTCCACTGTCACAGTGAGGCCAAGTGTAAACTGGAGGAACAACACCTGATATTTCACCTTGGGAGCTTACAGCCCAAGGGCCCCAATATTGACTGCACTAGCTTCAAAATCCCTCCACCCCCAGCCTTATCCCATGTCCAGCCCTCCCCCTCCCCCTCACCTCCCTGACCTGACCTAACCTGTCCATCTTCCTACTCACCTATCTCCTCCACCCTTCCCACTGACCAATTACAATAACCCCCTACCTGCTTCCACCCATCACCATCTCACCTCCCCTCCCTCCAGCCGCACCCCTGTCCCTCTATTTATTTCTGGGCTCCCCTCCCCCTCCCCAGTCGTGACGAAGGGTTTTGGTCTGAAACGTTGACTTCCCTGCTTCTCAGATGCTGCCTGACCTGCCGGTGCTTTTCCAGCTCCGCATTTATTGACTCTGGCTTCCAGCGTCTGCAGTCCTTACTGTCTCCTTGATCTGTGCTGTACTGCTTTCTGTTCTATGAAACCAGCAGGGTCAGGTGGAGAGGATACGGCTGCACTTAGGGGTTCCAGAGCCAAAGGGGATCAAAGGGTGTGGGGGAGAAAGTGGGAACGAGGGGCTGAGTTGGATAATCAGCCATGATTGTATTGAATGGCAGAGCAGGTTTGAAGGAGTAAGACATTAACTTTTAAAGACATTAACTTACTGAAGGAGGAAGTAAAGAGATCAACAACACAAATGACCTTTAGCTCGAACTTTACACAATCAAGATGAAACATCCGCTGAAACAACAAATCCTGTCCCGACAACAATAGAAGCGCTAACTGTCACCCGCTTTGCAAGACGCCGGGAACAGATTAAAGAACTGTGTACGTGACCTGAGTGGGGGGGGGGGGGGGGCGCGTGACAGCAAATGTATATAACCTTTGAAATCGTCTGTAATAGCTGAGAAGTTTGGTAAGGCCCCTTTGAGGTCCCTGCTTCTCCCAAAAGCTTTTGTTAATAAACTGTGTCTGACTCACTGTAGAATCGTACTTGGTAATATTTTACCGACAACAGGGTTCAAAGGGCCGACTGGCCTCCTCCCACTCCTATTTTCTGTGTTTCCACGGTCCATGATGGCTCCCCCTCTCTCGGTGCTCACTCTGCCTGCCTCAGTGTGGATTGGGGGCTGGTGTTGATTGTGTAGGCCTGTAGAGGCAGGAGTGGGTGTGACTGGTTGGGTGTGGGAGCTGGGGGGTGGGGGGGATGGTGTGGGGGTGGGGACAATGTGTTGTCCTTGGGGGGGTCACTGCAGGCTATGTAGCACAAGCTGCTGCAGCAGATAGCCCCTGAGCCCCAGAGCAGCGTGTCAGACCCTCAGAGTGACCGTCCCTAACACAGAGACTGCCGGTAAACACAAGCAGCATGACCCTGCAGCACGTGGTCAGGCCTGCTGTTCCTGAGTCTTTACATGAACCTTTAAACTGGCCTCTTCGCTGTATCGTAAAGCCATTATCTCAAAAGCTGAATGAGTTCCTGTCAAAACAATAAAAGATTAAGCTTGGGTCCAGGCGGGAGAGATCAGAGTGGGCGAAAAGACAGGAAAGTACAGAGGACCCAGGGAAAGGAACATATAAAATTCCCAACGCGGTCCACACTTCAGCTCTTCCCAAATGGACTTATGTACTTTTGACCCTTATTTATAAATATTTATGATGGAGGGCAGGTTCCTGCTGGATTCAACTCTAAAAGATACACAGACACGGCGACACAGACAGAGACACAGACAAAAACACACACACACATTCACAGACACACAAACAGAGACACTCACACAAACATTCACTCACATAGACACATGGGCAGAGACACTCACATATTCACACACAGACATAGAGATACTCAAAGACACACACAGTTTGAACAAAAACCAAAAGAACTGCAGATGCTGTAAATTAGAAATAAAAACACAAATTACTGGAAAAGCTCAGCAGGTCTGGCAGCATCTGTGGAGAGAAATCAGAGTTAATGTTTTGGGTCCGGTGACCCTTCCTCAGAACTCAGTTTGAGCAATGTTCTGCCTAGTGGTATTGTGGCCCACAAACTCGGCTAACACTGGTCTTCAATTCCCCATATTCCTCAACTCCCTCAGTATCTAAACATTTATCCGTCTATGTTCTTCAATATCCTCAACAAGTGAGCATCTGCAACTGGCCAGGGCAACCAACCAAAGATTTATAACCCTGTCAGTGAAAAAGCTTATCATCCTCTCAGTCTTCACCCCCTTATCCTGAGACTTGGGCCTGGGTTTCTTTAGTCTCTTCAAGAAGCAGGAAGTGGGACATGGTTGCCACTGGGTTAGGCCAGTTTTGATCGGCTGTCCTTTGTTGTCCTGTGGTGGTAGTGAGCTCTCAGGTTTTCACAAGTGATGTGAAGTTCCTGGGCCTTCCCAACCCCATACCACTTTCATGTGGCCTTTTCGCAAACCACCAAGGCCCTGGGTGTAAAATGCAAACCTCCAGGATGGTGGGCCTGGAGATGATCACCACAGGAAAACTGTGTTTGCTCCCATTCACCATTACCATGTGCAGGTTTTGGAAGATTAAACAGGAGAAAGGCGCTTCCTCATTCGGTTTGTGACCGCTGCCGGGGGGCAGGGGGCAGCCTGTTGTGGAGTCGGGAACTTCCTGACTGGTGAATGTAAAGTGTTACCACACCCAGTTATAGGAAGGATATTATTAAGCTTAGAGAGGGTTTGGAAGAGATTTACCAGGATGTGGCTGGGTATGGAAGGTTTGAGTTTATAAGGAGAGGCCTGATAGGCTGGGACTTTTTTTCACTGGAACGTAGGAGGTTGAGGGGTTTATAAGACCATAAGATCATAAGACATAGGAGCAGAAATTAGGCCATTCAGCCTATCGAGTCTGCTCTGCCATTCAATCATGGCTGATAAGTTCCTCAACCCCATTCTCCCACTTTCTCCCCATAACCCCTGATCCCGATTATAAAATCATGAGGGTTAATGGTAGGTGTCTTTTCCCTAGGATGAGGGATTTTCAAGACTGGGGGCACATTTTTAAGGTGAGAGGAGAGAGATTTAGAAAAGGCATGAAGGGCAGATTGTTTTACACAGAGGGTGGAATGAGCTTCCTAGGGAAGTGGTGGATGCAGGCACAGTTGCGATGTTTAAAAGACTGTTAGATAAGTGCACGAATAGGAAACATTTGGAGGGATATGGGCCCGGAGCAGGCAGGTGGGACTAGTTTAGTTTGGGATTATGTTTGGCACGGACTGGTTGGACCGAAAGGTCTCTTTCCATACTGAACGACTCCATGACTCTATGACCTTCAAAGAGGATGATCAGATACTATATTGAGATGTACATAAACGTAAAGAAGTGATTTGCCATAGGGCTTTGCCCTGCAAAAATAGGTTAACAATTACACGGACCATCATTGTGCAAGTGTTGGCATACATTACAGTACTTTATCCATTGGAGAAAGTCCCTTAATGCATTCAAGAAGTGGAGAAAAATATGTTGCTAAACTAACCACTGAGGGTGCAGGGGGTGGTTGAGGATGGAGCTGCAGGGGGTCTACAAACAGTGTTGGAAACTGGACTGCTCTGTGTGAGAGCAGAGGGCCACTCCATCTCCACGTGCACTCCACCAGGGCTCGGAAACTACACCATGAAACCAAACGCTGTGTGGATAAGGAGAACTGTGGAGTCTGTCATGTTGGCCACATGTTTTAGATGTTGTGAAACAACCCAACTCACTTTCGGCTCACCCTATGTGAACATTCAACCCTACCACCTCCCTATTCCAGATTCCAACAAGATGGGAAAGATCTCCTCACTGTCTACTCCATGACAATTTTGTTTCTTTTCAGTTACCTTCATTTCTCTAAATGCCAAGGAATCCAGCCCAAGTCTTCACAAACTCTCCCCATTGGAATATGATTTCTTTACTCTTCCAATATTAACCCATTTGCAACAGTAGGTGACATTTCCCTCAGTGTTCCCTCAGAGCCATCTCACATTTGAAATGTTAAATCCATTTCTCTCTCCACAGGTGCTGCTGGTTTTTTTTATATAACAGATCTCCAGCATCTGGTACATTGCTTTAGAATTCCTAATTGCTTGCTTGACCCAGGAATTATTTTTCGGTCATTCAAGGACAGGACAGGAGTTTTAATACGATCATGAAATAAAGGCAGGAAGTGCTGGAGAAACGGTGAGGGAGCGGCGATATATTTCCAAGTCAGGATGGTGAGTGGCTTGGAGGGGAACATGCAGGGAGTGGTGTTTACATGTTTCTGCTGCTCTTATCCTTCTAGATGGATGTGGTCGTGGGTTTGGAAGGTGATGTCTGAGGATCTTTGGTGAATTTCTGCAGTGCATCTTGTAGATAGTACACACTGCTGCTACTGAGCGTCGGTGGTGGAGGGAGTGGATGCTTGTGGATGTGGTGCCAATCAAGCGGCTGCTTTGTCCTGGATGGTCAGAGAGTTGTACAGCACGGAAGCAGACCCTTCAGTCCAACCTGTCCATGCTGACCAGATGTCCTGAATTAATCCAGTCCCATTTGTTAGCATTTGGCCCATATCCCTCTAAACCCTTCCTATTCATATACCCATCCAGATGCCTTTTAAATGTTGTAATTGTACCAGCCTCCACCACTTCCTCTGGCAGCTCATTCCATGCACACACCACCCTCTGCATGAAAGTGTTGCCCCTCAGGTCCCTCTTAAATCTTTCCCCTCTCACCTTAAACCAATGTCCTCTAGTTTTGGACTCCACTACCCTGGGAAAAGAGACCTTGACTATTCACCCTATGGATGCTCCTCATGATTTTATAAACCTCTGTAAGCTCACCCCTCATCCTCCGACACTCCAGGGAAAATAGCCCCAGCCTATCCAGCCTCTCCCTATAGTTCAAATCCTCCAACCCTGGCAACAGCCTTGTAATTTTTTCTGAACCCTCTCAAGTTTCACAACATCCTTCCAGAACAGGGAGACCAGAATTGAATGCAGTTTTCTAAAAGTGGCCTAATCAATGACCTGTACTGCTGCAACATTACCTCCCAATTTCTACACTGAATGCACTGACCAATGGAGGCAAGCGTACCAAACACCTTCTCCATATCCTGTCTGCCTGTGACTTTACTTGCAAGGAACTATGAACCTGCACTCCGAGGTCTCTTTGTTCAGCAACACTCCCCAGGGCCTTACATCAAGTGTATAAGTCCTGCCCTGATGTGCCTTCCCAAAATGCAGTACCTCACATTTATCTAAATTAAACTCCATTTGCCACTCCTCATGTCGAACTTTTTGAGTGTTGTTGGAGCTGCACCCATCCAGGCAAAAGGGGAATGTTTCATCACACTCCTGACTTGTGCCATGTAGTTGGTGGACAGGTTTTGGGGAGTCAGGAGGTGAGACTTACTTGTTGTAAAACTCCCAGAAAGCCACAACAGAACCTCAGCAATGAAACTTGTTAACACCAATTGTTTTGAAAAATGATTTTTTTTAAAAATAGCAACTGAGAATGTGAGGGGAGAAACTCAAGAGTAGATTTTAAAATAATGAAATGAGAGAGAAACATGTACAAAGTTTTTTAATTACTGAAGGGGGTGAGGCTAGAAGCTGTATGTTCATTCAGATGAGAAATAACAAAGGGAAGACGACATTGGTGGGTCTTGTCTATGGACCCCTACCTGCAGCTACACAATAGGAACAATCCTTAAAACTGCATTTGGGACCGTTTCCTAGACAATGTGCTATGGATCCAACCAGAGATCAGGCTGTTTTGAATCTGGTGATGTGTAATGAGGCAGATTTAATAAATTATCTCACAGTCGAAGATCCCAAAGGAAACAGTGATCATAACATGGTAGAATTTAGCATTCAGTTTGAGAGAGAGGAACCTGGGTTGGAAACCACTGTGCTATACTTAATTAAAAGTAACTACAGAGGAATAAGGACAGAGCTGACTGAAATAGACTGGGGATGGAGTTTAGCAGCAAAGATAGTTGAGGAACAGCGGCAGATGTTTAAGTAAATTGTTTTTGGCTCATAACAAAGAAATATCCCAGTGAGGAAGAAGGGTTCCAGGAAGGGGATGAGCCAACCATGACTAACCAGGCAAGTTATGGATGGCATCAGATTGAAAGAAAAAACTTACAATGAGACAAAGATTAGTGGTAAGCCTGAGGATTGGGAAAGTTTTAAAAAACCAACAAAAGACACTAAGACAAAAAGAACAAGAACATAAACTTTGAGGGTAAGTACTATCAAGATGGATAGCAAAAGCTTCTTTAAATAGACAAAAAAGAAAAGAGAAGTGAAAGTGAACATAGGTCCCTTAAAGAACGAGGCTGGAGAAATAATAGTGGGGAACCAGGAAATGGCAGAGGAGTTGACTAAAGATTTTGAATCAGTTTTCACATTAGAAGACAATAAGAGCGTTGCAAAATTACTGAATAATCAAGGAGCAAAAGGAGGAGGAAGGAATAAATACAATAACTATCACTAGAGAATTGGTACCAGGAAAACTAAGGAGGCTAAAGGCCTACAAGTCCCCTGGAGCTGATGAGATGCATCCCAGGATATTAAAGGAAGTAGCTACAGAGATAGTGATGAGCTGGCAGTAATGTTCCAGGTATCTTATGATGCTGGAAGTCCCAGAAGATTGGAAAATGGTCAATATAACATCTTTATTTAAAAAGGGAAGGAGCCAAAAAAAAGGTAACTATAGGCCAGTTTGCCAAAATGTGTTCTTGGGAAAATGCCAGAATCTATTGTAAAGGATGCAATAGCAGAGCATTTAGAAATACATAATATGATCAAACAGTCAGCATGGCTTCATGAAGGGGAAATCCTGCCTGACACATTCACCAGAATTCTTTGAGGAGGTAACAAGCAGGATAGATAAAGGGGAAGCAGTCGATGTTATGTATTTGATTTTCAGAAGGCATTAGCTAAGGCAGCCCACGTAAAGTTCCAACAGGATCAGATGGATTAGATATAGGGAGGAGTTCCCAAAAGTTGGGGGTGGGGGGGTCCAGATCTGTGGTCGTAGTTTAAGGCAAAGGGGTAAACCTTCTAGGACTGAGATAAGGAGGAACTTCTTTACCCAGAGAGTCGTGAGCCTGTGGAATTCACTACTGCAGAAAGTAGTTGAGACCAAAACATTGTGTTTTCAAGGACGAGGTAGATCTAGCTCTTGGGTCTAAAGGGATATGGGGTATTGATGGGAGAGGCGGAGCAGGATTCGGATATTGAGCCTGATGGTCAGCCATGATCATAATGAATGGCAGGGCAGACTCGAGGGGCTGAATGGCCTCCTCCTGCTCCTATCTTCTATGTTTCTACAAAATTAGAGCCCAAGGTTTTGGGCATGGTGTGTTAGCATGGATAGAAGACTGACTAACTAATAGAAGACAGAGTTGGGATAAGGGGGTGGCATTTTCAGGATAGCAAGTTGTAACTATTGGATTGCCACAGTGATCAGTGCTGGGGCCACAATTATTTACAGTATAGATTAAATGATGAAAACGTATTGTAGCCAAGTTTGCAGATGGCAAGTAGTGAGGAAAACACACAGAGCTTGTGGAGGGATATCGACAATTTAACTTAAAGTTTATAGACTGTGGGAAAAGAAAAAAACTTGGCAAATGGAGCATAATGTGGGGAAATGTGAGGTTATATACTTTGGCAGGAAGGACAGAGGGGCAGAATATTAATTCAATGGAGAAAGACTGCAGAAAGCTGTAGCACAGAGAGATTTGGGATTTCACATCTATGAAACACAAAAAGCCAGCATCCAAGTGCAGCAGATAATAGGGATAACAAATGGAATAGCAGCCTTTATTTCGAGTGGATTTGGTTAAAAATAGGGAGGCTTTGCTGAAACTATACAAGGCACTAGTCAGACCACAGCTGGAATACTGTGAACAGTTTTGGTTCCCTTATCTAAGGAAAGATAGACTGACGTTGGAGACAGTCCAGAGAAGGTTCACTTGGCTGATCCTGGGTACAGAGGGACTGTCTTATGAGGAGAGGTTGTGTAAATTTGGCCTGTACTCATTGGAGTTTAGAAGAATGAGAACAGACTTTATTGAAACAAACAAGATTCTTTGGGAAATTTACCAGGTCGATGTGGAAAGGCTGCTTCCCTTTGTGGGAGAGTTTAGGACCTGAGGGGGCATAATCTCAAAATAAGGGGTCGCCCATTTAAGACAGAGATGAGGAAAAATTTCTTCTCACAGAGGGGAGTGAATGTGTGGAATTCTTTAGTGTACAGTGCTATTGAGACTGGGCCGTGAAGTATATTCAGGGACGAGAGAGACACAGATTGTAATCTGTAAAGGAATTGAGGGGTGAAGGGGAAAGGCAGGAAAGTTGGCAATAGTAGGATTATCAGATCAGCCATGTTCCAAGTGAACGGTAGAACAGACTCAATGGGCTGAATGGCCTACTCCTGCTCCAGTATCTAATGATCTCACGGAGGGCTGATGTCACATGGACACCACCACAAAGTGGGGTTGCTGAGGTCGAGATCGTAACCATTTCACAGGAATTGGATCGCTGCGGAGTCTAGAGGGATCCAGCTGCTGTTGAAGGGCCAGCACAAACAGAAGGACTGAAAGACCTCCTCCTCATGCTAGAGTACCTGTCACCCAGTGATACTCACCTGCATCAGCTCAGCAACGGCAACCAAGTCAGCCAGGGAGATTTCCGCGCCAACAATATATGGCTTCTCCTGAAGGAACTTCTCTTGAAATTTCTTCAGGACTTGGGCCAGTTCATCCTGGGCCTCCACCATCTTCTCTTCAGGACATGGTGCCCCAGTCACGACTGGGAATAAAGCCTGCAGACCCAAGAACCAGACAGAAATCAGGAATAATGGCCCACAATCTAAGACCAGCCCTGGACACCAGGCCAAGTTTGGGAAGGGCCCAGGGTATAGTTGGCCTCATGGTGCTAACTGGGATTAGCCTGGTAATGGCTGACTGTTCAGACACACAGGCTGTTTTTGTAGAGTGAGAAACTGGCAGGTCCTATTGTACGAGGGAACTGTTCTGAAGGGGCTCATATTCAGGTTCCATTGGCTGTACCCAGGGCACTGATGCCAGTCACAGGGGGTGGTGAAGACATGAGGTTCTCCTGCTGCTTTCACCCCCTCCACTAACACCCAGTCTTGTCCCAGTACAGGCAGCATGATGATGCCTCACTCACACAGAGAGAGAGAGAATGTGAGAGAGAGAAAACACAAGAGTGAGAATGTGTGTTGTGAGAGTGTGTGTGTGTGAGAGAGAGAGTGTGTGCGCAAGAGTGAGTGAGTGTGTGTGTGTGTCAGTGAGTGTATGTGTGCGTGTGCGTGTGTGTGTGTCTGTGTGCGTGAGTGTGCGTGTGTACGTGAGTGTGAGTGTGAGAGTGTGAATGTGTCCTTCCTCCTGAGCAACAAGAAACAAGGCAACTTTTCTCCAGAGTGACTGACACACGCTTTGAGAGTGATGTGATATTCAAACTGCTATGGGGGGCTGAGAGAAAGAGAGCAGGAGAAAGTGAAAGAGAGACAGACAAAGCTGTAGAACTGGTTGATGCCATAGTTCAGCTGAAGGCGTGTGAGGAACCTTTCATTAATTAATGCTGATTAAAACTGGTGCAGCCAAACTCAGTCATTCCTCAACACTCACCAAGCATTAACGAGCATTAAAATGTCCCAGCACTAACTCCCAGTCACACACAACCCCTTAAAGAAACGCCCCTCCCTGCCTCCAGAGCTGGTCACAAGATCTGTCGGTTTCTCTCTCTCTCTCTGTCCCTCCCTCTCTGTCTTTCTGTCTCCGTCTCTCCATCTCAGGCTGAACTTGAATCTTGCTGAAGGGATGATTCTGAATGATTTCATCTTGCCCTTGTCAGGACCAACACAAGAATGCCAAATTGCAATTTATTTGCCAGGAATATCTGATTGTTTGAGGTGTTTCCATGGAGAAAGCAACAGGGTAGTAGACCCTCCAGATAATTCAAAGATAAAGGCTTAGAAATATTCCAAATGTTTATAAACGTAACAAATACCTTATTTGTTTGCAGAATATGGAGTCTGTGTATAAAAGGATGCACGTCCTATAATGTGTGAATCAGCTCCATTATAAGCTGGGCTGATTATCTTTATTTGTTGTTAGCTATTAGCGGACCCTGGATTGCAAGTCCTGCCCAATGGCAGAATCACATCTAACAGGGGACATTTCGGCTTTCACAAGTGCTGAGTCGGTTAATACAAAAAAAATGTTGAGAATCTCTCACCTTCATCATGAAGATTTTCCCAGCTAGTGGTCTCAGAGATGTGTGCTGCCAGTCCAGATATTCATCCACGCGAGCACGGCTCTGGAGGTCAGCAGGGTACCAGTGGTCGGGCGTCTTGTATCTACCTGCCAGGTATTTCAGAATCGCCACACTAGGAGAGAGACAGTCATCCTTCACCAGTATCCTCCTCAGGTCCTCAATACAAAGTCCCTCTGCCTGAAATCACCAACATTCAATTTTCTATCTTTGAGTCCCTGTTTTTAATTTGTCTGCAGCTACACACAGTTTGAATCCTGACCCACCCATTTAGAATTTGATTTTATTTTCCTGGAACCTGTGTTGCAATAAGAACAATATTGTTTCACAAGTATTTCACCATACTCAGGAATTTTGGAAAGCTCCCATCTGATATTTTGACCCATATCCCTTAGAATGCCGAGAGATTCTTCGTCAAACCAACAAAATTGGTTTGAGAATGGTAGGATGTGTCCTTTCAGTGGAATCACCTTTTTAATAGAATTGTCTTCATTACCGTCAAACAACTTCTGTTGGAGGGTCAGTGCTGAGGGAGCGCTGCACTGTCGGAGGGTCAGTGCTGAGGGAGCGCCACACTGTCGGAGGGTCAGTGCTGAGGGAGCGCCACACTGTCTGAGGGTCAGTATTGAGGGAGTGCCGCACTGTCGGAGGGTCAGCTCTGAGGGAGCGCCGCACTGTCGGAGGGTCAGTGCTGAGGGAGCACTGCAGTTTTAGAGACAACAAGGTGCAGAGCTGGATGAACACAGCAGGCGAAGCAGCATCGTAGGAGCAGGAAAGCTGATGTTTCGGGCCTAGACCCTTCATCACCCGAAACGTCAGCATTCCTGCTCCTCTGATGCTGCTTGGCCTGCTGTGTTCATCCAGCTCTACACCTTGTTATCTCAGATTCTCCAGCATCTGCAGTTCCTACTATCTCCGCTGCAGTTTTAGAGCTATTTTCTCTGAAAGTGAGTCTGCGTACACAGGTAGATGTAGGGAACACAGGAGTATTTGATATGGAGTATTTTCTATAACAGTGATGACACCAGGAAGTGAGATGTGGCTGCGAAGCACTTTGGGGAATGATAGGTGCTACAGAAAAGCGAGTCACATGCAGCAAGTGTTGTTCCTGTTGAGTCAGTTTGATCCAGGAAAGGTGATACATGTCAAAGTGATTGTGAACACCTTTCACTGTACCTAGGGGAAGGCAATGTGTTCCCGACAGCAGCAAGAACACAGATCGATCCCTGCCTCCTGCCAGCCTGGCACCAGGGTCTTTACCGAGCACCAGCTCCTTTACCTCTCGGTCAGAGTGAAGTCCCCATCCTTTATCACAGGCACCTTCCCCAGGAGGTTCACTTTCCGAAACTCTTCCGAATGTTGCTCTCCTACACAGAGAGACACACCACTCAGCAAAACAGCTCAGCACCCTGCGGAAATCCCTAACACTACCCCCACCCCCCACACCACCCTCCCAGCCTCACCCTCCCCAACTCTCTCCCTCTGGTTACTCTCCTCCTGCTCTCACACTCTCTCTGCCTTGACACTCTCGTTTTTAATCTCTAGATCATCTCTCTCCAGTTTCTCAGGGATTTCTCACTCTCACACACACTACCTCACTGCATCATCATCTCTCTCTCTCTCTCTGATTTCTCACATTCTCTCTCTCTGTCTCTCTCTCTCTCTCTCTGGATCATTCCTCTGTCTCAGGTCTCTGACTTACTCTGTTTTTCAATCCGTCTCCGATTCCTCCCTCTCTGCTCTCCCTCTCCCTCCCCGTGCTCTCCCTCAGTGTGTGATCTCCCAGCACCTTACCTGCCAGCAGCTGGACCTCTTTCAGCTCGAAGGGAATGTTGTTCTTTTGAATGAACAGATAAACTGAGCGGCAGGGCTGGGACACCAGGTCAATGTAAAGCTGCAGGGCCATGCCAACTGGGAATGAGGAACGCAGCCTGCTTCCGCCCTGACACGGTACTGACTCACAGTCCACTCACCTCATCCACCTGGGACTAACCCACCCACCACCTGCTGAGGTCCGCCCACATCAGGTGAACACCTTCTGTTAGAAGTGAGCTCCACCCACCCCAGTGAGCCCCGCCTACCCACAACTGAGCCCCCTCCAACCCCAGTGAGCCCCGCCTACCCACAAGTGAGCTCCCACCCACCCCAGGTGAGCCCCGCCTACCTACAACTGAGCTCCACCCACCCCAGGTGAGCCCCATCCACCCACAACTGAGCCCCACCCACCCCAGGTGAGCCCTGCCCTCCCACAACTGAGCCCCACCCACCCCAGGTGAGCCACGCCCATCCACAGACAGACCCCGCCCCCACCCATGTATGTTAATTAAGTGCAGCCTTACACTCAGTCACTAGGGGGAGTGTGTTTGCTGCACATGCTCAGTGTCAGAGAGTCCACAGGCAGCAATCTGCATTGACACAGACTAACAATGAAATGCAAGTTCGCTCAGAGACCCATCATCCACCATCAGGAGGTCACAAACAATCTTAAATTAACACAACTCTATTCATTCACCAAAACCCAATCTAACACTCCGTTTACAGCCTGGATTCAAAAACCTGTTTTTTTTAGAAAAATGCATATCACCATGGTTAGAGAATTAGTTAAAGCTACTTATTAACCTTAGAACACGGGGGATAAAAAAATCCTACAAGTTACTAGGTCAAGCTCAGATATTCAAATTTACAGCCACTAGCATTAAAAACTATACAGCAAGTAGAAATGTCACAGTGAGTGCCAGAATCAAAAGATATTGGGACAAATGGAAGGTAGGCACTGAGAGGGGAGTCCTGTCACTGTGTGGGACTGAAAGCGTGGGCTCACATTAATCAGCTTTCATCTCCATCAACGCTGACAAAACGGGTACTTTTGCCCTAATTGGTCAGTGCATTGTGTATAGGAGTTGGGATATCATATTATGGATGTACAGGACATTAGTCAGGTCACTTTTGGAATACTGCATTTAGTTCTGGTCTCTCTGCTAAAGGAAAGATGTTGTTAAACTAGAAAGGGCACAGAAAAGATTTACAACAATGTTGCTGGGACTGGGGTGGGGGAGGTTTGACCGATAAGGAGGGGCTGGAAAGGCTGGGGCACTTTTTCCCCGGAGCGTTGTAAACTTTTAGAAGTTTACAAAATCATGAGGGGTATGGATAGGGTGAATAGCCAAAGTTGTTTTGTCCCAGGATAGGGGAGTCCAAAACTAGAGGGCATGGGTTTGAGGTGAGAGGAGGAAAATTTAAAGGGGACCTGACAGGCAACATTTTCACACAGAGGGTGATGTGTGTGTGGAACAAGCTGCAGAGGAAATAGTAGATGGTGATACAGTTATAGCATTTGAAAGACATTTAGACAGGTACATGGATGGGAAAGATTTAGAGGCAAATGGGACTAGTTCAGTTTAGGACACCTGGTCAGCATGGGCAAGATGGACTGAAAGGTCTGTTTCCATGCTGTACAACTCGAAGTGCCGAGTGGATGATCCATCTCGGCCTCCTCCAGTGGTCCCCCAACATTACAGATACCAGTCTTTAGCCAATTCAATTCACTCCACATGACATCAAGAAAATGTTGGAGGCACTGGATACTGCAAAGGCTACGGGCCCTCACAACATTCCGGCAATAGTACTGAAGACTTGTGCTCCAGAACTTGCCGCTCCCTTCGCCAAGCTGTGCCAGTACAGTTACAACACTGGTATCTATCCGACAATGTGGAAAATTCTGTACATAAAAAGCAGGAGAAATCCAACTCAACCAATTACTGCCCCATCAGTCTCCTCTCGCTCATTAATAAAGTGATGGATGATGTCAGTAACAGTGCTATCAACACCTGCTCAGAAATAACCAGCTCAGTGATGCCCAGTTTGGGTTCTGCCAGGGCCACTCAACTCCTGACCTTGGTTCAAACATGGACAAAAGAGCTGAATTCCAGAGGTGAGGTGAGAGTGTCAGCCCTTGACATCAAGGCTGCATTCGATGAAGTGTGGCATCAAGGGGTCCTAGCAAAACTGGAATCAATGGGTATCAGGGGGCAAACTCTCCGGGTCTCTTCCACATAAAAAGATGGTTGTAGTTGGAGGTTAATCATTTCAGCTCCAGGAAATTTCTGTAGGTGTCCCTCAGGGCAGTGTCCTATGCCCAATCATTTTCAGATGCTTCATCAATGTCTTTTAACATTCACGCCACACAAATGCCAGGCAATGACCATCTCCAATAACAGACAATCTAACCACCGCCCCTTGACATTCAATGGTGCTACCGTCACTGTATGCCTCACTATCAACTTCCTGGGGATTACCATTGACCAGAAACTCAACTGGACTCACCACATAAACACAGTGGCCACAAGAACAGCCCAGAAGCTGGGAATACTGTGGTGAGTAACTCACCTCCTGACTCCCCAAAGCCTGTCCACCACCTACAAGACACAAGCCAGGAGTGTGATGGAATACTCCCCACTTGCCTGGATAAGTGCAGCCCCAACAACACTCAGGAAGCTTGACACCATCCAGGACAAAGCAGCCCACTTGATTGGCACCACATCCACAAGCATCCACTCCCTCCACCACCAACGCTCAATAGCAGCAGTGTGTACTATCTACAAGATGCACTGCAGAAATTCACCAAAGATCCTCAGATAGCACCTTCCAAACCCACGGCCACTTCCATCTAGAAGGACAAGGGCAGCAGACATATGGGAACACTATCCCCCTGCAAGTTCTTTTGCAAGCCACTCACCATCCTGACTTGGAAATATATTGCCGATGCTTTAGTGCTGCTGGGTCAAAATCCTGGAATTCTCTCCCCAGTGGCATTGTGGGTCAATCTACAACACACAGACTACAGCAGTTTAAGAAGGCAGCTCAATACCACCTTCTGAAGGGCAACTAGGGATGGGCAAAGAATGCTGGTCCAGCCAGGATGCCCACATCTGTGAGAGAGAATGGAAAAGGTTACATTGGTGTGGTTTTTGAATATACACTTTTCAATGCTGATGGCTAAATTATCAGCAAAACATCTTGATGTAACTATTTAACGCATGAACCAATCTCCCCTGTTCGGGTGAAAGTTAGTTTCTGAAACAACACTTGCCACACTACATCCCCAGGGGTGCCAGCCCGCAGTATCAGAGGGAGCTATTGGGGTAAGTGTGAACTGGGGACTTATCCATCATAATGCTCTTCAAGAGACCCAACACCACTTCTTTCTTGGATAACACGGTGTGGAGCTGGATAAATACAGCAGGCCAGGCAGCTTCAGAGGAGCAGGAAAGCTGACGTTTCAGGTCAGGACTAAGGACAACACCACTTCTTTCTTGATCTCAAAATGCCCTTGCAGATTGGCATGCTCCACACAATTCCCACTGTCCTCCATATCCTTCTCCTGGATGAATACTGACACACAGTACCTATTTAGGATCTCGCCTATATCCGCTGTCTCCAAGCACAAGTTCCCTCCTTTATCCTTGAGTAGTCCTACCCTTTCTGTAGTTATCCTCTTGTTTTTAATGTATGTATAGAATGCCTTGGGATTCTCTTTATCCCTACTTGGTAAGGTCATTTCATGGCCCCTTCCTACTCTCCTAATTCCCTGCTTGAATTCTTTCCTGCTTTCCTTCTATTCCTCGTGGGCTCTGTCTGATTTTAACTTCCTAAATCTTACGTATGCTTCTTTTTCCCTATTGACTAAAATTCACAACCTCCCTCGTTATACATAGGTCCCTTACCTTGCCATCCTTGTCCTTCCTCCTGCCGGACCTGAACTCTCATCAGCAGGTCTTTAAACAATTCCAACATGTTAAATATGGATTTGCCTGATACCAGCTCCTCCCTATTAACACTCCCCAGCTCCTGCCTAATACTGACATAATTTGTGCTCGCCCAATTTAGTACCTTGCTGCAAAGTCCTAACTTATCTTTGTTCATACCTATCTTCAAACTTGAGGAGTTGTGATCACTGTTTCCAAAATGCTCTCCTACTGAAAGGTCTGTCACTCGGCCACGCTCATTAGCCAGTACAAAGCTCAGTATGGCCCCTCCTCTCGCTGGACTGTCTACATACTGTTTCTAGAAACCCCCTTGAATGCACTTAACAAATTTTGCCCCATCTAAGCCTCTTGCTGTAAGGGAGCCTCAGTCTATTTTGTGAAAGTTAAATGTCATACCTACTATGGCAACCCTGTTGTTATTGCATCTTTCCATATTCTCCCCCTACGTATTTGTTTCTCAATGTCTCAGAGCCTGTTGGGCAGGGCCTATAGTATAATCCTATCAGCGTGATTGCCCCCATCTTATTTTTTGGGCTCTAGCCAGATTGCCTCAGTGGATGAGCCCTCCAGCATGTCCTCTCTGCGTACAGATGTAGCATTCTCCCTGATTAGTAATGCAACTCCCTCATCTGTTTTATCTCCCTCTCTATCTCGCCTAAAGCAACAAAACCCTGGAACGTTGAGCAGCCAGCCCTGCCCTTCTCTCGACCGAGTCTCCATAATGGCCACAACATCACAGTCTCACGTACTGATCCAGGCCCTAATCTTATCTGCCTTACCTATAATACTCCTTGCGTTGAAATAAACACACTTCAGCCCATTGGCACCATCATGTTCGTTTACCTGTCTCTGCCTGTCCTTTCTTTCTGATTGACTACCACCTACCTTCCCCTGAATCCCTCTACTTGCTGATCTACTGCTCTGGTTCCCAGCCCCCTGCCACTCTAGTTTAAACCCTCCCGGGTAGCACTAGTGAACCGTGCTGTGAGGGTATTGGTTCCTCTCCAGTTGAAGTGCATCCCATCCCTCTTGTACAGATCACCCCTACTCCAGAAGAGGTTCCAATGATCCAGGAACCTGAAACCCTGTCCTTGCACCAGCTCCTTAGTGATGCATTCATCTGACCTATCTTTCTATTCCGTGCCTCACTAGCACATGGTGCTGGCAATAACCCAGAGACTACTCCCCTCAAGGTCCTGCTTTTCAGCCTCATTCCTAACATCCCTGTACTCACTCCACAGGACCTCATCCCTCTTTCTACCGATGTCGTTGGTACCAATGTGCACCATGACCTCCAGCTGCTCCCACTCCCCCTTAACAATTTTGTGCACCCGCTCAGAGACGTCCCTAATCATGGCACCAGGGAGGCCACTCAAACATGGCAAAAGAAATACCTGTCTGTGCCCCTAACCAGGGAAATATCTGTCTGTGCCCCGAACCAGGGAAATACCTGTCTGTGCCCCTAAACGGAGAAATATCTGTCTGTGTCCCTAACCAGGGAAATATCTGTCTGTGCCC
>NC_063355.1:3236946-3240094 GCF_021869965.1 Rhincodon typus
TCTGTCTGTGCCCCTAACCAGGGAAATATCTGTCTGTGCCCCTAACCAGTGAAATGTCTGTCTGTGCCTGTAACCAGCGACCAGTATCGCTTGCTTGGATCTTGCCCGACCCTGCTCAATAACAGAGCCAGTTATGGTGCCACACACCTGGCTGCTGCTGTTTTACTCTGCTGAGAGTCTAACCCCCCCAGCAGTATCCAAAACGGTATACTTGTTAGAGAGGGGAACAGCCACAGGGGACTTCTGGACTAGCTGCCTGCCTGTCCTGGTGGTCACCCATCTATCTGTCTGGGCCTGTGGTTGACCACTTCCCTGTACCTGGTGTCTATCACTCTCTCTGCCCCCGTATGCTCCGCAGTGTGTCCAACTGCTCCTCTAACCAAACAACGTGGCCTGTGAGGGGCTGCAGCCGGTCACACTTCCTGCAGACAGAGACATCAGGGAGACTAGACTGCTTCCTGATCTCCCACATCTGGCAGGAGGAGCACACCACGGCCCTAAATGCCATCTCTGTCCCTTTTACACTCAGAAAGATGACAGTATTTTACCTGGTCTCGAATTGCTCGCCGTCCTCAGAGAAGCCCATTGCTTGACAACAGGTTTTTGTGGGTAACACTGTTCAGGCAGGATAACTGAGAAGGCTCCTCCCAGAATGTACCTCACTGACATCTCTCTACCACCATCTTGTTTTCCCGACCTCAGATTCAAGGGGACACTCCCAGTCAAACAATGGAAAATGAAGGGAACATTCCCAGTCATACACTGGGAATCATGGTGGCATTTGCAGTCACACACTGGGGAACAGAGGAAACATTCCCAGTAACAGACTGGGGAAAGAAACGGACATTCCTACTCACACACTGGGGAACAAAGGGGACATTCCCAGTCACGCACTGGGGAAGGAAGGGGTCATTCCAAGTCCCTCACTGGGAATCAAGGGTACATTCCCAATCATCACTGGGCAATGGAGGGGACATTCCCAAGCACACACTGGGGCTATTCCCAAGAACACACTGGGCAATGGGGAGCAAGTTCCCAGTCACAGACTGGGAGTCGAGGGGAAAATTCCTGTCACACACTCCTGTCACACACTATAGTCACAAGGGACATTCCCAGTCACTCACTGGGAGTCAAGGCGACATTCGGCACACACTGGGAAATGGAGGAAGCATTCCCAGGCACACACTGGGAAATGGAGGGAGCATTCCCAGGAACACACTGGGGAAGGGAGGTTGATTCCCAGTCACACAGCAGGGAATGGAATTGATAATCCCAGTAACAAACTAGGGAAGGGAGGGTACATTCTCAGTCACACACTGGGTAATTGAGGAGCATTCCCAGTCATTACTGGGCAATGGAGGGGCCATTCCCAGGCACCCACTGGGAGTTGAAGGAACATTCTGTGCACCACAGTGTGAATGAAGGGCACATTCCCAGCTTCACAGCGGGAAAGGGAATGGACATTCCAAAATGCAAAATTGGGAATGTAAGGGACTTTCCCAGTAACACACTGGGAGTCGAGGGTACTTTCCCAGTCCTCACTGGGCAATGGAGGGGACATTCCCAGGCATGCACTGGGCAATGGAGGGGACATTCCCAGTCACACACTGGGAGTCAATGGAGCACTTCCAGTCATACACTGGGCAATGGAAGTGGCATTCCCAGGAACAAACTGGAAAAGGGAGGTGTCATTTACATTCACACACTGTGGTTCAGGAGGGACATTCCCAGTCGCACACTGGGAGTCAATGGGCATTCCCATTCACACACTGGAGTATGGAGGTTGATTCTCAGTCTCACACTTCGGAATGGAATGGATATTCCCAGTAACACACCGGGGAAGGGAGTGGACATTCCAAAACACACCATTGGGAATGGAAGGGACATTCACAGTAACACACTGGGAGTCGAGGGTACTTTCCCAGTCCTACACTGGGCAATGGAAGGACATTCCCAGTAACACACTAGTGAATGGAAGGGGCATTCCCAGTGCAACGCGTGTGAATACAGGGGTCATTCTCAGTCACACACACGGAGTCGAGGCGACATTCCAAGTCATAAACTCAGGAATAGAAGGGACATTCCCAGTCACACACTGGGGAATGGAGGGGATATTTCCAGTTGCACAGTGGGGCATGGAGGGAGATTCCCAGTAATACGCTGGGGAAGGAAGGGGTCATTCCCAGTCGCTCATTAGGAGTCAAGGGTACATTCCCACTCATCACTAGGTAGTGGAGGCGACATTCCCAAGCACACACTGGGTCACTGAGGGGCTATTCCCAGTCACTCACTGGGAGTTGAGGGAAAAATTCCCTGTCACACACTACGGGTCACAATGGACAATCCCATTCACTTAATGGGTAATCGAGGGCTCATTCCCAGTCACAAACTGGGCAATGGAGGGGGCAGTCCCAGTCAGACACTGGAGAATGAACATCAATTCCCAGTCACACCCTGTGCAATGGAATTGATATTCCCAGTATCACATTGGGGAAGGGAGGGAAAATTCCCAGTCACACACTGGGAGTCAAGGGTGCATTCCCAGACACCATTGGGCAATGGAGGGGACATTACCAGGCATGTGCTGGGTAATGGAGGGGCATTCCCAGTCACACACTGGGCCATGGGGAGCACATTCCCAGTCACACACTGGGAGTCGAGGGGAAAATTCCCCGTCACACACTATGGGTAACAAAGGACATTCCCAGTAATACACTGGGAGTGGAGGGGACATTCCCAGTCAAACGCTGGGGAATGAAGAGGACATTCCCAGTCAAATGGTGGGGAATGGAGGGGGCATTCCCAGGAACACAATGGGGAATGGAAGGGACATTCCCAGTATCACACTGAGCAATGGAGGGGATATTCCCAGTCACATGCTGGGGAATGGAGAGGACATTCCCAGTCACATGCTGGGGAATGGAGGGGATATTCCCAGTCACATGCTGGGGAATGGAGGGGATATTCCCAGTCACATGCTGGGGAATGGAGGTGAGGTGAAGCATTGCATCAACAATCAACCCCCTGACAACCTGTACCACGACAACCAGTCCCTTGACAACCAGTCCCTTTGATAACCAGTCCCCTGACAACCAGGCCGCCAACAAACTGACCCCCTGTAATCAGTCCCCGATAATCAGTCCCCCCA
>NC_063355.1:3240194-3241955 GCF_021869965.1 Rhincodon typus
CCCTCAACAAAGATTTCCCCAACAAAGAGTACCCCCAACAAATTGCTCCCCCAATAATCTGACCCCCAACAAAGAGTTCCCCAACAAATAGCCCCCCAATAACTAGTCCCCCCACAAATAAATTGCCCCCAACAATAAGTCCCTCAACAAAGAGTTCGCAACTGTTCCCCCAACAATCAGTGTCCCAACAAACTGTCCTCCAGACCAATCCCACTTACCTTACCAGCCCCGGTTCCACAACCTTGGTGAACCCTCTACTTCAAATTCACCTCCTCCTGCAGGGCAATGCAGGAGGGGGCAATAAGGCTGGCCAAGCATGGCGCACCCCCAAACCATCCCTGAATTCCAAGTAATACCCCTCGTAACTCTCTGAATGTTTTCAGGATTTCATCGTCAGACGTCACACAACGACAGGTTATAGTCCCCACGGCTTATTTGAAACGAGGTGAAGTGACGAAGGGGCTACGCTCCGAAAGCTTGTGATCTTAAATAAACCTGTGTGACCATAACCTGGTGTGGTATGACTTCTGACCTTGTCCACCCCAGTCCCACACCAGCACCTTCACGCTGAGGATTTCAGCAGCTTGTTCAGGCAGGAAAACCAGCCTCAAGGAGAGAGGGAGCTCTCCTGAGTACCTTCGGAATGGGAATTTCTAGAATTGATGCTCCATGTTGTTAATACCACCACATCAAATGCACAATCCTTATTGACCCTCAGTGTAACCTCCACAAAAACAGCTATCACAACACTCAAATATTGATCAAAACATCTCCCACAGCCCTACTCACCTGGAAGGATTCTGATTAGCCTGGCACATTCCTTCCTTATCCTGTGTCTCTTTATTTGTGAATAAAAATTGTGTTTCCCTTGACGTGGCTTTGTTAATTTTACCTCATGTAGCCTCCCTGTTTGCCTCATTTAAATTTTCATTTCTCCCCGAGATGTTCCACGATCTTTTAGATGAGACTGCCTCAGCGTCAGACATCAGCTTCTCTCTTTGGTCTGGATTTCTGAGACCCATTTTTTCTTTGTTGGTGCATTTTTATCCTGAACCCTCACTCTCCCACTGGCACTGAATTACCTTCCAGTAGCTGTTTCCATGAGACTGTGCTAAATCTCAAGTTGCCCCTCATCTACTTAGCTTCTACCCAAGTTTAGATCCTTTGTTCAAATTGGACTTGTGCCCAATTAGATCTGTAGTTCCCATCGACCTTTATCCTTTCTCGCTAACAATCCTGAGATGAACTCTGATACAATCGTTTCCATGACCATGCTCCTGTACTATCAACCCTTTCTCCGGCCAATTCCATTCTTTCATACAGATGGGCCAACTCGGTCAAGCTGTCAATCAGTAAGGACACAGCTACTTCTGTAAAAAGACACTCACACTCACACACACTCACACACAGTCACACACACACACACTCACACACCCTCACACCCTCACACTCACACACACACTCACACACTCACACAGACACACTCACACACACACAGACACTCTCACACACACACACACTCACACACACACACACATACACACACTCACTCACACACACACACACTCACACACACTCACACACACACACACACACACTCACACACACTCACACACACACACATACTCACACACACACACAAACCACACACACACACACACACCCACACACACACACACACCCACACACACTCACACACTCACACACACACACTCACACACACTCACACACCCCACACACACACACTCTCACACACACACA
>NC_063355.1:3242055-3250680 GCF_021869965.1 Rhincodon typus
GTTATCTCAAACTAAAGAACTGAGTTCTATCCTGGGAAAACTGGCCATGAGCAGTGAGCTGTGGAGGGCTTCCAAGTTCTGATTGGCTGCCTCTTTTCTGTGGTTGTATCTTTGTTTGGTATCCTTGGAAAGGGAGCACACAGTAACCTCAAGGCCTTTAGGGATAAGTGGGTACTGCAGAGCTGCAAGGCCATTATCTCGTCCCCACCTCCCATCACACACAAACACCATTTCGATTTAGTTCCCTCACTTTTTGATTTTTGTTAACCCTGGTGGGCTATGTTTTTAGTTTGTTCACTGTGTGATTGGTTAATTTGGTGGTGGATTTCTTTGTCAAATAAAAAAGAACTGGTTTCTTCCAAGTGGGATCTGCAAAGGGAAAGGTCCAGAGGGAAAGGCAGAAACTGATGTATATGCTAAACTATAAGTTTACAGGTAGTTCTGTTATAACACGTGTGTCATTAACGTGAATTGGCTGTAACTTGATTAATGAATAGTGGACATTGTTTGGATAATGCGAACTTTCTGCTGTACAGGTATAGCGGTTTTCTATAATGATTTTCTGTAGCGATTTTCTCTAGCATGAGTTTCTATAGCGCAAGATCATGCAAGAGCACAACTATCACATTATAGGAGAACTACCTGTACAATAAAATTCTTGTACAACTCAGGAGATCTTATGCTGCCTAATTAAAAACATGGCTATTAGTTTGTAAAATGGATGGATATGTTTAGCATTTACATTCTCACGGACGCTGACAAAATGTAAGTGAGACAGAAACTTCCCTGAACACAATTCCGATGTTTGAGTTCAGTCCCTGCTCTGTCCATGATCCCCAGGGCAGTAGTTGACCTCCTGTGAGTTACCCTCTGCCTGGTGACCTCTCCTCATGTGTTTGCCCCTAGAGCCTGTTGCCAGTTTTAACTGGGCAGCCAATGCCCAAGGACAGAATGGACGAGGCAGTAGAGGATCTGCAAACATCCATCCAGATCTTTGAGGACAAGTTTCTGCAGGACAGACCGTACATCGCAGGACAGAAAGTATCCCTGGCCGACCTGGTCGCTCTCGTTGAGCTGATGCAGGTGAGAGAATCGGAACTGGGCTCGATGGCACCTTCCAACGGATAGAGTGATCTCCTGATTCCACAAATTGGATTGGATGGACTCAGGTGGTTTTCCGAGAAATTGAATTGAAAATGAGCCTCACAAACTGTTGCTTTCCTTTTCCTTAGCTCCAAAATATTGTTCAAATGACAATTAGTCACATTTGGGTCATATGATCAGACTTTGAGGTGCTAATGAATAATTTACAAGTAGGAACAAGGAACTAATACTCTCTGGATTACTCCCAGTCCTGCTCTTTATCAAGACTAGAAATAGAAAGAGATAGAGGGTCAGTATGTGATTGGAAGGACTGTACAAGAGGGATGACTACAGATTCAAGGAGGTGGCCACCAACATGTACAGATAGAACAGTTGGGAGTCATGCTTTGCTGTAGGAAGTTGGTTGTGGTTGCTGGAGGTCAGTCATCTCAGCTCCAGGACATCTCTGTAGGAGTTCCTCAGGGCAGTGTCCTAGGCCCAACCATCTTCAGCTGCTTCATCACTGACCTTCTCTCCATCATAAGGTCAGAAGTGGGGATGTTCGCCGATGATTGTACAATGTTCAGCAACATTCGCGACTCCTCAGATATTGAAGCAGTCCATATCCAGGCTTGGGCTGACAAGTGGCAAGTGGCATAAGTGCCATACAAATGCCAGGCAATGACCATCACCAATAAGAAGCAATCTAACCTTCATCCCAGGAAATTTAATGCTGTCACCATCACTATATCCCCTACTATCAACATTCGGGAGGTTACTATTGACATCCTGACTCCCCAAAGCCTGTCCATCATCTACAAGGCACACGTCAGGAGTGTGATGGAATACTCCCCACTTGCCTGGATGGGTGCAGCCCCAACAACACTCAAGAAGCTTGACACTATCCAGGACAAAGCAGCCGCTTGATTGGCACCACATCCACAAGCATTCACTCCCTCCACCACCGACGCTCAGTCTCAGCAGTGTGTACTATCTACAAGATGCACTGCAGAAATTCACCAAAGATCCTCAGGCAGCACCTTCCAAACCCACAACCACTTCCATCTAGAAGGACAAGGGCAGCAGATACATGGGAACACCATCACCTTCAAGTTCCCCTCCAAGCCACTCACCATCCTGACTTGGAAATATATCACTGTTCCTTCACTGTCGCTGGGTCAAAATCCTGGAATTCCCTCCCTAATAGCATTGTGGGTCAACCCACAGCAGGAGGACTGCAGCGGTTCAAGAAGGCAGCTCACCACCACCTTCTCCAGGGCCAACTAGGGACGGACAATAAATGTTGGCCAGCCAGTGACACCCACATCCCACAAGTGAATAAAAAAATCACAGAGTGTAAAGTGGGCATAAAGGAGCGAGTATTTTGGGCAAATCTAGACAAAGGAGTAATGCCATATTCGATAACAGCAGGATAAAAAGAACAATGAGGATTAGGAATGCCAGTTAGAATGCATGTATGTAAACCATTGAATAAGGTTGGCAAACGACACAGCTAACCAGAAGCAGTGAGATTCAGGTCATTAACAACACTGTATAGAATAGTAGTAATGATAGGGGAGTCTTCAGTTAGTGGAACAAACAGGCGTCATATCCGTGTTCCAGACAATAAGTTCAAGGCAGAGACTGAGATTTCTTGTTACTCATAACATCAAGGGATAATGGGGCATCGTGGCAACATGGTGGTGAGGTATGTGATCAGCTGTGATCTAGAATGACAGAGCAGACTTGACAGGTTGAATACCTTATTTCTGCTCCTATGTTCCCATGTTTTCTGTGGCTGTCGATATGGCTCCAGGATTGTCTGTTGTTTAACTGGTGCTATGCTCGAGGGTGTAATGGAGCATGAACAGCCAGAGGTAATGGCCCACGTTGGTACCAACAACTTAGGTAGAAAGGGGGATGAGGTCCTGAAAACAGATTTAAGGGAGCCAGGCAAGAGATTACAAAGCAGGATCTCGAAAGGAATAATATAAATATTTCTCCTGGTATAAGATGCTCATAGGATAAAAATTCGAGAATTGAAGAATTGAACATGTAGGAGGGATAGCAGCAAATTTCTGGACTTTGGGACCAATTCTGGGGCCCGGTGGTACCTATCTAAGATGGACAGGCTGCATCTTTGCAGAACTAGGACTAACATCCTCCCAGAGAGATTTACTGGTATGATTAGAGAGGGTTTGAAGGGGAATGGAAACCTGAGAAGGAACTGCAATTTGAGGGAAGCCAAACTGGTGAAAAGGGGTAGAAAAATAGTTATCAAAAGGACAAGACAGGATGAAGCAAACGTGGTCATTAAATAGGATCAGAATTGGGAATAATATTGAAAAGGCAGAATTAAAGGTATGTTATCTGAATGCACTTAGCAATCACAAGGTTAATGATTTGAAGGCACAGATTGAGGTGACCAGGCAAAGACAGTGTGACTAAGGGTAGGAACTGAATATCCAAGGATAATTGTTTACCATGCACCAATGTGTTGGTAATGTTTGCCACGTTATAAATCAGTAAATTAGAGATGCTATATAACATTGTTTACATATAGACTGGGTAAACATAATCAGCTCTAACGCTATGGAGAATGAATTCCTGGATTGGATAAGAGATGGGTTTCTGGATAGTTTATTGAAGAACCAATTAGGATTGGGCTATATTTGTTTTAGAGTAATGTAATGAGAAAGGGCTAATTCATTTCCTTGCTGTTAAAGGAGTGTGTTGAAAGATAGTGGCCTTAAGTTCACATTAAGCTTCAATGTAATAGAAACCAAAAGGACTGCGGATGCTGTAAATTAGGAACAAAAACAGAAGTTGCTGGAAAAGCTCAGCAAGTCTGGCAGCATTTGTGAAGGAAAAATCAGAATTAATGTTTCGGGTAGCAGTCACCCTTCGTCAGACTCTTCCTCTTCGGACCCGAAACGTTAACTCTGATTTTTTCTTCACAGATGCTACCAGACCTGCTGAGCTTTTCCAGCAATTTCTGTTTTGTTCAATGTAATTGAGTTTGTTCTGAAACTAGGGTCTGAAATTTGAACAGAGGAAGCTGTAAAGGTGTGAGGGGCACATTGGCTGTGGCGGATTGGGAAAATACGTTTAAAACATTGACTGTTTGCTAGCAGTGGCTAGTTTTTAACAAAATATCACATGATCTACAACAGAAATACATTCCTATCAGACACAAACATCCAAAGGGAACAGTAAATCAATAAATAGTGAAAGAAAGTGAAGGTTACAATAGATCAAAGAAAGCAGTTTTTAAGGATATAAGAAAAAAGTGGTAAGCCTGAGGATTGGGAGCAATTTAGAATCCAACAAAGTAGAACTAATAAACTGACATAGAACGGGAAAGAAAAATATTAATGCAAGCTGGTGAGAAATATGGAGACTGATTGTTAAAGCTCTTTTAGGAATATGAAAGGGGAAAAATTACCTGGGACAAATATGGGCCCATTGCAGGTGTCATGGAGGTCTAAAGGTAAACTTGCTATAGTCCTGGCAGACCAAAGGGCTGCTGTCTCATTAGAGAGAGATGACTGGCGGTGGTTTAACCATGCCTTAGGTGAGGGGAGAGGCCGAGAAGGAGAGTCCTTCACAGTAACCTTAGCTAGGGTGGAAATTGAACCCACGCTGTTGGCATCTCTCTACATTGCCAACCAGCCATCCAGCCAACTGAACTGGCCAACCAGCACTGGGGAAGGAGTGTAAGTCAATCACTGTTGAAGCACATTAAGTGACAGGAACGACAATAGCAGGGTCCACTAGTTCAAACCTCCTGTCCATTCTTCTATACCCTGCCAGTCCTTCATGTTTTCACATATATTACACTGGGCACTGGCTGCCAACATGAAAGGGGACCTGGTGGCCAATCCATTTCAGCCTTGGCTGCTGATTAAATTCAGAATCTGTCACTCTCTAATCTCTCATTCCCACTCGCATTCTCACTTATGTTCCTGTGCCTATCTGTCTCCATCTACTCTATCAGCCTAGTTTTCAGCTTTCTATTTTGTTTCTTATCCTTTCCCTACAGCCCATAGGAACTGGACTCGACCCCCTGAAAGGTCGGCCTAAACTCATCGAATGGCGCGAGCGGGTCAAGTGCGCCGTGGGCAAGGAGCTATTTGATGAGGCCCACGAGGAGATGATGAAGTGTATGGAAGTGATAAATGCTCTGGATCGTAAGTCTCCTGCAATGCAGCAGCTTGTAAAACAAATGCAGAAGAAATTCAAATGAAGGAGTTAGCAAGTCCTAATGTCTCTGATGCTAACTGCAGCTTGGCTAATGCCCTCCAGTATCCCCTGCAATCAAATAAACCACCAGAAACAATGAGAAATTAGGCTCCTGTGTTTTGCAGATTTGCCTTTACTTCACACTTTTCTCATCATTATTTCTCCCTATGTCTGACAATGCCAACACTTGTGTAAGTAATCTGAGTTAATTATCTACACAGGCACTTCAGTTTTGTAAGGAGGTCTTGAACAGAAGAGTGAGAAGTGACCTGATTGAAACATACAATATTCTTAGAGGATGTGTCAGGGGAACCCAGGAATTAGGAGCGGGAGTAGGTAATTCTGCCCTTCGAGCTCACTCCACCATTTAACATGATCTTATCCTGGTCTCAACTCCCACTGTCTTGCCTGCTCCTGCTCCCCAGGGCCCTTTATCCTGCTTTTCATCAGAAAGGTATCTGTTTCTTTCTTGAATCTGTTGATTGATTGTGCCTCCAGTTCTCTCAGAGGGGAGTGAATCTGTGCAGTTCTCCCCTGCAGAGGATTATTGAGTCTTGGTCGTTTAGTATATTCAAGGCTGAGATAGATTGTTCCTGTGGCTGTAGCTGTGGAAACCCTCGCTTACAGTTTGATAGTCTGTTCCCCTGCATTCCTCGTGTGTTCATGGCTTTTGCTATACAAATGCAAGTTGTAGGTACAGCTGCCCTCCTGTGGTTGGAGGCGAAGTGGAATTTTGCATGTGGAAGGCATCCTTTGTCATGGACCAGGCAGCGTCTGGTACAATGTGGTGGCCCAGTTCTCCCCAAAGGGAGAATAACTGAAGGTGTCATGGTTACTGCCAGGAGAGGTTTGGGGGTTGGGGGGGTTGGTATTCACCAGACTGACTTTCAGAGCGTGCTCACACCAACTGTAAGTTGATGGGAGTGGTGTCTGTGCCATTTCCCTGTCACGTATGGGCCTTCACAGTGTCATGTGTGTACAATCAGTAGCTGCCAGCACCATTGGAAATCCCACTGTCCCAGCAACCTCTCCTCCTGCTTCTCTCTGGTATGACGGGAGGTAATGATATTCACGTTCCTGCACTATAGGACCTCTACACCTCCCTGATACAGCCCCTGGGCAGTCAACCGGAAAGTGTTGGCTCTGTCCCCTGCACCCTGCATGTGTATAGCTGTGGGTACCAGTGATCCTGGCAGACACTGGCAGTGTGGGTCAGTGCACAGTCGATAGCTACAATCAACCTCTAACAGTTCACACATGACCCCTCACTGAGGTGGTCAGGGGAATAGCGCCCTGAAGGTACCTACCTGGTGGGTAAGGTCATTGAGAGCCATTCTCCTTCTCCCTTTTGTTACTTGCCTTTAAGAAAGCTCATTCTAAAAGATGAGCTATTCGGATACAGTGTTGTGACTCTGCCTGCCAGTTAGTCTGCTATGGGTTTTCTAGCTATCCTGCTGGTTTATTGTAACATCTGCTGCTAGTTTATTATGTGTTTTACTGTTTTTAATAAGCCGATCCATTGGGTTAAACAATCCCCTGATGAGCGACTGATTCTTGGAAACAGCACTGTTCAATATCTGCTCCGTGTTGTGTTACAATCTGAGAAACAAATCGATTAGACTAAATCTGATCATTCCAGCCAGCTTTCTGTGCAGGGGGGCAGAAATCTCCCTTGACACCTCACCAGAGCACAGGAACACTCCCTTCAGAGCCCAACTCCCTCCACAATCACAAAACTTTGCAAAAGCAAACATAAGTTAAGTGAGCTGTAAAGTCAGGATTATCTGGTACTTTGACTGATGACCCTTGTGCAACTGTGTGCGAGTTACACAATATTAACACGCAAGGGCAAATGTTGGCCTTAAACCAGCCTGGCAGACTGCTCAATGCCACTGCGCAGTGTGAAAGCTCCTGTGACACTGGGGGTTTGACAGCCTGGTGGGAAGGTTTTAGTGGGGACGGGGTGCCTAATTTGGTGGGAGAGCCCTTGAGAGTGGCAATTCCTCATCCACCAGAACATTTGAGCAGGGTGACCATCCCCAATTTCACCCAACAACCTCAAAACTAATACCAAGTGAGGTGTGGACCCTTCAGGGCCTCAACTGGAGAGGACGATGGGTAGGCTTTCCTAAATTCTGCCTGTCCAATTACAGTTACGGGCATTCCACCCGGAAACGTGCCACCAGGTTTGGTAAAGGCCTGTCCCACAGTTACTGCAATGCCAATATTATGATCATTCTTCCTCAAAGGCTCTCCTCATTCACTTCCCCCTTTCCAAAACTGAACACTGTTTCACTTGCCCCAATTAATTCACAAGAACTTGATTCAATACCACTTCTTTCCTCATTGTCCGGGAACATAGTGTTCTCTTGTACATGTTTGAGGAAACCTTTCCCTTTGATCTTTATACTGTTGTTTGCCCAACTTGTATTTGGACACAAATAAAAACCAAAAGAACTGCAGATGCTGTAAATCAGGAACAAAAACAAAGTTGCTGGAAAAGCTCAGCAGGTCTGGCAGCATCTGTGGAAGAGAAAACAGAGTTAACGTTTCAGGTCCGGTGACCCTTCCTCAGAACAACTGTTGTGTTGTATTTGGACACTTAAAGTTCTCCATTACAGAATTTGGAACAAGTCAATAAGGAACTATATGATAAACAGGTTAAATTACATATTTATTATCCATAGGATGACAGCAGATCTACGTGGCTATATAGGATGAGAAGGTCTCGATAGAATTAATAGTTTTACTGCACTGTGCAGGTGAGAATTGCAATGTGTTTTCTGAACTCTTTGTCATTTTATTTGAAGTACCTGATGAAGCTGGCTTTTATAGCTGCTAGGGTTTCAGGCTGGCTCTGGGACAGTAATTTGAGCGATTCCATGGTTGTGAGGACTGGTTTATGGGTCTTGTCAAATAAATCTGTGCCAACTGCTGCCTTCACCCGATCTCTCCAAGCAGTGAGCGTGGTTGAACCTTCTAATGGGTCGTAGCCAACACCGAGGGGCTGCAGTGACACAGAGAAGAGTCAGTGAACGTGGGATACAGACCAACAGTGGGCAGAACGCACAGAAACCAACTGGACCATCTTTTACCCACATCCCACGGGGCACTGGAGCCCACCGCCCAGGTCCGTCCCCCCCCAACCGTCCGGGTCACACACATTCCCCACCGCCCAGGTCACAGCACCCCCACCCCCCACCGCCCGGGTCACACCCCTCCTACCCCCACAGCCTGGGTCACACGCCCCCCCAGACCGTCCGGGTCACACACCACCCCCCCCTCCACCCCCCCGTCAGC
>NC_063355.1:3250780-3255450 GCF_021869965.1 Rhincodon typus
CTCCCCCTCGCTCTCTCAGTCCCCCTTCACTCTCTCGTTCCCCCCCTCACTCTCTCACTGTGTCCCCCCGGGTCTGTCCCCCCATCACCGCGCTGCACCAATGTTGCTTCCTCCTGCCCTTGCCTCGGATGTTCTGAAATGGCTGATCTCTGCACAAGAGGCAAGTTGGTTAAAGTCGGAAAGATAAAAGCCATGAAAGAAGGCAGTAAATGAGAAGTGGACGGGGAGAACGAGCTGTTTGCAGGAGCCCACACGCTACTGCATTGCCATCGTGGTGAGATGGGATAAAGGTGGCTTGGTGCTGCTCACCATCTCTGCCCCCAACATGGCCGTCTCTGTCGTGCTCGCTGCAGGGTAGGGGGTGGCAATACTGAACCTGGCCTCTCTTTCCTTTCCCCATCCTGATGAGAGCTTCTCAATCCTGCTCACTTCTTGCAAACAGGAGGTGGTGGGCCTGGTGATCAATCCCCTTCACGAAGGTTAGGTGGTGCCATAAGGGAGGATAGCGAGGTGGGAGTGGGGACAGGATTTGGGAGGGAGTCACAGAGTTTGGGGATTAGATTAACCGGGGCTGGGAGGGAGTGATTATTTTTGGGAACGTGCTTTCATGTGAGAGTGTTATGGCAACCACGGCCAAGATGTTGAGGGGGGGTGTGGGTAGATACGGAGTACCCATCCTGTTTGTTGGACTGGGTCAGCACTGGGTGTAGGGGGAGGGGGTGGGGGTTATCATTCTGATAAGGGGAGACTCCCAGCCTTAAACCTGATGAAGTTGGTTGTGTGATGGGAACAAGTTCCATGGGTAAGACAGACATTGCTAGGGTGACCACTGGGAGAGGTATAGCCATTGGCCACACATAGATCATCAGACTGGGCGGATCGTTAATCCCTTGAACCACCACATCCACAAGAGGCATCTCAGAGGGTAGTGGAGGATGTTGGCGATAAGGAGTGGGTGAGGGATCTCTAAACAAGGAGGAGGATTTCAAAGCCAAGACATTGATTGCAGTGGGGAGTCAATGGTGGGGGGGGGGGTTGATGTAACGGGGGGAAGGGGGCCTATCCAGTTTGGATAAGGATAGAAGGTGCGAGTGTCACCACACTTTGCTCTGCATTGGAGGAGTCCAGAGATAGGGGCGAAGGCTTCCACAGCAGATCAGCTGAGGTAAAGGTGATGGCAGAACCACGAGGTGGGAGATCCCAGATTCTGACCCCGAGGTTGTGTTGAGACTGGCTCCATTGCAGAGTGTTGTAGGGAGGGGCATGGAATCCGGAGACTGAAAACAACGGATTAGGAATTCCCAATATTTCATCAGGTGAGATTTTTGATTATCTCGGTGTGGATGTTAGCGAGGCAGACTGATGATTTACCGACAGTGAAGGGGTCGGGAGAGCTGGGTACCGCTGTTAGCACATGGCCTTAGGACAATGTTGCCAAGGGATAGCAGAGGGCAGCAAGGCCTCTCTCTCCCTCCATCTGTTTCATCTCCCTCTCTTCTCCTGTAGCCCGTAGCAACTGGACTCGACCCCCTGGAAGGTCGGCCTAAACTCATCGAATGGCGCGAGCGGGTCAAGTGTGCCGTGGGCAAGGAGCTATTTGATGAGGCCCATGAGGAGATGATGAAGGAATTGTCAAATTTTATAGACCGGAAATCTCCTGTGATGCAACAGCTTACAAAAAGGCTGCAGAAAACATTCAGATGAAGGGATGCGTGAGCAAGGCCTGGAGTTGCAGATGTCTGTTAATCTGTACCTTAACACGGTCATCTTCACTTTTTCCTACAATTAAATAAACCACCTGAAACTATGAGACTCTTCCCTCCCACAGTTTGTTGACTTGTTAACTCTTTATTTGCACTGTTTTGCCTTTCTCTGGTGCTGTTGCTTCCTGGGCGAATCTACCTGAACACCCCCAACAGCTAGGCCACAGGCCTAGTGTTGACTTGTCTCCCAGAATCCCTCAGAAGATGGTGGAAGGGGTTGGGGGAAGCCGTGAATGAGAATTTGTTCAAATGTAGATCAGGCAGACACCTTTCAGAAAACAGTCGCTCAGGACAGGGTCCACATTTTTGTCCAACTTATTCAAGGCTGCAATTGCTGCCCATCCTTCATCATCCTTGAGCCAAGCGGCTCGCTGGGCCATTTCAGAGGGAGGCCGAGAGTCAGCTGCACATTGCTGTGGGTCTGGAGTCAGGTGTGGGCCAGATCGGAGAAAAAATGGCAGACTTCCTTCCTTCGAGGTCCCCGTGACAGTCTGGTTGTTTCTCAGTGTCTTGTGGAATGAGCTGAATATAAATCTCTCCAGCGACCCAGGGGCCCTCTTGTGGCACAGTGTCCCTATTCCTGGACCAGGAGGCCTGGGTTCAAGTCGCACCTGCTTCAGAGCTGTGTAGGTGGAACCTGCCTCCACCACAGACAGTGCATTCCACAGCCTAACCACTCGCTGTGTGAGAAAACTTTCTCCTCACATCATCCTTGCTTCGTTTTAAATCTATGCTCTTACATTCTTATTCTGAGAACAGTTTCTCTATCCAGCCCTCTCACCTTTTTATAAAAACCCCTCTCAAATCCTCCCTGCCGCCTTGTTTCTGAGTAGGAACAGTCTGGCTTTAATTTATCTTCGTAACTGTCTCTCATTCCCGGAACACTTCTTGTGAATCACTTCTATGCTCTCTGCAATCCATTCACACCCTCCCTATAATGCAGTACTCACAACTGTACACACACTCTCAAGCTGGGGCCTAACAGCGTCTTGTACAAGTTTAACACGGAATTCAATCATAGACAAGGGTATTCCTGGCTTGACCAGCATTTATTGCTCATCTCTAATTGCCCAGAGGACAGTTAAGAATCAAACTGGAGTCACATGTAGGCCCAGACCAGGTAAGGATGGCAGTTTCCTTCCCTAAAGGGGATCAGTGAACCAGATGGATTTTTCCAAAAATTGACATCATTAGACTCTTAATTTCAGATTTTTTTAAAATTGAATTCAAATTCCACCATCTGCTTTGGTCCCCAGGGCATTACCCAGGTCTCTGGATTAACAGTCCCACGATAATACCACTAGGCCATTACTTCCCCAGTACTCAATATCCCTCTCAATAAAGCCAAGGACACTGTGTGCTTCATTAACTGGTCTCTCTGCCTGTCCTGCAACCTTCAATGATCTGCGCACATATATACCCAGTTCCCTTTTCTCCCCCACCTCCTTTATCATAGAACCCCTACAGTGTGGAAACAGGCCATTCTGCCCAACAAGTCCACCCAGACCCATCCCCCTATAACCCACCTAATCTACACATCCCTCAACACTACGGGCAATTTAGCATGGCCAATCCACCTAACCTGCATATCTTTAGACTGTGGGAGGAAACCGGAGCACCCGGGGGAAACCCACGCAGACACGGGGAGAATGTGCAAACTCCACACAGACAGTCACCCGAGGGTGGTATTGAACCCGGGCCCCTGGCACTGTAAGGCAGCAGTCCTAATCACTGAGCCACCATGCTGCCCCATAGTGAGTTGTTCTCTCTATTTTATATTGTGTTTTAGTACATTATCTCACACCTCTCTGCACTGAACCTCATGTGCCACCCATCCGCCTGGTCCATCAACATCCTCTCGGGAGTTGGACACTCTCCTGCTCGCTCTGAAAGGATGAGTAAATCAGCACCATTTCCTGAGCAGCTTCATTATCCACCCTCCCAATGCCTCTAATGTACGTAAATATAGTCTTGTACAATAAGAAATGCCTTTGGTTTGATGGTTGGACAGAGACAAACTCCAGTGTTTTGTTTGTTTCTTCATATGCTACTGTACAGAATGGAACTGCTTTAGAGTCATAGAGTCGTACAGCACGGAAACAGACCCTTCGGCACCATTTCCCTGGAGCTAACCTTCCTCAGGCTCGTTTTTATTTGATTTCAAGAATATACTTTACTCATAAAATATCTTTTTCTTGCATTGGTAGTCACTCGTTTTCACTGGGGTGTAGGAGGCTGAGAGGTGATCTTATAGAAGTTTATAAAATCATGAGACGTATAGATAGAGTTAAAGGTGTTGTTTTTTCCCTAGGATGGGGGATTTCAAAACTAGCGGGCACACTTTTAAGGTGAGAGGGCAGAGATTTAGAAAAGACATGAGGGGCACGTTTTTTTACACAGCGTTATTCATGTGTGGAATGACCTTCCTGGGGAAGTGGTGGATGTGGTTACAATTACATCTAAAAGACAGATAAGTACATGAATAGGAAAAGTTTGGAGGGAAATGGGCCAAGGTACAGGCAGGTGGGACTAGTCTAGTTTGTGATTATGGTTAGCATGGACTGGTTGGGCCGAAGTGTCTGTTTCCGTGCTGTACGACTCTATGACTATAAAGCAGTTCCATTCTGTACAGTAGCATATGAAGAAACAAACAAAACACTGGAGTTTGTCTCTGTCCAACCATCAAACCAAAGGCATTTCTTATTGTACGAGACTATATTTACATACATTAGAGGCATTGGGAGGGTGGATAACTGAGTGGATACCCATTTAACTTCAGCAGAAAGACCTCACACAGTGGTCTTTTCCCCGCTGCGTCTTGCTAGCAGCTGCCCCAAGCTTTAGTGCCTCCCTCAGCACGTAGTCCTGGGCATTGGAATGTGCCAGTCTGCAACTCCTCATTCTGGA
>NC_063355.1:3255550-3261937 GCF_021869965.1 Rhincodon typus
GGGCAAGCCAAAGAGGGCCCTTCACCAAGTTGACGGTCCTCCAGGCTCAGTCAACGTTTGTCTCGGTGTGCGGCCAAGAGAACGGATCGTGGAGCACAGAGTCTTGCATCATGAAGCTGCTCAAGACGAACCTCAACAAAAACCACTGCACCCTTCTCCAGACTTCCTTTGCAAAAAGACACTCCAGAAGGAGATGTGTGACAGTCTCTATCCTCACCAGCTTCTTTTTTTAATTTCAAAAATATACTTTATTCATAAAAAAAGACTCTTTGTATATATACATTGACACAAAAGTAGTTCGGTTCTGCACAGTTGCATGTCAAGTAAGCACACAAAACGTTGGAGATTTTTTTCCCTATTCATTTGTGGGATGTGGGCGTCGCTGGCTGGTCGGCATTTCTTGCCCGTCCCTAGTTGCCCCTTGAGAAGGTGGTGATGAGCTGCCTTCTTGACCCGCTACAGTCCTCTTGCTGTAGGTTGACCCACAATGCCATTAGGGAGGGAATTCCAGGATTCTTATCCAGCAACAGTGAAGGAACGGCAACATTTTTCCAAATCAGGATGGTGAATGGCTTGGAGGGGAACTTGCAGGGGGATGGTGTTCCCATGTATCTGCTGCCCTTATCCTTCTAGATGGAAGTGGTTGTGGGTTTGGAAGGTGCTGTCTGAGGATCTTTGGTGAGTTTCTGCAGTGAATCTTGTAGATAGTACACACTGCTGTTACTGACCATTGGTGGTGGAGGGAGTGGATGCTTGTGGATGTGGTGCCAATCAAGCGGCTGCTTTGTCCTGGATAGTGTCAAACTTCTTGAGCGTTGTTGGGGCTGCACCCATCCAGGCAAGTGGGGAGTATTCCATCACACTCCTGGCTTGTGTCTTGTAGATGATGGACAGGCTTTGGGGAGTCAGGAGGTGAGTTACTCACTGCAGTATTCCCAGCTTCTGGGCTGTTCTTGTAGCCACTGTGTTAATATGGTGAGTCCAGTTGAGTTTCTGGTCAATGGTAACCCCCAGGATGTTGATAGTAGGGAATAAAGTGATGGTAACACCATTGAATGTCAACGGGCAGTGGTTAGAGCTTCTCTTATTGGTGATGGTCATAGCGTGGCATTTATATGGCACGAATGTTACTTGCCACTTGTCAGCTTAAGCCTGGATATTGTCCAGATCTTGTTGCATTTGAACATGGACTGCTTCAGTATATGAGGAGTTGCGAATGTTGCTGAACATTGTGCAATCATCGGCGAACATTCTCCCTTCTGACCTTATGATGGAGGGAAGGTCATTGATGAAGCAGCTGAAGATGGTTAGGCCTAAGACACTGCCCTGAGGAACTCCTGCAGAGATGTCCTGGATCTGAGATGATTGACCTCCCACAACCACAACCATCTTCCTGTGTGCCAGGTATGACTTCAACCACCGGAGCGTTTGCCCCCTAATACCCATTGATTCCAGTTTTGCTCGGGCTCCTTGATGCCACACTCAGTCGAATGCAACCTTGATATCAAGGGCTGTCATTCTCACCTCACCTCTGGAATTCAGCTCTTTTGTCCATGTTTGAACCAAGGCTGTAATGAGGTCAGGAGCTGAGTGGTCCTGGCGGAACCCAAACTGGGCGTCACTGAGCACATTATTTCTGAGCAGGTGTTGCTTGATAGTGCTGTTACTGACACCTTCCATCACTTTATTGATAACTGAGAGTAGACTGATGGGGCGGTGATTGGCCGGGTTGGATTTGTCCTGCTTTTTATGTACAGGACATACTTAGGCAATTTTCCATTGTCGGATAAATACCAGTGTTATAACTGTACTGGCACAGCTTGGCTAGGGGAGCAGCAAGTTCTGGAGCACAAGTCGTCAGTACTATTGCTGGAATGTGTTCAAGACCCGTAGCCTTTGCAATATCCAGTGTCTCCAACCATTTCTTTATACCACGTGAAGTGAATCGAATTGGCAGAAGACTGGTATCTGTAATGCTGGGGACCACTGGAGGAGGCCAAGATGGATCATCCACTCGGCACTTCTGGCTGAAGACTGCTGTGAAAGCTTCAGCCTTATCTTTTGCACTGATGTGTTGGGCTCTTCCATCATTGAGTATGGGGATATTTGTGGAGCCTCCTCCTCCAGTGAGTTGTTTAACTGTCTACCAACATTCACGACTGGATGTAGCAGGACTGCAGAGCTTAGATCTGATCCATTGGTCGTGGGATCGCATAGCTCTATCTATCACTCTCTGCTTATGCTGTTTGGCATGCAAGTAGTCCTGTTTGGTGGCTTCACCAGGTTGACACCTTATCTTCAGGTATGCCTGGTGCTGCTCCTAGCATAGCCTCCTGCACTCTGTATTGAACCAAGCTTGATGGTAATATTTGAATGGGGGATATGCCGGGTCATGAGGTCACAGATTGTGCTTGAGTACAATTCTGCTGCTGTTGATTGCCCACAATACCTCATGGATGCCCAATCTTAAGGTGCTAGATCTGGGCGAAGTCTGTCCCATTTAGTACGGTGATAGTGCCACACAACACGATGGAAGTTATTCTCAGTGTGAAGGTGGGATTTCATCTCCACAAGGACTGTGCGGTGGTCACTCTTACTGATACTGTCATGGACAGATGGAACTGCAGCTGGCAGACTGGTAAGAATGAGGTCAAGTATGTTTTTCCCTCTTGTGGTTCCTTCGCCACCTGCTGCATAGCCAGTCTAGCGGCTATGTCGTTTAGGACCCGAACCTCCAAGTGACTATCCACAAAACCAAAGACCTCTCTTACACATACAATACTAATATTTACACATATCTGACACACTAGGAGGGTCCATTAACTGAACAGACCCCCATTCTTCAGGCTCAATCCAGGCGATGAGGAGCATCTAGCTGGCCCCTTCATCATATGGTGGGAGGGAGTTGGTTGGTGAGAGCATTGACGTTCAGAAAAATCTGTAATAATCTCAGGGGAGACCTGGAAAAGATTCATTTGTCTTTAAGAATTCTTTTAGCATTTACGAAGGTAACAAAGCCACAAGGTTCACAATTTAAAACAAAAGAGACCTTTGTAATGCCAAAAATCAATGACCCTGAATATGAATAACTACACTCTATCTTAAAAAGATAGTTCCTCTGAAAGCATTAAAAGAACAATGTTCACACACACCCACAGACTCTTATATCTGACTCTTATCTCCACTTGCTTCCTGCACCCATTCGATCCAACTCCAATAAACATATTAACAACGTCTGTATCAAAATGAGAAGATTAACCATTTGCTCCAAGTGCTGTTCCAAACATTTATAAATGCGTTCACGTTAACTGTTCCCAATCTCCCCCTGTAGCCACAAACTCCACATTAGCACCTCGAGTCCAACCATCTCCTGGACAGAACTCTCCTCGTCTAATATTCCTTAACCCGACAGATGTGCCCCTAAACCTCTCCCCCACCCTCTGTCTCTCTCTCTGTCCCTCTCTCTCTGTCTCCCTCTCCGTCTCTCTCTCTCTCTCTCTCTCTGTCTGACCCTCTCTTTTTCTGTCTTTCTGACTCTCTCTCTGTGTCCCTCTGTCTCTGTCTCTGTCTCTCCCTGTGTCCCTCTGTCTCTCTATCTCTCTAACTCTATCTATCTCTGTCTCTGTCCCTCTCTCTCTGTCCCTCTCTCCCTATCTCTCTCTCTCTGTCCCTCTGTCTCTCTCTGTGTCCGTCTGTGTCCCTCTGTCTCTCTCTCTCTCTCTCTGTCCCTCTCTCTCTCTCTCTGTCTCTCTCTGTGTCCGTCTGTGTCCCTCTGTCTCTCTCTCTGTCCCTCTCTCTCTCTGTCTCTCTCTCTCTCTCCTCATCTCAGCTATTCCCACAGTATGACTCACTGCCAGGAGTCCATCTGTTTGCAATATTCTTTCAGACAACATTCAAAATTTTCATCTGAAACCCAAGAGACATGATTTATCTTCTGCAGCCCACTTACTCAAAAACTGAACACAAACTGCTTGAACACAGAACCACTCCTGTCTACATGTTCACCCAATATTTAAACTTTTGTGCCTTTTTCGTTCTAATGTCTAATTCCCAGGCCATTTGGTCATGTGATCATTTGTTGACTCCCCATTTAGAAGAACCTGATTTTTAAAGTGACCTTTACCATCTATAAAAATAGGCACTTACTCCCGACTGTCACCATAGAAACCATTCTATCTGGATGCATCATGGCTTGGTACGGCAACGGCTCTGCCCAGGACTGTAAGAAACTACGGAGAGTTGTGAACACAGCCCAGTCCATCACATAAGCCAACCTCCCATCCATTGGCTCCATCTACACTTCTCTCTGCCTCAGGAAGGTAGCCAATGTCATTAGAGACCCCTCCCACCCCGGTTATAATCTCTTCCATCAGGCAGGAAGGTACAAAAGCTTAAACATGTTTACCAACAGATTCAAGAACAGCTTCTTCACTGCTGTTACTAGCTTCTGAATGGGCCTCTCAAATTTTAAATTTAATGTTGACCTCACTCTCTGCGCACCTTCTCTGTAGCTGTGCCATTATATTCCCTGCTCTGTTCTATTATCCTAATGCACTTTGGATGGTATGATCTGCCTGTACTGCATGTAAAACAAAACTTTTCACTGTACCTAGGTACATGTGACAATAATAAATCAAATCGAATGGGCTAACACATCTCACTCTGTTGATGATGGGCTTCCATTTCTGCTTCTATCTGGGCCCTATAGCTGACCCAGCTGTCTGCAAACCCACAGTGAAAGGTTTTTGATTTAATTAGTTTGTGGTATGTAGAGGACGCTGGCTGGGCCATCATTTATTGCTCATCCCTAATTGCCCCTGAGGAGGCACCCTATTGAACCACAGCAGTCCACAGGGGCACATCCCCAGTGTCCAGTTCAGAGAGCTGCAAAGTGTCTACAAGGAAAAGGTGAAGGCCTGTGACTCTGCCTCTTGTGTTAGCCTCCACCAGGCCACAGGCCGAGAACAGAGATGTTAGAGTGAAGGCAAAGTTGTGCATTAGAAGGGCGAGCAATTGGAAACTGGGACTCATACTGGTGGAGTGAGACAGAGATTTGTGTTAGGTCTGGCAAGCATAGAGGAGATTGAACTGTGAGCCATGAACATAGGACTGAAAGAAATAAAGTGCTTCATCTGGAAGGTGTATCTGGACCCTTAGTGAGGAGGTAATGGGCAATTGATGTACCTCCTGTGAGGTGGATCTCGGGGTGGATGGGGTGTTAAAGGTGACAGAGGAGAGGGCCAGGTTTTGGGTTCAGTCTTGACATGGCAGCTCAGATAAAGACCTACATCACCAAGATGGCTGACTCAGGCCTGGTCGCTGTCACATGCCAACAGCTACTGGCTGAGGCTGAGGTGATGGGCCTAACATCACCTTTTAAACGACTCAGGCCACATTGCAGAGAACTGGGGAGGGCCATCGTCTACCCTTTCCCCAGCAGTGTCCTGCCTTTCCCTGTCCCACCCCATGGCTGCCTTCGAATTGTCCCTGAAGGCTATCCATCCATCTCCATCCTCCACTGCGCCCTTTCCCCGCCCCCAGAATGAAAATAGAATGGGCGGGGACTCTTTTTAAATGTGACACTACCATTGTGCCACAAGAGGGCCCTTGTGTCTGCTTTTTTTTAATTTAAACTATTTTTCTAATCAACCTGTTCAGAAAAGCCATTGCACACCTCTGGAGCAAGTGAGGCCTGAACTTGGGCCTCCTGATCCGAGGGTAGGGTCACTACCACTGTGCCAAAAGATGGCCCAACTGTAGAATCAAATGGTTTAAGATGAGCCTGGACACTGTAGTGGCTGTAGTTGTAGTTATATGTGGATTCCAGCTGCAATAATCATCTATTGAACCCTTTCACCCTGACTTTACCCAATCTTTCATCCTTCTATTACAGGACTAAACCATAAGCTATTGCCTCATCAGATGCAAATACCCTACTGAAGGTAAACGCCCTACTGAAGGTAAACGCCCACAATACTGGGGCAGGTCGCCAGCTGATGCAGCCTTCCTGGTTGAAAAGCTGTAGGTGTGTGAGCATTATGTAGGAGTGTTGCAGTAATGTGGAGTATGGGAAGGGGGTGAAGTGAGTTAATGTTTGGTAAGAGTCCTGATTGAAGGGGATAGTCAGTCACTGAGTGGGAGTCTGAGTAATTCAGTGTCACATATATCTAGAAAGATTCAGTGACGAGTGCTTTGTTGCCACAATCCGACGCTATTTCGAATTACAAAAAGAAATTACATAAATAGAGTTAATCCTCTGTAGAAAGAGTCTTCAAACCCAGCTCCAGGGCTTCTATATGGTCTCTGCAAGGTGTCCCAGGTATCGGGGAGTCCCTGCTCTGGGCCTACCACGGCCAGGAGTAAATGCTTTGGGCCTACCGCGGCCAG
>NC_063355.1:3262437-3273399 GCF_021869965.1 Rhincodon typus
CGTTGGATCCGGAGGTTGGTGGGGTGGTACGTGAGGACGAGGGGGATCCTAACACAATTTGACCTCAACTGCAATAGTATCTTATTTCTGGACAGCATATTTAGAAAAGATGCAAAGAGGTGCAGAAGGGATTTATGAGAATGGTCCAGGGATGAAGGACCTCAGTTGGACAGACTGGAAAGGTGGGGTTGCTGTCCTGAGAGAAAGTGGACAGGTTTTTAAAAATTATCAGGAATCTAGACAAGGAAAAACTGTTTCTCCCTGGAAGGATTGAGAACCAAAGCACAATGATTTAAGCTGGATGGAAAACTCAACGCTAACGTGAGGAAAAACCTTTCAAATACAACATGCTTTAACTTGGAAACTGGGTGCAAGTACATTCAGTTATACAGTCACAGAATTATGCAGCATGGAAATAGACCCTTCGGTTCAACTCGCCACACCGACCAGACATCCCAATCTGATCTAGTCCTACTTGTCAGCATTTGGCCCGTATCACTCTAAACTTTTCTCATTGATAGACGTATCCAGGTGTTTTTGCTTTCAAAAGGGGTTTGGACACAACTGATGAGAAAAAAATGTGCAGATCCATGAGAAAGGGGAACGTAAAAAGGGTCTCTGATTGTTCTTACGAACAGCAGCACCATTGAAGTAGGTCAAATAGTCTTGATCTATGCTTTAGCCATTCTTTGATTCTAATTCCCAAGTCCCTTATTCATTAACCTGTCAGAGGAGGCTCAAGGGAATAACAGGCAAGAAAGCCCACCAAAACCGGTTTTGTGCATACTAGAAAATCACTGGTACAGTACTGAACAGCTCTCAACATGGAATACAGCATCAAAACAAAACTTCTCTTCTGAAACAGTTTAGGAAACACTGGCACCAGAAAAAAATGCCCACAACTTTCCCAAAACAACTTAGTGCTTCTATATGCAATGTACATGTCAAGTCCGGGGGAAATTAGGTCTTCCTCTCAGCACTGTTCCAATAGATGTTTTGGACTGCAATGAACAGCTGAGGTGCTGCCCTCCCCATCTGAGATGCAACAAGTCAACACTTAAGAAGTCAATATCATTACACACTTACAAAACTGTTGATGATCTCAGACATTAGGTTGGAACAGACATCCCATGAGCACCAATTCTATTGGTGAAATACAGTAGTCTGTAAACAAAGATACATCTGCCTCAAAAGGTCTGACTGAATGGGGCTATACAATATCCATACACTTTTTGTCTATACGGACAGCAACACATGGGGTTCACTCACATTATACTTCAATAACTACAGATACCAGACCTAGTCCAGGGCAACTGGTGAAAAATTCCATAAGACATTAGATTGGTATCTCCTTTAACTCAAGGAATTCAAATTTTAAAAAAGTGGATCACAGGAACACATTATTCATTCCTTATCCAAACTTTATCAGCCAAATTAATAGATACAATACCAGATCACGGGAGCTTAATTGCACTATTTTGCAAGATGAATGGACCTTTAAAGTCATTTATGACGTGCACACTGATTGCAGGCCTTTGTATTTCTCTTGAACATATGAATTGGTGGTGCTGGAATGGAGTGTTAACTGATCAAACATGCAATGTCGGATGCAAGTGAGGAAGATGGATGGGAGAGCAAGAGATGTGCGAGGAGGATGGGATGGCAAGGAATATACAAGGGCAGCAAAATGGCGGAACATGTGAGAAGAGCAAGAGAGGACCAGGTGAGGATAAGGTTGGTCATAACTTCATGCTTGTTCCAGTGCTTAAAGGAGTTTGCAATACACCATTATGGGTCTGATTAAGGATTACTGGTCTCTGGTATTTTTATGCTGTGATTGCAGGGTTAGCCAAATTACACCATTGCTGCAGTTAAAAAGCAAATACAGACTCAATCCTAAAGTCACAACCTGAGGAAGCATTCTTTACTCTTAGTTCAGGTTCTGACAATATTTATTTTACAGGTTTATTGTTCAATGTCAAACATGTGTTGTGACTGCTGTAATTGTCAAAAAGAAAGTTGCAAAGAGATATAGACTGGTTAAATTAATGGGCAAAAAGGTGGCAAGTGGAGTACAACATGGGGATATGGGTGAATGCTGGAACTTTTTTTTGGAGAGCAAAGATGTGTCAATTCCTTGCAGCACATCCTTGGCTTTGGGGCTCTGATGAAAGTTCACACATCTGAAATGTTAACTCTGTTCTTCTCCACAGACGCTGCCAGTATTTCCAGAATTTTGTTTTTGTGGTTCATGCACATGGGGTTTTGGACATTGTGGTTCATGAATTACACCTGAAGTATTGTGTACAATTTGGTCTCCCTACCTAAAATAGATGCACTTCTTGCCTTAGAATGTGACAGAAATTCGCTGGATAGAATGACACTTTCAAACCAGGAACCTATGAGGAAAGATTGAGTGCAATGGGTTTGTATTCTGCAAAATGCAAATGCAATCACCTCTTCGCTTAAATATATAAAATTCTTCAGGTGTTAACATTGCTGCTCCAGAGTTTGGGGTCATAATCTCAGAATAAAGGATTATGCTTTCAGGTTTGACAGAACTCATGTCTTCTGAAGGTTGTAATTGTAGGCATTTTTTCACCACACAGAACTATGGATCTTCACACGAATTAATTCAAGATTGAGACAAATACACTTTGAAGTGTACTTTGTGTTGAGATACACCATTATTTTTCCATAACATGTTGCTAACATGGGGTGCTGACAGGAGTTCCATCGTGCCTCATCTGCATTTCAAAATCCAACAGCAAATGTGAATGTCAATCATATCAAGTGGACTGCACTGAGCATCTAATCTACTTTGACTTTATTCCATGATTCCATAATAGCAAAATCAACCATAACACCACCTTTTTAGGTAGTACTGTAAACATGCATACCTTCACCCTGGTGAAATCTTGCTCCTGCACAATACTCCTAAACCTTTAAAAAATGTAACAAATGGAACAGTCTCCACGTTGGATTGAACAATGTCTCTTCTAGTTACAGAGTGCCTCATAACATGGTGTGGGCATCAATTTAACAAACAGCAGCAGGTAAACCTTTCTGGACGTGAATTGCTGTGTCTCTGCAGGAAGGGCTCTCTTGCTCTACAGGACTGCTTGTCATTGCTATGATATCTGCAGAAACACTCTGGTGTTGCTGCATTTGCTCTTATTTATGGTTTGATGGTTTAGTGATGTTGGTGAGCGATTTGATCCCAGGTATAACAGGATTCCATATTGACAAGTAGACTGGTTATTCCTGCTGTAGAGGAATTTTGACCTAATTGGTTAACTTCTGCCAAAATACCTCATGCTGTAGGCTCATTGAGAAGGTACAAATACCCACAACTTTACATAAAGCACCAAAAACCAACTGAACCAATTGCCAGCTGAGATTCTCAAATCTGTGCTCTGAGATACTTTCCTACCCTTAAAATACTTCCAAAACTATATTTGCCACATGACTTCTGTTCCTATGGTACTATGTCAATGGAGTAAACCTTCAGTCAGAGTCAATCAGCTTACAGATTAAGAAGCCACATGGGGTACTGGCCGTTACTAGCTGAGGCATAGAGTTTAAGAGCAGGGAGGCTATGCTGGAACTGAATAAAACACTGATTAAGCCACAGCTACAGCACTGTGTGCAGTTCTGGAATCCACAATACAGGAGGGACGGGATTGCACTGGAGAGGATGCAGAGGCGATTTACCAGGATATTGCCTGTGCTGGAGAGTTTTGAGTTATGAAGAGAGACTGGACAGACTGGGGTTGTTTACCTTGGAGTAGAGAAGACACATGTTTGAGATATATCAAATTATGAGGGGCACATACAGGAAGAAACCTTTCCCCTTCGTAGAAGGATCAACAAGTAGACAGCATAGATTTAAGGGAAGGGGCAGAAAGCTTAGAGGGGATGTGAGGATTTTTCTTTCCCCGCTCAGAGGGTGGTGGGAATCTGGAATTCACAGCCTGTAGGGATGTTGAGGCAGAAACCCTCATACCCAGGAGCCATGTGGCCCTGGCAGGACTCAAACTGAGGGAACAGGTTATTCCTTTGCATTGATAGCACTGTCAACAACACTTTCCATCATCGTGCTGATGATCGACAGCAAAAGAGTAAATGTTTGGATGGGATAGGTTGTGCTTTTTACAGGCATTTAATCTTATTCTCCATCTCCTTCTTATCCAAGGAAGCTCTTTTATTTGACCTAGCTTGTCCTTCAACTAGATGTATGTCGATTGCACCCAAACCATGCCCTCTTATGAGGGAACTTACTTTTGTAGTATATTTCTGCCCGCCAATCTTCAATGCTGTTTACGTGGCCCTGATCTGTTGGAATCATGGATGCCAACAGCAAAAGACTAAAGTCTCACTCACAATGGCACCAAGCTCTCCACATCTGCACTCCTGCCAATCTAAGGAACATAACATCTGACCTTGGTGGCTGAAGTGCATGAGGATGACACGAGCTGAATGAAGAGATTAGCCACTCATAAGTCAGACCACTATTCAATGACTCGACAAGGTAAAGAAGCCTAGGCTGCACTATGAGTGCAGAACATGTACAGACTCACAAAGGCATGCCTCAATTAAGCATGGGGACATCCAGGAATTGCAGAATACTACCCCCCGCCCCTGCATTTCACCTACATTAAAGGAGACAAAAACTGGGAAAATGATATTACAAACTGTGAATGTCATGTGCCCAGAGACATACCATCACAAGCTCCAAAACATAACCATTTTTGAAGCACTGCTGTGTCCCAACATAAGATTGGCTACACTCCCATTTGTACTGGCACAGATGTTTGAATTACAGTTAAACTGTTGCACTGTCTGGAAGACCGAAGCCATTAAGAAACTTGAGCCAAGTATTCATTGCATGAGGAAGCATTTCATCAGCAACCTCGATTCAAAACTATTCTCCTCCCCAAAATCCAAACATAACCCCTGTAACAGCTGCATTCACAGCCCAGCTTGGTTGTGTCACTTATTAATTGCTATCCCCTACCCAAATTTGGAACACGTGAATGAACGATGGCTAGGGGTTGGCCAAATTTGCCAGAATAATTTCAATCACACAAAAAGCCCAAGGGGACGTGGGGAGAAGAAACCAAAGTCCATCACAGCACATGCTATACTTGCAGCAGTCTAAGCACATCAAGATCCAAACTGACCTTACAACATTAACTACCTAACCTAAAATTCTATTTTTGGGGCAGAAACAGAACTGGATAAACAAATAAAAGCAAATGTCAAAAATAAAAACACAAAATACTGGAAAATCTCTGGTCAGACAGCATCTTTACAGAGAATCAGAGGGAGCATTTCCAGTCCAACATGACTCCTGTAAAGAAGTTTGCTAACTAAAATGATCCTAGTTATTCCTGATCTGTTTCCATTCTCAAACCAATCTCAAGCCCAAGAGCCCTGACACAGTCCAATAACCACTTGCATGGCGCTTTATCAAACACCATTCAAAAATCAAATACAATGCATCTACCGGTTTCTCCTTGTCTGCTCTGCTACTTTGAACTTTAATCCACTAAGATTCACCAAATATAATTTCCTTTCATAAGTGTGATTGGACGCAGGGTACCATATGAGAAAAAGTGCCCTGTACTATGTGTCTGATAATTGACTAACTAATTTGTTTATTATTACAATTTTTTTCCTCTGCATTACACTTCGTAATTCTATCCATTGAGGCCACAAACCAGCAGACTAATCAATTTTTAAATCAAATAGTTTCTTCAGCATTGTTCCTTCCTTAAATGCTAATTTCTCCAAGTTCCTCATTCTTGCTGTACATTTGGTTCCCAATGATTTCCAGAATGTATTTTGCTCTTCTACAGTCCAAGTAGAAATGAAGTACTCATTAGATGTCTCTGCTATTTCTTTATTCTTCACTGCAATCATTCCTGTCTCTAAGGTCAGGCATCAACAGGATACTGCAGGTAATGATGGAGGAGCCTCAGCCCTGGACTTTGAACATGTACAAAGAACTTGCTACTTCTGTGAATGAGAACAAAAACTGCACAGTGGATGGGCAAACTGAATGGGGCACCTCACAAAAACATGTGAAGAAAGTGGAAAGGAACGTGGTAGCAACCTGGAGTCAGGGGATAAATACAGAACAGGAAGTTCTGAAGGGCATGTTGCCTACTGAGTGCAAATATTGCTTTGTGGCTGGAGATAAACTTGAAATATGAGGGGATGGATCCATGGACAGCACAGAAACCACAACATAGACAGAATTAACAAGTATGTTGAGGGAGTTGATGGGTTAAAGTTCAAATTATACACTAGAATCACAAAGGTGATAACCACTGAATTGTGATCTGAGCCGAGAACCAAATGGATTAGAAAATTAGTTGGGTACCTCAAAGTTCAAGATGGTTATGAGATTAAAAGATGAAGCGAACAAGGAAGAATAGGAAGACTGAAGATTGTGAGTGTCAGAAACCAAAGGACAATGTAGAATTTGATAAAATTTGAATGATGCAGGCATTTTACCCCTTTAAGAGATTTTGCTAACATATTAAAAGGAGAGTAGCTAAATTAAATGTTGGCAGCATAGCTAGAGACTGGAGAAATGGAGAATAAGGAAATGAGCGAGATGCTGAACAAGTATTTTTGTCGGTCTTCATTGTGGAAAACAGATTACATACCCGAAATAGATGGCAATGAAGGAATTAATAACATTGAGGAGCCCACAGTAACTAATATCAATGAAGAAAAAAAATGAAGCGACTTAAGGGACTAACGTCTGGGGCAAAACTCCACCTGCTACAGAGATGGCTGTGCTAGTTCTGATTTTCCAAAATAATCAATGTTCTATAAGGATTCCAGTGAATTGGAAGTTAGCAAATGTAATACCACCATTCAAGGAAAGAAAGAGACAAAACAGCTGTCAGACAAACTAGCTGCCTATCAAGCGATTTGCTGGAATCTGGAGGTCTTAACAGCTTTACTTCAAAAATCAGATAATCAGACAACAGCAACACTGTTATAACAGTGAAATCATACTGGGCAAATCTAAATCCAGTTTAGATTTCCAAAAGACATGGAATAAAGTAATACATTGAAGGATGGTGCATCAGATAAGGGCTTACGGAATTGGGAGAATATACACTGTCATGGTTCGCAAACACTCATTGTCCAGGCCATTTTTCTGAGCAGAAACTCAACATCTGCATAATTTTGGTTCAGTACTAAAGGAGCATAAATATTGAAGGCACAATATTTGGATAAGTCAAACAATATTCATTACTGCTTTATGCTTGCTCAATCGTGTCTCAGGTAAATATTTACACCTAGTGTTTCCCAGCTCTCACACATGTAGTTAAGCATGGTACACAGCAGAAAATTCCCAAACATAGAAGTGACTCAAGCATTCCAGACTAGAGAGGTGCATCAACAAAGTTATTAGAGGAAAGAATAAGAATAAATAAGGCATGTAAGTTTGCAAGCTATGGTTTCTGGAGTGTCACAACGATCTATGTTTGGGTTTTAGCTATTGAAAGTCTGAATAGTAGAGTGCAATGTAATAAAAACAAAAAATGCTGGAAATACTCACAGGTTAGGCTGTATCTAGGGAGAATTAATAGTTCACTTTTCCAGTCCATGAGATTTCATCCGAAACTTGCACAGAATAACCCAGCCACATTTGCACACAACAAAAAGCTAGAGGGAATATAAACTGTGAGGAGGACACAAAAAAAGGCCACAAAGATATCGACAGGTTCAGTGAGTGAGCAACAAGCTGGCAGATAAATACAAAGTGGGAAAGTGTGAGGTGATTCACAAGGCACAATATTTGATTTTCAGAGATACTTGGACATGACTGCATAAAGAACATCTGTTATCTCTGCAGCAATTCTCCTAAAACATCAGTGGAGTTATGTCCCTTAGTCCCATTAAGTTGCTACATATTTTTACTTGGTTGATATTAACTGCCTTACATTCCTCAGTGTTAATAGTTTCTTGATTGCCATCTATTTCTGGTGTGTAATTTATCTACCATTATGAAGACAGAAACTATTTGTTCAGCATCTCTCATTTCCTCAATCCCCATGATTTTCCCAATCTCCATCTAAGTTACCGATATTTCATAGAATCCCTACAGTGTGGAAACAGGCCTGTCGGACCAAGTCCACCCAGACCCATTCCCCTATAACCCACTGAATTTACACATCCCTGAACATGATGGGCAATTTAGCATGGACAATCCACCTAACCCTCTCATCTTTGGACTGTGGGAGGAAACCGGAGTACCCGGAGGAAACCCATGCAGACACGGGGAGAACGTGCAAACTCCACACAGACAGTCGCCGGAGGGTGGAATCGAACCCGAGTCTCTGGCGTTGTGAGGCAGCAGTGCTGACCACTGAGCCACCATGTCGCCAATACCGTGGCAGGATTTGAACCTGGACCCCCAGAACATTTCTGGGTCTCTAGATTAACAGTCTAGCAATAATACCACTAGGCCACTGCCTCCCCGTACTCTAGCTACTCTCCTTTTTATTTATTTGTAAAATCTCTTAACAGGAAAAATGCCTGCATCATACCCATTTTATCAATTTCCTTGTTGTCCTTCGTAGATTTCTATCACACTCCCAATCTTCAGTCTTCCTACTCATCTTTGTCATATTATTAGCCTCATCTTTTAATTTCATACTATCCTTAACTTTGGTCTATTCATTTAATTTTCTAATGATTGGTTTAAAGCTTAGATCACAACACAGTGCCCTTGTGATTTCTGTTTTTAGTTTGGACTTTGATGTTCACAAAGTTCAGGGTTAACGTATCAATATTGATTATAATTAACTGGCATAAAACCCTTGAGATTTTTTCAAAATGGATTCTAAAAAACTTGAACAAGATTCAAAATGAGTGACTGTGGAATTGTTCTCCCTCTGAATTCTGATAGAAGGCATGCAACAAGATGTCGCATTCACATACACTGACCCAAGCTGGAATGTGCTTAGTACAACTTGTTAGAATATTCACACAGTATGTGTATTTCAATATTTGAAACAGATCACAGTCCAACTTCTAACACCTCCAACTGGCAAAGTAATCACTCAGTCACCTCCTTTCCCCCCACCAATTAATCCAGTTCCAAACCCAACTGAAGCTTCACTCAGGTAATTTCCCAATGTGCATCAACTCTAATCTTCACTGTCTAATCATTTGATCCACAAGCCAAAAATTATTGTAAGCAAACTCTAACCTCTATTGATACTGACTGACCTGCACATTTCTAGCAGTTAGTATTGCAATAGCACTATCTGGATGACTTATTTCAGCCAATATATTAGAATTAAATCATAAATGCCATGATCCCACCTAATGGGATAACAACTCGAGGGACTAAATGCCCTATTCCTGTTTTAGCGAAACCAATTTAAATGTTTTTATAAATACAAACTCAACGTCCCACATTCCTCTTCCAGCATGCATCACTGTTGGCTGTCCCTTGGTGAAGAATGATGATTACTGAGTATTGAGATTGGGTCGTGGGTCCAACAAGCACAAGATTCTTCCTCCAGAATTAGAAACTGCATGATCTAGTCCAAATTCTCTCAAGCCCAGAGCAATTTAAAAAGTCAGCCAATTAAAAACAACCTAGATCAAATTTAATTTCTTAATATTTCTGTTTGAAATATGACCTTCAAAGAAAGATGAGGATACAAACTTTTAAGAAAGAAAATCAGTTACCATGAGAAATACAAGGCAATGATTTCAATTTCCGAGTCTACCACTATACAAAGTCACCAATAAAGTCAACATTAAGTGACCAGAATTAAAGGAAGATCAATCAGGCTGACCAGAAACCCTTTACAAATTATCCCCAAGTTCTCTTCTTAAATTGCCAGATAGCCAATTGATTGAATTTTAAGTTCCTTGAACTGCAAAGAGAGTTGGAATCACTCTTGTTTGGCTTGGACTGGCCATATCAATTGTGAGACTACTGATGTGGCATTAGTTCGATAACTCAGTTACAGTCTGAATTGCTTGAAAAGCAGGGTACAAAACTGTGGACTCTTGCTTCAATACCAACTCTCAAAACTGAAGAAAAAAAAAGTTAGGAAATGACTAGGCAGTTTCTAATGGAAGGTACACATTGGCTACCTTGACTGTAACTGCAGAACTCTTTCAGAAAAACTCCAGATTAGATCTTACATGACCTTCTTGGAAAGAGGTGTAATTGCCGGCCATAAGTCCATACTTCCAGTTCCAAAAACTGTCCTGGTTATCATAGATTGACAACAGACACTTTCAGCTTTTAAGGGATAGGCATGATGAATCTTCAATTTGCAATCAGCCTCTCTACAATAATCATCCTAAAGCTGTCTACAGTTCACCTTCAGTGGATTGTCACTTCTTTCCTTGTTACTGTTCCCACTGAAGACAGACCCAGCAATACACATTCTCTCTCACAACAGGCTCTTCAAAGCATGACAACACAAAATCAGTTAGCATTCAACATCCAACCTGCAACAGTGAACCTTTACAGGGCAAAAGTTTCTCTCTTTTATTCTTTATTCATTAATGGGATGAGGGCTGGCTAGGCAGCATTATTGCCTAGAGGCAGTTAAGAGTCAAACACATTACTGTGGGTCTGGAGTCACATGTAGGCCAGACCAGGTAAGGATGGCAGTTTCCTTCCCTATGAGACATCAGTGAACCAGATGGGTTTTTCTCACAATTAACAATGGATTAATGGTCGTCATTAGATTCTTGATTCCAGATATTTACTGAATTTAAATTCCACTATCTGCCACGGCAGGATTTGAACCCAGGTCCCCAGAACATTACTGGGGTCTCTGGATTAACAGTCCAGCGATAATACGACTAGGCCATCAACTAAAAAAAACCAAAACAACTGCGGATGCTGTAAATCAGGAACAAAAACAAAGTTGCTGGAAAAGCTCAGCAGGTCTGGCAGCA
>NC_063355.1:3273899-3285299 GCF_021869965.1 Rhincodon typus
GTGAGGACGAGGGGGATTCTTTTTTGGTTCTTATTGCGTGGACGGGGTGTGAGGGATGAGTTGCGGGAGATGTGGGAGACACGGTTGAGGGCGTTCTCGACCACTGGGGTGGGGGGATGTTACGGTCCTTGAAAAACGAGGACAACTGAGATGTGTTTCCTGTGCTGTTTCTTCTGGACAACATTAAAGAGCGTCCTCCTGAAGGTGTCATCTGCTGAGCTGGCTAATGTGTAACCGGAACTGTCCAGGAACCAACGTTGTTCAGCTCAGGATCAGTGTAAGGTTGATCATTAACCTACTGTTACTTTAGTAAGTCTCAAAGCAGTTATCTCAACTCATGCTGTCAATTGTTGATGTGAAACTCGCTATGTTTCATGTGGGACATATCGATGCCTGCTCAGCACATGATGATGTGCTAAGAATACTACCTCTTCTTATCATTCACTGGAACCAATTAGTTCTCAAAAGGAGGCACTGGATTCACATCAAGATACTGAAAGGGATACTCCAATCTTACTGTTTATTTGACACTGAAGTTCAACCCCATACCTGCTGCATCACAAAGTGCTTATTTTCACTGTAATATTGCTTGTCTCCACCTGTACCTCAGCCCAGGAAATGTTGAAATCTTCATCCATGACTTTGTCATTCTATTTCAACTATTCCAATGTTCTCCTCGCCTGTCTTCCATCCTTGCACCCTCTTTAAATTTGAGCTCAGCTAAAGCTTTGTTGCCTATATCCTAACTCACGCCCAGTTCCATTCACCTATTATCCCTCTACTCACTGTCCTATAATGGGTTCCAAGCTACCAGATGTCCAGTTCTAACATGCACACTTTTGTGTTCGGATCTCTCCATGTTTTTGTAATCTTCTATCTGCCATGTTCTTGAGCATTCGTTAAGCCTCCTAAAACCGTCCTGAAGCTGCACTTCATTGCATAAGAGTACAGTAGAAATCGGGAACTGTCTTCCCCTAAATGTAGATCATCGATCAACTGAAGTCTTAGATTGATAATTTTTTGTTTGGTAAGGGGTTCAAAGAATATGGAACCAAAGTGGGTAAGTGGAATTGAGAAGAAAGTAAAATTCACCTAGTGTCCATTCCTCATCATTATTCCTGGCTATTGACAGGTAGCACATTGGTTAAGATCAGGGATCAGGCTTACCCTTCTTTAATCTCATGCGAGAAAAATGTTGGCGATACCAAGGGCTGGTGGCAACTATGGAATTGTATTGTGAAGGTTATTACCAGAAGAAGAAAATCTAACTCGGCTAATTGTTCAAATTATTGTAAACACTTTACTGGTTTAAGCTGTTTTTGTTGGAAGGTGACAGAGTTAGTACTAGTCACTTTATTTTCAACTACCTTTCATAAATGATCGTGCAACCATACAATAATGTTTCACATTCACTAGCAATGACAGTTCAAGTGATTGTTAAGAGCTGCCACGTCCCCAAATATTTCCTTGAGGATGGTAACTTGGAGAGTAACGCTCAGTTTCAGTGACACAAAGACCAAACACACTGATGTCATAAATGTTGGAGTTTGTGTCCAAATTAAATAAAATTAGATTTGATGGTAGAAACAGATATTATAGTGTTATATCAAGGTGTAATGGTTTCTGTTTCCTTGTTATGGAGTTATACAGCACAAACTGACCCTTCGGTCCAACCAGTCCACGCCGACCGTAATCCCAAACAAAACTAGACCCACCTGCCTATGTTTGGCCCATATCCCTCAAAATATTTCTTCTTTGTGAACTTATCCAAATGTTTTTTTAAATGTAGTAACTGCATCCCCGTCTACCACTTCCTCTGGAGGTTCATTCCACACATGAACCACTCTCTCTGTGTGAAAAAAGTTGCCCCTCCTGTCTTTTTTTAAATATTTCCCCTCTCACCTTACAAACATGCCCCCTAGTCTTGAAATTCCCCACCCGAGGGAAAAGACACCTGCTATTTACCTTATCTGTACCCCTCATGATTTTATAAATCTCTAAGATTACCTGTCAACCTCCTATGCTCCAGTGAAAAATGAAGAAAAGCCCCAGCCTATCCTTTATAATTCAATCCTTCCACTATGTTTGAACTGTCACATCAGGGCTAAAAGATTGATTTGCATCTATATAGCATCTTTCATGGCCACAGAATACTTAAGTCCAGGACGAGCCATACCTCTAGCCACACTATTCCAGTCAGCTACAACACTGGCACCTACCCACCAATGTGTAGGATTGCCTAGGTATGTCCTGTTCACAAAGAGCAGGACAAAGTCTTTCCAGCCATTTACTGCCACATCAGTGTACCGTACCCTCCATTTGGAGCAAAAAACTGGAAAGGTTTGTCTACAGTGGTATGAAGCAGCACCTATGCAATAGTAACGTGCACACTGATGCTCAGTTTGGGCTCTGCCAGGGCCATAAAGCACCTATCTTCATTATAGCCTTGGTCTAAACGTAGACAAAAAAGCTGAATTTCAGATGGGAGATGGGATATCAAGGCAGCATTTAATTAAATGTGACATCAAGGAACCTTAAAAGTTTAAAATCAGTGGATTCAGGAGCAAAACTCTCTACTTATTGGGAGTCATAACCAGCACAAAAAAAGATGATTGTAGTTGTTGGAGGCTAATCATCACAACCAAAGGACATCATTGCATGAGAGACAGTAGGAACCTCAGATGCTGGAGTCAGAGATAACACAGCGTAGAGCTGGAGGAATACAGTAGGTCAGGCAGCATCAGAGGAACAGGAAAGTTGATGTTTCGGGTCGGGGCATTTCTAACATCATTGCATGAGTTCCTTAAGGTGGTGGTCTTGGATGGTGTCCCAGCCCCAACCACCTCCAGTTGCTTCATCAGTGGATCACCCCCCAATCGTAGGATGAGAAATAGGAGTGTTTGCTGATGTCTGCACAATGTTCAGTAGCATTTAACCAAATAAAAACAAAGAACTGTGGATGCGAGAAATCAAGAAAAAAAGCAGAAATTGCTAGGGAAACCTCAGTAGGTCCAGTAGTACAGAACCTTGTGAAGAAGGGTCACTGGACCCAAAATATAACCCTGCTTTCTCTCCACAGATGTTTTTGATTTTGGTTCAGAAGCATTTGCTACTGTTGGATTATGGAACCAGTTTATGCCAATATCAGCAAGATCTGTACAACATTCAGGCTTGGCCTGATAATTGGATAGGCAAATAATATTTGTGTCACAAAAATGCCAGGCAATGATTACCAGCAAAAAAAGACATAACCTAATCTTCTCTCCTTGAGAAGAGAAGGGTTGGGGGGGATTACCATTGACCAGAAACTTATCTGGACCAGCCAAATGAACATTGTAGCCAAAGGCTAGCAATTCTGCAGCAAGGAACTTGCCTACTTACTCCTCAAAGTCTGTGTGCTATCTACAAGGAGCAATTAAGGAGTATGGTGGAATACTGTCTCTTTACCTGGATGATTGCAGCTCCAACAACATACAAGACATGTTGAGACACACACACACACGTGCCCCCACCCCCCCCCTCCGAACAAAGTAGCCTATTTAATTGTTACCCCAACTACCACCTTCAACATCAGTCCCTCAGCCATTGACATACAGTGGCAGCAGTGTGTACCAGCTACAAGATGCAGCCATTTGCCCAAGCTCCTTTGACAGCAACTTCCAAACCAATGACCTATACCACCTACAAGTGCAAGTATAGCAGGCGTGTGGGAACAGAACTTTCAAGCTCCCCTCCCAATACTTCCACCATCCTGGCTTGGAATAAAATGACTGTTGCTTTATTATTGCTGGTTGGAAGCAGTGAAGCTCCCTCGCCTAACAGCACTGTGGGTGTGATTAGCCCCTGCAGCAGTTCACAAAAGTGGCTTCACAAGCAAATTCTCAAAGGCTGCCAGTGTTGGACAACAAACCCTAGCCTCACCAACAAAGCTCACATCCTATGAACGACTTCAGAGAAAGGAATGACTGAAGTGTCAACCTAAGTTATGTGCTTAAGTCTCTGAAATGGGACTTTTAACCCGCAAATCATTGGAGGTGCATTTCTTTAACTAATGTCCTTAGCAGTTGGAATGGTTTTCTGGACAACCAACAGGCCAGCCTAGACTGGGTGTGATGCAGTGTAAAAGAAATAATTGATCATGTAGTTGTGAGAGACCCCTTGGGGATGAGTGACTATAATAGGATGGAATTCTTCATCAAGATGGAGAGTGAGGTAGCTGATTCTCTGGGTCCTGAATCTTAATAAGGGAATCTACGATGGTGTGAGTTGGCTATGACGGATAGGGAAATGTTACTGAAAGGAATGGCAGTCATTAGGCAATGGCAGATATTCAAACAGCAAATGAGTGGATTACAAAAATTGTTTATTCCTGTCTGGTACAACAGAGCAAAGAGAACAGTGGCCACACCACAGCTTACGAGGGAAATTAGTGATAGTATTAGATGTAAAAAAGAGGCATACAAATTGCAAAAGAAAAGCTGAGGGGTGACCTTTATAGAGGTTTATAAAATGATGAAGCTCATAGATAGGATGAATAGCAAAAGTCTTTTCTTGGGGTATGGGAGTCCAAAACTAGAGGGCATAGGTTTATGTTGAGAGGGGTAAGATTTAAAATGGACCTAAGGGACACTTTTTCAAACCGAGGGTGGTGCATGTATAGAATGAGCTGCCAGATGAAGTGGAAGAGGCGCGTACAATTAAAACATTTGAAAGACATTTGGACAGGTATGTGAATAGGAACAGTTTAGAAAGGTATAGGCCAAATGCAAGTAAATGGGACTAGTTTAGTTTAAGAAACCTGGTTGGCATGGACGAGTTGGACCAGAAAGGGTTTATTTCTATGCTGTGGCTCTTTGACCCTATTAGACCTGAGGATTGGGAACAGTTTAGAAGTCAGCAAAGGAAGACTAAGGGATTGGTTAAGAAAGAGTTTTAGAAAATAGAATAAAATTAGAAAATAGAATAAGCTTGCAGAGAACATAGAACTGATTGAAAAACATGTTTCCATAGGTATGTAAACAGAAAAAGATTGATGAAAACTAATGTAAGTGCCTTACAGTCAGAAACAGGGAATTTATAAAGGGGAGCAAAGAAATAGATGACAAACTAAATTCATTGTTCTGTTCTGTCCTCACAAAGGAACACACGAATAACATACCAAAAGTGATGGGGAACATAGGGTTCAGTGAGAGGGTGGCACTGAAACAAATCAGTATTAGAGATGTTGGAAATATTGATGGGATTGAAGGCGGATAAATCCCTAGGGCCTGATAATCTACACCCCAGAGTATTTAAGGAAGTGGCTGTACGAATAGTGAATGCATTGGTGGTGATCTTCCAGGATTCTATAGGCTTTGAAACAGTTCCTACAGAATGGAGAGTAGCTAATGTAACCCCATTATTTGAAAAGGCAGGTAGAGAGAAAAAAGGGAATCAGAGAGCAGTGATCTAATGTTGGTAATGAGGAAGATGCAAGAGTCCAATACCAAGCATTTTATAACAGGGCACTCAGAAAGCAGTGATAGAATCAGACAGAGTCAGCATGGATTAACAAAAGAAAAATCATGCTTGAAAATCTACTGCAATTCTTTGAGGATGTAACTATTTTATACTTAAGATGGTTTCTGTTTAATTTAGGTTTTTGTACTTAAGATGGTGTCAGAGAATGATAACTTTGTAAACTTTTCACTGTACTCCTGTACTTCTGTCCTTGAGTACACGTGACAATAAAACGCAGTCCAGTTCAATTCAATTCAGTTCAATAGCAGAATTGATCAGGGGAGCCAGTGGATGTGGTTTATTTGGACTTTCAGAAGGATCTCGAAAAAGTTCCACATGAGAGATTAATGTACAAAATTATGGGATTGAGGTGGACTGAAAATTGGTTAGCTGACATGAAACAAAAAGGAGGAATAAATTGGTCTTTTTCTGATGACATGCAGTAACCAGCAGGTATTGCAGGTGGCAGTGCCAACTATTCACAGAGTAGGTTAATGATTTAGATGAGGGAACAAAGTGTAATGTCTCCAAATCTGCAGATGACACAAAACTGGTTGGGAGGGTGAGCTGTGAAGAGGATGCAGAGATGTTGCAGTATGATTTGGACAGGCTGAATGAGCGGGCAGTTGAATTGAATTAGGGTTTTATTGTCACGCTTGGTAGTTGCAGTAAAATGTGGGTGAATGTCAAGTTATCCATTTCGGTTGTAAAAATAGGAAGGTAGAATATTAAGTGAATGGCCGTAAATTGAGAGAGGGAAATGTTCAACAAGACCTGGGTGTCCTCATGCACTAGTCACTGAAAGTAAGTGTGCAGGTGCAGCAGGCAGTAAATAGGCAAACTGTATGTTGGCCTTCATAGAGAGAGGATTCGAGTACAGGAACCAGGATAGCCTGCTACAATTACACAGGGCCTTGGTGAGGCCACACCTGGAGCATTGTGTACGGTTCTGGTCTCCTTATCTGAGGAAAGATGTTCTTGCTATGGAGGGAGTACAGCGAAGGTTTATCAAGTTGATCCCTGATGTATGAGGAAAGATTGAGTTGGTTAGCATTGTATTTATTGCTGCTTAGAAGAATGAGGGGGGATCTCACAGGAACCTATAAAATTTTAACAGGAGCGGACAGGTTAGGTGCAGGAAGGATGTTCCAGATGTTGGGGGAGTCCAGAACCAGGGGCCATAGTTTAAAGGATAAGGGGGTTTAGGACTGAGATGAAGAGAAATTTCTTCACCCAGAGAGTGGTAACCCTGTGGAATTCACTACAACAGAAACTAGTAGAGGCCTAAACATTGTGTTTTCAAGATGGAGGTAGATATAGCTCTTGTGGCTAAAGGGATCAAAGGATATGGGGGGAGGGTGGGGAATAGATTATTGAATTTGATGATCAGCCATGGTCATATTGATTGGCAGAACAGGCTAGAGGGATCAAATGGCCTACTCCTGCTCTTCCATGTTTCTGTGTTTATGCTTTGTTTAGCCTTGTACCTTAAGCTATGGCTCAGTTAGTAACACTCTTGCCTCTGAGGCAGAATATTGTAGGTTTTTGTCCTAATTCAGAATTTGAGCACAATAATCTTGACTAATTATGTAATGTAATGAGAAATTTCTGCACTGTTGGAGGAGCTGTCTCTTTAAATGCAATGTTAAACCTTAGTCCCAGATGCTGTCTTATAGTCTGGTACTGTTTTGTAGAAGGGCAGAGCTGGTTATCTCTTGTCCTAGCCAATAATTCTCCCTCGACCAACATCAGTAAGATTTATTTATTGATTGATTGATTGTCAGATATGTCTAGAAAGATACAGTGAAAAGTGTTTTGTTGCCACAATCTGGTGCCGTTTTGATTCACAAAAAGAATAAAAGGAAATTACATAAATAGAGTTCATCCTGTGTACAAAAGGTCTTCACACCCAGCTCCAGGGCTTCAAGGTCTTTGTAAGGTGTCCCGGACCTCAGGAAGTCCCTGCTCTGGGTACAGCAACGACAGCCCCACCATGAGTCCATACTTCAGGCATACCGCAGTGAGCAGTACCCGCTCCAGGCACTGCCACTGTTACAGCCACTGACCCACTGATCACCGCTGCCAATGACCTGCCAAGAGCTGACGCTTCAGTCTACACTCTGGGCACTGCCACCGTCACAGCTGACGCCTTACTGATACCGCTCTGGCTTCCCCACAACATCAGGATATGAAGGAAAGTAAAAAGAGAAAGAGAAGATGCAGTCTCCTGGAGTGGATGGGCTCAGGAGCCCAAACACTACCTACTGTGCTGGTGCCGCCATCTTGGAGATTTTTTGATCACTACCACATTGCTATTAATGTGTGCAAGTTGGCTGCCATGTTTCCTGTATCCCATAAATAACTGTACTTCAAAAATAATTAATTGAAAGGCATCTTTTTCTCATGCTGTTTATTTACGAGAGTATTGGTAACTGTGCAGTTTTACAGTGATTCAGTGAATTGTTGCCTGGTAATGCATTCTGCTTGGAGATCAGTTGGCCCTGGTCAAGAATCCTGTTGATCTGAGCCTGTGCCTTACAGTTGGCATTAACATCCCTGAACTAGGAGGGGAGGGATTCTCTGGTGAAGAGGCGTAACCTAATCCCTGCCTTGTGTCACCTGCCAGAAAGTATGAGTGTGAATGCTGGATCAAGACACATTTGAGCTTGCCAGCATTCACTGTCTGTGCTCCTGCTGAAGGATAGTCACCTGGTTAAGGTACCAGTGAGAGTGGGGCAGAAACTAATGAAGAAAAGACATAGAATGATACAGCAAAAAAAAATTTCAGTCCATCTTGCTTGTGCCAGCTTTTCCAAAGAGCCATTCAATCATTCCCCTTCCCGTGGCTTTTTAACCCTGTCCTTTTTTGATAGGTATATAATTTCCTTTAACTAGAAATACACACAAGCAGAAATTAATTCCCAGGCACAGTTGTTGTGCTGCTCTGTATTGTTTGAGACCCTTGTAGCTATAAAGACTATCCCAATATAATGGGCCGTTTGCTGATGATCTGATCCCAGCCTAATAGTGAGTTGCCTTACATTCTTAGCTCACTCTTAACTTTCCCTTGCTCCTTGGCTGTAAAAAGTGTGAGGTGAGGAGTGTTCAATGCAAATGTATGTTCTCACGAGCTCAAATCACGGTTCTTTTCAGGCCATGAGTAATCCTGTGGATTTTGGTGGCCCAATTCTGCTTGGTTCTCAAAAGACCGTCATATGTCATGGGATGTGGGCATCACTGGCAGAGCCAACATTTGTTGCCGAGCCATAGCTCTGTTTTCAGTGAGTGGCTTGCCAGGCCATTTCAGAGGACAGAACATTGCCAGGTCATTTCAGAAGATGTTTAAGAGCAGGGAGGTTATGCTGGAACTGTATTAAACTTCAGTTAGGCCACCGCTAGAGTATTGTGTGCAGTTCTGGAATCCACATTGCAGGAGGGATGTGATAGCACTGGACACAGTGCAGAGGAGATTTACCAGGATGTTAAATAAAAACCAAAAGATCTGCGGATGCTGTAAATCAGGAACAAAAACAAAGTTGCTGGAAAAGCTCAGCAGGTCTGGCAGCATCTGTGCAGGAGAAAACAGAGTTAACGTTTTGGGTTTGGTGACCCTTCCTCAGAACTCTGATGCTGCCAGACCTGCTGAGCTTTTCCAGCAACTTTGTTTTTGTTCCTGTTTTTTTACCAGGATGTTGCCTGGGCTGGAGAGTTTCACTTAAGAGAGACTGGACAGACTGGTGTTGCTTTCCTTAGAGGAGAGGATATTGAGAAGGGACATGATTGAGATGTATAAAATTATGAGAGGCATAGTAAGGCCAGAAAGTTTAGAGGAGATGTGAAGAAAAACATTTTCACCTGGAGTGGGTGGGAATATCGAACTCACTGCCTGTAAGGGTGGTGGAGGTGGAAGCCCTCATCACATTGAAGAAGTATTTAGATGTGCACTGGTGATGCCAAGGCATACAAGGCTATGGATCAAGTGCTGAAAAATGGAATGAGAATGGTTAAGCACTTGGTTTTGATCAGCACAGACTTGATGGTCTTTTTTAGTGCTGTAGATCTCTATGGCAGTTAGCAGTAATCACATTGCTATGGGTCTGGAGTCACAACCAAGTAAGGTAGATTTCCTTCCTTAAAGGGCAGTAGTGAGCTAGATAAGATTTTGATGGTAATTTGAGGTCACCATTACTGAAACTAGTTTTCTGTCTCAGATTTTATTATTTAGGTTTAATTTCCACAAGCTCTGTGCTGGGGTTTGAACATGTGTACCTAATAGGGCTTTCCTGGGCCTCTGGATCATTAGTGTACTCACATTATCATTGCAGCACCATCTGCCCACAATTGTGAAGAGTCTCCTGGGATGGGTTTTCATGCAGGGCTCTGAGTGCTAATGGTCTGTCTTTGTTTGTTTCAGATTCCTGAAGTAATCGATTTCTGCTGTGACTTCCTCGTGTCCTGGATTGATGATGATAACATTATTGAGCTGTACAAGCTGGCTGAGCATTATAGTCTGACCCAACTGAGCAACAAGATTGACTTATACATCCTCCAAAACTTTCTGACCATCAGCAAGACTGTGACCTATCGCCGGCTGCCCCTAGCCAAGGTGCAGAGCCTGCTGAGCAGTGATAAGTTGCATGCCAGCTCTGAGAATGAGGTCTACGAGGCTGCTTTACTTTACCACTATAGCCAGGAGGAGATTGACAAGGACCAGGTCTCTTTGCATGACCCACCAAAGCTCCTGGAGATGGTCCGCTTTGCACTGATTGAACAGCACACCTTCCAGAAACTGTACAATCGGCTGAGTCCCTGTCCTCTCAAGGAGGTCTTGGCAGATGCCCTGGCCTACCACCAGAATGAAATCCTGCAGCCTGTACTGCAGACTCCTCAGACGCAGCTGAGGTCAGAGTTCCGTTGTGTGGTAGGATTTGGAGGAATGTACTCTTCCCAGGACGAAGACTTGAGTGATGAGGTCAAGTTTCTGAACCCGTTGACCCAGGAATGGCGAACCCTGACTCAGGCACAGATGCCAAAGATGTCAAACCAGGGCATTGCTGTTTTAAATAACTTTGCTTACCTGGTGGGTGGAGACAACAATACTTCTGGGTACAGAGCAGAGGTGAGCTGCTGGAGGTATGCCATTTTTCCTTTCTTAGTTTATATTTGACAAGATAAACTGAGGGATAAAAGAATTAACTCTATAAAATTGTAATTATTCACTATTCTGTAGCAATAATAATGTTGATTTTCTTTCCCTCAGAGATGTGTGACTTTGGAACTTTCTGCTAGAGGAGGTGGTGGACATGGGGATCATTGAATATTTTTAAGGCCAATGCAGATAGATTCTTGTTAGGCACAGGAATGAAAGGTTTTTGGCGGTATGTGGGAAAGTAAAATACAATCATTTGACAGATCAGCATGTTCTTAATAAATGCACTAAATGGCCTACTTCTGCTTCAAAAACATATGTCACAAGGAATGATAATACCCTCCGTGCTCCCATTTACTCTAATTCCACTCACCTTCTCAGAGAAGGAACACTTGGGGAAGAGAGCGGTGAATCTGATGAGTATTCTTACCTAAGTTTTTCATGTGTGAAGGTCTTTGTTTCTGAACATGACCTCCACACTTCTAACTTGTACGGAGTGATCCAGGATGTTGGTGAGGGGCATCAATCTGGGCTTATCCCCAACTATTTTGGCTCCACTAGCAAGAGAGATGATTGTATTTTCATAAATCTATTGTTATTTTTGTAACCATCTCCTTCAGTTATTTTCATCTGCTGTTTGTTGGTCCATTTCTTAATGCACGAAACATTCCCAAAAATAAAGGAAGAAAGGAGCCTGCTCCTGATTCCTCTCTCTATCACAGGGAGTGCGGTGTGTGTACACTGACCCCAAT
>NC_063355.1:3286327-3294575 GCF_021869965.1 Rhincodon typus
TGTGTGTGTGTGTGTGAGTGTATGTGTGCGTGTGAGTGTTTGTGTGTGAGTGTGTTTGTGTGTGTGTGTTGGGGTGTGTGTGCCTGTGTGTGTGAGTGTGTGTTTATGAATGTGTGAGTGTGTGTGTGTGTGTGAGTGTGTTTGTGTGTCTGTGTGTGTGTGTGTGTCTGTGTGTGTGTGTATGTGAGTGTATGTGTGTGTGTCTGTGTGTGTGAGTGTATGTGTGTGTGTCTGTGTGTGTGTGTGTGTGTGTATACGTGTGTGAGTGTGTGTCTGTGTGTGAGTGTGTACATGTGTGAGTGTGTGTGTGTGTGGATTCCAGTGTCTAGCCAGAGAGGCCTGAAATGACATTGGAGGAATATTCATGGCCCTGTTGTCTGTATGAGGAGAGGGGGATCACAAGGACTGAGCCTGGCCTCAGGCTGTGCTTCAGTTACACATCAAGCAGGGGCTCATTTACAATGCCTCCCCTGAATTCCTGGTGTCAGTCAACAGAACTGAGCCAGTCTTTGTAAATCACTGAAACTCCCTCTTTGAATCAGACCCTCCCGTCCTCACGATGTCTCCTGCCATGGTTGGGGGGGGGGGGGGTGGTGTAGTGCTGTCCTCCTTCCTGTCACCCCACCCAGGGTTTAATCCGAGGAGCTGGAGAACATTGCGGCTCTCAGGGACTCTCTCCCCAAGCTCCTCAAAGAGTACAGGCTTCAAAACATTACTGCCTTCTCCATGTAACTCAGAATGTCTTCATTCGGTCACACCATCACAGCATATGCTCAATACTGTCCACTCTAATACTTTGTTTCACAACATTTTAGGTGAGTTTTATTTCAATGTAAAATTAATCCCAGCTTTTCATCCAGAAAATGTACTCTGCCCCTGAATTTTTTGAATCTGTGTTGGCATTGCTGGGTGGCCAGCATTTATTGCCCGTCCCTCGTTGCCCTTGAGAAGGTGGTGGTGAACGGCCTTCTTGAACCTCTGCAGGTCGTCCTGCTGTAGATTGACCCTCAATGCCATTAGGGAAGGAATTTGCGGATTTTGACCCAGTGACAGTGAAGGAACAGCGTTATATTTCCATGTCAAGATAGTGAGTAGCCTAGAGGGATCTTTGGTGAGTTTCTGCAGTGAATCTTGTAGATAGTACACACTGCTGCTACTGAGTGTCGGTGGTGGAGGGAGTGGATGTATGTGGATGTGGTGCCAATCAAGCGGCTGCTTTGTCCTGGATGGTGTCAAACTTCTTGAGTGTTGTTGGGGCTGCACCCATCCAGGCAAGTGGGGAGTATTCCATCACGCGCCTGAATAGAATGGATCATTCCCAACCCGAAACATCAGCTTTCCTGCTCCTCTGATGCTGCCTGGCCTGTTCATCCAGCTCTACACCGTGTTATCTCTGACTCCAGCATCGGCAGTTCTTACTATCTCAGAATAGAATAGAAATTTATTGTCAGGTGTACTTTTACATGAAAAATACTGTAAAAGGTTTTATAATCCGCCCCATCGCTGACAGAAGTCACACATATTAATGAACAAAAGTAAAATTAAGACAAAGTCCATCATAGTTCAGTTACCGTCTCCTGGGCTCAGGGAAAGCCAATTAAGGAAGGACGGAATACCCTGAAGATGAAATCAGGAAGAGACCATCATGCCAGGCCATTGGATACTGGGCCATAAGCCTTTGCCAAGGAAGACCACTGTGCCAGGCTGAGACCAACATTTCTGGTCAAGACTGCCCAGTAGGGCGCTAGTGTTTTACTCATGGGATAACAAGGTTGGAGCTGGATGAACACAGCAGGCCAAGCAGCATCAGAGGAGCAGGAAGGCTGACGTTTCGGGTCTAGACCCTTCTTCAGAAATGGGGGAGGGGAAGGGGGTTCTGAAATAAATAGAGAGAGAGGGGGAGGCGGATAGAAGATGGATAGAGGAGAAGATAGGTGGAGAGGAAACAAACAGGTCAAAGAGGCGGGGATGGAGCCAGTAACGTGGGTGTAGGTGGGGAGTTAGGGAGGGGATAGGTCAGTCCAGGGAGGACGGACAGGTCAAGGGGGCGGGATGAGGTTAGTGGGTAGGAGATGGGGGTGGGGCTTGAGGTGGTAGGAATGGTTAGGGAGGCAGGGACGAGCTGGGCTGGTTTTGGGATGCGGTAGGGGGAGGGGAGATTTTGAAGCTTGTGAAGTCCACATTGATACCATTGGGCTGCAGGGTTCCCAAGCGGAATATGAGTTGCTGCAGTTCCTACTATCTCTTTTACTCATGGGATCTTTTTAATCCTGTAATTGCTCCCTCCCAGTTGGATCTCCATCTCCATTTTCCTTTTTCTTTATTTCTTTATTTTTCTGCCTTTATATTCCATGTTTTGGTTTTATTCTTCGGCATTTTAAGATGGCTGCCAGAAAATGGCAGCAATATACAACACTTCTCACTGTATCTTGTAACAAAGTACATGTAACAATAAATAAATAAATCAAATCGAATAAATCCCGATGCTCCGATCTCTGCGGCCAATCCTGATCCACCCCACAGCCTCGCTAACCAATCATTGGTCCAGTCTTTAGCAAGGCAGTTGGGTGGCCAATCAGAGAGTGAGCCAAATCTCAGAAATCTGATTGGATGATTCTTGCCTGTTGCCCATAGTCCTGTGTCCGATGAATGTATTTGAAGAACGGTAAAATAATCGAGCAGATTTTTTAATGATTTCCTGATCTCCCTCCCGAATCATAGATTCATAGAATCATAGGGATGTACAGCATAGAAACAGACCCATCGGTCCAACTCGTCCAGGCTGACCAGATATCCTAAATAAACCTAGTCCCATTTGTCAGCATTTGGCCCATATCCCTCTAAACCCTTCCTATTCATATACCCATCCAGATGCCTTTTAAATGTTGTAATTGCACCAGCCTCCACCACTTCCTCTGGCAGCTCATTCCATACACACACCACCCTCTGTGTGAAAAAGTTGCCCCTTAGGTCCCTTTTAAATCTTTCCCCTATCACCTTAAACCTATGCCCTCCAGTTTTGGTCTCCCCACCTGGGGAAAAGACCTTGCCTATTCACCCTATCCATGCCCCTCATGATTTTATAAACCTTTATAAGGTCACCCCTCAGCCTCCGACACTCCAGGGAAAATAGCCCCAGCCTATTCAGCCTCTCCCTATAGTTCGAGACCTCTAACCCTGGCAACATCCTTGTAAATCTTTTCTGAACTGTTCAAAGTTTCACAACATCCTTCCAATAGAGACCAGAATTGCATGTAATATTCCAAAAATGGCCTAACCAATGTCCTATACAGCCGCAACATGACGTCCCAACTCCTGTACTCCATGCACTGACCAATAAAGGCAAACATATCAAACACCTCCTTCACTAACCTGTCTACCTGCAACTGCAGTTTCAAGGAACTATGAACCTGCACTCTGAGGTCTCTTCGTTCTGCAACACTCCCCAGAACCTTACCATTAAGTGTATAAGTCCTGCCCTGATTTGCCGTTCCAAAATGCAACACCTTATCTAAATTAAACTCCATCTGCCACTCCTCAGCTCATTGGTCCATCTGATCAAGGTCCCCTTGTACTTTGAGATAACCTTTCTCGCTATCCACTACACCTCCAATTTTAGTGTAACATAGATATCAAAACATGGAAGATCCTCATTTAGAAGAAACTGACCTGGAGGAAGTTCCTGTATGAAGGAACACAATTTTTTTGAGAACATCATGTCAAGAGGAAGTACAGTAAAAGGCAGCAGAGAAACAAATCCGGAGATCTCAAGGCCAAAGTCCAATTCCCGGAAACAGCTGCCCAATGTTTGGTGGGAGATGTGTCTCTAGGATTGGTCCCATCATCTCCACAAGGACACCCTGGACCAGTGACATGGGATTTCCGAGCTGGATACCCACACTCATTAGCGACTGATTGCTGACCTATTAGTGATAGGCAGCATGGCTTTGTGCGGGCAAGGTTGTGGCTCACAAACTTGAATACGTTTTTTCAGGGAGAGATAAAGCTGATTGATGAGGGCAGGGCGGTGGATACTGTCTACATGGGCTTTAGGAAGGTCTTTGACAAGGTCCCTCGGGGCAGGCTGATGCAGAAGGTGAAGTTATATGGGATCCACAGTGAGCTGGTAAGATGGATACAGGAACTGGCTTGGTTACAGAAGACAGAGAGTAGCAGTGGGAGGGTGGCTTTCTGACTGGAGATCTGTGGCCAGTGGTGTTCCACAGGTTGTTAGTTTAGAATGGCATCATGAGTCAGCACAGACTTGGTGGGCTGAAGGGCCTGTTCCCGTGCTGTACTGTTCTTCGTTCTTTGTTCTTTGATTGTATAGATTCTATAGGGATTAACATTCATCATATTTTGCATAGAGATTGACACCAATAATATATTGTATGGACATTAACACTCAGTATATATTGCATAGAGATTGACACCGTATACTTTGTATAGAGATTAACATTTAGTATATGTTGTTTAGAGATTTAACACCCTGTATATATTGTACAGAGATTGACACTTATGATGTATTGTACAGAGTCCAACACTCAATATATTGTACAGAGAATAACAGTCAGTATATATTGTATAGAGATTAACATTCTGTTGAATAAAGTTTGTCACTCCATCTATATAGTAGAGACTAACACACAGTATGTGTTGCACAGAGATTCGACACTAAGTATAAATTGTATAAAGATGAACACTCAGGATATATTGAATATAGATAACAGCTAATATATATTGTGTTGAGATAACAGTATATATCATATAGCGATCAACATTCAGAATATATTGTATAGGGATTGACACTTGGTGTATAGTCTACAGAGATTAACTCTCAGTAAATAGTCTATATAGATTAATACAGAGTTGTTAGATGTGATTCTGAAAGATAGGATTTACATGCATTTGGAAAGACAAGGATTGATTAGGGATAGTCAGCGAGGTTTTTTGCGTGGGAAATCGTGTCTCACTAACTTGACTGAGTTTTTTGAAGAAGTAACCAAAAAGAGAGCAGTAGACATTGTTTACATGGACTTTAGTAAAGCCTTTGACAAGGTTCCCCATGGTAGACTAATGAGTAAAGTTAGGTCACATGGGATTCAGGGTGACCTTGTCAATTGGATACATAATTAGCTTAACAGCGGGAGACAGAGTGAGGAATGGTGGAGGGTTGTTTTTCGTACTGGAGGCCTGTGTTCCACAGGGATCAGTGCTGGGTCTACTTGTGTTTGTCATTTACATAAATGATTTAGATGAGAATATAGAAGGCATGCTTGGTAAGGTTGCAGTGACAGCAAAATTGGTGGCATAGTTGACAGTGAAGAAAGTTATCTAAGATTACAACGAGATCTTGATCAATTGGACCAACAGTCTGATGTGTGGCAAATGAAGTTTAATTTGGATAAATGCAAGGTATTGCATTTTGGTCAAACAAACATGGCAAGACTTATACAATTAATGATAAGGCCCTGGGAAGTGTTGTAGAATGGAGAGACCTGAGGGTCCAGGTACATAATTCTTTGAAGTTTGCATCACATATAGACAGGGTGGTTAAGAAGGTGTTTAGCACGCTTGCCATCTTTGCTCAGACCTTTGAGTGCAGGAGTTGGGACATCATGTTGTCCCACTGGGGAGGCCTCTTCTGGAATACTGTGTCCAGTTCTAGACACCCAGTTATAGGAAGTATATTATCAAGCTGGAGAGGGTTCAGAAGAGATTTACCAGGATGTTGCCAGGAATGGAGGGTTTGAGGTTATAAAAATAGGGTGGGTAAGCTGGAATTATTTTCACAGGAGCATAGGAGGTTGAGTAGTGACTCTATTGAGGTTTATAAAATCATGATGGGCATAGATAAGGTGAATAGCAAGGGTCTTTTCACTAGGATTCAAAACTAGGGGGCATACTTTTAAGGTGAGAGGAGAAAGTTTTAAACAGGACACAAGGGGCAACTTTGTTTACACACAGAGACGTTTGTGTGTGGAATGAACTGCCAGAGGAAGTGGTAGATGCTGGAACAGTTACAATGTTTAAAAGACATTTGGACAGGTACATGAACAGGGAAGTTTTGGAGGGATATGGGCCATGTTCAGGCAAGTGGGACTCATTTAGTTCGGGAACATGGTCAATGTGGACTGGTTGGACCAAGGCATCTGTTTCCATAGTGTATGATTCTGTGACTCCATATATATTCTATAGAGAATAACAATCAGGTTATAATGTGTAGAGATTAACACCCAGTTTAGTTTGTATGGAGATTAACATCCAGCATAAATTGTATAGAGACTGACACCCAGTACATATAGTAAAGAGACTGACACTGAGCATATATGTATAAATATTAACAATCAGAATATACTGCACAAAGATTAACACTCAATATACATACTCAATACACATAGGATATCTTGTATAGAGACTGACACTTAATATAACTTGTATAGAGATTAGCACATCCATTATGTATTGTGTAGAGATTGCCGCCCAGTAAATGTTGTCTGGAGATTAGACACTTAGTCTATTTCGTATAGAGATTAACGTCCAGCATACATTGTATAGAGACTGACCCGTGGCGTGCATTGTATAAATATTAACACCCAGTATTTATTTTACAGAGTTTAGACACCTAGTAGTTATTGTATAGAGATCAATGTTCAGTATCTATTTTATGGAGATTAAACACCCTATATATTGTATTGACATTGACATTCAGTATGTTTTATACAGCAATTAATATCCTGTATTTGTCTTATAGAGATTGACATTTGGTATGTTTGTGTATCTTTATTAGCATTTAATACATATTGCAGAGATTAACACTCAGTATATTTTGTATAGAGATTCACATTTAATGTGTATTGTACAAAGACCCAGTAATTACTCTATAGGGATTAACACACAGTACATATGGTATATAGACTAACACAGTATATATTGTATAGAGACTAACTCTCAGTGTATGTGGTATAGTGATTAATATGGTATATACTGTATAGAGATTCACTCTCAGCGTGCACAGTATAGAGATGGACACAGTGTATGATGTGGACAGATATGAGTATGTTTTCAGAAAGTCAGAACCAGTGTGACAGTCACCATTTCCCATCTATTTCCGAGTATGCCTGCTGTGATACTGAAGCCTGGTTTCCAGGTTATTTACAGTCGTTTGCCTCATGGTGTGAACACAATGGGAGTGTGAGCTGCCCAAACCCCTCACTGCCTGTCCCCTCAACTATACTGCAGGCCATTCAGTAAACACCGCCTAACATCCAGGAAGCCAATGTTGTTTGGATGGCCATAAAGTGCAGGCCCATTGTAGGCAGGGTAACTGAACTGAGTGCCTGTGCTCTGTAACACTGCAGGGAGTCTCAACTCACAGGCACTCTGTGACGCTGTAGAACTCCTTCCATTGGATGGCTGGTTTACATTGATGAGGGACAAGTCCTGAGCACCTCCACTCTCCCAGACACCTTTCCCACAATCCTTACCACTCACCGGAGGGCCGAGGATGGTACTGAGCTCCACAGGATAGCTGGCCATCAGACTGGCTGTCGGCTTCTCTTCAGGCACTGGGAGACCCTCTGAGCCAGGGCTCATATTGCAAAATGCATTGAAGACCATCGGTTTCCCATAGACGCCCCTGGCCTCAACCCCATGGGCTGCAGGGAGAGCAGGGTCTTCGCAAACTGAGAGGTTCCTGTGAAAGAGGAGAGCAACTTCCTTTGGTGCAGTGTTTAGAACTCAAAACCTGTGTTGTGTGAGGGTGAGAAACAACAGCACAACGCGCAACGTGTGCAAGTGTTCAGTAAACAGCGTGAGACAGTACAACAAGAACCTCCAGGAGCCACATACACACTCACACTGACACACAGTCACACAAACACTCTCTCCCATACACACACACACACACATACACACACACACAAACACACACACACACACACACACTCACACTCACACACACACGCTCACACACACACACATGCTCTCACACACACACACACTCACACACACACACGCTCACACACACACATGCTCTCACACACACACACACTCACACACACACACACTCACACACACACATGCTCACACACACACACACGCTCTCACACACACACACTCTCACACACACACACTCTCACACACACACACTCACACTGACACACAATCACACACTCTCTCACACAAACACTCTCTCCCATACACACACACACACAAAGACACACATATACACACACACACATACACA
>NC_063355.1:3295532-3295791 GCF_021869965.1 Rhincodon typus
CACACACACACACACATATACATACATACACACACACACTCACACACACACACACATACATACACACACACGTGCACACACACACACACATACATACACACACAGTCACGCACATACATACACAAATACACTTAATCATACACACACACCCACACACTCACACACTCACACACACACACACACACGCACAGTCAAACACATACACACCCACGCACACACTCACACACACACACCAACACACACACTCAGACACACACAC
>NC_063355.1:3295891-3306380 GCF_021869965.1 Rhincodon typus
CACACACACACACACACACACACACACAAACACTAACCAGTGGTTCTCCTCTTTCTGGTGCCCAGCTGGAGGTGCCCAGTTTGCCATGTTTACGGTTTGAGGGAGCAATGTGGTTCGAGCAGCCTCCTGCTGGTTGGCGTTCTCCTCAGTCTGGAGCAGACACAGTTTACTCTCCCCTACAGCCTGAGGTACAGCCTGTTTCTGCTCTTTACAGTCTATGGAGCAGGAATAAAATAGAAACAGGGGTAAATATTGTATCCAGTCCCGGAATGTCTCACTGACACAACCCCAGACTGACTCTGTAACATAATTCTGAGTGACTCAGAAACACAGACACCGTACAGAATCGCTGGTGATGTTCTGTCATGACAGTGTCCATACAGTGTGTTTCATTCTGTTCCCACATTACAGACATCATACACCATACTGAGTCACACATATTGTTGTTATGGACCAGACCAGACCGCCTCAAAATCTTTTAAGAAGGCAGCCTAGGCCCTAACATTTTCTTATTTTCAAGGTAGTGTTAAAGTACAAACAAAGACAGACAAACTTAGAATTACTTAACTCTGTTGGAAAACTTAACAGAATAATAGATACAGTACACATAACGAATTAACTGTTACAATATAGTAACATCCCATAAACACACCCCTTGGCAAAAAGGCAAATTCAGAAATCAGATTTTCTCACATGCAACATCAGCAATAGGAAGAGGAAGCCCAGCCTCTAGCTTTTTTTTTTTTTTTTTTTTTTTTTTTTTTTTTTTTTTTAAAACTCCAGCAGTTTCTGCTTAAAGTTAAACATAACAAACTAAAAAAAAACTAGAAATCCTGGTCTGTGAGAGCTGGCCACACCCAGCCAGGCTGCTTCTACTGTTCCAACTTTTTAAAAAAACAAGGCCCCACAAGCTGTTTACGTTATCACAGACGGCTCAGCACCTCTCGCTCAGTCCCTCTCTTAAAGAAACCAGGACAAAATTCACCTCCTAAACCACAGCATCATCACAGCTCCTCCCTTAAAATAAATGAACCATCAACATACAAAGACGGCTTCATTTTTAAAAATAGATCACAATCTAGCTTCATTTTTAAAAATCCTTACTCTGTTAGTCTACTACAATACATGTACATTACATTGACACGAAGCATGCAAACATTCACCGCTACAGTCTATTTCAGCCCATTTATTCCCACCACCATCCGTCTTCATCCAAGTCATGACGACACATCAGCAATTATGTTTTCTTGTCCTGCCATGTGTATAGTTTTCAAATTGAATGGCTGTAATAGCAAGCTCCATCTAAACAGCCTGGAAGTATTGTCCTTAAATTTCTCCAAAAACTGTAATGGGTTATGATCAGTATATACAATTGTCTCAGACACTTTACTGGCAATGTAAATGTTGAAATTTTGTAATGCCAACACCAAGCTCATGGTCTCCTTCTCAAACTGGAATATTTCTGTTGATGAATATTGAATTTGCTCTTCGAAGAGTACAGTATCCAACGTCCACATCACTCACATCAATAGCCACCTTGAATGGCTGTGTAATTAAGTGTGTCTAACACTGGGGCAGTGGTTAACACAGCTTTCAAGCTGTCAAACACCTTCTGACATTCCTCCATCCACTGAAACTTTCTGCACTTCTTCAGTAAACCAGTCAGTGGAGCAACCACACTGTTTAAATGCAGGACAAACTTTCGATAAAACCCATTCCATCCCAGGAGTCATAGTACTGCCCTCTTCAGAATTTCCCCAATAACCTTTGTTTTCACATCCCATGGGGCCATCTGTCCATGTCCAATGGCATGGCCCAGGAATGTGATTTGGCTTTTTGTGAACAGACTCTTAGCCAGGTTTATCACCAAGCCTAACTCCCAAAGTCGATTAAACAATTCTGATAGCTGGCGAAAATGTTCCTTCCATGTGCAACTAAAAATCACCAGAAGTTGATGTACACTATAAATCCAGAAATGACTTTGTTGGTTCGTCTTTGAAATGTGGCTGGGGAATTTTTCATACCAAATGGTGTCATTTTAAATTGGTACAGTCCATTGGTGTCAAACAAGCTGAAATTGTCTTCACTCTTTTGGATAAAGGTACCTGCCAGTATCCTCTGAGTATGTTCAACTTAGAAATATAAGTTGCCCATCCCACTTTCTCAATGCAGTCTTCCAATGTGGAATAGGATGTGAAGAAGACTTTGTAACTGCATTGACTTTGTGTTTGTCCACACATAATCATTGAGTACCATCTAGTTTTGGCACCATTACTATGGGTGAGCTCCAGTCACTGCAACTCACTTCGATTCTGTTGTCTTTGAGCATGCGTTCAATCTCATTTTGAACCTGTGCCAACTTTAGAGGGTTAAGTCTATAAGGATGTTGCTTAATTGGAACAGCATTTCCTATATCTGCATCATGTATCATTAGATTAGTACTTCCTAGCTTATTCCCACATATTTCCCATGCGATAGTAATAACTCTTTCAGGTCATTCGATTTTCCTCTGGAAGGTAACTCTTTACTAATTTTTGAGAACTCCCTCATTGTCCAATTTAATCTGAGGAATGTCCAATTCAGAATCATTTAAACTTGGTTCTTCGCTCCGTGTTGTAACCAGTAACACATTCTCCTTTTGCTTTCCTTCCTTATCAAAATACCTTTTAAGCATATTCACATGACACAGTCTGTGAGATTTCTTTTTATCTGGCATTCTTATTAAATAATTCACCTTACTCAATTTCCTTTTGATTTGATAAGGTCCACTAAACCCTGCCTTTAAAGGTTCACTTACCTCTGGAAGTAATGCCAACACTCTATCTCTACTAGCAAAATTGTGAATTTTTGATTTCTTGTCTGCTTTCTGCTGTGCTACTTTTAAATGCTGTCTAGCCAACTCACCTGCTCTTTTTAATATTTCCGTAAAATGTGACACATAATCCAAATATTTGGGCTCTGAACTCTGACTCGCCAATTTTCTCCTTCATTAATTTCAGTGATTCTCTCACCTCATGTCCAAAAACAAATTTAAATGGACTGAATTTGGTAGATTCATTTGGTGCATCCCTAATTGCAAGAAGTACAAATGGAATTTCCTTTATCCCAATCCTCTGGATAGTCTTGACTATTAAGCCCTCAATGTGGTCTTTAAAGTTTAATGCCACCGTTCTAGTGTTCCCTGTGATTCTGCATTGTACCTAGTGGATTTAAATTGTTTTATTCCTAAACTATCCATAATTTCTTGAATAATTTGATGTAAAAATTCAACCTTGATCCGATTGTATCTCTGTGGGTAATTTGTATCTAGTAAAAACAAATTGAGTAACTCTTCTACAATCCCTTTAGCCATGATACTATCTACTGGAATAGCCTCTGGAAATATTGTAGACACATCCATTATGGTCAACAAATACTGACCATAGGTGCTGGTATTATCACTGCCTGAGGTTTTCCAATTACCTGAAAGGTATGGCATGTCCAGCAAAATTCAGCCACATCCTTATGCTGTACAGGCCAATAAATATGTTTTTGCAGTTTGACTTGAGTTTTCCTTACTCCTAAATGACCTCCTACTGGTAATTCATGTGCTCCCCCAACACTTCCTTTCTATAACCCACTGGAGATACAACTTGATGAACTTCTGCCCATTTTTCATCTGCCTGAATATGTGATGGTCTTCATTTCCTCACCAAGATGTCATTTATAAGATAGTAACATTCTGGGATACACTCAGATTCTTCTACTGTATAAGCTTTTTGATACAATTGCTTTTTTTATTCATCTTTCTGTTGTAATTCAGTTAATTTCTCTGAAGTACAAATAGTCACTTTGCCTTCCACCTGTTCTTGTTTTTTCTGAACAATTTGATCAAACATGGTCTCGGAAAATTTTACTTCAACTTTCTTATCTTTATTCTTTGATTCCTCCTCCTGCTTCATCCTGTGGCTTTGTGATCTTATTACCACACAGTCAGGAAAAATCCCAGGATATACTTCCTGTAATATCTCAGTTGCCTGATTTTCCACTGGCTCTTCAACCACAGTGGGCATCACTCCCACCTGTCATCCAGCTATATCATTACCAATGACATGTTATATTCCTGGAGCGGAAAGTTCCTCCACTTACTTCTACCACCACTCCTCCATTTTTCACCGAACACTCCAACCTCTCTTTATATAATGGAGCATTTCTCATTTCACCATGAATTCCATATATTACCACTTGTTCTGACAATACTCCTTCTGAATTACATATCTCCTCATCTTCCACCATCAAAGGTTGACATGCTCCCATATCTCTGAAAGTTGCAATTTCTTTATCATGGCATATATGAGTAAGCCTTACCCTTGCAAGTAAATTGTTTAAGGAGATCTGACACTTTCTTCTCAAAAAAACCCCTGACCAGGTTATATCTTCTGTTGCAGCTTTTTACCCTCCTCTGTGCTTTCCTCTTCCACTTTAATACAATTCACTGGCTCATCTTGTATTTCCACATCCGTCTTCCCAGTGTTTTTTCCTAAACCATCAACATTGCGACTTCATGTGGACGACTTTAATGCAATGAAAACATCTGAGATTCTTTTACTTCTCTTTCCCCGTCATGGGTTTCATTTTTACCCTGTGGTAAACTATCTTTACTATGTTCAATCAGATCCCCTTTTCCCTTATCTCCTGAGGATTTCTCTTTCCCCCTATTTCTATCCCTCACTGATTGAAATTGATGTCGGAAGCTAAACTTTGATTTATGACCACCTCATAATCATCGGCCATTTCTATTGGTAATTTGACAGTTTTAACTCTCTGATCCTCCACATGAGTTCTCACTGTTTAAGGTAGTGAATCTTTGAACTCGTCCAAAATAATATTCTCCCTAAGAGCGTCATATGTTTGATCTATTTTAAATACCCTTATCCACCTGTCAAAGTTACTTTGTTTGATCCTTTCAAACTCAGTGTATGTTTGATAAGGGTCCCTGCTTAGATTCCTGAAACATTTTCTATAGACTTCTGACACTAGCTTATATGCACTTGAGATGGTTTTCTTCACCTCCTCATACTCCCCAGATACCTCATCTGGTAGTGATCCAAATACCTCACTAGCTCTACCTACTAACTTTGTTTGGATCAACAATACCCACATGATCACCAGCCATTTCATTTGTTTAGCCACTTTCTCAAATGAAATGAAAAAGGTTCCTACATCCTTCCCGTTGAATCTAGGGAACACTTGGACATATTTAAACAGATTCCCATCAGGTCTTTGGCTATGAGGGGCTTGCTCCTCCTCACTGACCCTACCTTCTCCCTTCATCTCCGCCCTTTTAAGTCAATTTTCCTCTCTAATTGCCTACTTCTGAGGTTCAAACTCTCTCTCTCTTTCTGCTTTTCTTCTGCCAGGGCTGTTCTTTCCTTTTCTAGTGCCTCTAATTCAAGACGTTTCATCTGCTGTTGAATCCTAGCCATTTCCAAAGATTCCGATGGTATTTCCCACAATTGTAAATGCCGAGCTGTTGTTGTAATTGCCTCCCCATTTTCCCACAGACAAAGGCAACCCCAACTCCAGCCAATCTGCCAATTCCAACGCTTCGCCTTGCTCGTTTTCTGTCAAACTCCCAGAGTGACTTCTTCCACCCCCAGGAACTTCTTTGTGACTGAAAGAGCCATTTCCATGCGAGGCATGCCCTGTTAAAACTAAGCGAATTCAACACCTGAAACAAAGGACACTAGTACCTGCCACTCACTGCCTTTGAGCCCAATAATCCTAAACCCAGCACAGAATGAGAGATTTTGATCCCAACAAGAGCCCCCAGTTTGTTATGGATCAGTCCCCTTCAAAATATTTTAAGGAGGTAGCCTAGACCCTAACTTTTTCTTACTTTTAAGTATATGAAGTGCTGTGTCCCAGATGCAATGTGACTGGTCAAACAACTCGATATTAAGCGAAACACAATTCATTTAAACATTACATTTAAAATACAAACAAAGAAAGAAGAATTTAGAATAACTTAGCTGTTGGAAACCCAACAGAATAATAGATACAGCAACAATTATTAATTAACTGTTCCAATATAGTAACCTCCTTTAAGCACACTCCTTGACAAAAAGGCAAATTCAGGAAAACAGAATCTCACATGCAGTTCTCCAATCCAGGAGGAAAAAAGAAACATCAAGCTAAATTTCAGAGAGAGTAGCAGCCAGAGACATTTACTGCAGCTTCCAACCATGTTGAGACTCCAATAGCAACTGATGCTGAATCTCGGAGCAAAAAGACTAAAAACTAGAAATCCTGGTCTCTGAGAGCTGGTCACACCCATCAATGCTGCTTCTATTGTTCCAACGCTAAAAAAAAACCCAAGGCCTCATAAACTGCTTATGTTAATGGCATTCCAACTAGACAGCTGTGCACCTCTGTCTTAAAACCTCTCTTTAAAGTAAAGGATAATATAACCTCTTAAAGCCACTGCATTGTCACACTGTCTAAACCCTTCTTATTCATGTACCCACCTACATGAGTTTTAAATGTTGTAATTGTACCCACCTTCATCACTTCCTCCGGTAGCTCATTCCACACATGCACCACCCTCTGCATGAAAAGGTTACCCCTCAGGTCCTTTTTAAATCTTTCCCCTCTCTCCTTAAACCTATGCCCCTCTAATTTTAGACTCCCCTACCCTGGGGAAAAGACCTTGGGTATTCACCCTATCCATGATTTTATAAACCTCCATAAGGTCACCCCTCAGCCTCCGATGCTGCAGGGAAAATAGCCCCAGCCTGTTCAGCCTCTCCCTATAGCTCAAATCCTCCATCCCTGGTAACATCCTTATAACATCCCTGGGGTGGCATGGTGGCTCAGTTGTTAGCACTGCTGCCTCACGGCACCAGGAACCTGGGTTCGATTCCACCCTCAGGCAACTGCCTGTGTGGAGTTTGCACATTCTCCCCATGTCTGTGTGGGTTTCCTCCGGGTGCTCCAGTTTCCTCCCACAGTCCAAAAATGTGCAGGCTAGGTGGATTGGCCATGCTAAATTGCCTGTAGTGTTCAGGGATGTGTAGCTTAGGTGGGTTTGGGGAATGGGTCTGGGTGGGATGGGCTTGTTGGGCCGAAGGATCTGTTTCCACGCTGTATGGATTCTATGAAATCTTTCCTGAACCCTTTCACATTTCACAACATCCTTCCTATAGCAGGGAGACCAGAATTGAACGCAGTATTCCAAAAGTGGCCTAACCAATGTCCTGTACAGCTGCAACATGACCTCCCAGCTCCTGTACTCAATGCACTGACCAATAAAGGCAAGTGTACCAAACACCTTCTTCACTGTCCTATCTGCCTGTGCCTCCACTTTAATGGGACTATGAACCTGCAATCCAAGGTCTCTTTGTTCAGCAACTCTCCCCAGAACCTTCCCATTAAGTGTATAAGTCCTGCCCCCATTTGCCTTTCCAAAATGCGGCAAATCGCATTTATCTAAATTAAACTCTATCTGCCACTCATCGGCCCATTGGCCCATCTGATCAAAATCCTGTTGTATTCTGAGGTAGCCTTCTTCGCTGTCCACTACACCTCCAATTTTGGTGTCATTTGTAAACTTACTAACCATTCCTCCTATGTTCACATCCAAATCATTTATATAAATGACAAAAGCAGCGGACCCAGCACCGATCCCTGTGGCACACCGCTGGTTACAGGCCTCCAGTCTGAAAAACAACCGTCCACCACCACCCTCTGTCTCCTACCTTCAAGCCAATTTTGTATCCAATTAGCTAGCTCTCCCTGTATTCCGTGTGATCTAAAATTACTAACCAGGCTACCATACAGAACCTTGTCAAACACCTTGCTGAGGTTCATGTAGACAACATCCACCAATTTGCCACCATCAATTGTCTTTGTCATTTCTTCAACAAACTCAATCAAATTAGCAAGACACTATTTCCCACGCACAAAGCCATGTTGACCATCCCTAATCAGTCTTAGCCTTTCCAAATACATGTAAATCCTGTCCCTCAGGATCCCATCCAACAGCTAACCCATTACTGATGTCAGGCTCACTGGTCTATAGTTCCCTGGCTTTTCCCTACCACCTTTCTTAAATAATGGCACCACATCAGCCACCGTCCCAGTCTCACATTTTCCCACATTATATTGTATCTGCCAAATTCTTGCCCACCGGCCCGTTTTTACCTATATTTACTATATTTACCATGATGGTACTATGCCCCTGGGATGTTGTTGTGAGAAGGATTCACAAATACATGTTTTCTTTATTCATTACCAGGATGAGGGCGTTGCTGGCGAGGGCAGCATTTATTGCCCATCCCTAATTACCCAGAGGGCAGTTAAGAGTCAACCACATTGCTGTGGGTCTGGAGTCACATGTAGGCCAGACAAGGTGAGGATGGCAGTTTCCTTCCCTAAAGGACATTAATGAACCAGATGGATTTTTCCTGACAATTGACAATGGATTCACGGTCATCATTAGACTCTTAATTCCAGATATTTATTGAATTCAAATTCCGCCATCTGCCCTGGTAGGATTTGAACCCAGGTCCCCAGAACATTATCTGGGTCTCTGGATTAACAGTCCAGCGATAATACCACCAGGCCATTGCCTCCCCATGTTGATCATCTCAGGGACGGTGTGATTCTGATATGGTCCTGAATCACTTCACTCAGCTTTCTCCCTGTAGCCCCACACCCACCAATCCCGACCCCACACTTGGCTGCTGCTCTCACATTGTAGTGACAGTTTTACCTGTACTACAGTCACAGCTCCTCTCCTCCACTACAGCCGGACATCTGCGACTCTGCAGGGTCCTCGCCTCTCGTACCCTGAAAGCACAGGAAGATCCACACTTAGGACGGGAGCTCTGGGTGAAGGATGCTCCTTTTTTTTATTCACTTGTGGGACACGAGCAACACAGGCTGGGACAGCATTTATGGCTCATCCCTACTTGCCCTTGAGAAGGTGGTGGTGAGCTGCCTTGAACCGCTGCAGTCCTCCTGCTGTGGGTTGACCCACAATGCTCTGAAGGAGAAAATTCCAGGATTTTGACCCGGATTTGACAATTCCTGTCAAAATGAAACTCCTTCAGTTTGACTATTCAACTGGAAAAGCATTCGCTTTCCACATTGTTCCCTCTGGGGTGGAACAGGAAACAGGAGTGGGTACAGGATCAGGAGCAGGATCAGGATCAGGAGCGGTACAGAATCAGGATCAGGAGTGGGTACGGGATCAGGATCAGGAGCAGGATGAGGATCAGGAGTGGGTACAGGACCAGGATCAGGAAAAGGGAAACTGGAGTGGGTACAGGATCAGGATAAGGAGCAGGGTCTGGATCAGAACCAGGAATAGGACCAGGAGCAGTGTGGGAGCCAGATCAGGAATGGAATTGGGATTTGGAGCAGGACCAGGAGCAGGACATAAGTGGGAGTGTTTATCTATCACACACTTCCTGACGTACCTTTTACTGTTCATCCCATTGACGCGGAACCCCTTTGCAAAGGGATTATTATCAATCTTCAGCTGAGTAATCTGAAATGACAGGAACAGGAGTCAGTCTAATCACAATTAATAACTCCCGAAAATATCATCGATGAACAGAAACTATGTTGACTGCTCACCCAGTTTATAAAACCCCAACAAAACTCAGCTACAAGCTGCGATGTTTAATGTGGGGCTGTTCCACCAAGGGAGTAGACAAGGGAAACCTGGCAGATGCCATACATTTAGATTTTTTGAAGCACCTTTGACAATCTGCCATAGATTGGACTCACAAGGAAGTTTGGTACATGCAGAGCAAGGACACAAATGTGTGATTTGGTGGGAATTTGGCTGAAGCAGAGACTAAGTATAAAGCAAAGTTCCTCAATGTGGAGTGAATTAACAAGGATACATACGTACATTAATGATTTGGATTTAGGAACAAGTAACTCCATATTTAAATCTATAGCTAATTTCAAACCACAGAATAAAACTAATGCTGAGGAGGAATGCAATAAAACACAGGAAGATATTCAAAAACTTGAACATGGCACAGGTAAATGGCAATTAAACACGAACACAGACGCATGAAGTGGCCCATTTTAGCAGGAAAATAATGCCCACTCAAGCCTCAGTAAATAAGAATGAACCGGGAACAAAGAGTTTGACAGAAATGGGTTCCCAAATTAACAAAGCATTGCAGATTAGTAACACAATTAGAAAACACGGGGACTTATTACATAAGCTGTAGAATTCAAAAGTAGCAAAATTGTCTTAAATTGGTATCGGACCTTGATTAGGTTATAGTGTATCCCAGTCTGACTGTATCTCCAAAGGGACTGTATCCCCACTAACACTTTATCATCCGTCTGACTGCATCCTAGTGCGACTGCACCGCAGTACGACTAAACCCCAGTGCAACTGCACCTCAGTGTGACTGAACCCCAGTGCAACTGCACCTCAGTGTGACTGAACCCCAGTGGGTCTGAACCCCAGTGTGACTGCACC
>NC_063355.1:3306390-3308683 GCF_021869965.1 Rhincodon typus
CAGTGTGACTGAACACCAGTGTGACGGAACCCCAGTGGGTCTGAACCGCAGTGTGACTGCACCTCAGTGCAACTGTATTACCAGTGTGACTGAACCCCAGTGTGACTGTGTTACAAGTGTGACTGTATTACCAGTGTGACTGAACCCCAGTGTGACTGTACCCCAGTGTGACTGTATTACCAGTGTGACTGTACCCCAGTGTGACTGTATTACCAGTGTGACTGTATTACCAGTGTGACTGTACCCCAGTGTGAGTGCATCCTGAGGCATTGGAGCCCCACTAGCTCTCTCCCCTGGGTATAGTGTTGCAATGCACACAGTCTCATTGTAGCACCCATTCATCTGATACGGTACCAACCTGCCCAGGACCCTCATTCCCCACCAACACTGATCCACTCCCTGCCCACACTCCCCCACTCTGTCACACTCAGAATGAAGCTGATAGCATGGTAAAAATGTAAGGAATGGTGGGTGGAGGGGCTGAAAACGGGAAAACAAAATGTGTCTCTCTCGGGTTAGGTTCTAAGTGAGGGTTGTCTGTGCTCGGTGGCTGTAGGGACAGGGTGCTGAGGGGGTGAGGTATGGGCTGGTTACCTGGGAGTTCTGGTAGGCTGTTACTGCAGTGAAGACCATCTCAGGAAACACAAACGTGGCAGTGCAGTTCCAGCGGAGACTGTACAGCTGGTTGGCCTGTACAACATGGAAACGGGGCTGGTACCTGTGCATCGAATGGAGGATGATCTGAAAGAGCACATTGTCCCCTCAGGTTTGGATAATCACAGGAATTAGAATCTACAAAAGCCAACTGCGCTATGCATAGGGCAGTAAGAAGGTGTGACACAGGTCACTCAGTCCACTGCCTAACCCAGCCCCTTCCTTCCTTATACCCTTCCCAGCCCCTCACTCTGCTTGTCGTCTCTGAGGCTCGAGTGCACAAAACTGTGCAGCCAATCAGGGTAACACTGGGCTGTGGCTGAAATGTTTCATTAGCTCTTCCTAACCCTGACCCTGACCCTGATCCTGACCCTGACCCTGACCCTGATCCTGTCTCTGACCCCGTCCCTAACCCTAACCCCGACCCTGACCCTGACCCTAACCCTGATCCTGTCCCTGACCCCGTCCCTAACCCTAAACCTGACCCTGACCCTGACCCTAATCCTGACCCTGACCCTAACCCTGATCCTGTCCCTGACCCCGTCCCTAACCCTAACCCCGACCCTGACCCCGTTATCTCAGTGGTGTCCAGCTTCCTTCACCAGAAAGGGCTGTAGTAGTGGGAACCCTTGGCTGCTGATTCTGTGGGAGACTGAAAGGAGCTACTGTGAGCTGCCAAAGCAGAAACAGGAGACGGTCCGTTGGAAGCGAGCAGCTAATTCCCAGTCCGTGCAAGCTGCTGGTTCTCTGAGAGTTGTCAGGGATTGGGGATCCATTTCCCAAACACCATCACAAAGAGGAAATTCAAACAACCAATCAGATATTCCAGAGGAGAAAGTGACAGAGACTTGACCAAGTGCCAATCAATCACCCAATCAGGGAACAGAGAGGCATAATCACAGTATCATGGAGATCTACATAGGCCCTTCGGCCCACCGTGTCCGTGCTGGTCAAAACACCAACCATTGACACTGTTGACTCACTGATTGGGCAGGTCAAGTGACCAATCAGCGGAAGACAAGGCTGGCATTGAGAGGTCATGTGATCAATGTGATTGACATGACTGGCCCCTCCCCATGAGGGCTGTCTGAGCTCGTTCGCTAATCCTGACTGTTCCTGCTCCCTAACGCAATTCCTAAATGAGCTCTATCAGAACAGTTAGCAAATACAACCTCTCTCCCCCTGAGGTCTCTCCTCCACAGTTACCCATCAGCGCTCATGTCACTCCCAGTTAATGAGAACCCGCTTTCATAAACTAAATGAATTGTGAGTAACCGAAATCGTGGATAACAAAGAAACATGTGATGGCTTTGTCAGTAACACTCACTATCCAGCAAATAATAACCCTTTACAAGTCTGCTGGTCTAGGTATCAGCCTCTCACTGAGGGACAGCATCTCACTGAGGGAGAGTCTCTCACTGAGGGACAGCATCTCACTGAGGGAGAGTCTCTCACTGAGGGAGAGTATCTCACTGAGGGACAGCATCTCACTCTGGGAGAGTATCTCACTGAGGGAGAGTCTCTTACTCAAGGACAGTCTCTCACTGCGGGACAGTCTCTCAATGAGGGAGAGTCTCTCACTGAGGAACAGTCTCTCACTGAGGGAGAGTCTCTCACTGAGGGACAGTCTCTCACTGCG
>NC_063355.1:3308783-3314120 GCF_021869965.1 Rhincodon typus
CTCACTGAGGGACAGTCTCTCACTGAGGGATAGTATCTCACTGAGGGACAGCATCGCACTGAGGGAGAGTCTCTCACTGAGGGACAGTCTCTCAATGAGGGACAGCCTTTTGCTGAGGGACAGCCTTTTGCTGAGGGAGAGTCTCAAGTTGAGGGAAACTCTCTGGCTGAGGGGAAGCCTCAATGTGAGTGAGATGCTCTTGCTGAGGGTGAGTGAGGGGTGCAGCCTGCTGGACGTTGTCTGAAACAGGGTCTCCCTCGGCTGAGCTGGGTGCTTGCCGATGTACGTACATGTCCCTGTTGGTCAATGGGATTGTTGGTCAGCTTGAGCTTGTGGAAGGAGATGGTTTTGCTCATCCAGGACGATCCCAGGCTCGGGGAATCCGGGTGGATGTAGAAACGCTGGGGGAGATGGGGTTCTGCTTTCCCTCCAGCCTCCCAGCTCTTGGCCTGCCATTTGTACCGGATGTTATCGACTGGGACCACATCCATCAGCATCATGTACTGGGCATGGGGATCCAGGCCTGTCACACTCACAGAGCACTGAGGGAAGGTCCGCCTGTAATAGAAAGACCCACACCACACTCAGTTAGCATGGCCAGTACACGGTCAGTATACAGCTCCCAACAGTTCTCACTGTTGATTCCTCTCAGTTTCTCAGGATACTGGGAGCTCCTGTCTCTGAGCCGCCTCAACTCTCAACACAATCAGCATCAGCTTCAGTGACCTTACCCTGAAACCCTCAGAGAGCCTCAACAACACACACGCTGAGACTCTACATCCCCGGTCAGCACAGGGTCCCTCTGCTCGGGGCCTGAATCAACTCGCTCACACTCACTCACACTCACACTCACACACTCACTCACTCATATTCACACTCACACACTCATACTCACACTCACACTCTCACTCACACACACAAAGATACTCTCTCACACATACACACATGCATTCACACTCACACACTTACTCACACAGTCACTCATTCTCACTCACACACACACACTCTCACACACTCTCTCTCTCTCACATACACACACACACACACACACTCTCACGCACACACACTCTCACATACACACACACACACCAATCTTCAGGACAGATGTAAAGATTGTAGCATGTGTGTAGAGGAAATTTACTGGAATGTTACCAGGAATGATGGACTTTAATTATGAGGACAGATAGGAAAGATTAGAACTCTGCTCCAGACTCCATGCAATAGCAAAGGTTAAAAGGTGACCAAGTCAAGGTTTTCAGGATGAGCAGTTTTGATAGAACAGAGAAACTGTTCTCACTGGTGAGTGTGTCCATAACTCAAACTCATTGAGTCCCAATCATTTCAAAAGGTTTAGAGGCCAGATAGAATTATTTCACTCAGTTCTGGATCAGGAATGTTTTCCTTGAAATGTCAGAGGTAGCTGAATGGTGAAAACATTTAGGAGCAGGAACAGAAACAGAAGTTGCTGGAAAAGCTCAGCAGGTCTGGCAGCATCTGTGAAGGAAAAATCAGAGTTAATGTTTTGGGTCCAGTGACACTTCCTCTTAGGAGCAGGAGTTGGATAAATACTTGAGGATGAGACACTTAGAGGGTCATTGACAAACACTGGGGCCATGGATGTAAACATGACCGCCATCTCACAGACCCTGAGCAGACGCACCTGTCTGATTGGCCTTTTCCTGTGCTGCCAGCTTCTCTGACTCTATAACTATCCGAAAACCGTGAGGAGTGCTAACAGCGAGATTGACGTAACAGATGAGGATCATTATCCTGTTCTACTGCGGGAGCTTCCTGTGCCTAAACGAACAGCTGCGTTTCCTACAACTGCTCTTCGCAGGGACGTCATCAGCTGAGACACCCTGCAGGTCAGGAAAGGTGCTATGCAAATGCAAGTTCATCTTTCTCTCAGTTCTGACTGTATTGATCGATGGTTGTTGGTGTGACAGTACAAAATGTTAAACTGTGAAGTGAGTGTAAACAGATAGAATGAGAAAAGTTTGACAATACAGTCACAAACTGAGCGAACCTGGCACATGGACTGCAGCGGTTCGAGATGGCAGCTCACCATCACCTCCTCAAGGGGGCAACTAGGGACAGGCAAGAAATCTCATGAGTGAATAAACAAAAATGTGAAATTCAATTCAGCAGGTCAGGACCTGAGGGGCAACTTTTTCACACAGAGGGTGGTGCGAGTATGGAATGAGCTGCCAGAGGAAGTGGTGGAGGCTGGTACAATTACAACATTTAACAGGAATCCGGATGGGTATATGGATAAGACAGGTTTAAAAGGAAATGGGCCAAAAGCTGGGAAATAGGACTATTTCAGTATATCTGATCAGCATGGGAGAGTTGTGCCGAAGGGTCTGATTCCGTGCTGTATATCTCTATAACTCTAATCCAGTTCACTGGGATCTGGGTTAGTGTGTCACACACCAAAGACCCCTCCTCTGTGATAACGTGAGCTTTGAATAACAGCACCCGGGGTGTTTTGGGGAATTGCTCGGCCAATTGACGTCAGTGCCCAGGCAGTTCCCAGACTAGTGTACAATGGCAAAAGAACAAAGAGCAGACACCTCACCTTCCAAACTTAGTAATGATCATCTCATTTCCCAGACGGTGGAACTGCTGCCACAGGGACCTGTTCTCGAGGAGTAACTGTACTCTGCTGCCGGAGCTGGGGGTCCGGAGCTTCTGGGGAGGTGGGGTTGTGTGGACGAGCGTCCCATCAAAGGAGTGGTACGTGTGATCATAGTGACATGGGGGAGGGAGCTCATAATCTGTCGGAAATAGAGAGAGAGACAGAGAGAGAGAGAGAGAGAGCTGGGCATTAATCACTACCACCTCAACACACTCAGAGATCCAGCAGCGACGTTAAACTCCACAACACTTCCTGCATCAGGACAACAAATCTGATCTTAAACAAAAAGAACTGCAGATGCTAGAAATCAGAAACAAAACCAGAAATTGCTAGGAAAGCTCAGCAGGTCTTGCAGACTATGTGAGGACACTTCTTCAGAGCATCAGAACCCGATGTGTGTGGCTCAGTGGTTAGTGCTGCTGCCTCACGGCGCCAGGGACCTGGGTTCGATTCCACCCTTGGGTGACTGTCTGTGTGGAGTTTGCACATTCTCCCTGTGTCTGCGTGGGTTTCCTCCCACAGTCCAGAGATGTGCAGGTTAGGGTGGATTGGCCATGGGAAATGCAGGATTACAGGGATAGGGGTAGGAGGTGGGACTGGGTGGGATGCTCTTCAGAGGGTCAGTGTGGACTCAATGGGCCGAATGGCCTGCATCCACACTGTAGGGATTCTATGACAGGGATAAGGGGGAAGGTCTATGCTTGAAGAACTGTTTTCAGAAACCCCTCTTTCCCCAGCAAGTTGTGGATGCTCCATCATTGAGTAGATTTAATCAACAGGTTGGTGGTTGCTCAGGGAGTGAAGGAGATTATAGGGTGCTGGGATTGATGGGGCTGATATTGTCATTCGGTGGAGCTGGTTCAAGGGGCATGAACTGCTCCAATTTCCTGTTTACAGCCCAGCAGTGTAGGGTCTGTCAATCATTCCTAAAACAGCCCTCCACCACTAACACCACATTGATTGGTCTCCACACTGTACTACAACATTATCCCCAACCTCTCCCTCATTCACTCCTCATTGAGCCCTTAGATGGGCTTCCCCTGACATCACGGCTGCATTCGACCGAGTGTGGCATCAAGGACCCCAAGCAATCGATCGGCATCAGGGAGCAAAATCTCCGGTGGTTGGAGTCATACCTGACACGTCAGAAGACGGTTGTGGTTGTTGGACGTCAGTCATCTCAGCTCCAGGACATCTCTGCAGGAGTTCCTCAGGGCAGTGTCCAAGACCCAACCATCTTCAGCTGCTTTATCAATGACCTTCCCTCCATCACAAGGTCAGAAGTGGGGATGTTTACCAATGACTACACAATCTTCAGCACCATTCGCAACTCCTCATATACTGAAGCAGTCCGTGTTCAAATGCAACAAGATCTGGACAATATCCAGGTTTGGGCTAACAGGTGGCAAGTTACATTTACGCCATATAAATGCCAGGCTATGACCATCATATATAAGAGACAATCTAACCACCACTCCTTGGCATTCAATGGTGTTAACATCACCCACTATCAACATACTGGGGGTTACCATTGACCAGAAACTCAACTGGACTCACCACATTAACACAGTGGCTACAAGAACAGGTCAGAAGCTGGGAATACTGTGGTGAGTAACTCACCTCCTGATTCCCCAAAGCTTGACCACCATCTACAAGGCACAAGTCAGGAGTGTGATGGAATACTCCCCACTTGCCTGGATGGGTGCAGAACCCAACAACACTCAAGAAGTTCAACAAATTGTCAAAAAACTTGATCCTTTCTTACATTACATGACACGAGACTCACTCACGGTCCCATCACTCCTGTTCTATTGCTCATAACCCAGTGCTCATTTTAGTTCACATGTTCACAGACAACATCTCTGTCCTACAGTCGGTGCAGAAACAGTCAGATTGTAGGAACAGTCGCTATTGAAACACGGTCAGGCATCACAACGTCTGTTGTCATGATGTCCAGACTCTTACCACATAGACGCAGTGCCTCCTGCTGGTCCTGTGGGTAACTGTGGGGGTTGTAGTGGAGATGGGGATTAGTGACTGGTGACCCCAGACTGAATTCTCGGCCGTTGCTTCTCCCGGTGCAGAGATCTGCCTCAAACATTTTCGCCAAGATGGACCACTGCTCCATCAGGAAGCCGGTGAGCAAGGGAGCTGAGGCGGTCTATATGTAGTGAGGACATCCCCTCCCCTCAAATGGTACAGCCAACCTGGGAACAGAGCTCACTACAGTGAGACCGCTCTTCCAACACTTCGGAATACATCCCCGCAGCCCTCGGGAACAATCAGGAGAAACTAAAAGCCTCATTCATTCCCGTATTGATTACCCAGCGTTAGAAAAGTGACTTAAAGTGACACTAATTACTGCAATTAACATTTCGCCATCTTCACTAACCAGCAGTTAGCAAATATGGACTAAAGTCAGGCACATAAAGGTAACAGCAGCTAAGTGCTTTCCTTCACACTCTGTATATCCCAAACCTGTCAGGGCCCCTCGTTCCCACCAGCCAGCAGCAAAATGCTCACGACTTCACTCATCTGGGATCAGATTCTTGGACATTACACAGGCACCTGATCCTCTGTAACACTGACACTGTGTTACACTGACACTGACACTCTGTAATAGTGACAGTCTGCAATACTGTTAATGACACTCTGTAACATTGATACTGACATTCTGTTCAACTGACAATGATCCTCTG
>NC_063355.1:3314220-3315055 GCF_021869965.1 Rhincodon typus
TGACACTCTTAACACTGACACTCTGTAACACTGACACTCTTAACGCTGACACTCTGTAACGCTGACACTCTGTAACACTGACACTCTGTAACATTGACACTCTTAACGCTGACACTCTGTAACGCTGACACTCTGTAATACTGACACTCTGTAACGCTGACACTCTGTAACGCTGACACTCTGTAACATTGACTCTGTGACGCAGACTTTGACAATCTTTGACACTGACACTCTGTAACACTGTCACTCTGTAGTACTGACAAAGACAGTCTGTAACATAGACTCTGCAACAATGACACTGACAGCCTGTAACACTGACACTCTTTAACACTGATGCTAACACTCTGTAACATGACACTCTGAAACACTGACAGCCTGTAACACTGACACTGACACTATGACATTGAAAGAATGCAACACTGACACACTGTAACTCTGACACTGACCCTGTAACACTGACACTAACATGCTGTAACAATTGCACTCTGTAACACTGAAACTGACATTGTAACATAGTGACTCTGTAAGACTGACATGGTAACATTGACACTGACACTCTGTAACACTGTCACTCTGTAACACTGACACTCTGTAACACTGACACTCTAACACTGACACTCTGTAACACTGACACTCTAACACTGTCACTCTGTAACACTGACACTCTGTAACACTGACACTCTAACACTGACACTCTGTAACACTGACACTCTAACACTGTCACTCTGTAACACTGACACTCTGTAACACTGACACTCTAACACTGACACTCTGTAACACTGACACTCTAACACTGTCACTCTGTAACACTGACACTCTGTAACACTGACACTCT
>NC_063355.1:3315155-3317883 GCF_021869965.1 Rhincodon typus
ACCCTGACCATCTGTAACACTGTCACTCTGTAAATATGACACACTGGAACACTGACAGTCTGTAACACTGACACTAACACTCTATAAAACTCACACTGACACTCTGTGACACTAACACTCTGTAACAGTGACACTCTGTAACACTGACACTCTGTAATTCTGGCACTGATCCTCTGTAACATTGTCACTGACACTCTAACACTAATGCAATGTCACACTGACTCTCTGTAACACTGACACTCTATAACACACTCGCCCTGTTACAATTACACTCTGTAACACTGACACAAACGCACTGTAACACTGACACTCTGTAGCACTGACACTGTAATACAGGAGCTGATAATCTGCATCGTTGATGCTGGTGCTGTCCAACACAAACAGTGACACTCTTTATCAGTGATACTATTATTCTGCAACAGTCATACTCTGTAGTGCACACTGATGCTCAGTAACTCTGATGATGCCACTTTTGGAATACTGCATTCCGTTCTGGTCTCCCTGCTATAATAAAGAGGTTGTTAAACTAGAAACTATACAGAAAATAAAATTACAAGGATATTGCTGGGGTTGGAGGGTTTGAGCTACAGGAAGAGGCTGAATAGGCTGGGGCTATTTTCCCTGGAGTGTCGGAGGCTGAGGGGTGACCTTATACAGGTTTATAAAATCATGAAGGTCATGGATAGGGTAAATAGACAAGGTCTTTTCCCCAGGGTAGGGGAGTCCAAAACTAGAGGGCATAAGTTTAAGGTGAGATGGGAAAGATACAAAAGGGACCTGAGGGGCAACACTTTCACACAGAGGGTGGTGTGTATGGAATGAGCTGCCTGAGGAAGTGGTGGAGGCTGGTACAATTACAACATTTAAAAGGCATCTGGATGGGGACATGACAAGGAAGAGTTTAGAGGGATATGAGCCAAATGCTGGCAACTGGAACTGGATCAGTTTAGGATATGTATTGGCAGAGATGAGTTGAACCGAAGGGTCTGTTTCTGTGTTGTATGACTCTATGACCATCCAGGACAAAGCAGCCCACTTTATTGGTACTACACCCACAAGCATCCACTCCCTCCACCACCGATGCTCGGTAGCAGCAGTGTGTACTATCTACAAGATGCACTGCAGAAACTCACCAAAGATCCTTAAACAGCACCTTCCAAACCCATGACCACTTCCATCTAGAAGGACATGGGCAGCAGGAATATGGGATCACCACGCCCTGCAAGTTCCCCTCCAAGACACTCACCATCCTGACTTGGGAATATATCACTGTTCCTTCACTGTCGCTGGGTCAAAATCCTGGAATTCCCTCCCTAAGGGCATTGTGGGTCAACCTACAGCAGGAGGACTGCAGCGGTTCAAGAGGGCAGCTCACCAACACCTTCTCAAGGGGCAACTAGGGACGGGCAAGAAATGCCGACCAGCCAGCGATACCCACAGCCCACAAATGAACAAAATAATTGACATTACAGTGAGGAGCTGTGGTTGCTGTTAGAATTGTTAGCTCAAAGGGGGAGATGGACTTGGATGAATTGTCTTGAAAGAAGCTGGAGATGATGCTGTAACGTTTAAAGGATTTATATGTTTCAGTTGGAGATCTGAAGTTCGGTTTTGTCTCAAAAAGTTTCCAATAGATTTTTTGGAATCTGAGGGTGGCTAATCCACTCCACACAATGACCCAAATTAAAGTGTAAAAATCCATCTGTCACTGAGTGACAACGAGAAGAGGGACAGTTACTCTGCTCTGACGAATGTTGTGGCAGAGTTAGAAAATAAAGTTAAAATAAATATCTTCAAACTTTTTAAGCTGAGTGGAATTGACTGGGTCTGGAAAACTGCTCAGCAGCAGCACCTACTGGACAGTGCTGGAACTGCAGCTACCGTGAAACCTGAGGACATTCCACTTCTGAGATAACAAGGTGTAGAGCTGGATGAACACAGCAGGCCAAGCAGCATCAGAGGAGCAGGAAGGCTGACGTTTCGGGCCTAGACCCTTCATCAGAAATGGGGGAGGGGAAGGGGATTCTGAAATAAATAGGGAGAGGGGGGAGGCGGATAGAAGAGGGATAGAGGAGAGGATAGGTGGAGAGGAAACAGACAGGTCAAAGAGGCGGGGATGGAGCCAGTAAAGGTGAGTGTAGGTGGGGAGTTGGGGAGGGGATAGGTCAGTCCAGGGAAGACGGAGAGGTCAAGGGGGCGGGATGAGGTTGGTAGGTAGGAGATGGGGGTGTGGCTTGAGGTGGGAGGAGGGGATAGGTGGGAGGAAGAACAGGTTAGGGAGGCAGGGACGAGCTGGGCTGGTTTTGGGATGCGGTAGGGGGAGGGGAGATTTTGAAGCTTGTGAAATCCACATTGATACCATTGGGCTGCAGGGTTCCCAAGCAGAATATGAGTTGCTGTTCCTGCAACTTTCGGGTGGCATCGTTGTAGCACTGCAGGAGGCCCAGGATGGACATGTCGTAGACCCTTCTCCAGAAAAACATTCCACTTCTGTCACCTTCACATTGGGAGGTGTTGCTCCTCAGGCACAGCAGCCCTTCATCTCTGCCAGTATCTCCCTGTGTGTGAGTGTGTGATTATGTGTGTGTGTGTGTGTGTGTGTGTATGTGTGTTTGTGTGTGTATCTATGTGTGTGAGTGTGTATTTATGTGTGTATGTGTTTGTGTGTGTATCTATGTGTTTGTGTATCTATGTGTGTGTATGTGTGTTTGTGTGTGTATCTATGTGT
>NC_063355.1:3317893-3341945 GCF_021869965.1 Rhincodon typus
TGTGTATCTATGTGTGTGTATGTGTGTTTGTGTGTGTATCTATGTGTGTGTGAGTATGTGTGTGTGTGTGTCTGTGTGCGTGCGCACCCCAATCTTGGACTTACTGACCTCACACAGCACCCTTGTTTTGTTTTGCAAAGTTATAGCCACTGTGTTTATGTGGTGAGTCCAGGTGAGTTTCTGGTCAATGGTAACCCCCAGGATGTTGATAGTGAGGGATTCAGTGATGGTAACACCATTGAATGTGAAGGGGCGGTGGTTAGATCGGAGAAAGTGTGTTTGGGCAAATGTTACTTTGCACTTGTCAAATCTAGATATTGTCCAGATCTTGCTGCTTTATTGATAATGTATCAAAAACAATTAATTTCAAATTGGGCATGATAGAAAGTGGAATAAATTGCACCTCTTCACCACTGAGCTTGTTTTACTCTGATTGTAAACCTTGTGACATTTATTTTACACGTTCAGTGATGAGCACATAGAGACACAACTGTCTACTGCTCCTCGCTGTATTATGGCACAAAGACCCGAAGCTTTAGTGCCTCCCTCAGCACGTATTCCTGGGCCTTGGAATGTGCCAGTCTGCAACATTCAGTCAACATCAACTCCTCATTCTGGAAGACCAACAGGTTTTGGGCAAGCCAAAGAGGGCCCTTCACCAAGTTGACGGTCCTCCAGGCTCAGTCAACGTTTCTCTCGGTGTGCGGCCGAGAGAACGGACTGTGGAGCACAGAGTCCTGCATCACGAAGCTGCTCAAGACGAACCTCAACAAAAACCACTGCATCCTTCTCCAGACTTCCTTTGCAAACAGACACTCCAGAAGGAGATATGTGACAGGACTCTCGCCTCACACCGCCCCCCCCGGGTCGCTGCTTGAAGGACAGCGTGCAGTGGCACAGAGACTCCGTGCTTACAGGAAGGATCTAACGGGTAGTGCCCTTCTCACCACCAGCCAAATGATGTCTTGTTGGAAAGTTCTGGAAATGGGGCATTCCACCAAGTGACTTTTGACAGTCTACTCAGGGACCCATCGACAAACAAAGGTGGCCAACAGCATGAGGATGCCTCTCTCAGCGATTTGGTGACCCTGCTGATATTAGGGTCCAGCCCCCCACAATAGAGTTTAATCCGTCTTTCCCAGTCTGTTCGAAGATACAGACAGTAATATCGGTTTGTAACAGTAAAGGACTTAATTCTTGAAAACTTATTGTGTGATTCCTTTAAGTCAATCACTAGGAATTAAAACTGGATGTTTTGACAAACACAGCACCCCCTTGTCACCTAGAACTCTCTGGGGGGGCAGGGGTTCAAATCCTATCAGAGCAGGTGGTGAAATTTGGTTTCAATAACAGCCTGGAATTAAAGGTGGGCCTGATAGTGATCACTGAACTGTAGTCAAGTGTAAATATCCATCTGGTGCTCTCTAGGAAGTACAATTTCTGTCCTACAAGTGACTCCATACCTGCACCAATGGGGCTGACTCTCAATGGTACTCAGTTTGAGGGGGAATAAGGATCAGCAATAAGTGTTGGCTCAGCTGGAGGTGCCCAATCCCAGAAATGAAAAGAAAACACATCCAGACAATCTTCAGAGAATTTTCACCAAACAGTGGTCAGAGTAGGAGGTCTCGCTGACCCAGCACTGTCCCTGCAGATTATGCTCTCACTCAGGTCATTAGTAACAAAAACCAAAAAAGAATTGGTTAGGTGTGAGCTATAGAGTCATCGAGATGTAGAGCACGGAAACAGACCCTTCGCTCCAACTCATGGATGACCACTGGAGTAGTACCAGAAGATTGGAGGGTGGCAAATGTTATTCCCTTGTTCAAGAAAGGGAATAGGGATAATCCTGGGAATTACAGACCAGTCAGTCTTACTTCTGTGGTGGGCAAATTATTGGAGAGGATTCTGAGAGATAGTATTTATGATTATTTGGAAAAGCACAGTTTGATTAGAAATAGCCAGCATGGCTTCGAGGGGGGCAGGTCATGCCTCACAAGCTTTGTTGAATTCTTTGAGGATGTGACAAAACACATCGATGAAGGTAGAGCAGTGGATGTGGTGTAGATGGATTTTAGCAAGGCATTCAATAAGTTCCACATGGTAGGCTCATTCAGAAAGTAAGGAGGCATGGGATTCAGGGAAATTTGGCTGTCTGGATACAAAACTGGCTGTCCAATAGAAGACAGAGGGTGGTAGTAGATGGAAAGTATTCAGACTCGAGCTTGGTGACCAGTGGTGTTCTGCAGGGATCTGTTCTGGGACCCCTGCTCTTTGTGATCTTTATAAATGACTTGGATGAGGAAGTGGAAGGGTGGGTTAGTAAGTTTGCCAATGACACGAAGGTTGGTGGAGTTGTGGACAACGTGGAGGGCTGTTGTAGGTTGCAATGGGACATGGACAGGATGCAGAGCTGGGCAAAGAAATGGCCGATGGAATTCAACCCAGAAAAGTGTGAGGTGATTCATTTTGGAAGGTCGAATTCGAATGCAGAAATCAGGGTTCATGGCAGGATTCTTGGCAGGGTGGAGGAACAGAGGGATCTTGGGGTCCACGTTCATAGATCCCTCAAAGTTGCTATCCAAGTTGATAGAGTTGTAAAGAAGGCTTTCATTGGCAGGGGAATTGAATTTAAGCGCCGTGAGGTTATGCTGCAGCTCTATAAAACTCTGGTTAGACCACACTTGGAATATTGTGTTCAGTTCTGGTCACCTCGTTATAGGAAGGATGTGGAAGCTTTAGAGAGGGTGCAGAGGAGATTTACCAGGATGCTGCCTGGACTGGAGAGCAGGTCTTATGAGAAAAGATTGAGGGAGCTAAGGCTTTTGTCATTGGAGCGAAGAAGGATGAGAGGTGACTTGATAGAGGTTTACAGGATGATGAGAGGCGTAGATAGAATGGATAGCCAGAGACTTTTTCCCAGGACAGAAATGACTATTACAAGGGGACATAATTTTAAGGTGATTGGAGGAAGGTATAGGGGAGATGTCTGAGGTAGGTTCTTCACACAGAGAGTGGTGGGTGTGTGGAATGCGCTGCCTGCAGTGGTCGTGAGTCAGATACTTTAGAGACTTTGAAGTGACTCTTGGATAGGCACATGGATGATAGTAAAACATAGGGTATGCAGGGTAGTTTTGATCTTAGAGTAGGATAATAGATCGGCACAACATCGTGGGCTGAAGGGCCTGTACTGTGCTGTACTATTCTATGTTCTTTCATCCAAGCTGACCAGCTATCCTACATTAATCTAGTCCCATTTGTCAGTAGTTGGCTCCTGTGAATATGAACCCTGTGAGTGTGAAATGTTGTCTGGTGCATCTTTAAACAAGTTACAGACAGCTCTGACTGGAATGTTATGAATGAATTTGCCCAGGCATCCCACAATAGCGAAGTGGTCTAATCAGTATTGGAACAGGAGGGATCTGTCTGGGATGATCTCCACCTGAATCGAGCTGGGACCAATGTTCTGGTGAAAAGGGTAAATAGGCTGGTCAACAGGACAAACTAGAAAGTGGGGGAGGGGGGCTGGTGGTGGAGGGAATGGTGAAACTTGCCCCAGTGGGAAACAAAGCAGCAGGTTAGTAGTGGTGGATTCAACTACCTGGAAAAATATGAAAGAAATGACAGGAAAGGAGAACTCAGGAGAGGTTATTAAAGTCTCCAGCACAGACACAAATAGGACAGAGTGTTTGGAAAGGGCTAGCAATCAAACTTCAAGCACACTGGCTAAACGAATGACAATGAGAAGAGGGACGGTTAATACAGGACTGAAGATGTTATCTCTGAATGCACGCAGTATAAGGAATAAGGTAAATGAGCTTGTGGCGCAGATCAAAATTGGCAGCTATGACATGGTGGGCATCACGGAGACATGGCTGCAAGGGAATCAGGATTGGGAACTGAATATGCAAGGATATACATCCTATCGAAAAGGTAGGCAGGTGGACCAAGGGGGTGGGGTTGCCTTATTAGAAATAAATGAAATTAAATTAATAGGAAGCAATGAATTAGGGTCAGATGGTGTAGAATCTGTGTGGATAGAATTGAGGAACCGCAAAGGTAAAAAAACCATAGTTGGAGTTGTGTACAGGCCTCCAAACAGTAGTCAGGAGCTGGGGCGCAAGATACACCAGGAGATAGAAAAGGTGTGTAAGAAAGGCAAAGTGATAGTGATCATGGGGGATTTCAATATGCAGGTGGACTGGGAAAAATCACATTGGTAGTGGATGGCAAAAAAAGGAGTTTGTGGAATGTCAATGAGATGGCTTTTTGGAGCAGATCGTGGTGGAGCCCACAAGGGAACAGGCAATTCTGGATTTAGTGATGTGCAATGAGGTAGAGTTGATAAGGGAGCTTAACGTGAAGGAACCCTTAGGAGGCAGTGATCATAAGATGATAGAATTTACTCTGCAATTTGAGAGGGAGAAGATAGAATGTGAGGTAACGGTATTACAGCTGAATAAAGGCAACTACAGAGGTATGAGGAAGGAGTTGGGCAGAATTGACTGGAAGAGGAGCCTAGCAGGAAAGACAGTGGAACAGGAGTTTCTGGGAGTAATTCAGGAGACGCAGCAAAAATTCATCCCTAGGAGAAAGAAGCGTGGTACAGGGAGGATGAGGCAACCATGGCTGACTAAGGAAGTCAGGGATAGCACAAAAGCAAAAGAGAAAGCATAGAATGTGGTGAAGGGCAGTGGGAAACCAGAGGATTGGGAAGCTTACAAAGACCAACAGAGGGCAACAAAAAAGAAATAAGGAGGGAGAAGATTAAATATGAGGGTAAGCTAGAGAACTGTAAGAGTTTCTTTAGATATATAAAGGGAAAAAGAGAGGCAGAAGTGGACATTGGACTACTGAAAAATGACGCTGGAGAGATAGAGGTGGGGAACAAGGAAATGACTGAGGAACTGAATAATTACTTCGCATCAGTCTTCACGGTGGAAGACACAAGTAATCTCCCAAAAATTCAGGAGAGTCGGGGGAAGAGCTGAGTATGGTGGCCATTACCAAGGAGAAGGGGCTAGAAAAACTGATTGGCCTGAAGGTGGGTAAATCAGCCGAACCAGATGGACTACACCCCAGAGTTCTAAAGGAGATAGCTGAAGAGATAGTGGAAGCGATAGTGGTGATCTTTCAGGAATCGCTAGAGTCAGGGAGGGTCCCAGAGGACTGGAAAATCGCTAATGTGACACCCCTATTTAAAAAGGGAGTAAGGCAAAAGATGGAAAATTACAGGCCGATTAGCCTAACATCAGTCGTGGGTAAGATTTTGGAGTCCATTGTAAAGGATGAGATTTCTGAATACTTGGAAGAATATGGTAAAATAGGGCAAAGTCAGCATGGTCTCATCAAGGGGAGGTTTTGCCTGACAAATCTGCTAGAATTCTTTGAGGAAGTAACAAGCAGGGTAGACTAAGGAGAGCCAATGGATGTTGTCTACCTGGACTTCAAGAAGGCCTTTGACAAGGTACTGCACAGGAGGCTGCTGAGTAAGATAAGGGCCCATGGTGTTAGAGGCAAGGTGCTAGCATGGATAGAAGATTGGCTGTCTGGCAGAAAGCAGAGAGTGGGGATAAAAGGGTCTTTTTCAGGATGGCAGCCGGTGACAAGTGGTGTTCCGCAAGGGTCAGTGTTGGGACCACAACTTTTCATTTTGTACATTAATGATCTAGATGAAGGAACTGTGGGTATTCTGGCTAAGTTTGCAGACGATACAAAGATAGGTGGAGGGACAGGTAGTATTGAGGAGGTAGGGAGGCTGCAGAAGGATTTGGACAGGTTAGGAAAGTGGGCAAAGAAGTGGCAGATGGAGTACAACGTGGGAAAGCGTGAGGTTGTGCACTTTGGTAAGAAGAATAAAAGCATGGACTATTTTCTAAATGGGGAGAAAATTCAGAAGTCTGAAGTGCAAAGAGACTTGGGAGTTCTCATCCAGGATTCTCTCAAGGTAAACTTGCAGGTTGAGTCAGTAGTCAGGAAGGAAAATGCAATGTTGGCATTTATTTTGAGAGGACTTGAATATAAAAGCAGGGATGTACTACTGAGGCTCTACAAGGCCCTGGTCAGGCCACATTTGGAGTATTGTGTGCAGTTTTCGGCCCCATAACTCAGGAGAAAGGTCCCAGGATTGAAAAGCTTAACACATGAGGAACGTTTGAGGACTCTGGGTCTATACTCATTGGAGTTTAGAAGGATGAGGGGGGATCTAATTGAAACTTACAGAATACTGAATGGTCTGGACAAAGTGGATGTTGGGAAGAAGCTTCCATTGGTAGGAGAGACTAGGACCCAAGGGCTCGGCCTTCGAGTAAAGGGAAGACCTTTTAGAATGGAGATAAGGAGAAACGTCTTCAGCCAGAGAGTGGTGAATCTATGGAATTCACTGCCACAGAAGGTTGTGGAGGCCAGGTCATTGAGTACATTTAATACTGAGATAGATAGGTTCTTGATTATCAAGGGGCTCAAGGGTTACGGGGAGAAAGTGGGAGAATGGGGGTGAGGAACTTATCAGCCATGATTGACTCGATGGGCTGAATGGCCTAATTTCTGCTCCTATGTCTTATGGTCTTATTACGAACACGAGACTGTACCAAAGCAAACAGTTTCCACTTTATTAAGAAACAAGTTTCAATAACCTTTAACACTAAACATACTCTCTCCAATTCAACTCAGCCCCTTATGCTGAAAATATTTCCTGAGTATCTTGTAGACTTGTGCAGCTGCTCCCTCTCTGTCTCTGTCTCTGGGTCTGGGTCTGGGTCTGGGTCTGCGAAGCTGCTTTCTCTCTTCCCCTCTCTCTCTGGACGGTCAGTGGGTCTCTACCTCTTGCTGTGTTGGTCTCCTCGGAAGGTCCAAGAGAGCGGTCTGCAGATGAACCCTATTTTTATACCTGTTTGGATGGTTTTCTGGAACTTTCTATTGTTCTGGCCAATCAGAGAGTCACACAATAGTTTGAAACAAGAGTCAATCATTCAGATGGTGTGCTACTTTCAGTTTCTTTGTGTAGCAAGACCCGGTGCCTTTCTGTCTGGGCTGCACTTTGTTTAGTGGATAAGTTGTTGGGGGTGTCTGTGCAGGATAACTGTCGCCTTTTACATTATGTTAATGTTATTAGCACCTGGTCGCTGTGTTTGCACCGTGTCTGGTCTGTGGGTTTTATGATTTTGGAGTTTTACTCGGCCAAAGTACCCAGCATCCCTTGCTGTTTGGCCAAGTTAGCAATCTGTCTGTGTTTTAGCAGCCAGGAGGTTACAGAACCCTGAGTGTGAAGTGATTGAGTGTGAAGCCCACTCTCCTGACAATGTTGATCTTCCCTGGACAGAACTGGGTGTCTCTCTATCCTTGATCAGATGGGCTCAAGGGTGGCAGATGGAGTTTAATTTAGATAAATGTGAGGTGCTACATTTTGGAAAGGCACATCTGGGCAGGACTTATACACTTAATGGTAAGGTCGTGGAGAGTGTTGCTTCGGGTGTAGATTCATAGTTCTTTGAAATTGGAGTTGCAGCTATACAGGGTATACTTGTCTTTATTGGTTAATGTATTGATTATGGAGTTGGGAGGTTGTGTTGCGGCTGTACAGGACATTGGTTAGGCCACTTTTAGTGTATAGTGTACAATTCTGGTCTCCCTGCTATGGGAAGGATGTAGTTGTAAAGATTCTTAAAAGAATAACAATGATGTTGGTGGAGTTGGAGGGTTTGAGCTTTAGGGAGGGGCTGAATAGGCTGGGGCTATTTCCCTCAGAACATCGGAGGCTGAGAGGTGACCTTACAGAGGTTTATAAAATCATGAGGGGCATCGATAGGGTGAACAGCGAAGGTCTTTTCCCCAGGGTAGGAGAGTCCAAACCAGACGGCACAGGTTTAAGGTGAGGGGGGAAAGATTTAAAAGGGACCTAAGGGGCAACTTGAGCTGTCAGAGGAAGTGGTGGAATCTGGTACAATTACAACATTTAAGAGGCATCTGGAAGGGTATATGAAAGGAAGGGTTTAAAGGGATATGGCCAAATGCTGGCAAATGGGACTAGATTAATTTAGGATATCTGGCCAGCATGGACAAGTTGGACCGAAGGGTCTGTTTTCATGCTGTATATCTCTCTGGCTCCATCTGGTGCACTGATTGTGTCATTACATGTTTTCCTGACCCTTTCCCATTTCTCACTTTCCACATTGCCCCCACCCAGCACTGCTCCAGCTCCTCAGACAGCCACTGTGTCTGAAAGGCTTCAGTTTAATTTGTCATACATTGATTTATGTTGATACCTCTTCGGTCAATTCACTAAATCCAGCTTTCCAAATAAACATTGCATTTCTGCTGCAGGTCTTAGTGTGTCCAAATGCTGCCTGTGTGCACATGTATCTGTACGTATCTATGGGTGTGTGAATGCATATGAGTGCATATATATGAGTGTATTACTCTGTATTTGTAATAAAATCATAAGAAATAGGGCAGGAGTAGGCCATTCGGCCCCCCGAGCCTGCTGTGCTGATCAATAGAATCATGGCTGCTCTGAGGTTCCTTACATCCACTTTCCTGCGCATGATTGTGACCCAGTGACAGTGAAGGATACATTTCTGAGTCAGGGTGGTGGGTGGCTTGGAGGGGAACTTGGAGGAGATGTTGTTCTCATATATCTCCTGCCCTTGACCTTCTAGATGGAAGTGGTCACAGGTTTGGAAGGTGCTGTCTGAGGATCTTTGGTGAATTTCTGCAGTGAATCTTGTAGATAGTACACACTGCTGCTACTGAGCGTCGGTGGTGGAGGGAGTGGATGCTTGTGGATGTGGTACCAATCAAGCGGCTGCTTTGTCCTGGATGGTGTCAAGCTTCTTGAGTGTTGTTGGGGCTGCACTCATCCAGGCAAATGGGGGGCATTCCATCACACTCCTGACTTGTGCCTTGTAGATGGTGGACAGGCTTTGAGGAGTCAGGAGGTGAGTTACTCGCTGCAGTATTCCTAGCCTCTGACCTGCTTTAATAGCCATTGTGTTTATGTGATGAACCCAGCTGAGTTTCTGGTCAATAGTAACTCCCAAGTGGGAGATTCAGTGATGGTAACACCATTGAATGTCAAGGGATAGTGGTTAGATTGTCCTTTTGGTGATGGTCATTGCCTGGCATTGTGTGGCATTGATAGGATGAATGTACTCAGTCTTTTTCCCAGGGTTGGGGAATCGAGGACTAGAGAGCATCAGTTTAAGGTAAGAGGGGAAAGAATAGATGGGAACCTGGGTAGTGTGGGGTGGGGTGGGGCAACTTTTTTTACACAGAGGGTGGTACGCATGTGGAATGAGCTGGCAGTGGAAATGGTTGAGGCAGGTACATTAACAACATTTGGTTGAATACCTGGAAAGGAAAGGTTTAAAAGTATATAGGCCAAATGCAGGGAAATGGGGTTAGCATGGATGGACATTTTGGTCGGCATGGACCAGCGTCTGTGCTGTAGGACTCTATGTTACTTGCCACTTGTCAGCCCAAGCCTGGATATTGTCCAGACTTTGCTTCAGTATCTGAGGACTCGTGAATGGTGCTGAACATTGTGCAAATCATTGGCGAGCATCCCCACTTCCGACCTTATGACAGTGGGAAGGTCATTGATGAAGCAGCTGAGGATGTTTGGGCCTAGCACACTACCCTGAGGAACTCATAGAATCCCTACAGTGTGGAAAACAGGCCCTTTGGCCCATAAATTCCACACCGACTCTCAGAGCGTCCCACCCAGACCCATCCCCTTACCTTTTCTCTGTAATCCACCTAATCTACATGTCCCTGAACACTATGGGCAATCTAGCATAGCCAATCCACCTAACCTGCACATCTTTGGACTGTGGGAGGAAACTGGAGCACCCAGAGGAAACCCACACAGACAGTCACTGAGTTACTGTGCCACTCCTGCAGAGGTACCCTGGAGCTGAGATTACTGACCTCCAACAACCATGACCTTGAAGAGGGCAGCAGAGTGGTGCCGTGATTGGCTGAAGTGGGGAAGATCTGCATCAGTGCAGTCACTGCTTTCCAGAAGGTGGTTTGTAGAGGGGCTGTTATCAAGTGCCTGTAACACCACAGCCGGCTCTGTTCTGAAAAAGGGGAGGACAAACAGCACTAGAGCAGTAGTTACAGGGGACTCTATAGTTAGGGGTACAGATAGGCGCTTCTGTGGATGTAAAAGAGACTCTAAGATGGTGTGTTGCCTCCCTGGAGCCAGGATCCAGAATGTCTCTGAACGTTAGAACTGCAGAACTTGATTTGTCATTTCATCAAAGAATTCAGTTGATTTAGTCAAACCTGTCTTTAACAAATTGTCAGTAAGTTTTATTGATTTACCCATTCCTTATGTGACAATTCAGTTTGCCTCAGATTAATATCTCAAAAGCTTTAGCTGACTGGTTTGTATATTCCTGGCTTTCCTTGAGGTGCAACATTTGCAGAATAACCCCATTGTTAAGGAGCAATGGGAAGATGTTGTGAGAGTCTTCACACTGTCTTTCCTCACTTCCCTCAGTGAGATTGCACTCCACCCACCTACTATAGCTGCCTCCTCCACACTCCACCTCAATTCTGATAAAGAGTCATCTAGACTCAAAACATTAGCTAGCTCTCTCTCCATGGATGCTGCCTGACCTGCTGTGATCTCCAGCACTTTTTGCTTTCCCAAGATCATCTGGTTTGCCTACTTCGCAGGAAGAGAATTGACCAAGTTGGATTGGAATAGTCCTCAGGTCTGAGCTGCTGCTGGGCTCAGGCAAAGGGGCTGTGAGTGTTCTGCCTCAGTAACCAAACAGTTGGAGAATGTGATAAGGCCTGCAAAGAGAGCTTTTGATCCAATGATGAGATGATGAGCCTTTTTGTGACGGTCAAGGGACATGCAACAGAAGGAAGTAATCGGCTGGAGAGGGCTCTTATTTATTGACGGAGGTTGAAGGGGAATTCTACTCAAACTGTAATCTGGGAAGAGAGGGAGACAGCTTGTCTCATGTCTCCAATAGTGACTGGGTGGGGTGGGAAGGATGTGAGATGAACATCAAGCTAATGCAGCAGCTACAGGGAAGGAAGGCTCCAGTGCCTCAAAGTAACCCAGACACATATTAAACATAAAAACAAACCTTCAGGGACCACACCTGGGAGGCTAGCTTATAGGTACCATGGGCGGCTCAGTGGTTAGCACTGCTACCTCTAAGCATCAAGGACCCGGGTTCGACTCCACCCTTGGGTGACAATGGAGTTTGCACATTCTCCCTGTATCTGCTTTGGTTTCCTCCCACAGTCCAAAGGTGTGCAGGTTATGTCAACAAGCGGGTGGATACTCTTCAGAGGGTGAGTGGTGGGTTGAATGACCTCTTCCCGTAGTGTAGGGATTATACGGCCACGTGTTGGAGCTATGGATTATTGAGCTTGGCACATGTATGAGTGAATGAGCAGATCTCACAACCCAGAGTGTGCTCCAGTATCAGGATACTCGCTCAGGCCAGATTGATAGGGCAAGAATTTTTCCCTCTCTCACACCTTCTAGGGCAGTATATGTCAGTTGTAGCTGGTGTAGGAAATGAGACAAAAAAAAAACCTGCAGATGCTGGAATCCAAGGGAGACCAACAGGAGGCTGGAAGAACACAGCAAGCCAGGCAGCATCTGGAGGAAAGGAGTCACCTAGTCTACACTTGGTCTCACTGAGAAGACCACAGCGGGAGCACCTCCATCGGGGCCCTAAACAGTCCTTCCAGGTGAGACAGAGCTTTATCTGCATCTCCTTCAACCTGGTCTACTGCACCCAGTGCGGTTTTCTCTATATCGATGAGATGAAACACAGACTAAGTGACAATTTTACCGAGCATCTTCGCCTGGCCCGTAACGGCCAACCTAGCCTCCCTGTCTCCCTCCCCCTGCGACATGTCTGTCCTTGCCCTCCTCCAGTATCACAGCGACTCACAGCGCAAATTTGAGGAACAACAGCTTATCTTCCGCCTGGGCGCCCTCGAGTCCGGAGGAGTCAATAGCGAGTTCTCCAAATTCAAATAACCTCCCCATCCATCCCCCAGCTCCCTTTCCAGCCCCACCTCCTCCCTCCCTTCCAGCCACCAATGGGATTTATCCCTGCCATCGACCAACCCTGGGTCATACCTACTAGCATCACCCATTCCACCTCTACCCCTCCACCCCCTTTATCTGCAGCTCCCACATCCAGTCCTGAAGAAGGGTAATACCCGAAACGTTGACTGCTCCTTTCCTCCAGGTAGAGGAAATTAATCATTTGGCTGAGGTGCCTGAGCGAACACAAAGTAAAGAAAGACACAAACTGTCAGGCTGGCACCTTCCAACAGCCAGTCTGACTGCAGGGATAGGAACGTTTGGTTTTATTACTAGCTGCCTTCAGCTGGTATCATTTCACATGCGAATACTGTAACAGATTTCCTGCTTTTCCAAAACAAAATGTTCTTTTTATGTACAAGGGTTTAAATCGGAATAGCTTTACGGTTAAAACATTGCATATAAAAGAAAAGCAGAGATCATTCCTGTGACAGAACATTCAATAGTAAAGGCCCAACACTTCAATTGGTTTTTTTTGCAGCTAAGCGATAACATGGTTTTAAGAACACTTCTTGTAAAAATGTACAAGTGAACACTCGATATGCAGAAGCCCTTAAAAAAAATACAATATAAAAAGACATTCCGTAATAACTGGATCCAGTAGCTTGGAATCACGAGCATATATCTTACGTTTCTCCAAGATATTCAAGTACAAACACTTCTCTTCGGACCTTGTAGCAAACATCTCCAAAAATTCAGATTATTGTGCAAGCTATCCAAAAGCTAACCCCTCCTTTCCTACACTCCAATTGTTCCAACAAAGGAAAGGAACAAACTTGCATTTACATAGCACCTTTCATGAGTTCATTTCACCTCAAAGTACTTGAATCAATTAAACTTTTGTGAAATGTGGGGAACCGCAGCAACTGATTTGTACACAGCAAGCTCCTATAAACAGCAATGAGAACATGAACAGATAATTGGTTGGTTCAATCAGAACATTGAAAGGGTTAATGGTGGTGTGGTGGTAATTACACTTAGACAAGTAATCTAAAGGCTCAGGCTAATGCTCTGGTGCAGGTTCAAATTCTACAGCAGCAAGCTGGTAGAATTGCAATTTAATTCTGCAACTAATGCTGGCACCGAAAAACTCATCTGGTTCACTGTACCCTTTAAGGAAGAAAATCTGGCCTACATGCGACTCCGGACCCACGGCAATACTGTTAACTTGCATTTCCCTCTGCACCGACAAAGCAGGACACAGCTCAAGAGCCAGTGGGATGGGCAATAAATTCTGCTCTTGCTGGTGATATTTATATCTTAGGAAAGAATTTAAACAGCTCCACGTTCTTGAGTACTGATCTCAAATCTCTCAAGAGGTTAATGGTCTGCTCTTTGTTCCTGAATGAAATTCTGATCTGTTCTGTTCTTACTGGTTATTATACAATCCCTACAGTGTGGAAGCAGACCATTCGGCCCATTGAGTCCACACCAACCCTCCGAATAGCATCCCACTCAGACCCACACCTCCCTACTCCACCTCTGTAACCCACATTTCCCACAGCTAACCCACCTAGCCTACACATCCCTGAACACTACGGGCAATTTAGCATGGCCAATCCACCTAGTCTGCACATCTTTGGACTGTGGGAGGAAACCGGAGCACCTGGAGGAAACCCACGCAGACACGGGGAGAATGAGCAAACTCCACACAGACAGTCGCCCCCGGGTGGAATTGAACCCAGGTCCCTGGCACTGTGAGGCAGCAGTGCTAACCACTGAGCCACCATGCCACCGTGCCACCCCCTTGGTGAGAAACTGGGGAAAGTTATGAGAAAGTTGAGGGCTGGGGAACCCCGTTGCTTGTAATTACAATCTGCTGTTCAAGAAACTAGACCTCCAGTAGTCCCCACCTTCAGGGCACAGCAACCGTCCCCAGGGGAGAGCTCAGACAGTGCTGGTGACAAAAGAAGCTGAGCAGGGAGTAAGAATGGGATCAATCAGAACAGGAGGCTTTTAAAAGAAGGGTACTTGGTGATGATCAGGCTGAGGAGGAGGGTATGCAGCAGCTAATCAGATGCTGCTTCGTGGTAATACAAACAGAAATAGGAACAAAGTAGGACATACTGTCCCTCAGACACTCTGGAACTCAACAAAGACCATGGCTGACCTTCTACGAACAATCAAAACGCTCATCCATTTCAGCAGGAGGAACAGAGAAGCAGCATATTAGTGAAGCAGGGGGTGATTGCAGAACTCAGAGGTACAAAGTAATCAGGGTGTTCTGGTCCACCGATCACAAACGGTTACAAGGCAGGTACAACAGGTAACTGTCAAGGCAAGTGGAAATCCCTGTTTGTTGCAAAGTGGGTGTGGGATATATCAGCAGGGAGTCATCTAGACTCGAAACGTTAGCTTGCTCCCTCTCTATGGATGCTGCCTGACCCACTGTGATCTCCAGCATTTTTTGTTTTCGGTACAGATTCCAGCATCTGTAGTAAGTTGCTCCTGTATAATCTGGGATGTTTTGCTACAGTTGTACAGGACATTGGTAAGAGCACATCTGGAGTACTGTGTTTAAAAAAGATATATTCACAGTAAAAGGGGGTTATCATCTTACGAGGGAAGGTTGGGCTTATATCTATTGCAGTTTAGAAGAATGAGAGGTGATCTTATCGAAACATAGAAGGTCCTGAGGGCACTTGACAGGTGGATAATGGAAAAGATGCTTCCCTTTGTTGGAAAGCCTAGACCCACAGGGCACAGTTTCAAAAATAAAGAGATTGCCAATTTAAGACGGGGATAACGAGAGAGTTTTTTCTGAGCTCTCTTCCTCAAAATTTTAGAGGAAGGATCATTAAATATTTTTTAAGCCAGAGATAATCAGATTCATGACTAACAAGGGACTCAAAATGATATAGGTCAGCATGTGGAGTTGTAGTCACAATCAGATTACACATGATCTTAGCGAATAGCACAGTAGGCTCAAAAGGTTGAACAATTTGTATGTTCATAAATGTGCTTTTCCGCCAATTTCTCATTAACCCGATTCCCAGTATCTACACTGTCGAGCCCTCTAAGATGTTCAAACATTTCAACTTATTGAGACTGTGGGTTCAGTCTCTCCTCAGGACAAGCCCCATTACCCCAGAAATCAATAACTATTGAACTAATGAAGTATTCGTCATGTCTGGAATGAGCAGCGACTCTTGAGTTTGTGAGCAGCACTAGCATCATTTGGAGAAGTGAGGATAAAGCCTCATGGTGTTAGAGTGAGTGAAACCTGTCTCTGACCCTGTGTAATCTGCACCACAGATAAAATACACAGATCAGGTCCCACTGACCACAAAGCGATGCTTAGATGCTGAACTGTACGTTTTCACACCTCTCTTCCTAAAATCACCTCATATTCTGAGGCGAAGCAATAAGAGAAACTGGGCATAACTAGAATCATAGAAAAAAGGGGAGACAGAGTTAGGGGCCATTCAGCCCTTCGAGCCTGCTGCAACATGAGAATGTCAAGTTGCTCCCACAGCCTGAGATCCAGCTCTACACAAATCCAGTGCTGTCAGAACTTGCTGCCACTTGATTCTATCCACATGGGGAGAGGGGGGTCTTGCTGAGTTTGTGGATTGAATAATGGGTGCAGCAACAAGCAATTCCTCAGTGTGTGTGCATGCACAGGGTCCTGTGTAACCGAAATGGTGAAGTGTGTACGTCTAAGCTTTGATGTTACTAAAGTCAATGCACATTTCAACAGCACTTTACAGAAAGCTGATTCTGTCAGTTTGTTTTTGGACTGAGTGGAGCATCTGCCACCAGGATTGCTGGTCACAAGGGGGCTTTGACTCAAACAAAGGTCTTCCTAAGCAGCACCCTATTGTGCTGTTAATCCTGGAAGTCTCAAGCACCAATTATTTCCGGTTTTTATTTGCCATTCTATCACTGCTGAGATCTCTGTAGTGCTTCAAGTTTAGCCTTTGAATAATCCGGATTTTCATCACTCCAGCACTGGCATCTGTGCATTTAGCTACCTAAATCTTAAGTTTGGGAGATTCCTCTTTTAACTTCTCTCTGCCTTCTTTAATATGATCTTAAAATCTTCCTCTTTGCTAACGGGTCCTGTGTGGTTCAGTGTTAAACCCTGTTTAATAACTGCTCCATGTGTAGCCTCTCTACTAGATTACAAGTTGCTATACATATGCAGACTCTTGTGCTATAGACAAACATGGTCTCCCCTCTCCCAACCAGAGATGCTCTGTAGCTGCGTGAACACTCCCAGACAGAGACAAGTGTGACTGTCTCAGTGCACCAATAGGGTGCCTGGGTTCTGATTACCGGAGCTGCCAATCCATCCTTTATATAATCAGAGGGTTCTGGGTGGGAGCAGGATGGTGCCCAGGAGCACTGAGCTGAACTTTAGGAAGACATTAGTGCCACAAATGCTGTAGGTGCTTCACAATATAAACGATGTGAAAATGAAATGGTTCTGATCTCAAAATCAGTTTATTATAATAAATGGGCAAGACAATTGATTCTGGGATGGCACATTTGGCAGAATTCCTTCAACTCTTTACAGGAATCTCAGATTCTGGTGCACAATAAATAATGAACAACTTTGGTTCAATCTTTCATTGCTCGATAATTAATGATCTGCTGCTCAATGTGAGAGATTATAAATCTGTGGGGTCATACACTGTCACAGAGCTCGTTCAGGACTTCAGGGAAAATATATTCAGCGTTGTGCTCTTAAAACCCATACTATAACCCCATCATTCACAAGGGTATATTAAAAGTAACTTTACTCATTAGACACAACCCAGCTCCAGCTCTCTTTGGAAATATAAACGTAGATTTAGACTGTGGGGCATGACTTTTCAGGAAAGGCAACTGTATTAACACATACATTTTTATTACATTGGCCAGTTTATTGAGGGGGTCAAGAAATATGATGCCAGTTGTGAATCTCCAGAATGTGTTGTTGATTTAATGTCATTAAGTAGTTTAGCTTCATGCTAACTAGATCTTGCCATTAAGCCACACATTATTTTTAAGACCTTGCTAGATATGCACATTATGGTTAGGTTAACGTACAAATAAAAAAATTAGGCTCATCATTAACGGTATAAATATGTTTTTGAGAAGGTGATCGTGCCAATTCAGTTCTGCGGTTCAGAAAGGGGACACTGAGAGAGTCTCAACTCTGTGCATAGTAATTTCTAAAAAGCTTTAAAAAGATTCAAATTCTACGCATGTTATTTCCTGAATTTTCCTTCCCACTCACTAATCCAACCTATTTCACTATCCATGCATGATTTGAATTTTATCTTGTCCCGTTTCACAATCATTCCCATTTGTCCTTCAAACCTCAAATCTCACATGGTTAAACAGATAAGCCGTCAGTCCTACTGTTTCCCCAAGGTCCTAGATGGACTGATGCTCTCTCACACCATCTCACACGCCCAGTTCATTAATCCACAAAGTATCGACCTGCTAAGGGCTGCAGGATGAAGTCAAACTGACACAAGAGTTGGCTCCGAGTGAGAGTTAGACTGGAATGAAGGTGGGGCAGTTCCATGTTAATGGACATTATCGCTGTCACATGCATTAACCATTTGTGGGTAACAATTTCCTGTTTGACACGAGTGGGAATACTACCAGTCCTGTATACCAAAGTTACATATCAGTCTTGATAACTGCTGGGCACTATTACTGCACAAAGCCTGTGATTGGTAACATGCAGGCGTCATTATGAGCCTATCTGCAAGGACTGATCTGGAGGGCCCTCTGACGCGGAGCTCTCAATGCTTGTTGCAGAGAGTCACCAGATCACAAGGTTAACGGGTGAACTTTGCTCTTCAGCTAAGCAGCTTCCTGATCAACATCCCAGAACAGACCAATGGTGAGAGGTTTTTAACCAGAGGAAGTTTCTACATCCCCTATGCAGTCTTACAATTACCTCAAAAATCACAACCTTCTCATTCTGGAGCGTGTTCCAATATCCCGCTGTGTGTTCTGGTAAGTGATTTGCTTTGACAGTGAAATCAGAAATTGACAGCAGAATTGGCTAACAGGCTGTACAGTGTGCCCCTTTCTACATTCACAACTAACCTCCAACAACAGAAACCAACATTTCTCATTGAAATGAATGACTGGGAAATAAAATGTGGAGATTCAGTATGAAAGGGTGAGATCTGTTACAAACCAATTCAGATTGACACAATGCCTGACATCAGTCACTCTGCAGGACAGCAGGGTAAATAAGCTCTTTTTCTTAAAGCAATCCAATCCGACTGCACAAAGGCTGAAAGTTAGCAGTAAAGGTAAGCAAGTTCCAATCCTTTCTGTGCTCCCCACACTATAAACAACCCAGAGTTCTATCTGAGGAGGGCTTAACAAAAGTTAGGAAAAATATAGACACAATGAGGCACCAGGAAAACGTTGGAAATAGCCAGCAGGTCTCTGAGTCTTCCTGGTGTTCAAAGACACTCTCTCTCTTGCTTCCCCCCGCAGCACCCCTCCCACCGCCCCACAAACTCTCTTCTCAGAAGTAAACCAGTCTGCTGCTCATTCCCAGCATTTGCTGCTTTGAGTTCATATTTCCAGCATTACGCCTTCCACTAAAACATTGCTGTTCCTGGTATTTCCACAATGAGTGAAATGGGCCTTCACTGACCCAGCTCTCCCACCCAAAAACTGAGCTGCGAGAGAGCTGGTGACCACTCTGTGAGAGGTATGTTCTTAATGAAATCTGTTCCTATACAATGAATCACCAGCTTGTGTTTGAGCAAAGTCAGAGTCATCTCTCCAGGTCAGCACAAATCAAACAAGGAGCCCGGTGATGCAGCTTAGCTTGTCTGCCTTCACCGCTGAGATGCATCTAATATTTACAAAGGCCAATGCTGGTAAGAGATCGTTGCACCTTGTTCCGGGCTGCTCTGTATAAAGTACTGTGCACTTCCATGGTCTCAGAGAAAACAATATTCCCAAGGCGTTTCTTCAGGAGAGCAGTGGTTGGCTGCCTACTGCTGTAACTTAGGGGATTCACACTGTGTCAGATGTCCATGTAATCGTCTTCCTCGTCATCGGTGTCACTCTCCAGTGACGATTCCTGGCTCGACGTCTCCAGGATTTCCAAGGCTGGCTGGCACAGAGTCTCTTTCTTCACGTTGGCAGCTGACTGTGCTGATAGGATGGCAGTCTGAAAGCAAACAGGAAAAGCAGGCATTAGCTCAGAGCATTGACACAGTGAAGACTGAGTAAACAAAGTTAGAATATCAAAAAATGGGAGTCTCAACAGCCAGCACTGTGGGCAGAGGACACGCCTTTGATGAAGTGAAGATAACAGTAACGGTTTATTTGTAGTCACAAGAAACCTGACTACATTAACTAATGGTGGGGTAGATTTGTGTGGAAAACATTATACATGACCCAAAAGATGCCCACAAATAAACCACGGAGATCTTAAAACATTGATTATGTTAATTGCAAACACTTAAAGACACCACAATACTGGGTGCAGGGATAGTAGGATGAAGAGTCTAGGCCCGAAACATCAGCCTTCCTGCTCCTATGATGCTGCTTGGCCTGCTGTGTTCATCCAGCTCTGCACTTTGTTGTCTCACAATACTGTCTGTTAGCTATCATTCATGCCAAAACCCCACTGTACTTTCAATGTTACCTTTGTGTAAACACCATCTTTCACACAAGCACAAATAAAACTCTCCTTCACGGCGCAATAATACACTCTCTGGTTGAAGATGCCAATTTAGTCCCAATTAGTGATGACTGCTGCAAGTCTCCATCACTGTCAACCTTCTCAATATGATTGAGAGAGAAATCGTACAATGGATACAGAACAGAAAGAGGCCATTCAACCCATTATGTCTACACTAGCTGAATTAACAAGCCATGTATCTTCATCCCACATTCCAGCACCTGCTTTGTAGCTCTGCAGGCTCCAGCCAGAGATCCAGGTCCCACTTAAATAAGTTAAGGGTTTCTCACTGAACTGGGCAGTGAATTTCAGATACCCACCATCCACTACGTGAAAACAATTCAGCTCATGTCACGCCCCCAAATCCTTTTATCAATCACTTTAAACACGTGTGACCCTCCTCACTGCCCTCTATCCTGGGGTAAACAGGTTTCCCCCGTGCAGGGTTTCCAAGCCCCTCATTATTTTGCACATCTCTATTCAGTCACCCCTCATCCTCATCCTTTGTCCGGAAACACCTCTCAGCAGTCCAATGTTTCATCATTGCTGCAAGATTCAAGTCCGAGCACCATTCTTATAAGTTTCCTCTGTGTACACTAGGGAGTAAATGAGTCCTTCGTGTAATGTGGTGACCAGAACTATACAGAGAACGCTAACTCCAGTGTCTTATAATGCAGGAACTGTTTAGCCTTATGATCCAATGAGGAGAAGTATCCCACATGTCTTAGTGAACAGTTTCTCTACCTGTCTCACCAGGGACATGTAGACATGCACTCCCAGATCTCTCAGTTTGTCTCTCATTACCCTCTCATTTATTGGGTGTTCTTCTTGCTTTGCTTGCACTCTCTAAAGGCATAGCCCCACACTTCTCCAGACTGGGATGAAAAGTGACAAATGATATTCAGACAAAGAAATTATTGATACCGTCCTGCAATTGTCAGCCATCCTCCTCTTCACTATCAAACGCTGCTTACAAATTTCCCAATCACGTTCTTACATTTAATTATAAATCATTAAAATATACCATAAATAGCAAGGCACCTAACACTGAGCCTTGTGGAACACCTTTGCCTTCCATTCAGATGAGCGTCCCTCCACCATTACCCGTTGTTTCCTGTCACTAAGTCCATTTTAAATCCAGCTCACCCCAATCGCTGTATCACTTGGGCTTTAGTTTTCCAACCAGTCTCCCAGGTGGGGCCTTGTCAATACCTGACTAAAATCCATGTAGACAACATCCACCACACAACCCTCATCAATCCTCCTTGTTACTTCCTTAAATTCTTCAACTAAATTAATGATTGAATTAAGTTAGGAAGTCATAATCTTCTGTTAACAAACTGTGCTGACTGTTCCTGATTAATCTGTGCCTTTCCAAGTATCATAGTCCTGATTCTGGTAATTTGCCCAATGTACAATGTTCACATAGCTCTAATCCTCTGGTTTCTCACCTTCATCTCCTGAGGATTGAAAAATGATCTTCACAGCATTCCCTATTTCTTCATTGGCTTCCTTTAACAGACTGGGATATGATTTATCCACCCTGGTGAGTTATCCACCTACAAGGTGGTCAGCTGCTCCAACACTTCCCTTTTCATTCTGCTATTTTATCTCATACTTCACACTCCTCCTCTGCTTCATCCCTTTCCTTTGTGAAGACAGACACAAAATACTCATTCTAAATGAACCTGCCCACATCATATTTCTCCTCAGAGTGACCATATACTGATAGGTCCAATCCTCCTTTCCTTCATCATCTTCTTGCTTTCAACGTTCTGAGAAAACTCTTTGGATTGTCCTTGATTTTATTAATAATATTTAATAATAATAATATCCTAATTTCCTTTTTTACTTCAACTCCTTAGCTTCTTAAAATATTTCTTGTTTGGGATGGTCATAAGCTCTATTTTTCTGCTTTATCTTACCCAGTCTGCTTCTGGATAACCAGAGGGTCTAGATTTTGTGGTACCAGCCTTAATCTTGGTGGATAAATGTCTGCACTGTGCCTGTAGAATCTTGCTTCTGACGTCTCCCACTGAATTGCCACCAATGTTCTTTCAAGCAGTTGTTCTGGTTTTCTGGGTGTATTTCAATCGTGTCCCGTTTAAAATGCTTCTGCAAGCTTAAAACTGTATGTGTACATTCTACCTTTGAGTTACTAATGAAATTTGTGGAATGTACCACGTTCTGTACACATTTCTCACATTTCACCCACCATGTCTGCTAGCTCTCTGAATGAGGAACTTATCCAATGCCATTCTCCTGCTTTCTCACTGTAACCTGGCACATTCTTACTATTCAGATAATAATCCAATTCTTCTTGAAAGTTTTGATTGAATCTGACTTCGCCATGTCCTGAGCAGTGCATTCCCGATAATAAACACTTACTACATGATAAAGTTTCTCTTTGGGTCACCATTGCCGCTTTTGCAATCACCTTAAATCTGTACTCTCTCATTCTCTATCCTTCCACCATTGAGAACAGCTTTTCCTCATTTATTCTGTCCTGAACCTTTGTGGTTATGAATCTCTCTATCAAATAGCTCCACTAGATCTTCTAACAGCAGTAGGTGCAAAAGAACTGCAAGTCCTGAAGATGTTACAGGCAAAGAGCAGTCCATGTGTTTATTAAACATATCCATTAGATTTTCCTTTAACTTTTTCAGACAGTGGGCACCATATCTGAAACACAGCCCACATCCTTGAGTGTTGTTGGTAAGTTTAGGAGACTTTTAAGGAGATGACAGCATTTTCCCCAACACACACATGCACACGAGGGGAGGTAATGGCCTAGTGGTATTATCATTAGACGATTAATCCAGAAATTCAGCTAATGTTCAGGGGACCGGGGTTCGAATCCCATCATGGCTGATGGTGGAATTTGAATTGAATTGTAAAGGAAAAATATCTGGATTAAGAATCTACTGATGGCCATGAAACCGCTGCCAATTGTTGGAAAAACCCATCTGGTTCACTAATGTCCTTGAGGCAAGGAAACCTGCCATCTTTACCTAGTCTGGCCTACATGTGACTCCAGACCTACAGCAATGTGATTGACTCTCAACTGCCCTCTGAAATGTTCTCAGTTTGCTAGGGATGAGCAATAAATGCTGGTTGGCCAGGCAGTGATATCCCATGAATAAATAAATAAAAACCACAGGCAAGGTTCACTATACAAGGAAAGGGAAATAGTCACAGACAATTTCTTACCTTTAGTTTTTGCTTGGTTTCCTCAGACACACTACCTTTTGGCGACAGGAGGGTTGGGGTTGGCGGGGTGACGGTTATCTCTGGTGGAAACTTTGCCATAGATGATGGGATAAAAAGCTTTGGCATGTTTGGAGGGACTCGTGATTTGATTCGACTACTGTCAGCTTTGCAAGTCTGGGCCATTGAGGTGGTAGATGGTTCACTAATGGAGCTGGAAGCTGCAGAGAAGCAACACAATCAACTCGGTCACAAATTACAGATTTCACATAATACAGCAATCAGGTTCAAATCCCACCCCTGACGGATTGACTCTGCATTCTATGAATGAACATAAATTACGTAGCATCTTGAAAATCAGTTCAAATATCCACACATGCCTTTAATGTTTAGCAGCATCTTTTCTAGATTTGCACCTTCACTCCTATCATGTTTATTTACTGTTTTATATCCCAGCAGCTTTTGTTGTTTAATTGAAACCAATTTTACTTCCATAGAAATGTTCAAAGTGTACTAGACAGGAATTCAGTGCACATTATGAGAAATAGCAAACCTTGTGTACAGTATACAGAACCATGTGCCTGCATATGTTTTCTTTTATTCACTTGTGGAACATGGGCATCATTGGTTGGTCCAGTATGTATTGCCTGTCCCTAATAGCCCTTTAGAAAGTGGTGCTGAGCTGCCTTCTTGAACCGCTGCAGTCCGTGTGCTGTAAGTAGATCCTCAATTGTTATTAGGGAGCAAATTCAAGGATTTTGACACAGCAAGAACATTATAGAGAATAGTAGCCCTGCATAACAGTAAGGGGGTGGTGGTGTAGTGGCAATATCATTGGCCTAGTAAATGTTCAAATGTTCAAATCCCACTACGGCAGAAGGTGAAATCTGAATTCAATAAAAATCTAACAGTGATCAGCTGATTCTTGTCAAAACCGATCTGGTTCACTGATGACCAGGGCTATTGTGGTGCAGTGGTAGTGACCCTACCCCTGGACTGGAAGACCCGGGTTCAGGTCCCACAGGACATCACAGGGAACAGCAGCCAGTACGCCTGTGAATGTCACAGGGAACGGCAGCCAGTACGCCTGTGAACGTCACAGG
>NC_063355.1:3341955-3418333 GCF_021869965.1 Rhincodon typus
TGAACGTCACAGGGAACGGCAGCCAGTACGCCTGTGAACGTCACAGGAAACGGCAGCCAGTACGCCTGTGAACATCACAGGGAATGGTAATCAGTACGCCTGTGAACATCACAGGGAATGGCTGTCCATGCCTATACAGTCTCCAGAGCCTTTGTGGGTTTACTTTGTTCATGCTATACACCATCCAGGTTTAGACCACATCTTATGACTGTCGTTATTTCGACATTTATCAGGGCTACTCCCAACTCCTTTTCTATTTTGATGAAGTGAACTTCAGAAATCTGGGTTATCTTGTATTCCAATGTTAATCTAATTCTCTTTGTTTTGTCACTCTCCTTGCCACACTAAAGAAATGTGATTTGTTCAAATAACACATTATCTGATATGCATGAGTCATTCCAGCTCATCGTGAACATTGAGAATTCTCAATTTCTCGTTTGAATTTTTATACATGTTAGAATGAGGGCAGATTGTGTACAGGTGTTTCAGTAACTACCACTGGGTACTGAATGAAATGATAACCTGCAACTTCTAGAAACTGACAGTAACAGGGAAATATCAGATCAAGTAAATACTATTAGGACAGGACACAATAGCATGAGGAAGTAACTAGAATTATGTTTATGATTTGCCACCTAGTGGAATATTATTTGTATATGCCTTTGCAGTTTGTGCTTTATTTACTTAGGCCACATGGGGTACTCAAACAGAAAGATACAATTACATTTCATACTTCTGCAGGGCTTATGTTGTTTTAAATGTTTTAAGTGGTTTGACAAAGCATGCTGACAAGTGTGAGTGTCACTTACTTTAACAATTAATGTTTAAAAAAAAAATGGAAATGGACAAAAAGATTGAACAATGGCAATAAGTACATTCACTTTCCTCATCCAAGTCACTAACATGTATTATAAATAATTGGAGTCCCAACACTGATCCCTATGTCACTCCCCTTGTTACGGATTGTCATCCTGAAAATGTCCCCCCCTTATTCTAACACACTACCTTGTATTAGTTAGCCAATCCTCAATCCATGCTAATATACTGCTATCAACACCACGGGCTCTTGTCTTATGAAGAAACCTAATGTGAGGCACCTTATCAAACACCTTCTGAAAATCCATGTATCACTTCCATTGCTTCCCCTTTATCTATCCTGCTAGTTATCTCTTCAAGGAATTTTCCAATTTTGTCAGGTGTGGCTTCCCCTTCATGAGGCTATACTAACACTGCTTGATCATATTATGTATTTCTAAATTCTCTGCCGTTACATCCTTTATCATTGAATCCCTACAGTGCAGAAGCAGGCCATTTGGCCCATCAAGTCCCCACTGACCCTCTAAAGGGCGTCCCACCCTGACTCACTCCATCCCTGTAACCCTGGACACCCCTGTGACACTGTGGGCAATTCAGCATGGACAATCCTGTACACCTTTGGATTGTGGAAGGAAATCAACCCAGACAGTCACGTGAGGGTGGAATCGATCCTAGGGGTCCCTGCCGCTGTGAGGAAGCAGTGCTAGCCACTGAGCCACTATACTGCCATAATAGGCTCTTAACATTTTCTACAAGTATTCAAGTGAAACTACTGCAAAATCAACTGTGTCCAGCTGGTCAGAAATTGTCTCCCTCTCTATCTTAGTTGGCCAGGGTTTCAGGAGAGAACAAAGAAAACACTTCAAGGACACGCTGAAGCATTCCAATGACATGTGGCAACATGGACTATAATGACTGAGAGGAACTTTCAATTAGTTCTTCAGAATGACAGCAACTGGTCTATGACAATTGGACAAGCTGCATCATGCTTTGAGTCACAATGTCTTAATAAGACAGAGCAATGGCAGGGAAAGAAGTAAATCCTGTTCTCCAGATCTCTCCCCTTCAAGAGACATCCTGCTTCAGGTACCCAGAGACCAGCAATTCGAGAAGCAGCCTGTTCATCACAGGAAGGCCCACGGGAAAAACTCTCACAACTGACCAGACATCATCCTTGAACAAGGACAGCTGACAGTGAGGCAGTATGTTTTGAGCAAGTGAGGAAAAAGTATATTCCCTTTTCTTTTTATATATATCATTCCTTATTTATTAAGCCTTCGATCACTTAGAAACAAAGTATATAAAATTAATACTACCTTTTGGTAATAATTGGTCAAATGTAACAGGGAAGAATATTTTTATTAAACAGCTCATACAATTTTAAATGTGGTTTTCACCAGCAAATTTAAATCATTTTTTTTTAAAAAAAGATCTATAATTAATTGTCTCATTTTGAGGAACTGTTGGCCCTGGAGACTCAGTGGACCTCCTAGAGCAAACTTGTTTAGGGTGAAGGAAAACTTTAATTTCAAAATAGCCTATTAAATCTGATACCTAACTCAGCTCAACTGTCTATAATTGCTGGTTGTGGACACATCGTGCCAACTTTGCAGGTTGTTTGGGAGATTGATAGATCAGACATCTATTGTCACATGGGTCACCGAGGGGCACTATATCCCACTGACTGAAGGTGGGAAGTTGCCTGACTCGGGCTCCAGAATACAGGGTTCGCTTCTGCCATGAAGAGAACTGAGGACTGTGAAAGATTGAGGTATACATTGTATCACACAATGCTCTGCTGTAACATGCGACACAGCATTGCATTGAAAATGCAAAGAGGAATCAACAGACCCACCAATTTCAAATTCTTAAGCTACTGAACCATAACATTGGGGCAAGGAAAAACAGAAAACATCGGGTCTTGAGAAACAGAATCCAGTTAGACAAAGTCGTCTTGTTACAATATTCTGCTCACTCCATATCCTTTTATAGTTAGCAAGGCAAATGATGAGTTATTGAAGCTGGCAAGGGGAATGCAGGGGAGGGAAAGAGGTGTCACTTTGCTTTGGCACAACTCATTAATGCCTGTGATGCTGAAACACTGGATATGAATCACTACTACTACACTTCTTGTGCTGTCCAACATTCAGTCATCAGTTACTGTACTCGTTTAACTGACTTTTTGTTCTGTGTGTAATCACAGCAATGATACTATCTATTAGTCTATTACAAAGAACCTGAAAATACGGCAACAGCTACTTAAAGATTCACTCATTGTTTCGCAACTCATATCTAAACTAATGACTGTTATTGACTTATCTCATAGGTCTGTGTTGGAGTAGAATGTGTAACAGATTGAAGCTCAGAGTCAGCTTGAAGGAGTAAATCCCCAGAGTAACACGTTTGGTTACACTGCAAATAAGAAGCTAATACATAATGTTTATCCCAATTAACTTACTGCATTTCCGTTCAACTTGGGAAAGAGTTGGACAGCTCCCAATACCATTGTAGGATTGAGCTTGGCATGTGTTGCTGAAGCTCCCTGTACTGTGGGCCCAGCACACAGACCCGTGCTTAGTGTATCAGTTATCCATATGAGTAACCTGCTGCTGGATGTACTTACCCTGGGTGGAGCAGTGTGCAGGATGCGAGCCCTCGTCTTGCTGAGTGTACGTGCCCTCTTCTTGCCAGTTGGTGGAATCGTGGGATGAAGCGACAGTTGCCATTTTCATCTGCTGGCACAGACGGGTCTCCTGATGCCGATAACTCAGGCCTTCGAGAGGCTCATCGGAATCGTCATCTGAAAGATACGGGGCACAGAACACAGATCCAACTGACTCCAGTTCATTATTTTCTAGCTTTTCCACTCACTGATCTGGAGTTATCACCAGTCTTCAGGTTAAATGTGCCAATCTACCATCTAACTCACATAAACACTGTGCCAATACATTTCTGTGTGACACATAGCACAGTTCCTCATTACAGTGCATCACCGCAACTTCAGGCTAGAGTTAAGGGCTCAAAATCATTCCTGCAGATGGACCCCAGGTTTGTAAAGACTGAATATGTTAGGTTTTTGAGTTCAGGATAATTGCCCTAGGATCAATATTCAGACAAATATGAACTTTAATCGGAAGCTTGTGCTGAAATGAAAATGTTACTTTTTGACAGTGGGCTCTAACAATGCCCACGGAGAACTGATGGGACTTAAAGAAAGGCAGACAACGTTCTTGTACTCTGAGTCACAGGAGCAAGGTTTCACAAACAGCAGTGTAATGATGCCCAGATCACCTGTTCTCAAAAACAAAAAAAGCCGAAAACAAACTCAGCAGGTCAAGCAGCATCTGTGGAGGAAAGGGACTTGCATTTCAGGTCGCTGGCCTTTTGTCAGAATCTGTTTTCATGATGTCAGTTGTGGAAATAACACTGACAGGATACTCTCCTGTTTTACTTTGATCTTGCATTATACAATCTTTTATACCATTTGACAGCAGCAGGGGCTTCAATTTATTGTGTTATTTGAAATCTCAATTTATCATCTCAGACAATACAGTAAGTGCCTCAGTGTCACACTGGGAGTGTTAGCCTGGATTATATGTTTAAATCTGGAGTGTAATTTGAACCCACAGCCTACTGACTCAGAAGCAAGAGTCACAGCTGACATCAGTTCTGCAATGACAGGCTTTGAGATGTTTCAGGTGAAACCTTCTATAGTCCATGTCACTTCAACATACTGAGCGCAGTGGCTCACTGCCCGCTTACCAGTATATACCCACTGTACAGCTGCTGAAGCAAGCAGTCAGAATGTCTTTGCTTTCCTATTCAGTGGTCAGCAGCCAGCTGGCTGAGCATGGTCTGTCTTCATTTCAGGGAAGTGCAGATCAAAACCCTGTCTACCAAAGGAACCGGGTCACTAGAGTGTCCATGAAATTCACAGAAATATAGGATCATGGCTGAGGTCCAATAGAAGGATTAATGTCCCATCTGTGCACTGGCTGCAAGGCTGAATGAAAGAGGCTTGCTACAAAGTCAGTATACATTGGCCCAATGCTCACAAATGGGGATATCTCACTGTGAGGAGTCATTAAATGGGATTGTGCACGAATGGGAGCGGTCATTGGAGAGACAAGTTCAGCTCCGCAGCTTGGCTTAGTTAACCACTATCTTTCCTGAGTTATAAGACCATGGTTTCAATTCCCAATTCAGGATTTGGATACATAATCTAGGCAGAGCCATGAATTTTACACTGAGGAAGCACTTCATTGTCTAGGGTGTTATATTTGTCACGCTAAACAAAGATCCCGCTTTGTCTCTTCCATTCATTTAGATGGATGCTCACGAACCCATTGCAACTACTTCAACTTTCTCCCAGTGTCCTTAATAACATTGACATTATGTATAAACCTCACAATTCATCATGCAATCTTGTGAAGTTTGCTTGTACACAAATCGTCCTTGCATTTACATACACATATGCAACACTAACTGCAATTCAAAAGCTACTTGATGATAGGGAGGGGACAGAGTCAGATTGTAGAGTGCAGGGAGAATGAGCAGGACCAAGCACTGCAGATCCCAGAGAGAATGAGAACTCATCCAATAGAGGTTTGTTTTGCAATGTTTCTGGTGTGTCTGATACATATCTGTGGATAGCACTCCCATCTATGAAGCAGCAGATTGTGGGTTCAAGTCTCACTCCAGAAACTGAAGCTCTAGAATCAAAACTGACACTCCAGTACAGGACTGAGGGACCGCTATACTGTTGGAGGTGCTGTCTTCTGAATTACATGCTTATCTGAGGCCCTTTCTGTCCTTACAGATCCCAAAAAGAGCAGAGGAGTGATCCCTAGTGTACAGGCTGTTTGTGAGAGCTTGCTGAAGTACAGTGGTGACTACGTTTAAGACTACTTCACTAACTTGTGAAGCATGTTGGGGCACGCTACAGCTCTGAAAGACGTTTCTCTCTGTGTAGTCAGTAAGCAAAGGAGGTTTGTCCCTTTAGTTTGTCAGTGTATCGGACTGAAAAAAATAGCCACGGATAGTTTGAAAGTTTGAGGCAGCCGGAGAAGCACTTTAGGAGAACGCTGAAGCTCATCACTCTCATATCTTGTGTTACCGTGAGGGGTGAGTAATCGATTATAAAATCATGGCTACATTTAAACTTGGCTGCTTGTCATGGGCTCACTCATAGAAACATAGAAGATAGGAGCAGGAGGGGGCCATTCGGCCTTTCCAGCCTGTTCTGCCATTCATCACGGTCATGGCTGATCATCCAACTCAATAGCTTAATCCTGCTTTCTCCCCATAACCTTTGATCCCATTCGCCCCAAGCGCTATATCTAGTCACCTCTTGAATACATTTGATGTTTTGGGATCAACTACTTCCTGTGGTAATGAATTCCACAGGCTCACCACTCTTTGGGTGTAAAAATGTCTCTTCATCTCCGTCCTAAACGGTCTACCCCGAATCCACATACTGTGACCCCTGGTTCTGGACACACCTACCACCGGGAACATCCTCCCTGCATGTACCCTGTCCAGTCCTGTTAGAATTTTATAAGTCTCTATGAGATCCCCCCCACCATTCGTCTGAACTCAAGTGAAATCAAACCTAGTCAATCTCTCCACATACATCAGTCCTGCCATCCCCGGAATTAGCCTGGTAAACCTTCGCCGCACTCCCTCGAGAGCAAGAGCATCCTTCCTCAGAAAAAGAAACCAAAACTGCACACAATATTCCAGATGTGGCCTCACCAAAGCCCTGCAACAACACATCCCTGCTCCTGTACTCAAAACCTCTCGCAACGAAAGCCAAAATACCATTTGGATTCTTTACTGCCTGCTGCACCTGCATGCTTACCTTCAGCAACTGGTGCGCAAGGACACCCAGGTCCTGCTGCACACTCCCCTCTCCCAATTTGCAGCTATTCAGGTAATAACCTACCTTCTTGTTTTTACTTCCAAAGTGAATAACCTCACAGTTATCCAAATTATATTGCATCTGCCATTGATTTGCCCACTCACCCAACCTGTCGAGATCATGCTGAAGGATCTCTGCATCCTCGTCACAGTTCACCCTCCCACCCAACTTGGTATCATCTGCAAACTTGGAGATGTTACATTTTGTTCCCTCATCCAAATCATTAATACATATTGTGAATAGCTGGGGTCCCAGCACCGATCCCTGTGGCACCCCACTAGTTACTACCTGCCAATTTGAAAAGGACCCATTAATTCCTCTCTGCCAACCAGTTTCCAATCCATTTCAATACACTTCTCCCAATCCCACGTGCTTTAATTTTGCACATTAATCTCTTATGTGGGACTTTGTCAAACGCTTTCCGACTGGCTCCTCCTTGTCAACTCTACTAGTTACATCTTCATAGAACTCCAGCAGATTTGTCAAGCATGATTTCCCCTTCATAAATTCATGCTGACTCTGTCTCATCCTGCCACTACTTTCTAAATGCTCTGCTATAAAATCCTTGACAATGCATTCGAGAATTTTCCCCACTACTAACGTTAGGCTAACTGGTCTATAATTCCCTGTTTTCTCTCTACCTCCCTTTTTGAATATTGGAGTGACATTAGCTACCTTCCAATCTGCAGGGACTGTTCCAGAGTCTATAGAATCCTGGAAGATGAACACCAATGCATCCACTATTTCTAGAGCTACTTCCTTAAGTACTCTGGGATGTAGATTATCAGGCCCTGGGGATTTATCCGCCTTCAGTCCCAACAATTTTACCAGCACCATTTCTCTACTAATATTGATCTCCCTCAGTTCTTCCCACTCACTAAATCTTGCCCCCTCCAACAACTCTGGTATCTGATTTGCATCCTCTTGTGTGAAGACAGATCCAAAGTATGTATTCGGTTCCTCAGCCATTTCTTTATCCCCTATTATACATTCCCCTGTTTCTGTCCGTAGGAGACCTACATTTGTTTTTACCAATCTCTTTCTCTTCACGTACCTATAGAAACTCTTAGTGTCAGTCGTTATGTTCCCTGCATACTCCACTTTCCCTTCTTAATCAATCCCTTGGTCCTTCTTTGCTGAATTCTAAACTGCTCTCAATTCTCAGATTATTTTTCTTGGCCAATCTGTATGCTTCTTCCTTGGATCGGATACTATCTCTTCTTATTTCCTTTGTAAGCCATGGATTGGCCCTCTTATCCATTTTGCTTTTGCAACAGACAGGACTAAACAGTTGCTGCAGTTCCCCCATGTGTTCCTTGAATGTTTGCCATTGCCCATCCACTGTCATCCCTTTAAGTAACTCTCCCCATTCTATCAAGGTCAACTCATGCCCCATATTCTTGTAGTTTCCTTTACTAAGGTTCAGCACCCTAGTCTCCAAATCAACTACCTCACTCTCCATCTTTATAAAAAATTCTATCATGTTATGGTCACTCTTCCCTGAGGGGTCTCGCACAGCTCAGCTGGCAATGATCCCCCCTTCTCATTATGCAGCACCCAGTCTAAGATGGCCTGCTCTCCTGTTGGTTCCTCCAAATATTGGTCAAGAAAACCATCCCGTACACACTCCAGGAATTCCTCCTTCTCTGCATTGTGGCTAATTTGATTTGCCCAATCTTTGTGCAGATTAAAATCACCCACACTCACTGATATTCCCTTATCACATGTATCTCCGATTTCCTGTTTAATGCCATTCTCAACATCACCACTGCAGTTTGGGAATCGATATTTGACACCTATTAATGTTTTTTGTCTCTTGGTATTTCTCAACTCTACCCATACAGACTCCACATTGCCAGAGCTAAAGACCTTTCTCACTATTGTGTGAATTTTCTCTTTAATCAGCAATGCCGCTCCACCACCTTTTCCTTTTTACCTGTCCTTCCTAAATACTGAATACCCTGGGACATTCAGTTCCCATCCCTGTTCACCCTGCAGCCATGTCTCTGTTATCCCAATCATATTGTATCCGTTTACATCTATCTGCACAATTAGTTCATCCACTTTATTGCAGATAGAGCACAAAGCCTTTAAGCTTGTCCTTTTAACATTGTTTGTCTCCTCCTTATTTTTTCTCAATAGCCCTGTCTGAATCTTGTCCTTGGTTTCTCAGCTTATCACTTTTCTTATTCCTTTTTCTAGCTTTTGTTTTTGTCTTTGCTCCCTCCTTCTGTAACTCTTTACATAGGTTCCCATCCCCCTAACCAGTCCAGTTTGTACAGGTCCCACTTCCCCCAGAACCTGTCCCAATGCCCCAGGAATCTGAAACCCTCCCCCGACACGTATCTTTTCAGCCACATATTGATCCGAGATATCCTGTCATTTCTCCTCTGACTAGCACGTGGCACCTGGAGTAATCCTGAGATCACTATCTTTGAGGTCCGATTTTATAACTTTCTTCCGAGCTCCCTGTATTCTGTCTTTAGGACCTCATGCCTTTTGTTACCTATGTCATTTGTACCGATGTGTACCACGACCTCTGGCTGTTCACCCTCCCCCTTCAGAATGTCCTGTAGCTACTCCGAGACACGCAAGGCTCACTCTAGCTTTAAGAAGCTCAATTACTCAATCTGACAGAGGCACTGTTCAGCGAATGCAGTTATAGAGTCATAGAAATGTGCAGCACAGAAACAGACCCTTCGGTCCAACTTGCCTGTGCCGACCAGACATCCCAATCTGACCTAGTCCCATTTGTCAGCATTTGGCCCATATCCGTCTAAAACCTTCCTATTCTTACACCCATCCAGATGCCTTATAAATGTAATTGTACCAGCCTCCACCACCTCTGCTGGCAGGTTATTCCATACATGCACCACCCTCTGTGTGAAAATGTTGCCTGTCAGGTCCCTTTTAAATCTTTCCCCTCTCACCTTAAACCTATGCCCTCTAGTTTTGGACTCCCCTATCCTGGGGAAAAAAGACCTTGGCTGTTAATGAAATCTGAGTCTCAGATGAACAGAAATTGTTTCTCTAACCGTCAATGTGGTGTCTAACAGGATTTTGTAATGCAGACATGAGTGCACCTATATGGGTCTGGAATGCATGGCCTGGGAGGGGAGTTGAGGCATAAAACCTCACAACCTTTAAAAAGTACTTCGATGAATACTTGATGTGTCATAAAACAAAATGCTGTTGGCGTAGAGTAGGGAAAGTGGGACTAGTAAAGGTTGTAGTGTATTTTTGGCAGTACAGGTTCGATGGGCCAAACAGCCTTTTCTATACTGTATCATTCTGTGATATTAAAACTACTCCCAGTCTCCCACCTTATTTAAGTTTGAGATGTTGTCTGTTTGCGTTTCTCTTTTTTTCCCCAAAAAATCTGTGCAGATGTGTGAAGTACTTGAACAATTAAACGTTCCTCATAAACGGATATTGTTAATTGCTGCACTGCATCTCACAGGCAGGTCCCGTGACCTTTAACCTTGTAATAAAATGAGGTCAATGACATGGTAGTAAGGCCACAGCAGGAACTGGACATTCTTGTATTAGGACATTAAATAGCTGTTTGAAAATCAAGAAACAACAGAAGAGCAAATAGGAGAGCCAGATTATGCTCATGTGGAGAACACTCGAAGGGCCAAGTAGACTTTGTTCTGGAACATTCCAAGTTTCCACATTTAGAACAGAGCCAATGTATATATAAAATCATATTCAATTTGGAACTAACCCATCCTGGTTTCCCTCACTGATTCATTATTCTAATCGGTTTCCCTGTCCCCTACCCAAATTACCGCTGATTTAAAAAACAGAGACATTTTTTCACAGTAAAATTTCTTGAAGGAATGAGCAGTTCATCAAAACATCATTTTTTTTTAAAAAAAAGTCAACTTGCTGCCAAGCGGTAAGTAACGTTGAGAAATATTTTCCGGCCCTTACTGGAAAAGAGTTAAACTGAAGTATCTCTCACTGCCAATTTGCAATAAACTCAGCCAGCCCTTGCTTAACTACAGTACTATACAGCTCCAAAACAGAATGGCTGCTGTAGCAACACGCTGCAATGAAAGTGTGGGCACAGGCCCAGAATTGATTACTCCACATGAAACATACACGATCATGGCTATGCCACAGAGAGACGGGCAGAATTAGGGCCAACTTGGACCTACATGTCTGGCCTGGCAGCCCATCCTGGTGTGCTGATCTCTTGCAATGCTGGCTGCAGTACTGGCAAGCGCTGAGGTAGAATAGTGTGAGATAACGAAACAAAAAACAATGGGATAAGGATATCAGGAAATCTCCTCTCTCGATAAAAGGGAGAGTATCTGCCCTGATGCAGCAGACGAACCACCAAGTTCACTTCAAACTTCAGTCCAATCCTTGGTCTGTGCTGAGTTAACTGATCTCTTGCATATTGGGGGCTACAATTATTGAGAGTACCTACAAACTACTCGGTGGTTTGGGAAAGGGAGGAAGGAACAGGTAAAGCTTCTGTCCTCAGAAGCCGGCATTGCACAGATAATGCACTAAACTGTGACAATGCGGGCTAGGTGTCAGTAATTTAAGCTATGTAGGAAAAATACAGAACTTGATTTTCATCTCTATAGAAAAGAAGCTGAATTTAAAAAAAGGTCTTCAAAGTTAGGGGAATTATGAAAAATTAATCACACTTCCACATTTAAGATTGAACGAGCTGGTTTGAAAGTGAGGAGCTGTGGAGAGAGATTAGTTTCAGACAAAGGATAACAAACATCTCAACCAAACTCGAGACTGAAGTGAAAGGATCCAGGGCTGGATGGAGGACATTGAGGGAGAGATTAAGTAAAGCATGCAATGAGCCTCAACACTTTCTCTCTTCCTTGAATGTCCCAGTTTTCATACAGTCATTCACTGTCAGGGTCTCCTAGGAACCGTTCATGCTGAGGGAGGCTCTGGCAATATCGAAATCGAGAGCCACTATGAGTCACTGCTGTCAAGGTGGGGAGGGCAAAGTGCATGAAAAAAAATACTGAGTCAAAACTCCCCCCCTGTTCCTGCATTGAATAGGATGGTATTAAGTTTACCAGTGTGAAACCATCCCAATGCCTTCACTGTTACAACAGGTGCCAACTATCCCGGCTGGCTCATTGTACCTGCCCTTACTCAATTAGTAGTTCACAATCCCCAAAATTCTCAATCTTTCACGCAATTCCTCCCCAGCCTCGTACCTCTGTCTGCCTGTAACCTCCCCTCATCCTAACAGAACTTGCGAAATTCTCTGTGCCTCCTTCTTCGGCTTTTTCTGCAACTTTCCCTGAGCCTCCAGTTACAATAATCCAGCTCCTGGAAGACCTTTCTTAAGCCTCATCTCCCCACCACAATCAAATGCTTAAACCCTTACCTTCCTTCGGTTCACCTCCCCTTAGCTGGGAATCGGTTTCCCCTCAGGCCTCTCCGGGCCACCTCAGAATATTTTACTACGTTAAAAGCTGGTAGTGGGGGGTGGGTTGGGGGTTTGAGGGGTAAGCATTATAAATGAAAGCTGTTGCTTTAAGCAGTTTACCTTGAGCAAGATATGAGAGAGTGTCTGTTGGACCGGCAGTCTGGGGCTCAATATCTCTCGGTGTCAACATCGGTGTGACGTCGGCACCTCGCTGGTCCTCCTGGGCAGTGCTACTGAGCCTGGTTTTAGACTGAGAGTCACTTGTCCTGGGGGTCTCAGGCACCACTGTACTGGACGTAGTTGAAATCGGAGCCGGTGTACTGACAGTGCTGGGTGCAGACGGGAAGAAGCTTTCCTTACAGTCCTTGGAGTATTTCGGCGTGGTTGGAGTCTCTCCTGGCTGCAAAAACAAAAATTACCTTTAGACCTTTTATTGCAGAGTTCAAGTATGCCCAACATTCAGCTGTGTGGGAAATCTTCTTCATAGAAATGTCCCATGCTCTGTTTGAGCCTCACGCGCCAGGCCAAGATTAATGATGTCTGGAAGACAAGACTCTCTCAATGCTCCTGCCTACAGTAAAAATTCACTGCTCTGTCTTGATGTGTGCAACATCCTGTGGTTGTGAAAAATGCTGACTTTACCCGAATCATAGAATAGAATCCCTACAGCGTGGAAGGAGGCCATTGTGTCCATTAAGTCGCACTGACCCAAACCAACACCTTCCCCTATTGCCGTAACCCTGCATTTCCCATGGCCGATCAACCTAACCTGCACATCTTTGGACTGTGGGAAGAAACTGGAGCACCTGGAGGAAACCCATGCAGGCACGGGGAGAATATGCAAACTCCACACAGACAGTCGCCTGAGGCTGGAATTGAACCAGAGTCCCTGGCGCAGTGGGGCAGCAGTGCTAACCACTGAGTCACTGCACCGCCCAGTGGGAAGCCAGGATACCAGCTTTGTTAGACAACTCACACAGTAACAAACGTCCTGATTTCTCACTCTGTAGCTGCTGGATGTGAGCTGGGTGTGAGAGGAGAGAGGCAGGCAGAGAAAATGCTGCACTGGGGGAAATGAGAATCATTGCCTGACACACTTGCTTCACAAGCCTACGCTCCACTAAAACATTTACTGAGTATTAATTAGCCTGGCTCCCATTGCTGCATACAGGATTGGTCAACATTAATCCCTGTGCTGTGAGAGAACCACGTTGATGAATATTTTTACGGCTGATGTCAATCCACACTCACACTGTTGTGGTACTGCATGATAAACAGATTACTGAAAAAATGCTTCAGAAGATAATGCTGGCTCACGTTACTGACAGCAACCCAGGAACAGGTCGCTGCGTGCACATGCTTGTATAAACCAAATATTGAACTGAACATCAAAACCAAATTAAGCCATTCCGGCCTATTCCAGGATCACTCAAGCCCTGCTCTCCATCCCCAGCTTCAGGCTCAGCACCTGAGGGCTCAGTCTATTCAGGGGTTCCTGTCAGTCTCCTGCAGATAAAATGGTAAACATTGCCGTAACCTTCCTACACTACCAATTCCATCTTTGAGCAGCAGAACATTGCAACGTTAAAATTAATAATATTAACATAAGGGAGTGCAAAGGATACCAACAGATTCAAGAACAGCTTCTTCCACACTTATCAGACTTACGAACAGACCTCTCTTATATTAGAGCTGATCTTTCTTTCTCTGCAGCTGTAACACTATCTTCTGCATTCTGTTCCGTACTTAGGTAAGGTGTGACTTAACTGGTTAGCACGCAACACAATACTTTTCACTGTATCTCAGTAAATGTGACAATAATAAATCAAAAGGAGATTCACCAGGATGTTGCCAGGCTCGAGAGAGAGACTAGATAGGCTCAAGTTCTTATGCTTTGAGCAGAGGAGACTGAAGGGAGAATTGATTGAGGTGTACATGATTATGAGGAGCATGGATAGTATTGATAGGAATAAAATTTTCCCTTTAGTGTTAATTACCAGGGGCAATGACTTATGGAGCAGGAGGATTAGAGGAGGTTTAAGAAGAATAGATTTTCACCCAGAGGGTGGTGGATATGTGGAACTCACTGCCTGAGAGGGTGGTAGAGGTAGGAATCATCACAAGATTTAAGAAGCATTTAGGTGAACACTTGAAATGTCACAGCATACAAGACTACAGGCCAAGTGCAGGGACACAGGTTTATGAGTATAGATTAGCGCTTAATAGCTGGGGTGGACACAATAGGTGGAAGCGCCCCTTTCTGCGCTGCCATACTCCACAACTCATAAAACAGCTCAGAACAAACATGGTGGTCAAAAAACAGATCTCCACAACATTGTGGGGTTTTTTTGAGATCTGCCTGCTCACCCACATTCAATCCTCCTACAAACATGAGGGCCCAGAACCTCCGACAGAAAGACCATTTCACAGGAATTACACACTCGCACTGTGAGGGCACCCTGAAGCTGAATCTCCAGGAATTGCCTGGGAAGTTGAAAGTTCTGATGGTCAGTTATTCGGCATATGGAAACCTCTGGAAAAGTCCCCAACTTTGAGTTAGAGTCAGAGATTTTCAGAGGGTCCTGTCTGACTTATCTTAATAAATTACCCAGGAAATATTTGAAGAAATAAAACCTCCTTGAACTCCTGGGAAATAGGGTTTCTTGGTCCTGAATGGAAGATCTGGGCTGAGATCATCCACAGATCAGCCACTCGAGCTAACTTTCGCTAGATCCCATTCCCCTACAACCTGTGCTCACCAGTTTACCTTGGCTCCTGGTTGGCTTATCTCAATTCTAAAGTTCTCCTGCTCATTTTCAAACCCCTCCATGTCCTCACCCATCCCTTTTTTCAGCAACATCCTGCAGATCCTCAACCTCCTGATATCTCTGCACTCCTCTTATTCTGGCCTCTAGAGCATCCTTGATCTTGAACTATTCTACCATTGGCAGCTACATTCTCCATTGCATTAGGTCAAGTTCTGGATGACCCTTCCCACACCTCTCCATCTTCGTATCCCACTCTCTTTCTTTCACACAGGTCTTAAAACCTCCCTCTGACCAAAATTTTGCTCATTTGACCTGATACCTCCTGATTATGTAGCTCAGTGCCATTTGTCATTTTATAATGCTTCTGTGGAATGCCTTGGAGCATTGTACTGCATTAGGTTGCTGGAAGGAAGTAAGCTGCTACGTTACAGACTGAAGACTGGCACAAAGTGGTAATGTCACCGAACTGGCAATCCAGAATGCCAGACTGATGTTGGAGGGTCATGGGGTCAAATCACACCATGGCCAATGGTGAAATCTGAATTCAGTTAAAAGTCTGATGATAACCACATAACTATTGTTACTGATGTTAAAAAGCCATCTGGTTCACTAATGTCCTTTAGCGAACAAAACTGCTGTCTTTACCTAGTCTGACCTACACGTGACTCCAGACAATGTAGTTGACTCTTAACTGCCTTTTGGGCAATTACGGACGGGCAATAAATATTGGCTTTCGCATCCCATGAACAAAAAAAATGCTTCACACCACACCCACTATTCTACGTAGTCAGTTCAGTTCGGGCCACTATATACTTATTGTTTGATCTTCACTACTCCATTGGAGACAGTGTATTGGTGGAGATATGACATTGAACCAGGTGTCTTTTAGTTTCAACAGGTTAACATGCTGATTCTCACACCAGTAAAATGCAGTAATAAACTAAAGCTAGTAAAAACCTCAGCAAACATCATTAGACAGAACGCAACATACAATCCCATAACAATGACATTCAAAACAACTAAAACCCTCCTCCCTCCAATTGAGAATGCAGCCCACATAATTTATCTGATCAAACTTTGATACCAGGATGAATCAGAGGATGTGAAAGTGATATCTGGAACTCGGTTCCCACAGGCTGCCTGTAACATCCCATTTCCAAGTCTGTTGCAGAGCCCACCTTCCTTCCTTCAGCTTGCCCTGCTAGTTGCTCGGAGTGCGGAGAGCTGCGGTATTCTCACACTCTGGCTGCAGCTTCCCAATCCTCCTCTCCCCTTTCCAAGTGAGACTGCATACCAAGGCTACATGCAAATCTATTATGTCCAGAGTACACCTCCAGACAAGGATGACAGAGGCGCCATGGCAACCATTCTCTGAAACTGTTAACGAAATGGATATACTTAACCAGACACGTGGCTCCAAAGCTCTGTAGATTTTCTCTCTCTCAGAATCATTAAACCCCCTCAGCAATTTACATAGCAACTCCCGGGAAAATCACATGGCAGGACACTGGTACCGTACTCGTTTTTATAAAAGGAAGTGCACACATTATCAGAAATTGCAGCTCAGTAAGTCGGCTAAACTACAGCAAACCTGGGCTTTGTACCTGGACTAGCTACATTTGAATAAGATGATTCTGCCCCTGGAGTAGCAGCCTTCTAACACAGACAGTTCAGTTTCATGGTACTCTGAGCTGTGAGGAGCAATTCGTCCTCCAATTTCTGGCAAAGTGCCTGAACTCTACACAGCCTCCTGTTTATGCTGCTACGTTGGTGATAGCAACACAATGGAAGCATTAGGCGTGTATTGTTCATACATATCATAACCAAATCTCCTCGAGCGTCACTGCCAAAAGCAGGAAATTCAATAAGCTCCACATAACACTGCCTCATTCAAAAGAGGATTTTTCGTGAAATGTGGCATGCAATTCTGTGAATGTTAATATTTCAAACTGCAGCTGCAATCCGTGATGTAGGCAAAAAGTTGAAAGCCTTAAACATTTCAACAGCACAAGGTGAAGCAGCACTGGAACCACTCTATCTCAAGCGGGTTTAAGCCACACCATGTACTCATCAAGACAGCCACTGTATATTAAGATCTAAATCACTGACCATTCGTAGCAAAGCCCATTCTACACTCAGTAGCAGGAAGCAATGGCACAGTGGACTAGTCATCTGAAATCCCAGGTTAACATTATGGGACATGGTTTCAAATCCCATCACAGTGGAGGGTAAAATTTGAATTAAATAAAATCTAACTCAATGGCAAACATATAGCCACAGTCAATTATAATAAAAACCCATCTGGTTCTCTAATATAGTTCTGAAGAATGGTCGCTGGACTCAAAACATTAACTCTGTTTCTCGCTCTACAGATGCTGCTGGACCTACTGAGTTTCTCCTGTGATTCCAGACCCACAACAATGTGAGTGACTCTTAATTGGCTTCTAGGTATGGGATGGACAATAAATGCTGGCCAAATCCTCAATGCACTCATCCCATTAATGAATAGAAAATAATTAGTGTGGCATAGGCAATACAACTAGTCCATTTGTTAAAAAAGAGAAGGCTTCCTATAAAATGCAGACAATATTCTTTCACAACTTGGAGTGGTGCAGGAAGAATGTTTGCCCTGTCTGGGAAGGGGTCTAGAATCAGGGTCACCATCTCAGAAGAAAGTGAATCATTGTAATCTTCTTCCATTGAAGGCTATGGAGGATCAGCCATCAAGTATATTCAAGACAGAAATCAGCACATTTCTAGATATTAAAGGGACCAAAAGATATAACAATGGTGCAGAAAAACAGTGTGGCAGTAGATCAGCCGTGAGCAGAAGTGGGTGAATGGCCTACTCCTAGTCCTAATTTCCCTCTGATCCCTACGGAGTTAAGTCCAGGTTGTAATGAGACTAAACCAGTAGGTTTCAGTCTGAGGACACTGAAACGCTGCAAAGTGGATGCGATTAACCCTGATCGCAATGAGTTTGAATTATTCTGGGATACAATGGGTGTGGGAGTGGGCAGGAGCTCAGTCCATTCAGGAGTACATCCAACAACAATTCACATTTATATGGCACATAGGAAAATGTTAAAGACGCTTTAGAGGAGTGCACTGAAACAAAATTTGACACATAAAAAGGTTTCGAGGAGTATCCTAAAGGGAGGAAAGTAGGAGAAATGTGGAGAGGGATAAGGACGATATTCCAGAGCTTAGTATCTCAGCAACTTTTATTTAAATTTGGTGCTATTATTGGAAAATGTTCAAAAACTTGGTCACTTTTCCATTTATTAATCTAATAAACAATTTACTGACCCTGAGCAGTTCTCACATCCACGTGGCTATTGAATTGAAACAGCACAAGGTTTCAGAAAGGCATAAAACCATTGGTTTAACACATGAAATCTCTCAGTCACACAGACCGAACTGACTGAGAAGTGCCTCTGGGAAATACTGTACAAATTTTGAATCTTCTGAGTGTTTGTATGCCTGACAATTTCCAGGTGAGACACTTCCAATATTTTGCCATTCTACTGCCAATTTCAAGCGTCAATCACTGCCTTCAGTTCCCAGCTTCCTCACAAGAAACACGTCTGGCCTCCATTAGATTTATCAGAGTGTGTCTTTCTGTAGTCCCCTCCTCCTCAATTACATTCTCCTAATTGATTCAGTGACTGCAAATTACATTTCTGCAGACAACAGAATCACCAATCTTTTTTAAAAAAAGGTAACTACCATGATGTATACAGTGAGTTCCACCAACAGGACCTCAATTAACATTCAAACAGCTACAAAATGACTGATGATCTAGTTTGAAGTATTGTATTTCTTGTTCCATGAATGTGCCACATTAAAATAATAGCCCATCACCCAACAGCAGGGCTCTGCTCCTTTAAAAACTACATTTATTTGGGAACATGCTTCACTTCCATGGCAGTAAGGGACAGTTGAAAGCATGTATGGTGCACAAGTCTAACCTCAAATAACAGCAGGTTGAAGAAAGAACAGAAAGCTGGAGAGGAAGAGAACACGTTACATGAACATTTGGCTGCATGCGTATCAGTGAGACAACCACACCAAATATTTACTGTTCTCACTCACGCAGTGATTCAATGGCTTTACTATCACTGAATTCCCCACTAGCGACATCCTGGGTTGTCACCGACCAGAAACTCAACTGGACTAGCCGTAAGAATGCAGTAGCTATGCAGCTCAGAGACTCCCCAAAGCCTGTTCACAAGGTACAAGTCAGGAGTGTGATGGAATACTTCCCACTTGCCTGACGGGTACAGCTCCAACAACACTCAAGAAACTCAAGACCATCCAGGGCAAAGCAGACTGCTTGACTGGCACTCACTCCCTCCATCACAGTTGCTCAGTAGCAGCAGTGTGTACCATCCCCAAGGTGCACTGCAGAAATTCACCAAGGCTCCTTAGACGAATCCACGCCCACTATCATCCACAAAAATAAGGGCAGCAGCTAATGGGACACAATACAGAATACCGAAATATAGAATCATGGCATTTTAAAGTACAGATGGCCATTCACCCTATTGTGTCTCTACCAGCTCCCAAAGGAGTTATCCAGCTAGTCTCATTCTCCATCCCTATCTCCATAGTCCTCTAAGTTTATCACTTTCAAATACATATCCAGCTCTCTCTTGAAATCTCCTGTGAAATCTGCTTCCACCACTCTCGCAGGCAGAGCATTCCAAATCCGAACAACTCTCTAAGTAAAGAAGTTTCTCCTCATCTCACTCCCAATTCCCTTGCTGACAATCTTGAAATTGTGACCCCTAGTTACTGACATTCCAACTAGTGGAAACAGAATATTTTTACCCTGTCAAATTATATCACCATTCCTTCAGTGTCACTGGGTCAAAATCTTGGACCTCCCTCCCGAACAGCATTGTGGGTCTACCTACAGCGCATGGACTGCGACAGTTCATTAGGGCAGCTCACCACCAGCTTCTCAACAGCAATTAGGGATGGGCAATAAATGCTTGCCCAGCCAGTGACGCCTATGTCCCATGACCGAATAAAAAAAATAGAATCAATCAACATGACATAACTTTGTGCATAGATACATCGAAGGAAGTAACTAGAATGCTGCATGAGAGAGAAAGGGATGGAAGGATATACTGATGGGGTACTGACAAGAGGAAATAAAGTGGGAAGTGGCTTGTGAGGAGTTTGAATGCCAGCAAAGATTGGTTTGTTGCAATGCTTTGGAATATGCAATATCAAACAGACAGCTGGGAATCCTCTTAATTTAAAACATATAATGAGCCTGAAGCCCTGATCTCTCAGAGTTTGTAAGTAATTTTCCTGCTGATCAATGATAGAGCTATACCACCAACAGGCCAGGTCTCAATACATCCTCAGAATTAAGACAGAAATTCTAACTGATCTGAAGTTCTCTTCAGCTGATCTGATAAAGACTTGTACGATTGAAGACCAAGGCTCTTTAACAAAGGGTAGAATTTAATTAATATAATTCTTGTCAAAATGGCAAGACCATAAGTGGGTGAGGAACCTGTGACCAGCTGGAGTGGTGACATTAACATTCTGCCACTCAGTTCCTGGGACAGTGAGGAAAGGTGGGCAGGAGAATGCGCTGATTCTGTCAAAGGATAGATTCTGAATGAAACAGACCACAGCATGGATTAAAATGACTCACCAGCACTGTGCGTTAGAGGCGGTATTAACAACAGGAATGATGACCAGGCGCAGGGAGAAAGCTCTCCGGATCTCTCACTCTTACTCGGAGATGCGGCTGAGGAGATTTCAGTGAGGTGATAATACACAAGGAGGAGAGGAAGTTGAGAAATTCTCCAGCTAGGCAAAAGAGGACACAACCACGTGGGCCATCTGGAGTCTGCACACCCACGGGCAAACCCATGGGAGCACATGGTTTCCTCTGAGTAAGCGTTTATTGTTGCATGGCAATGGTCACTCTAGCATTGCAAGGTGACATGGTGACAATGGCCTGCAGCATAATCTGTCACAACATTGAAACAGACTCCCCCATTCTCTCTGCAGTTGTGGGCCAGGACAGCTGTCAGTGCACACTCTGCTTCTCTTCAAACATTCTTCTTTACACTGTCAATCTAAGTAGAATTTGGAGTAGGTTCAGTTCTTTTGCATGGTCTCTCCAGAGGTGTCCTGCCTTCCACTGTCCCCTCGTCCTCATTTGTAAAGTGACAGCCACCAGATGTCCCCACGGTCCCCACCTGAAGTGTGATGAAGCAGAGCTTCACAGAATGAATCACCTTGAGGATTTATCATCTGTACGTGCCACGGAATCCTGATTTATACATAATGATCGTGATTGGCAGGAAAAGATACAAATTAGTTCTGGCAAGGTATGACTGTGATGAAGTTGATTATAATTTACTCCCTACTGAAACCAAGTCAACACAACTGAGTTTGTTCTGATGAGTGTGCTTTTTAATTGATTCAGTCACCATGTAACTGAAAAGTCTCCAACTTTGATGGTCAGCAATGCAAAACTATGAGTGATTTCCAGGCTTCTTTGATGGTAGTTAACCGAGCAATCTTTGGAGCGCAGCCTCTGGTTCTCTTCCCCTCATGTGCTCTTTACTCTTGTCTCTTAGAACAGACAAATAAACAGAGCTTTGAAGCAGTGCAGAGGCATGTGTTTGTTTGAAAGATCTAGTGATGATGACCATCAGGAAGAGGCATCTAATTTTGTAAAGACAGAGTGAGTAGGAGTGACGGATGGATAGATAGGGATATGAGGAAGTGCACAAGATCAGAAGGATGGACAAGTGACAAGGTAAGTGGGTGTGAGCTGTGAAGTGATCAAGTGGGCTTGATAAGGTAGATTCGGGTGATGTACACTAGTAGGATGCGGGTCATTAAAGCATTTCCAACACACTGTTTCTGCTCTGCTGACTTCTGAAGACACCATCACTACTCCTGCTCTCTGGTAGAAATCTCCCTCCTGTTGCTACAGAATCACAATCTCTCTGAATTCTGACTGATGACAGGAGCACCGGGGGTTGGGGGGCACTACTGATATGGGACACTACGTTTGACCATCCTGTCTCTGTTGTCACAGTTTGTCTTCTCTTGCTTCCAAATTCCCAACTGACTGAAGTTAGGGATGGCATTGCAAGGGTCCTCATTGTGCCCACTACTGGGCTGTCACCAGTAGTGATAACGAGGTGTGTGTTAAAATGCAACTCACCAACACGCACTAATCATACATCTAAAGATACCCATGCAGAATCAGGCATCCTGCTCCTTACACACCAAGTTACAATCAGATTAGCATTGGTGAGTAACTAACCAGTGAAATGGAGTTGTTGATAATTACTTCGAATGTTGTCTAGTTTAGGAAAATAAACAGATGCCTTGAGAGAGTGAGCTGTCACTAGATTAGAGGCAGGCTGCTTTAAAGCTGTATTTTAGCTGTACAGTGCCAGTAGTGACCTGCAGGTAGCTAGGTATGGAAGGTACCAAGGAGATAAACCAACTGTTCATTGGACACAGGGAGCAGTCACAGTTTCCAAACCAGTTACATTTGGGGGAGGGGAGGAAGAAAACAGATCAAAGAAATCAATGGGAAAAAAATGTTTTTAAAATCAGGAGCTGTAATCTGCTCTGATTCCTGAGAACAATCCAGAAAACCCACTTTCATCCTCAGTATTGTGTCTTTTTTTGAAAAAGAGAAAAGCTTATGAATTTGAAAGCTTTATCCCTGCTCATCTCGTAAGGAGCCTGCTGCTTACACACCCACGCATGTGGTAATAAACACTATAACTCATCCAAACCTGATTTTTGGCTCTTATATTGCTTTCATTTTGCTCACTGCACACAGCCTGCCCAGACCCGTCATCGGGAATCATTAGTGGCTCAAGGCAGAGCTTTCAACTTGTTCTACCCTGCGGCTATTCAAGTGATTGTTCCACTGGCACCACATCCCAGTTTTAGCTCAATCCGCTCTGTCAACACCTGAAATTCACATTCCACATCAGTAACACCACGGCAACTACAACACAAACAGCCACCAAACAAGTCGCCTGCTTCAGTTATCTCAGATTGACATCTCAGATGTTAATGCTGTAACTTTCGGCTGTGCTGTCACTGAAATGAGCCAGCTGCTGGATAAATCTTATAAACAGTTACAGTTACAGCAGCCTAGGGTTCGCATCCAGACCCATTCGAGGTTTAGTTTTATTTTTACACTTCACAGAGTGTTAGTTTTGTGGTAATATATGAAGACAGTTGATTTAATATTTAGCCCAGACTATTGAGTCTGCAGCTGACACTAAAGTATATAAAATTGTTAGAAAGAAAATTCAAATGGAAAAAAAATGAAAAGGAACAGTCAATTGTACCTAGTTTTCTAACTGACTAAAAAGTTGCGAAAATTTCAAAGTACAAAGCAAAATTATAGGACCAAAGGAAGGGAGAACCGTCACCGCTAATGAAATGGAGTGTTTGACAATGATTTCAAATGTTCCAGGTTAGAAAAACAAACATTAACAGTTACTGAAGTAATGGTCAGATCATTTTAAAAGGTTCATTTCCTCAGCTGCGTGGCACCAGTAATGACTTTCCTGGCAGTAGCCTGTAGAAGGTATTCACTGCATTCTGACAATTAAGGTACAGTACAACCAGATTAAAAACTGCTCTCATATTTCATCGAGCAGAATGAGCCTGGTTTCCAATTAGGTCCTGTGTTGGACTCCTTCCCTCATTTGCCAACAGTAATAACAGGGAAGGGGTCAGGGTCTGCGTGCGGTTGCTGGCCTTTGCTTTGATTAGTAAAAATCAATGAGAGCCTGGGGTTTCAGCAGAGCTGGTAGTGCCACCTTGAAGCAAGAGATGACTCCATCATTGCCAGATTGATCACCTCTGATTAGATAATGACGTCTGTCAGACTGCAATGATGTTGTGATGCATTTACTGGTCTTGCTGCTTCTGACAGAAATCTTACAGCCATGGGGCTACATACTCCCATGTTTCCAGCTCACAATCTGGAAATAAATTGTTATTTGCGGCGTGTTGCACAGATGATTTACACAGTCCAGAGGCTGCACAGTATCGCCACCTGGAAAATTAAATCTGTAAACATTTGAAAATAAATCCATGTAAATACACTAAAATAAAAGATCTTGAAGGCAAAGTCAGCATACCAGAGAATAACCTGGGTTTTGTGCCTACTGATCTGTGCAGATGCTAGCAGCTAATCTGGCGCAATGCTGGATATTTATTTTTTATTCACTTGTGGAACGTGGGCATCTCTGGCCAGCCAGCATTACCTGCCTATCCCTAGTTGCCCTGACAAAGGTGGTGGTGAGCTGTTTACGTGAATCGCTGCAGTCCCTGTGCTGTAGGCTGACCACAATGCCCTTAGGGAGGGAATTCCAGGATTTTGACCCACCAACAGTAAAGGAACGGTGATATATTTCAAAGTCAGGATGTTGAGTAGCTTGGAGGGCAACTTGCATGTGGTGGTGTTACCATGTATCTGTTGCCCTTTTTCTTCTAGATGGAAGTGGTCATGGGTTTGGAAGGTGCTAAGGAGCCTCAGTAAATTTCTGCAGTGCATCTTGTAGATGGTAAATACTGCTGCTACAGGGACTGGATGCTTGTGGATGCAGTGCCAATCAAGCAGCCTCTGTCCTGGATGGTGTCAAGTGTTGTTGGAGCTGCACCCATCCAGGCAAGTGGGGAGTATTCCATTACACTCCTGAACTGCGCCTTGTAGATGGTGGGCAGGCTTCGGGGAGTCAGGAAGTGAGTTACTTGCTGCTGTATTCCTAACCGCTGACCTGCTCTTGTAGCCAGTGTTTATGTGGTTAGTCCAGTTGAGTTTCTGATCAACAGTAACGCAAGGATATTCATAGTGGGGGATTCATTGATGGTAAAACCACTGAATGCCAAGAGGCGATGGCTAGATTGTCTCTCATTGGAGATGGTCATTGTCTAGCATTTGTGTGGCATGAACATTACTTGCCACTTGTCAGCCCAAACCTGGATATTGTCCAGATCTTGTTGTATTTGAACATGGAATGCTTCAGTATCTGAGGAGTCACGAATGGTGCTGAACATTGTGCAATCACTGGCGAACATCCCCACTTCTGACCTTATGATGGAGGGAAGGTCATTGATGAAGCATCATGATAATTAATCCAAGCAAAACAGTTAATCGGGAGTAATGGTGAGTACTCAGGGTATACTCTGGGGATATCGATTTTGATTAGTCTCTGAAAATCACTGCAGATCCATTTTCTCTCCACAGGGGTAACCCTGTCCTTCAAAGTGGTCATTTAGTTTTAAACTCACTGCTGCAAAGCAAGTCAAACTTCAATTTACAAGTTCAAAATTACAGCTAAAATGTTGTTTTGTCCATAATTCTATTGCTTTTTATGGAACAGAAGTTAGAAACTGAAGAATATTTATGCTATGGAACCAAGATCATGAAACAGGGAGAAGAAAGAGATTCAAATGGGAGACGTCTGAACTCAAGATTCAGATAAAGTGCAGAGAGTTGGAAGACTTAAGTGAGTGGGCAAAAGATTGGCAGATGGATCGCGTATAGAATGGGAAAATGTGAACTTGCCCAATTTCACAGGAAGAATCTTAAAAAAAAAAAAAAAATCGATATATCATTTAAATAGAGAGAGATTGCAGAACCCTGCAGTGCAAAGGGACCTGGTCTCCTGCTACATGAATGCAAAGATAACATGCAGGAACAACAAGTGATTGAGAAGGCAAATAGAACTTTGCCACTTATTGCAGGGGGAATGGAATAAATGTCAGAAAATCTTGCTACAGTGTACAGGAAAGTGGTGAGCTCACATCTGGAATACAGTATACACTTTTGATCTTCTTATTCAAGGAAAGATATAAATGTGATCTAAGTAATTCAGTCAAGGTTCACTTGACTAATTCCTGGTATTGGAGGGTTATTTTATGAGGACAGGTTGGGTGTGTATCTAATGGAGTCTAGAAGAATGAGAGGAGACTGTACTGAAACATTTAATATTCTGAGGGGATTTGACAAGATAGATGTGAAAGGATGTTCCCCATTGTGGGAGAGACCCAACTCAAAAATAAGGGGGTGCCCATTTAAAATGGAGATCAGAAGAATTTTTTTCTCTCAAAGTTGGATGTTTGTGGAATTATCTTCCCCAAAGAGCAGGACAGGCAGGTTATTAAATATATTAAAGGATGAGGTAGACTAACAACAGACTCAGAGACTATTGGGGATAACCAGGAAAAGTGGAGTTGAGGTCAGATTAGCCACGATCTTATCAAATGTCAGAGCATGTTGAAAGACTGAGTGTCCTACTCCAGCTGTGAATTCATACATCCATAGGACACTAGCAAGGTAACCTGAACAACAGAGTTATCCTTCTCAGATATCAGTATATCTGGGCAGAAAGTTAAAGTTTACTATAAAAGTAAAGTTAGCATGATTAAAGCCCTGGAAATCTGTAGTTCTGAAGTAATGTCCCACTGAGGCAAGGAAAGGATGGTAAGGTGAAGGAACCTTGGATGACAAGACATGTTGAACACCTAGACAAGAGGAAGAAGGAAGCTTACTTAAGGTTGAGAAAGCAAGGATTGGACAGAGCTCTACAGGTCTACAAGGTAGCCAGGAAGGAACTGAAGAATGGACTTAGGAGAGCCAGAAGGGGGTATGAGAAAACCTTGGCAAGGTAGGATCAAGGAAAACCCCAAGGCTTTCTATACTTATGTGAGGAACAAGAGGATGGCCAGAGTCAGGATAGGGCCAATCAGGGATAGTGGAGGGAACTTTTGTGCGGAGTCAGAGGAGGTCCTTAATGAATACTTTGTTTCAGTATTCACCAGTGAGAGGGACCTTGATGTTGGTGATGACAGCATTAAACAGGTAAATATGCTCGAACAGGTTGATCAGAAGGAGGCTGTTCTGGAAATTTTGAAAAACATGAGGATAGATAAGTCCCCTGGGCTGGATGGGATATACCTAAGGTTCCTACAGGAAGCGAGGGAAGAGATTGCCGCCCATTTGGCAATGATCTTTGCGTCCTCACTGTCCACTGGAGTGGTACCAGAAGATTGGAGGGTGGCAAATGTCATTCTCTTGTTCAAGAAAGGGAATAGGGATAACCCTGGGAATTACAGACCAGTCAGTCTTACTTCTGTGGTGAGCAAATTATTGGAGAGGATTCTGAGAGATAGTATTTATGATTATTTGGAAAAGCACAATTTCATTGGAAATAGTCAGCATAGCTTTGTGAGGGGCAGGTCATGCCTCACAAGCCTTATTGAATTCTTTGATGATGTGACAAAACACATCAATGAAGGTAGAGCAGTGGATGTGGTGTAGATGGATTTTAGCAAGGCATTCCATAAGTTCCACATGGTGGGCTCATTCAGAAAGTAAGGAGGCATGGGATTCAGGGAAATTTGGCTGTCTGGATACAAAACTGGCTCTCCAATAGAAGACAGAGGGTGGTAGTAGATGGAAAGTATTCATCCTGGAGCTCGGTGACCAGTGATGTTGGGCAGGGATTTGTTCTGGGACCTCTGCTCTTTGTGATCTTTATAAATGACTTGGATGAGGAAGTGGAAGGGTGGGTTAGTAAGTTTGCCGATGACACGAAGGTTGGTGGAGTTGTGGACAGTGTGGAGGGCTGTTGTAGGTTGTAACTGGACATTGACAGGATGTAGAGCTGGGCAAAGAAGTGGCAGATGGAATTCAACTCAGAAAAGTGTGAAGTGATTCATTTTGGAAGGCTGAATTTGAATGCAGAATACAGGGTTAATGGCAGGATTCTCGGCAGTGCGGAGGAACACAGGAATCTTGGGGTCCACGTCCATAGATCCCTCGAAGTTGCTAACCAAGTTGATAGGGTTGTAAAGAAGGCGTGTTGGCTTTCATTGGCAGGGGAATTGAGTTTAAGAGCTGTGAGATTATGCTGCAGCTCTATAAAACTCTGGTTAGAGCACACTTAGAATATTGTGTTCATTTCTGGTCACCTCATTATAGGAAAGATGTGGAAGCTTTAGAGAGGGTGCAGAGGAGATTTACCAGGATGCTGCCTGGACTGGAGGGCAGGTCTTGAGGAAAGGTTGAGGGAGCTAGGGCATTTTTCACTGGAGCGAAGAAGAATGAGAGGTGATTTGATAGAGGTTCACAAGATGATGAGAGGCATAAATACAGCGGATAGTCAGAGACTTTTTCCCCAGGGCAGAAATGGCTATTATGAGGGGGCATAATTTTAAGGTGATCGGAGGAAGGTATGGGGGAGATGTCAGAGGTAGGTTCTTCACACAGAGAGTGGTGGGTGTGTGGAATGTTGTCCTTTATTCAAGCAGTGTTGTTCAGGAACAAATTCCTCATTTAAAAACGCATGGAATCTATTACATGCATTCTGCATTTATGAACCGTCATTGGAATTATTGATTACTTATCCCATTTCACTTGCCAAAAATAACCTCATGAACACAAATATGTATGTTTGGAATCACTTACCCACTATTCTTTAATTTACCCATTCTTGTCAATTTTGGAGATGCCCTGCACGAAAAGCCTGGGTCCCATGTTACTGGTTTCTTGTTTCAGAAATATCAATTTCGTTCCTTTGTTACAATTCTTACCTTTCACTAGCTTCCCCAGGATATGTTCTTTATTATAATGATGAATTACAACAACTGCAACCTTCACTACAATCAAGTTCAGCTGTCCATACCACAGGCTGATGCATAAACCTACCGTAACTGAAACAAGCACGGTCATCGAGTCATAGGGATAACAGCACAGAAACAGACCCTTCGGTCCAACTCCTCCATGCCGACCAGATATCCTAAATTAATCCAGTCCCATTTGCCAGCATTTGGTCCATATCCCTCCAAACCCTTCCTATTTGTATACTCATCCAGATACCTTTTAAATGTTGTAATTGTACCAGCCTCCACCAATTCATCTGGCAGCTCATTCCATACACGCACCACCCTCTGTGTGAAAAAGTTCCCACTCAGATCCCTTTTAGATCTTTCCCCTCTCACCTTAAACCTATGCCCTCTAGTTTTAGACTCCCCTACCCCTGGGGAAAAAGATCTTGGCTATTCACCCTATCCATGCCCCTCATGATTTCATTAACCTCTGTAACGTCACCCCTCAGCCTCTGATACTCCAGCGAAAATAGCATCAGCCTATTCAGCCCCTCCTTATTGCTCAAACCTCCAACCCCAGTAACATCCTTGTAAATCTTCTCTGCATCTCTTCAAGTTTAACAACATCTTTTCTATTGAAGGGAGACCAGGATTGAATTCAGTATTCCAAAAGTGGCCTAACTAATGTCTTGTACAGTCGCAACATAACCTCCCAACTCCTATACTCAATGCACTGACCAATGAAGGCAAGCGTACCAAATGCCTTCTTCACGATCCTGCCTGCCTGTAACTGCACTTTCAATGAACTATGAACCTGCAACTTTTTGTCTCTTTGTTCGCCAACACTCCTGAAGACCCTACTTGTGTTCATTAGTTGTGTATCATCAGAAAAGAGGTATTCTCCTTCAGAATTTCTCCTTCCTAGTTTATTTCTATAAGTTTCATGGTAATTTCGATGCAATGGCATGTGCCCAGATAAATCAACTGACCTCAAACAAACAGTCCTGTCAATGTCAAATCTGTCTGTTAAAACCTGGTCAGTTACGTTGCTAAGGCTTGTTAACGTCCCTGTTAAAGACAAAACAAACAGGTGGTTCGTATTAAACATTTTTGATCAGGTATAAACAGAGATCAGTTGTAACACTGGCCTGTGTCAGAACAGCTGCAAGACCGAGGAAGTCAATAAATTCTTTCACAATGAAAAGTTGTGTATCTACCTCACCAGCAGGTCTGGATTCTATTAACATGGCCCTGTTGGCGAAGCTATACTAAATATATTTCTAGGGAGGGTGGGTTGAAATGTTGAAATTAAGGTCCCTATATCTTCAGAATAACATTTTTCAGAATGAGGTCATAAGGATCACCAAACAATTACAACCTCTAAGAGTATGAAGGCCTGATAAACTTTGTGAAGACTGCTCTCTCTTCATGATGGTTGTACCTACTGATCAATTACAGATATTGTCGAAACAGACCATTTGTAGCAGTAGCTACGCTGCATAACAATGAGACTATTTGCCCCGTAGTATTTCTAAAGTCAAAGTGGGTTAGGTAGCAATGAATTCTAAAGGCTGCCTTAGACCAGTAGACTAAACAGAGCATCATCTTAGGTGAACCAAATGAAATATATAAATGAAAGTCAAGTCTTTTATATCTACTGATTTTGAGGCAATCTGATCATTGGTTGTTTTCAATGATCAACATGATGGAGGTGGGGGAACGACCTAATAATTCTAGCTCTGCAAAATCAGTACTTCAGTCAAGAGTTAGCTTTCAGTCAGTAATCTCCAACAGTGCCCATGAATAACAACTACAGCAGAAAAGCTTACAAAGATTCAAGAACATGGAAAGTTCATTGGAATTCTGCCTGTTGTCTCCTCAAGCAAATGTGATCATCATTGACCTCAAGGAGTCAAAGTGTAGCTATGATGTTCTTGTATCCCCCTTCTAACATTCCCTGTAGCTTTCACCACATTCCTCTTGCTACTTGCCAGGAAAATTCTGAAAATGGAGCACACCAATCCCCTAGTTTAATTCCATTTGACAGTTGTCATCCCAGAACACAAATCTTTTTCCAGAAAAGAATGTTTCCATGTTCAATTTGTGCACTTTTAAACTTTAGACAAGAACAGCACCAGTTGCACTTTCTTTCTCTCTTTCCAGTTCAGATGGTGGTTGACTGTCAGAATCCGAAAGGGGCTACAGCAGAGAATGCTCTCTCTGACAAAGATTTATTTTTCTGGATAGTGGCCTGGATATTAAAAATTGCACTTTATCTCATTTTTGAGAGGTTAGGACTGGGACCGAGACAAAAAAAATTGAACTCTGGGTTTCCATGTGTGTGTTAACTGCACAGCGCGAGTCTACTGTTCTTGACAGGTTTCCAGTCCAGTCATCAGTGTGACTCACAGACCTGTTTCCCAGCTGGATGGCAGCTCCTGAAGTAGGGATGCCAGGTGCCGAGGGTCTTTATACTGTGGGAATGGCTGGGTGTGGAATGAGACGGTGGGGAGTGGGGTGGAGAGTGGGCGAGGGGATCATGTTTCCTCTGGGCTCTCAGGCGGTGCTATTAAGGTTGCTCTCGTCTACCTTCTGCTGCCAAAGTTTGGAAACCAGGTCAGTTTGTGCAAAAGCTGCAAGTAGGTTGAAACAGAGAATGCTGGCCTCATTAAAATATTAAAATGATAAACCCACCTCATGGGAGAGAGTTAGCTGCCCACCTTATTGTGTCAATGTTAAATAATAGAAATGGACAGGTTGGAGATGGATTGGGAAGGAGTCTCAGATTTTTAAAATGTTAACATCTGACTTGATCTCATCTATCTTTTGTTGGGATTAAAATTTAACCTGCTGTCAATGAACACTGCGTTGGAGGTTCCTGTTTGTGTCTGAAATGCTCACAATTAAAGGCAGCTCCCAAATCCCTTATGCAAGCACTGAGCTGCTCAGCAGAGTAAGTCTCTGTGCAGACATAGCACACCCCGCACATGATTCAATGTTCTAAGGGATTAATTTGACTGGAGACATTTTTCATTAATATTCAGTGAGCAAGTGCTCTCGCCAACATCAGAGATTCAATAAATAATCATCCAACCCACATTATATGTGCACTGACTACAAAGAACGTTGGGAAACATTTCAATTGACAAATTAAATTCTGAAGCAAGATTCTCCAACCTGAACCAGTAGCTGTCTTATCTTTTCAGATTCTGATGAACCTGCTGTGTGCTTCTGCAACTTTTGCTTTTATTTCAGGTCTCACACTTTTATTTTGAGTGTTTACCTGAAGTGACGGGGAGATATGGAAGAAATCCAAGAGACAGACTGGTCTTTACGTTTTAATTCTGCATACAAATCTCAAGTGGTTCCAACTGCGTTAAGTGCTGCTTCTTGGCTCAGATTTCTTGGTGTAATGCACATTCAAACGAGTTATTTGCAGTTTGTCTCTATGGTTTCTGTTTATTAATGCAGCCTTATTAACACTTGGTTGTGAAATTTAGGTAATTGTGGTCCCCACTACATTCACTTTAATTAATCTAATGATTACAGTGCCAATGAAAATGGATTTCCACACGTGACACGGTCTTGAATTTATGGATGCTGTGAATTATTGATAATTAGGGATTTTAATGCTTTGGAAAAACATCTGGCAATCAAGATCAGACTCACCTACATTCAGGAAAAAGCCACATGGTTTCACTCTTTATTCCAATTGGAGTCTAGCTCTTCAGCACAAGGTTTGTGACAAGAAGCTATCGTTGTTAGAAACATATTAAGATCTAAAAATTGATGACTCTACAAAAAGCAATAGGTTAGGTATGGAGCAAAGCCTTATCAATCACAACATTTGGCCATTTGGCTTACTCTGTTTGCACGGATTGAGAACAGGATGGATAGTCTGGAAATACTGACTATCCTGTTCTCAATCCCTGGGATGTCACAGGATCAAACAGCATGGAAATAGACCCTTCAGCCCAGTCTATGCCAACCAACAAAAACCAAACTATATTAATCCCATCTACCTGCAATGTGATGCTGGACATTCTGTAGAATTCTCAGGATCGTTCAGTAAACGCAAACTCATGTTCTAAACAGACAATTTTCTGCTGTAGTTTAAGCACCAGAGAATCAACCATGAACATAGAAACAGGAGTGGGCTACGTCGCACCTCAACCTGTTCCAGTATTCGATAAGATCATGGCTGATCTTTAATCTAACTCCATATACCACCAACAACACACATCTTAATAGCTTTAACTGATGGCGGCTCAAAAAAGTGGCTCACCATCAACTTCTCGAGAGCAAGTGGAGATAAGCAACAAATGTTGGCCTACCAGTGATGCCCACATCCCTTGAAATAATAATAAATACAAGAATTCATCAATGTCATATATAAAAATGAACAACTGATCTATAGCATCAGTGCTATATTAGAGAAGAGGGTTCCAGCCCTTGCGAGTACAATTGTCTCTTAATTTCACTCCCGAAAGGCGCAGTTATAATAATTAAACCATGCACCCCAATCAAGACACCCTAGCCACTAAAAATGTGTTTGTTTTTTTAAAAGCCATTCTTAGTTTCTTTTCATATCTTGGGCATTTCTATTGAGTCATGCTTTAAACCTTTTCAATTCCAGTGAATTGAATTGTGTTTTCTCTCCATGCAATTTAACTCTTAAGAGCCCAGGTATCATTCTGATAAATCTACACTGCACTCCTTCCAAGGTCAATACACTATTCCTAAAATGTGGTGCCCAGAACTGCTCACAGTTCTGCATGTTTGCCCTAACCAGTGCTTTCTGTAGCTGTAGCCTAGGGTCTTAAGCCTTCTGTCTAGGGCTCTTGATATAAAGGCCAGCATTTTATTAGCCACTAACAGTCTCCAATAACAGCTGAGGAGAACCTTCGTAGGTCTGGCAGCATCTGTGAAGACAGTTTCAGAGTTAAATGTCTCGGGTCCAAGGATTCTTCCTTGAAGGAGTTATATTGGACTTGAAGTGCTATCTCTGCTTCTTTCTCCACAAATACTGACAGACCTGCTGAAGTTGTCTAGCATTTCCTACTTTTGATTGAATGGCTTATAGCCTACTCGTTTACGTATCCATGCTGACTCTCTCTGAGCAGTTGAACATTCGAGTTGTTCAGTCTCTCTATCCTCCATTATAAAACACTCTTCATTTTCTGATGGCGTATGTTAGGCTAATTGATCCTAGCCAAATCGTTATTAGCTCCTCTCTCTTTGGGCTCTATCCCCAACTATCGTTTATTCCTTACTCCCTCCCCCCACCCTACCTTCTGCATATAAACTGACATTCTCTTAGCTACCATCAGCTCCAAGGAAGGGTTACCGGACCCGAAACATTAACTCAGATTTTTCTTCACATATGCTGCCAGACCTGCTGAGTTTTTCAGCAACTTCTGTTTTTGTTCCAGCATTTTATTAACCTTTTGATTATTTTCTATTCCTGTCACATCAAACCAGCAACCCACATTTCTGTTGTTTTGATTTGATTTGTTATTGTCACATGTAGCAAGGTACAGTGAAAAGTTTTGTTTTGCATGCAGTACAGGCAGATCGTACCATACAAAGTGTATTAGGGTAATAGAACAGAGCGAGGAATACAAAGTTATGGTTGCAGAGAAGGTGCACAGAGGGTGAGATCAACATTAGATTTAAAATTTGAGGGGTCCATTCAGAAGGTTAATTGTTCCTCAGATCTGATGAAGGGTCATTATCAAACCAAAAACATTAAATCTACTTTCTCTCTGCTGGTGCTGCCTGGCCTTCCAGCATTTTCAGTTTTTGTTTTAGATTTCAAGAATCTGCAGTATGTTACCGTTGTTACTTTATGAACCATATACATGGACCCACAAGGCCTTTTAGAGACCCCTTGTTTCTTGCTGTTCACATATGAAGTCCTCACATGTGAAGTCCACAGTTTAGCCCATCCATTCAATCTATTAATAATTCTTTGTACTGTTATGCTTCCAAGTAACATCGCTAAACATTCCCTTGTCCATTATTTTCATCACCTCTTCAAAAAAAATTCGATCAGGTTCAAATAAAGGCAAAATACTGCAGATGCCAAAAATCTGAAATAAAAACAAGTAGTGCTGGAGAACCTCAGCAGTTCTGGCAGCATCTGTGAAGACAGTTTCAGAGTTAAATGTCTCAGGTCCAAGGACTCTTCCTTGAAGGAGTTATATTGGACTTGAAGTGCTATCTCCGCTTCTTTCTCCACAACTACTGCCAGACCTGCTGAAGTTCTCTAGCATTTCCTACTTTTGATTGAATGGGTTATAGCCTACTGGTTTACATATCCATGCTGACTCTCTCTGAGCAGTTGAACATGAGTTGTTCAGTCTCTCTATTCTCCATTATGAACTCACGTTATTTTCTGATGGTGTATGTTAGGCTAATTGATCCTTAATTCCCTGGTTTCCCTCCCTCATTCTTGTTAAACAGTGGGGTGACAGGCAGAACTTTGCAATCTAAAGGAATGATTGCTGAGTTGAGAGAACTTTGGAACATTCTAGTTTGATTTTCTGCAATGTTAACACCTATTTCTTTTAAAATCCCAAGATAAAAATTGTCTGGTCCTGGATATTTTTCATTAATGTGCTGCCATTATTTTTCTCAATGCTATTATTTTGCTTTCATTGATTTTGGTGAGCCTCTGTCCCTGATTCAATATTAATTTCCCTTGGGCATGCTGTCCTTTTCCTTTATATCAATATTTCCAGTAAAAGTAATTATTGAGCGTATCTGCTATTTCCTTATTTTCATCAACTGTCATCAGTTTGGACCTGACTGGATGAACAAGCTCGGTTTTAAACTTTCTAAACTACCACTTTCCTGTCAGTTTTCCTGTATTCTTACTGTTGCAGCACCTTTCTCTGAAACAATGGGAAATTTTACACAGCTCGGATTAAACCATGTTGCTGCTGCAAATTTACGGGATTCAGTGGTAATAGAAATCAGTAGCATATTTGCCTCAGCAGGTGGAAGCAGTATTCATCCATTAGATAGTGTCTCAGATGTTTCTAGTTGCTTGTGCCCTGTGCCTTTGCCTCTATTTGTGTGTAAATATTTCTTCCTATACACTAACCAATGAAGGCACAGATTGTAAAACTAAGTTACTGATTGCGTTCAATTTACAGAAAGAATAAACAGCACTTTTTTTTCACAACTACTGGGGATCCCAAAATGCTACACAACCAATGAAGTACTTTAGAAGTATAGTCAATGTCACAATGGAGATTATGATATAGCCAACTAATGCATAGTGAGCCCCCGCATCCAGCCCAGCCTCATGTACTGATATTTTTCCAGGTTAAATACTGGTCAGGGCACTCAGAGACAATCTCCTCTTCTTCAAAACATTCAGTAGGGCCTTTTTATACGTTGATTTGCAGGGAGACTGGGAACACAAAATTAGCATTCAGAAACATCACTCAGGAAGGGGAAAGGCTGGTGGACTTTATTGCAAAGACCATGCAGTATAAGATCATGGAGGTTTTGCACCAATTTTACAGGGCAGTGGTGAATCCATAGCTGATGTACGACACACAATGTTGGTCATTATATTTAAGAAAGGATATATTGGTATTAAAAGCAGTTTAACAGAGGCTCACGAGTCTGATTAACAGGCTGAGGTTCATTCACTGATGGCAGACGAGTATACTGTACCTACATAATTCAGGGTTAGAAAAATAAGAGTCTATAGGTGTGAGGCTAGAAAAGCACAGCAGGTCAGACAGCATCCAAGGAGAAGGGTTTCAGACTGAAACGTTGACTTTCTTGCTCCTCAGATGGTGCCTGACCTGCTGGGCTTTTCCAGCCTCACACCTATATACTCTGGCTTCCAGCATCTGCAGTCCTTATTGTCTCTTAGAAAAAAATAAGAGGTCACCTGGCAGAAAGTAAAAGGATTGTGAAGGGGCTCGACACAGTAAATACAGATTGCTTGGCTTGGCTGGGGAATCGAGACAATTATAGGGTGGGGGGGTCACAGCATAGTCTGAGGATAAGGAGTTGATCATTGAGGATACACGTGAGAAATTTCTTTACTCAGAGGGTTGAGAATCTTAGAATCGTGGAGTCACAGAATCCCCGTAGTGTGGAAATAGGCCATTCAGCTCATCGAGTCCAAACTAACCTTCTGAAGAGTATTCCACCAGACACACCTCCCTATCGTATCCCTGTAACCCTGTATCTCCCATGGTTAATCCACCCAAATTGCATATCCCAGGACACTGTGGGCTATTTAGCATGGCCAATCCACCTAGCCTACACATCTTTGGACTGTGGAAGGAAACCGGAGCACCCCAAGGAAACCCACACAGACATGGGGAGAATGCGCAAACTCCACACAGACAGTCGCTCGAGGGTGGAATCGAACCCGGGTCCCTGGCGCTGTGAGGCAGCAGGGCTAACCACTAAGCCACCGTGCCACATCATTCTTTGGCATGTTTTACTTCAGCGTGCATGTTCCATTGTTGAATACTCAAGACTGGGATAGCCAGATTTTGAATCAAGGTACAGGGGAATATGTGGGAAAAAGATGTTAAGGCAGGTGACCATCTATGACCATATTAGATGGAGGAGAAGGTTTGTACAGTCTACTCCTGCTTCTATTTCTTGTGTTCTTATCTATCTAGAAATGGCAGACAGGGCTTTGGTTCAGTTTCATCGAAAGAAGGTAGGGCAGAACTCCCTCAGTAAGCATTTGTCTGGATTGTACACTCAAATACTCTGGCTAGGGCTTGAATCGACCTGAATCTGATTCAGAGCTGACAATGCTACACACTGAGTCAAGAACGATGAGTGTTATGTCTGTATTTCACAGGGACTAATGAAATAAAGCACATGGCAAATTAACAATTTCACTGCAACAGTTTGTAACATGGACACAAACTGCTTTGCACACAGAAACCCAAGTGCCAATATTCAAACATAAAAACGACTTGGTTATGTTTTATTTCTCATGGACAAATTTTAAAAGTCATGCTTCCTATTATTCCATTGTTTACCTCTCAAATTTATATCAGCTCGTTGGAAATTATTGATTCCTCCTATTTTATATTCCAGCCTGACTTTGCAAACATCTTTCCGATGGGAATTTGCTTTAGTTGAAACTGCTGTATGACCAACAAGGCTGCTGGAAAATGTCAACAATTATTAAAAAGTCACATGATTAATAGGACGATTCAGGATCAAGAGGCTTTAATTTTTTTTCAATTTGTGTATAATGAACAAATGCTCCAAACTGATTCAGGAAATTGAGATAACAAAACAGCATCATGACTATTACATTTGTATTTTTCATTTCCTTTAGCTATTAAACCTCATCAAACAGACGGTCTTAGACTTCAGCTCATCTCAGAAAGGCGTGGGTGCACAGTTGCTCTGTGCTGGAGTGGAAGTGCACAGTCAGATCTAAAATTCCTGATTAAGGCTACAATGTTTATATATGGCTCATTTTAAAGCTCATGAAGGCAATTCAACTTTACACTTGTGCAGCCAAACATGAGCATCTTTTCAATCAGGAGAAGAGAGTCAGGAATGATCCACTTGCCTTTCTCAGAGGACACAGCAAAACATTCTAATGGATCCATACGTGGCTTCTGAAACATCCCCGATTACTGAGGACAGGGGACACCAAAATTCACTTAGACAATATGAACTCAAAATCTTAATTGCTCTCTTATGACAAAGTGGATTACAATACTCCATGAGGTTCAAAAGAGCAAAGTACTAGATGCAATCTCTGGGTCAGACTCAATGACCTGATCTTCACTGGCATCAAGACAGGAATGCTAACATTAGTCTCAGTACAACTGGGCTCAGAGCAGCTTAAGAATTGCAAAGCCAGGGCTTGGTGTAGAGTGAACCTGGCAAAAAAAAAAGATTAAAACTACTCTCAACTAAAAGCAGGAAATGTAATCACATGCAATTTCTTTCAGGTTCAGGTGATGCCAGGGGCTTAAATGTCCAGAAGCCTCTTTTACGTGAGGGCCATAAACCAGCAGCAGTTTTCTCAGGAAGCTGACATGTGCTATTTCAATTCCTAATACCATCCAGAATCAATTGCCTTCATTTGTTTAGTTAGTTACAGCTGACTGCAATAGTAGAACATTAAAAACTACTTCATTTGGGTTGTGCTTTTAGATACTCCTCACTTTCGTAAGATAGTCATTTCAAGGGGAGGCACTGGTATTATCACTAGACTGTTAATCCAGACATTCTGGGAAACTGGGTTCAAATTCTGGAATTAAGGATCTACTGATGACCTTGAAACCGTTGTTGGAAAAACCCATCTGGCTCACTAATGTCCTTCAGGAGATAGAACATAGAACCATGCAGCACTGGAATGGGCCCTTTGGCCCACAGTGTTGTGCCAAATCCGATGCCAAACTAAACTAATCTCTTCTGCCTGTCCTTGGTCCACATCCCTCCATTCCTTGCACATTCACGTGCTTATCTAAAAGTCTCTTAAACACCCCTGTCGTATCTGCCTCCACCACCACTCTTGGCAGTGCGTTCCACACTCCTAGCAGTGTGTGTAAAAAGCTCGTCCCTCACACCACCTTTGAACTTTCCCCCTCTCAATTTAAATGCATGTCCCCTAGTTTTAGGCATTTCAACTCTGGGGAAAAGATTCTGACCATCAACCCCATCTGTGCATCTCATAATTTTACAGACGTCCATCAAGTCTCCCCTTAGCCTCCGCCGCTCCAGAGAAAACAAATGGAGGTTTTCTTGTCACTCCTTATAGTTCAGGCAGCATCTTCTGCACTCTCTCCAAAACGTCCACATCCTTCCAGTAATGTGGGGACCAGAACTGAACACAGTACTCTAGGTGTGGCCTAACCAAGGTCTTATAAAACTACAACATGACATCCTGACTCTTGTATTCAATTCCCCAACCAATAAAGGCAAGCATGCCATATACTGCCTTTACCACCCTGTCTACTTGTGTGGCCACTTTCAGGGAACTATGAACTTGAACTCCAAGATCTTTCTGTACATTAATGCTGTTCAGAGTCCTGCCATTAACTGTATACTTTTCCTGAACATTTGATCTCCCAAAGTGCAGCACCTCACACTTACCCGGATTAAACTCCATCTGCCATTTCTCTGTCCCTATTTGGCAAATGACCTATATCCCGCTGTATCCTTTGACAACATCCTACACTATCCACAACTCCACCGATCTTTGTATCATCTGCAAACTTACTAACCCACCCATCTACATTTTCATCAAAGTCGTTTATATAAATATACCACAAACCGCAGAGGTCCCAGTGCAGATCCCTGTGGAACACCACTAATCATGGGCCCCCAGCCAGAAAAACACCCTTCCACCAATACGCGGCTTTCTATGGGGAAGCTAATTTTGAATCCACGCGGCCAAGTGACTATGCATCCCATGCATCTCAATCTTATGCTTGAGCCTACAGTGAAGGACCTTGTCAAACGCCTTACTAAAATCCACGTGAACAACATCCATTGCCCTACCTTCATCGATCACCTTTGTCACCTCATCGAAAAATTCAATTACGTTAATAAGACATGACCTACCCTGCATGAAGCTATGCTGACTGTCCCTAATTAGGGCATGCTTTTCCAAATGTGCAGAAATCCTATCCCTATGAATTCTCTCTAACGGCTTTCCAACTACCAATGTGAGACTCACCATTTATAGTTTCCTTGATTATCCCTATTTCCCCTCTTTAATAGAGGAACAACATTAGCTACTTGCCAGTCCTCCAGGAACTCTCCAGTGGCTAATGAGGATATGAAGATCTTGGTCAATGCCCCAGCAATCTCCCCTGTTGCCTCTCTCATTAGCCTGGGGATATATCCATTTTAATGCTCTTCAAGAGACCCAACACCACTTCTTTCTTGATCTCAAAATGCCCTTGCAGATTAGCATACTCCACACAATTCCCACTGTCCTCCATATCCTTCTCCTGGATGAATACTGACACACAGTACCTATTTAGGATCTCGCCTATGTCCGCTGTCTCCAAGCACAAGTTTCCTCCTTTATCCTTGAGTAGTCCTACCCTTTCTGTAGTTATCCTCTTGTTTTTAATGTATGTATAGAATGCCTTGGGATTCTCTTTATCCCTACTTGGTAAGGTCATTTCATGGCCCCTTCCTACTCTCCTAATTCCCTGCTTGAATTCTTTCCTGCTTTCCTTCTATTCCTCGTGGGCTCTGTCTGATTTTAACTTCCTAAATCTTACGTATGCTTCTTTTTCCCTATTGACTAAAATTCACAACCTCCCTCGTTATACATAGGTCCCTTACCTTGCCATCCTTGTCCTTCCTCCTGCCGGACCTGAACTCTCATCAGCAGGTCTTTAAACAATTCCAACATGTTAAATATGGATTTGCCTGATACCAGCTCCTCCCTATTAACACTCCCCAGCTCCTGCTTAATACTGAGATCTGCCATTCTCACCTGATTTGGCTCACATGTGACTCCAGACCCACAACAGTGTGGTTGACTCTCAATTGCCCTCTGAAATGGCCTAGCGAGCCACTCAGTTGTAGCAAGCGCTACAAAGTTGCAATAAAGAAATGAAACTGGATGGATCACCTGGCATCGACCTAAGCACCGGAAAAGACAATGGCAGAACCAGCTCAGTTGACCCTGCAAAGTCCTGCTCACTAACATCTGGGAGCTAGTGCCAACATTTGGAGAGCTGTCTCACAGACTAGTCAAATAACATAGTCATACTCATAGAAACGTGCCATAAAACCAATGTCTCAGACACCACCATCACCATCCCTGGATGTCCTGCCCCACCAAGACAGACCCAACAGAGGTAGCAACGCAGTAGTATACAATTAGGAGAGAGTTGCCCTTGGAGTCTCCTCAACATTGACTTTAGACGCCATGGAGTCTCATGGTATCAGGTTAAACATGCGCAAAGAAACCTCCTGCTGATTACAACATAACTTTCTCCCTTGGCTGATGAATCAGTACTCTTTCATATTGAGCAACACTGGGAGGAAGCACTAAGGGTGGAAAGGGTGCAAAAACATACTCTGGGTAGGAGATTTCAATGTCCACCACTGAGAGTGGCTCAGCAGCAGCACTACTCATTCAGCTGGTTGGGACTTAAAGGACATAGCCGCTAGACAGGGTCTGCAGCAGGTGGTGAGGGAACCAACAAGAGCAAAAAACATGCCTGATCTCATCCTTACCAATTTGCCAGCTGCAGATGTATCTGTTCATGACTGGTCAGAGAGAGCAAGCAGCAATTGATAGGCAGAACTAAGTGATCCCACAACCAACAGATCAGAAGTAAGCTCTGCAGTCCTGCCACATCCAGTTGTAAATGGTGGCAGGCAATTAGACAACTCACTAGAGGAGGCGGCTCCACAAATATCCCCATCGTCAATGGTGGAAGAGCCCAACACACCAGAGCAAAAGATAAGGCTGAAGGATTCGCAGCAATCTTCAGCCAGAAATGCCAAGTGGATGCTCCATCTCAGCCTCTCCCAGTTGTATGCAGCATCTCAGATGCCAATCTTCAGCCATTTCGATTCACTCTATGCGATATCAAGAAATAGTTGGAGACACTGGATACTGGAAAGGCTACCAGCCCTGACAACATTCCAGCAATAGCACTGAACACTTGTGCGCCAGAAATTGTTGCATCCCTAGCCAAGCTGTTCCAGTACAACTACAATGCTGGTATCTACCCAACGAAGTGGAAACTGCCCAGGTATGTCCTGTACACAAAAAGCAGGACAAATCCAACCTGGTCAATTTCCACCCCATCAGTCTCCTCTGGATCATCAGTAAAGTGATGGAAGGTGTCATCGACAGTGCTATCAAGCAGCACCTGCTCAGCAATAACCTGCTCAGTGATGCCCAGTTTGTGTTCTGCCAGGGCCACTCAGCTCCTGACCTCATTACAGCCTTGGCAGCAGATGCATGGGAACACTACCTCCTGCAAGTTCCCCTTCAAGCCACTCACCATCTTGACTTGAAATATATCGCCATTGCTTCACTGACGCTGAGTCAAAATCCTGATACTTCCTCACCAGGGGCATTGTGGGTCTATATACAGCATGTGGAATGTAATGGTTCAAGAAGCAGCTCACCATCTTTTGAGGGGCAGCTAGGGACGTACAATAAATGCTGGCCTAGCCAGTGTCGTCCACTACCCACGAGTGAGTAAAGAAGAACAGCAATGTGAGTTACCTGCATCAGGTGGACTGGTACAGTTCACCAACACCTTCTCAAAGGCAATTAGGGTTGAGCAAGAGATACTGACCTTGGCCGTGAAGCACATATCCCATTAAAAGAATAAGAAAATCCTCACAGCATAACACTACTCATTCAATCACACAACTGAATTATTGTGCACTGTACAGGTTGCTGACTTCAAAACACATTATCCACTGTAAAGGAGTTGACAAAGGCATGTTTAAAGATTTCAGAACCTACTTTTTTCATTCCTCTTCCCTTGCAATAAATGACAATATTCCACTTGTCTTATTCATTACATACTGCCACCCTTTTGTGATTCATGTACCAGGAGACAGACAGTCCTGTGCTGCAGAGTTCTGCAATCCTCTCAATTTAAAAACTATTCTGCTTTCTTATTCTTCCTGTAAGTAGAAAATTGCACATTCCATCTGCTAGGTATTTGCCCACTCACAACCTCTCCAATCCTTTTGCACTCCCCTTATGCCCTCTGCTTTAGTTACAAGTTACTCACCTCATGTCATCAGCAAAGTTAGCTACCATACATTTAGGCCCTTCAAGTTAGTGATATAGTTGAGAGCCCAAAACTGCTCCTCATGGCACTCTACTTGTTACACCTTTTCAACCCAAAATTATGCCATTTATGCTTATTTTGTTGCTTGCTAGCAATTCAATCCCTTAATGAGACTCATAAGTTATCCACTGTATCACAAGCTTTTATTTGTCGGGTAACGCTTGCTGTACCAACTAGTCAAATGCCTTCTGGAATTCCAAATAAACCCCATCTACAGATTCCCCTTTATTTATGATGCTTGTTACTTCATCAATGAATTTCAGTAAATTAATCAAACATGATTTGTGTGTTGACTCTTCCAGACTGCATTGAGATTTTCCAAGTATCCTGCTAGGACCTTCTCAAATGACAGATTCCAGCAATTTTCCCTGTAACATAGGTAAGGCTAACTGGCTTTAGTTTCCTGATTTCTGTGTCTCTCCTTTCTTGAATAGAGAAATCATGTTCGCTACTTTCCAAACAGATGGGATCCTTCAAAAATCTGGGAATATAAACACAACACATCCAATATCTTGGAACCCACTTCTTTTTAAACTCTAGGATGAAATCTGTCAGGACATAAGAAAATGTCAGCCTTTAGTTCTAATACTTTTCTCAGTACCCTTGCCTTGATTACTGTAATCATTTTAAGTTCCTTTCATTGTGTGATTTAAAATTATATCTGGGATCTTAATTGTCTCCTGTGGTGAAAATAGATGCAAAGTGTCTGTTCATTTCCTCCACCATTTCCTTTTTTTTACCATTATCAACTCAACAGATCCTCTGCAGAGGACCAACACTTGCTTTATTTATTCTTTTCATATATACATACCTGGAGAAACTTTTACTATCCTTTTATATTTCTGCCTAGCTTTCTCTCAATCTAATTTGCTCCTCACTTTTTAAGCTATTCCTTGTTGGTTTTTAATATGTTGTCTAATCCTGATATTAACTTCAGTGGAATGGTGTTTTTTTCTTTCAATCTGACATCTTTAACTTCCTTAGTTCAGTGTGAATCGTGTATTCTTCCACTAAAATCTCTCTCTCTCCCACTAGAATATATCTTTGCTGAATGTTTATTAAGTATCTCCTTAAATGTCTGCTACTATATCGCTGCTAACCTATCACAACTTAATTTTCAATTCACTTCAGCTAGCTCTTTCTTCATATCTTCGTAATGGCTCTCATTTAAGTTCAAAACATTAGTCTTAGACTTCAAATTATTCCCTAGAAGAACCTTTACTACAGGGCCATTAGTTAATCCCCTCTCATTGCACGTTACCAGATGTAGAACAGACTGTTCTCTCGTTGGATCTTACAGGTAATGCTTTATGAAAACTATTCTGAATGCATTTTACAACCTCCTCCAACACACTACCTTTGCCAAGGTGATTTGTCTAACCTAAATGCAAATTAAAATCATTCATGATCATCATAGCTTTCTCACAACCTCCTATTATTTCTTGTCATGCTAAAATCAAACAAGAACTACAGATGCTGAAGATCTAAAACAAAATCAGAAAATGCTGGAGTAACTCAGCAGGTCTAGCAGCCGTTCTGAAGAAGGGTCACTGGACCTGAAACATTAACTCTGCTTTCTCTTTACAGGTGCTGCCAAACCTGTTGAGTTTCTCCAGCAATTCTGTTTCTGCTACAATATTGTTACTTTGCAGGCCCTGTAACGTACTCCTTCGAGGGATTTCTTAAACATAGATCAGTACAGTACAGGCCCTTCGGCCCACAATGTTGTGCCGAACTTTTACCCGAAACCTAAGGTCTATCTAACCTCCACCGCTACCTTATACTATCATCCATATGCCTATCTAATAGCCGCTTAAATGCCCCAATGAGGCCGACTCCACTACCCTCTCCGACAATGCATTCCACGCCTTGACCACTCTCCGAGTAAAGAACCTACCTCTGACGTCTCCCCGATATCTACCTCCTTTCACTTCAAAACTATGTCCCCTCATAAAAGCTACTTCCACCCTAGGAAAAAGTCTCTGGCTGTCTACTCGATCTATATCTCTGATCATTTTATACACCTCTATCAAGTCACCTCTCATCCTTTGTCATTCTAAAGAGAAAAGCCCTAGCTCTCTCAGCCTTAAAACCTCAACCTCTCAACCTTCTTACCTCTGCTATTTGTTATCTATATCCAAGCAACGGACTTAGTAAGAATCTGGAAAATTCAGCATGCCTCAGTAACGGTGACCATGAAGTTATCAATTGTTGTGCTAAAATACTCACTTGTTTCACCATGTCCTTAAAAAAACCTCATTTGTTTCACCATTGTCCTTTAGGGAAACCTGGGTCTGGCCCACCTCCAACCCCATGCAGTGCGGTCGAGTCTGAAATGGCCTAGCAAGCCACTTAGTTCAACCACTATTAAGGATGAGCCACAAATGCTGGCCTTCTTAAAACATGCACCATGAAAGAATACCAAAAAAAAAGTGTCTGTTTAGTTAGGAGTGCTCAGTGCATACAGATAGAGCCTTTAGTTCAGTATTTTTACTAATTTTGCAATCTGTAACCTTAATTGCCAGTGCACTTTTACTTTTCCTGCTGTGCTCATCGTCATTACCCTTACTGATACGTTGCTCGCTTACCTCTCCTTTTAACTTATCACATCATCTTCCTTCACTTGATTCCTTTCTCCGTACTATTCACCCTTTCATTATAGGACTAGTGCCAGCACAGTTCAGGTGAAGTCAATTTCAAGCACAACTCCCACTTCACCAAGGATCAGTATTAGAGCCACATGAATCAATACCCATTTCTCCCACATCGAGGTCTGAGCTACACATTGAACTCTCTAATCTTATATCATCTTATTTTAAGTCAATTTGTTCGGGCTCAATAAATAATAATCCATGGAAATCCAGAAATTATTACCTTTGAGAATTTGCTTTTTAAGTTTGCCCACTGGCTGCTCATACTCCCTCAGCTGACCCTCATTTCTAATCCTTATCTACGTTGTTGGTACTAATGTGGACCGTGACAACTGGATCTTCATACTCCTGCTGCAAATTCCTCTTCAACCCACAGATTTCCCAAACCCTGGTGGACCACACCTCTTAGAACTTGGTTTCAAAAATTAGTCTTTAAAATTAAACTTTTTTTTAAACAGAGTATGTGTTGCACTTTATCCTTTAAATTGGGAAAACCAATTTCAACTGCATGCTGAATTTATCTAGCACATCCAAAGTAATACTGCATCAGAAAAGGAAAGGCACGCATCTCCACTACTACCTAAAATTTAAAATCCAAGTTCAGACTCTGAAGATCTTCTCTCCCATTATCAGCATCCATTCACGTGTCAGGAAGAGATCCAATAAAATTCAAAACTAGATACACTGCATGCATATGCTTGACAATATGCAAATTCAGATAAGTCGCCTCTCCTTAGTCATGACCCTGATGTTACACATGCAGACTGTCAAATATCTGATATGCTCTAATCAAAGCCATTCAGTGTTATCTTGTAAAATCTTTAGAGATGCTTGAATGTAGCACCAGCAGGTCACAGCTCGAACATTGCTGATTGAAGCAAGGTGTTATGATATTGGCAATCCTTGATGAGTAACACTGGCATCTATATAGCAGAGGCACCACATGCACAATACAACACCATTCTGAAAACACAAAAATCTACCAGCACATTCAACATCTTCCATGAAATCTCTAATCATTCTTCTGCTTTCATCCCATTGATCCTTTCGTTCTATCTCTTCCAAATCCTCCCTCTTAACGTCTTGGCGAGCACTACCTATAACCAGATAATAATTCATATTTATAAGGCCGCTTTGGTCATTTTGCTTAATGACAGCTTTTTATTCATCTCTGGTGGCCTTACCATCCTCAGATTTTTGATGCTCTCTCAATATCACAATTCCTGATACTATAGAGGCTTGGCCTGAAGACTCGAGTTCACGTGGCATTTGACCAGCATGCTTATGGTGTACATCATTATCTGAGTGCTTCATTATGCCTTGCTATCTCCACTGGAACATCCAACATATAAACATGAATACACCCATCAATATCAAAAAGCACTTGTGGATTATATCAAACACCACATACCATTATTTCTGACACAACCAAGAGCGATTATGCAGCAGCCTTGTAACCCAATGCAGACATCTATACTATACATGCCTTCTCTTTCAAACTATTGCAGAATTAAATGCAATAAAACCAATGAAACAGTGACTCATCTGCCCAATCAGTGTTTGGAGTGCAGGCTGTGATTCTCAGATGAAGTAGTGACACTATGTGTGGGCAGAAAAGTAGTGGGTGTTTTGAGCAGTAAATAGGAGAGACGCAGCTCATAGAGTGGGCCTACATGGTAGCTATGTACACAGGCACTCTCATATGCAGTTTTCCTTTTTTTTTAAACATTCCAGCTGTAGAAGAGCCAACAAACACAAATAGAGGTTATTTAATGAGTCAAGCATTGTCTGCTGGCAGTAAATCAGAAAATTCTGACTGATGTGCATCTGAATCTGCCATTAACATTACTGGCAGGCAGCGTAAACAAAATACTGTTGTTCACCTTATTCTGTACATTAAACTAACAGAACTATACTAAATGTGTGATCAATGACTCCAAACATACAACACAGAGCATAAAACGTAAACAGTACAGCACAGGAACAGGCCCTTCAACCCACTCTGTTTGTGCCAACCATGATGCTACTCTAAACATCATTGGGGAGGTGATGCCCTAGTGGTATTATTGCTGGACTGTTAATCCAGAGACCCAGATAACATTCTGGTGACCTGGGTTCCCATGGCAGGTGGTGGGATTTGAATTCAATAAATATCTGGAACTAAGAATCTAACGATAATTGTGAATCCATTGCCAACTGTCAGGAAAAACCCAGCTAGTTCACTAATGCCCTTTAAGGAAGGAAACTGGCAGCCTTACTTGGTCTGGCCTATGTATTACCCCAGACCCATAGCAATGTGGTTGATTCTTAACTACCCTCTGGGCAATTAGGGATGGGCAATAAAGGCCACCTAGCCAGCAATGCCCCTCATCCCGTGAATAAATAAAAGGAAAAAAAAGCTAATCCCGTCTGCTTTGCACATGGTCCACAGCCCTCTATTCCCTGCCTGTTCACATGTCTGTCTAAATGCCTTTTAAATGTCGCTATCATTTCTGCTTCTACCACCTTCCTCCCAGCAGCACTTTCCAGGCACCTACTACCCTCTGTGTAAGAAAAAAAAACTTTCCTTGCATGCACATCTCCTTTCAACTTACCCCCTCTCACCTTAAACCTATGTTCCCTAGTACTTGACATTTGAACAATAATCTTGGCTCACTTGGAGCATTCTCACCTGAATTAGAATGCTGTTACTTCAAGTCACATTCAAAGACTAGAGCACATATGTAGCCTGACAATTCTATACATTGCTAAGGGAGACTTGCTTGTCAGAACCCATCAGCTGATCACGTAGATAGAAAAGACCTTGTGACATTATTCAAAGTAAAGAAAGGACTTTCACCCAGCCAATATTCCTATCCCAACGAACATTGACAAAATACAAATCATAGGAGCAATTGCCTACAATGTTGATGGTTTTCAAAAAGAACTCTTTAGTTGCGAAGTGTGAAGATGTTCTACAAACACAGAGTTAATGAAGAATCATTGCAAAGTGAATATTACTACTGACTCAGTTCTATAACCAGCTCTGGGAATTAAGAGTGCTAGGGCATTGTACTGGTTAGAATGCAGCTACAATAATGTGTCCAGTTGTGCTCACTGCATTACAGGAAGGATGTGATCAGGGTATATAGAAAGGGTACAGAGGACATTTATGAAGGTGTTTTCAAGATGGAGAATTTTAGTTTTAAGGAAAGGGCAGGGTTGCTTCTTTAAAACAGAGGAGATGCAGGAAAGACTTAATTGAACTGTATAAAATTATAAGAGACCTACATAGAGCAAATAGGCAGGTCCCATTCCTCATAAATGACTGCCCATTAACTGGGAGGCATCGATTTAAAGTACTTGCTGTATCGATTTGAGAGGAATTGAGAATTCTTTTTACCCAGAGGTCTTCAATTCATGGGAGAGAGAGGGGTCATGGTAGAACTCCTCAATGCTGTGTAGGTGCTTACATATTCACTTGTTGTGCTGTAACCAATGGGGCTATATATCAACAGCTAGGCTGCATGATTGTGTTTTGGCCAGCTCAGGACCGTTTAGCAGAACAACCTCTTTCTGTGCTATAATTTTCCATGTTTCGATGCTGAACTTCAATGCTCAGCAAGCCTAAATTGTCTTCTGTCAGGGAAAGTGATCAGTGTGAGCTCGTGCGCTGAATTTGGAAGATATCTTATGCTTCAAAATGCTTGGGGACAATGGGCATCAGCAAGGACCAGGGCTGTGAAAGTTGCTCACTCAGGACAGTTTTTACAATCAGGAGCTGTAATGTTTGGGACCTCGACCTCGATCACCAGGTTAACCTCAGGAATCGCTCAAATTAATGTCAATTCACATAATCTGAAAAAATAAATGGGAAGCAATGTAGATTACCAAGCCTGTCAAAATTCAGATGAAAAATATTCAGAAAAAGATAGGGATTATTTTGAAACCCAAAAATGTTCTTTAGAACTACAGAATTTCAGAACCTTGCAAAATGTTCCTCTTTAGATTTTTGAAAGCCCTGATTAAATCTGCCTCTATCATACTCTCAGGCATTGCATTCAGATCTACTCACTTTGTTAAAAACTATTTACTACGTAAATAAAAGGTTTCTCCTTGAATCACCACTGCTTCTTTTTACTTTAAATTGGTGTTCTCTGGTTTTTGATCTTGCCCGCAATGGGAACAGATTTTCTCAATCTACTCCAGACTCCTCATAATTTCGAACACTTCTATTAAATATTCTCTTAATTTTCACTATTCCAAGAACAATTCAACTGCATTGAACTATCTACGTGACTTAAGTGCTTCATCCCTGGGACGATGCTTGTGAATTTTTTCTGCACACTCTCCAAAGCCTTCACATCCTTTCTGAAGTGTGGTGCCCAGAACTGGATGTAATGCTGATTTGAGGTAGAACTAGCATTTTTACACAAATTCCTTTTTACACATAATCTCCTTGCTTTTGTGCTCAGTGCCATTGTTTATTAAGTCCAAGATCCTACAAACCTACTCGTAGAAACTGCTCACTAGAGCCTGTGATGAGTACTATTTTTGTTTCATGTAATTTGTGCTTTAAGCCAGCATTCTGTAAAATTGTCGCATTTAAGGAACAGAGTTCCAAGTGTCATCTGACGGTTTCAAAATATTGGCTACACTCACTGCTTCTTGGTAACAGGGGCAGGGCTGCTACAAGGATTTCAAAAGGTCACTCGTGACAATTTCAGGATCGCAAGTTGGAGGAGGAGACAAACGCTGGAAGTCTGAGTCTGTCAGAAACAGAGAGAGACTCCATGTGAGACAGGGCTGCTGTTAACTATACTGCTAAAAGCAACTGACATAGACAAGTTCTGAGAGGTTGGGGCTCAGGAAAGTCCTTGTACAGTTGTCTTTGAATGGCTGTGTGTATGGAGGGCACAGGGAAGTCTTTGGAGCCATGGGGACTCAGAAGAAGCCACGTACCACTAACAGGTCAGAGAGTTGGGTTGAAAGCCCACAAGCAGGAACTGCTTTCTGCAACTAGCCAAGTTAGAGCTGAGGAACAAAAAAATTCAGTGATCAATGGTGAATCTGTTTCTGAAAAGCTGGTGTTGTGCCTGAGAGAAAGTGTTAGAGTGTATTTCCATGAAACCAGGGGATTGTAGCACCAGGAAAGGAAGGTGGACACACGAGAACATGAGCAGGCATTGACGCAGTCCATGATGGAGCTGTTTTTGAGGGAACTTCAAGGTCAGGTCATTGAACGTAAAGAATTGCAATCCTTTGTGAAGTTTTAATCAGATTTGGTGATGCAGTATCACTGACATCTGGAGAGACAGAAAAGAAACCCACAAAATCGATCTGATCATATTTCCTGTTTGACGTGCTCTATGGGGTGTTCGTTTTGTCTGTTATCCATACTTGATTCATTTTGAATTTGTAATGTTGGAATACACATCATAACTATCTTAGCACAGTCTAAACCTTTGACTTGCCAATAATCTTTACAGGTTTAAGTGTTATTTGTAATAAATATCCTTTGTCAACAAGAGAAACCTGCCTGAATTGTTTCTAATACTATATAATTGATCATATTTCCACTCTGGTTAAATCGAAAATGTGTGTTATGACCAGCGAAGAAATGAACTGGAAAGGAATTGGTGTATCCTCGAACCTACTCTGCCACCTTCAACAAACTGTGCACATATACCCTGGGTCCTTGCACTCCTGCATCCCCTTTAAAATTGTACCCCTGAACTTACTTTGCCTCTTCTTGTTCTTTTTACCAAACTCAATCACTTCACACTTCCCTGCATTAAATTACATCTCATTTGTCTGTCCATTCCGCTCCATTTACTGTCACTCAGTCAAACCTGTATCCACATTGCCTCCATCCCTTTTGGCTTAAACTTTCTGTTGTGTAGCACGTTATCAAATACTTATTAAATGAACCTGTACAGCCCATTCAAATCTCTCTGATACCTGCAGCAGTGAGCCAAACGGGGTTTATCCTCAATGAATTTTTGGGAAATGATGGGCTAAGAAAGACATTTTTATAATTTTCTATTTACTCAAATTTAGTTGCAACATTGTAAATGATAACAGTTGCTTAGAGGGTCTTTGGAGAGTGGGTGTAATTCACTGGGTTATACACTAGCATTTCTGGGAATAGGACCCGAGGGCACAGCCTTAGAGTAAAGGGAAGACCTTTTAGAACGGAGATAAGGAGAAACTTCTTCAGCCAGAGAGTGGTGAATCTATGGAATTCACTGCCACAGAAGGTTGTGGAGGCCAGGTCATTGAGTACATTTAATACTGAGACAGATAGGTTCTTGATTATCAAGGGGATCAAGGGTTATGGGGAGAAAACAGGAGAATGGGGGTGAGGAACTTATCAGCCATGATTGAATGGCGGAGCAGACTTGATGGGCCTAATGGCCTAATTTTTGCTCCTATGTCTTATGGTCTTATTTCGCCTCTTCAACCAAACACTCAAAGATACTCCAGACAGATACAACACCAAAAATAACAGACCAGTGGTATTGGCACCTTCAACTCAGTTTCCAATAGGAATGGGCCCACAGTAAGAACAGCTCACATTGTGGAAACGGCAGCTTCACTAGAAAAGACTACAACTCCAGTTGACGAGAGAAAGTACAGACAGCCTACACACACAGATAATCAAAATGGTTAAGGGGAGCACAATCATTGGGTTCTGGTTCCTGATTGCTCTTTAATAATTCCTGAAAGAGAATAGCTGGTAACCAGTAAAGACAAAATCAACTTTGGCTTCCTTTATTTACAGTTAACAATTTAGTCACCGTTCACTGTCCCCCCTTACACATGAATACTGGCCATTTGAACGAAACACAGCAGCATATCACAGTATGTGGATCAGTCTAACTCTGATTCAACACGTTCAGCGAAGTCAGAAAGGTAACTGCTGTCTTTAATAAAGGCTAACAAACCCCTCCCCCTCACCAACCTTCCCCCCCAACACAGAACTTACCCAACCGCCCCCACACAGAGACCCCTCCTTCACCAACTCGCCCCCATACAGACTCCCACAAACAGAGACCCTGCCTCACCGATCCCCCCCCCAACAGAGACTGACTCCCTTCCTTCACCGCCCCCTCTCCCGCCTCCACCCCCACCACCTCACTGATGCCCCCACACTTAACTATTACATATTCTGTTTCTACATCAGCAAACTGATGTTTCAGACAGGATTGAACAATGTGCTGGAAGGTGCTGCAAAGTCTCCCTCAACACTGAAGCACTTTTATCATAAAAGCATCCACCTTCGGACATGAACTGGAGTCACATGTACAGTGCACCGATGGTAAAGGAATGTCCTAATATTCAGGCATGTTTGGTGAACCCAGTCCTGAAGGGGGAATGCTATACACTTATACCTAAACGGTATACATAAATAAGAGACTGTCAATTTAAATGGAGCTTCAACATCAAGCCATTGTTTCAAAATGAAACCACTAACACTCTTATCAATATCTCTTCACTATTTCTGTTGTCTTTTAATCTGGTTTAACTGTGAACACTGATCACCACTTGGGGTACATTTCACCAGATGTTACTAAGCCAAAGGATGACAATGTGTGCCACTGAAATGAGATTGCTAAGGCAGTGTAGATCATCTACATGGTTACGGTTGTACTGCAAAAAAAAGTCTCATAATGTAACAAAGAACTTGTTGTCTGTTCATCAACTGGGACTACCAGCCAACAAATGGGTTTTCAATTTGAATGTTAGATTAAATCATCTTTATTAGGGCTCTTCATGCAACAATTAATGACGCTTTTGTAAGTTTGATACCACTATGATTGCAGTTGAGGCTCAGGGCCAGAAACTTTTTCACAACTGATCTCAGCAGGTGATGAGACTCATCAATAACATTATCATACATTGTGCACCAGCACACACAAAGACACCCACAGTGAATGCACACTTAGGTGCACAGACAGATACAGGCACGCACACGCACGCACGCACACACACAGGTGTAAAGCACTTTAAACTTGGAAGCAGCATTTTATAATTGGACATCCTTCAGCTGCCAACAGCTAAGTAGTACATCGTTGATTTGGTGACTCATTCCAAATAATTCTAATTAAACTGGCTGGGATTTTATCAGATGCCAGCTGTCAGACTGCAGCAGACCAAATACAGAGGGAACAGTGCAGTCTCTGCAATGATCTGGAGAGTACATGGAGTAAAGCTGCCAGGCAAGCAGGGCCCTTGAACTGTGCCTGGAGGTTTGAAATGATGTTTCACCACACACCTTTCAGTTTACTGATACGGGTACCAATATGCAAAAAAAGGGAGTTCCAACGCTTAAGAAATTAGATGTAAAGATTGTAAAGGACAGTTTAAGATCAATTCAGGTTTGTCCTTTACACTATCATGTATATTTGCCTTTAACTTAGAACTATTAGATGCCTACCCAGAGATTATTACGATTTCCGATTACTTTCAGAGCTTTTCATAAAGGTGCAAGAATCTCAAGTTATAATTATATTATAATATGGTTAATAATAATTACAGTCTGATGTAATTATTATGATAGACTGTAGAGGAAGAAAAGCAGCAGAAATCGCATGCTTATGGCTAGCAGGTAAATGACAGTGGAGACCAAAGGCTGGAGTCATTAATGCACAATAATTTGTCAAATTGCTGACCTGTAGCCATGAATAATGTACCCTTTAATTGTTTTTTTATTTGTTACACACAGCTACAACAGGCTATAAAGGAGCATTAGGGAACAAAATCTGACTCAAAGCCACATTTGGAGATTTTAGGCCAGATGACTAAAATTTCAATCAAAGAAATAGGTTTCAAAGAATGTTTTAAAAGGTAGAGAAAGTTAGAGTGCTCTAAGGAGGAAATTCCAGAGCTTAGGGCCAGTGAAGGAACAGCGATCAATCGTGAAGTAATTGATGTCAGAATTACTTAAGAAACGAGAATGGGGTATTCGAGTGGCTGTGAGGACTTGGGATGGAGGGTGGTTGGTGCAATTGAGAGTCACAGAGTCATACAGCATGGAATCAGACACTTTGGTCCAACTTGTCCATGCCGACAGGTTCCCCAAGTTAATCTAGTCCTGTTTTCCTGTATTTGGCCCGTATCCCTCTAAATATTTCCTATTCATGAAACCATCCAAATGTCTTTTAAATGTTGCAATTGTACCTACATCTACCACTTCCTCTGGAAGCTTATTCCATACACACACCGCCCTTTGTGGGGAAAAAACTGCCTCTCGGATCCGTTTTAAATGTTTCCCCTCTCACCTTAAACCTAAGCCCTCTGGTTTTGGTCTCCCCTACTCTAGGAAAAAGACCAAGAGGTATACGGCTCATATAAGTTGCATCAAAACTTAACCCTGGCTGCTAGGAAAAGCAAAAGAACATCTTGACCTCTCACTCCACCTCCCTTTGAAAAAATAGTTGAGCCTGTGCCTCTCCTGTCATTGCCATATTCAACACAGGCTGCATATTTTAAATGGAAGCCTTGGCTGTTAACATCGTAGGAGCTCTGGGCTATGACTCCAATTTGCATTGTTGAAACACTTCGAAAAGGCTCTCACAAACACTGCATCAGAAACTTCTCTAGGCGCTGCTTGAGAGCTCACAGACTCAGACGAAGGTGCAGGCTTGTGTGTTGTATAACAAAGAATTTAAAATAAAAACTGCATTTTTTTTGATTTTGGAAGTGCTATTAAGAAACTGTCAACTGCCCTGGTACACCAGTGCAGACTTTTATACACTAGTTTGCACACCAATCCTCCAGCTCCCAACACACTGCATTGCTAAATAATTCACAAATTATAAAATTATACTGCCCAAATGCAATTATATTTTTATAAATCATTTGTTTAACTTGAGTCAGCAATTTACACAACTTGCATTTTCAGAAGTGGGAATGCACTGATGAAGGAGGTTAAACCATGTGCTGCTGATAAGATCACAGGAAGTCATCTCTGTTGACATGGCAGTTTCCACATAGACTACTGCTGGTTCACATCTGCTGTTTCAGATCGTAGCTCAACCCTGCACCTGTTCCTTCTGATGAAGTTTAGCACATTTTACAACAATCAAAATGTCATTGGGAAATCAGATATTTCCTCAAATGCCTAGTTACAGTGACAAGCACAGCTGCAGCATGGTTTTATTCCACTTGATGCTTTTCCTGCCATCACTGCACCAGTCTGCATAGTGACTGCACTCGGCAGCTCTTGCTGAGAGTTAAAGGACATCGAGGTCACTGCAACCTTGCTGATATGGAGATCGGAAAGGCCCAATTTTCATTGTAGTCATAAATTTGTGTTAAAGATTGTAAGATGCGAGTAAATAAGTGTTTGCAAATGGGAGTTTGTGAATGATTGAGAGACAGGCAGACTGCAGGTCATAGAGTCAGAGTCCTACAGCACGGAGACAGGTCCTTCGGCCCAAACTGGTCCATACCGACCAAAATGTCCATCCACAATAACCCCATTTCCCTGCACTTGGCCCATATCATTCTAAACCTTTTCTATCCATGTATTCGTCCAAATGCCTTTTAAATGTTTTCAATGTATCTGTCTCAACCACTTCCGCTGGCAGCTTATTCCATATGCGTACCACACCCTGTGTAAAGAAGTTGCTCATCAGGTTCCCATCTACTCTTTCCCCTCTTACCTTAAACTGATGCCCTCTAGTCCTTGATTCCCCTACCCTGGAAAAAGACAGAGTGCATTCACCCTATCCATGCCTCTCCTGATCTCACTTCTATGAGATCCCCCAATCAGTCTCCTACGCTCTAAAGAAAACAGTCCAACTTGCCCAACCTCTGCCTATAACTCAGTCCCTTGTATCCTGGCAACATCCTTGTAAATTTCTTCTGTACTCTTTCCAGTTTAATAACATCCTCCCTAAAACAAGGTGACCAAAACTGAACACAATACAAGTGTGGCCTCACCAACATCCTGTACAACTGCAACATAATTTCCCAACTTCTATACTCAATGCCCTGACTGATGAAGGCCAGTGTGCCAAAAGCCTTCCTCACTGCCCTATCTACCTATGACACTATTTTCAGAGAACCATGCATCTGAATTCCAAGGTCCCTTTCTTTCACTACACTCCTTAAGGCCCTACCATTCACCATGAAACTCCTACCTGGATTTGACTTTCCAAAATGCAACACCTCACACTTATCTATATTAAACTCCATTTGCCATTTCTCGGCCCACTTCCCCAGCTGATTAAGATCCTGCTGCAATTTCTGAAAACCTTCCTCACTGCCCACAATACTGCCTGTTTTAGTGTCATCCACAAACTTACTAATCATGCCTTGTACATTCTCATCCAAATCATTGACATAGATAACAAATAGCAATGGGCCCAGCACTGACTACTGAGGCACACCACTAGTCACAGGCCTCCAGTCCAACAAACATCCTTCCACTATTACTCTCTGCTCCCTACCATCAAGCCAATTGTGTATCCAATTTGCCAACTCTCCCTGGATTCCATATAGACTAAGTCTACTGCCCTGCCCTCATCAACCTTCCTGGTCACTTCTTCAAAGAACTCTAACAAATGCATATCTTATCCCTCAGAATCTTCTCAAGTAACTTACCTACCGCAGATGTAAGGCCTACTGGTCTATAATTCCCAGGCTTTTCTTCGCATCCCTTCTTAAATAAGGGCACAACATTTGCTACCCTGCAGTCTTCCGGGACCTCACCCATGGCTAATGGTGATGCAAATATATCAGCTAGGTCCCCGTAATTTCTTCTCTAGCCTCTTGCACGGTTCTTGAATATATCTGATCAGGACCAGGAGATGTATCCACCTTCATACATTCTAATACTTCCAACACTTCCTCTACCATGGTATGGACTGTCCCCCAAGATATCACCACTAACTTCCCCAAGTTCCCAAGACTGCATGTCTCTCTCCACAGTAAACACAGAGGAAAAATATTCATTGAGGACCTCACCCATCTCCTGAGGTTCCACACATACATGTCCACTTTGGTCTTTGAGGGGTCCTATTCTCTCTCCAGTTATTCTTTTTCCTTTAATATACTTAAAGAATCTCTTTGGACTCACCTTAATCTTCTCAGCCAAAGCTATATCATGACCCATTTCGCCCTCTTGATTTCCTTCTTCAGTAAACTTAAGGTATGAGTGCAAGACAGAGAATGCAGAAAAGAATAACAAAATAAATGCTAAAATAGAGAACAATGTGTGAAAATGTTTGCATCAGTACGTGAGGGTATCCTTGTGAAGGAAGAGAGTGTAACGGTGAACACTACCAATTTTGGGCACAAGTCCATGAGAGCACGTTATGAGTGAGCAAGCATACAAGTGAGACAGTGAACGAGATTGTGCAAATGAATGAGAGAGGAAGTAAATGAATCAATGAGAGAGACAGTGAACAAAAAGAAAGCAAGGGAGAATATGCATGGGTTCTGCCGAAATCACGAGACACAGCATCATTATCCAAGCATCAAACTGCTCTAGTGCTTGTGCACCTGTTTACAACAAGGCATCGCAGCCCTCACTGTACTGCTTCTTATTCTGTAGTGTTCTACAGAAGTCTGTGAAACACATCTAGCGCTTAAAACATTGACCACAAAACCTCACAGATATCACATCAGCATAATCGCTGTGGGTTTACATATTTCTGGCAGGCAGTTTCTTTTCTTTGATCAAGGTACACCAAGGCACTAGTTAGGAGCTGTGCAGTCTAAATATTAACATCATCTTTACACAAGACAGATGAAACCCTCCTGCCTTCAGTCCCATCCGATCAAAATCGATGTAACAATGGAGTGATTATCTCTCCTTCACTTCCAACCATTGCTTAGCATGAATCTGTTGTAATTTAGTATCAAACAGGAAATCTCCAACCGTGGTGCAGACTAGACATAACATGGAATAGAACAAACATGATTTGGAACTACTTTTATGAAGAATAACTAGATTGGACAATGGTGCTGGGCTTCTGAAACAAGTTTGCCCTCTTACTGTAATTATTGCTTCAAAAACACACACACACACAAACACACAAATGAAACACTCGCCTTTCAATCACTCACTCATTGCCTGGATTGGTTACCTGTTTCTGCGTTGACGCGGCCATTTGCAGCTGGCAGAATTTCATGGCTTGCTCCAAAGCTACATCCTCATCAACCTAGAAAAGGATTCAAAAGTTAGAAACATGAAAATACAAAATGTGACATCCCACAGGAAGAGAATCTCATTTCCTTCCCTCAGTGGCACAATCAAATAACTATGAAATATAATATCTCTACAGCATTACTGTGGGTTGGACTCGTGCAGATCTGTTTAGTTTCACAGTCAGAACTCAAGAATTGTATGACCAATAATGTCAATATGATACATTTAAGCCTGTCTACTTCATCCTTAGATCAATTCAATACATAGGCTACCATCCCCACCACAAATAGCACCAATTGCTCTTTGAAACCACCTATTCCATCCACTCCAATATTCAGTAATCTATTCCATAATTCCATCATTCTATTAGTGAAGAAAAATAAACTGCCCTCACTTTCCATTTTTCTCCGACCATTGTGAAGGCCAAATACCAGTAACAACTGACTTGGGTCAGTTTTGTTAACTTACTCAAACAATACTGAGGATTTCAGTTAGACTCTCCTGAACTCTCTTGTTTTTGAATGGAAACAGGCACAAAATTCAGAATCACTTACATTTCCAATTGCTAGAATCAACTTCATTGCCCTCTCTCCACATGCTCCTTACGCGATATGATCAGATCTAATCTAATCTCTCAGGACAGCAGAAACAATATCAACCCCCACACACAGAAAAATGTGAGTCACACATCGGCATGGAATATTGTTCCATGTGGGAAAGATAGTCATTGAATCCCTCGGCACTGGAGTCAAATGTAGGGGCAAGGCCAGATGGCCCCATGAAAGCAGGCATACTTTCCATGACCATGAATCAGAGTGTGGCAGTGCATCATCTAAATGATTTCTGTATGCGTCAGCATCAACTACAGCATGTGTTAACTGTATGGACCAGTGGGGTCCATGGTTACTTGTTAACATTGCTTCATGCCATCCTGTGAACAACAGGTGACCATGAAAGAAACTGCAAACACGCCTTTACTTTTATTATTCACTCATGGGACATGGGAGTCGCTGGCTGGCTAGGATTTATTGCCTGCCCCTAGTTACCCTTCAGGAGGTGGAGATGAGCTGCCTTCTTGAACCACTGCAGCCACGTGCTTTAGTTGACCCACATTGCCCTAAGGGAGGCAATTCCAGGATTTTGACCCAGCAACACTAAAGGAACAGCGATATATTTCCCAGTCAGGGTGGCGAGTAGCTTGGAACGGAACTTGTAGATGGTGATATTTCCCTGTATCTACTGTCCTTGTTCTTCTAGATGGAAGTGGTCCTGTGTCTGGAAGGTGCTGTCTAAGAGCCTTAGTGAATTTCTGTAGTGCATCTTGTAGATAGCATACATGACTGCTCCTAAGGGTCAGTGGTGGAGCAAGTGGATGTAGTGCCAATCAAGCAAACTGCTTTGTCCTGGATGGTGTCAAGCTTGAGTGTTGTTGGGGCTGCACTCATCCAGGCAAGTGGGGAGTATTCCATCACAGACCCGAGTTGTGTCTTGTAGATGGTGGACAGACTTTGGGAAGTCAGATGAATTACTCTAGCCTCTGACCTGCTGTTGTACCTCTATATTTGTATGGCAAGTCCAGTTGAGTTTCTGGTCAATGGTAACCCCCTGGAAGTTGATGTTGGGTGTTTTAGTGATAGTAACTCCATTGAATGTCAAGGCATGGTGATTAGACTATCTGTTATTGGAGATGGTCATTGTCTAGCATTAATGTGGCGCGAATGTTACTTGCCACTTGTCAGCCCAAGCCTGGATATTGTCCAGATTTTGTTGCATTTGAACACAGACTGCTTCAATATCTAAGGGAGTCATGAATGGTGCTGAACACTGACCGATGATTTGCACAATATCCCAACTTCTAACCTTATGATAGAGGGAAGGTCATTAATCAAGTAGCTATAGATGGTTGGGCCTAGATCACTACCCTGATGATCTCCTGCAGAGATGTCTGACCTCCAACAACCACGACCATCTTCCTACATGCCACATACAACTTGAACCAGTGGACAGTTTGCCCCCTGATACCCATTGATTCCAGTTTTGCTCTGGCTCCTTGATGCCACACTCGGTTGAATGCAGCCTTTATATCAAGGGTTGTCACTCTCACCTCACCTCTGGAATTCAGCTCTTTTGTCCATGTTTGAAGTAAGGCTATAATGAGGTCAGAAGTGACCCTGGCAGAACCCAAACAGGGCATCATTGAGCAGGTTATTGCCGGGTAGGTGCTACTTGATAGCACGGTTGATAACACCTTCTATCACTTTACTAATGATAGAGAGTAGACTGATGGGGCGGTAATTGGCCGCGTTGGATTTGTTCCGCTTTTTGTGTACAGGACATACCCAGGCAATTTTCCATTGTCAGGTAGATGCCAGTTTTGTAGCTGTACTGGAAGAGCTTGGCTAGGGGATTGGTAAGTTCTGGAGCTCAAGCCTTCAGTACTATTGCCAGAATGTTGTCAGGACTCACAGCCTTTGCAGTATCCAGTTTCTCCAACTATTTCTTGACATCACATGGAGTGGATCAAATTGACTGGTATCTGTAATGCTGCAGACTACTGCAGGAGGCCGAGGTGGATCAATTGCTTAGCACTTCTGGTTGAGGATTACTGTGAATGCTTCAGCCTTATCTTTTGCACTGATGTGCTGGGCTCTTCCATCACTGAGGATGAGGATATTTGTGGAGCCTCCTCCTCCAGTGAGTTGTCTAATTGTCCGCCATCATTCACAGCAGGACGTGGCAGGACTGCAGAGCTTAGATCTATCTGGTTGTGGGATTACTTAGCCCTATCTGTCACTTGCTGGTTATGCTGTTTGACAGGTAAGTAGTTCTGCTTGGTACCTTCACCAAGCTGACACCTCATTTTTAGCAATGCCTGGTGCTGCTCCTGGCATGCCCTCCTGCATTCTCCATTGAAACAGGGTTCATCTCCTGGCTTTTACTAAGGGTTGTGTGGGGGGATATGCCAGACCATAAGGTTACAGTTTGTGCTGGAGTACAATTCTGCTGCTGTTGATGGTGCACAGCGCCTCATGGATGGATTTGCTAGATCTGTTTGAAGTCTGTCCCATTTAGCACAATGATGGTGCCATATAATAATATGGCGGGTATTCTTATTGTGAAGGTGGGACCTTGTCTCCACAAGGACTGTATGGTGGTCACTCTTACTGCCTGCAGCTGGCAGATCGGTAAGGATAAGGTAAAGTATATTTTTCCCTCTTGTTGGTTCCCTCACCGCCTGCCACAGACCCAGTCTAGCAGCTATGTCCTTTAGGAACTGACCAGCTCGATCTGTAGTACTGCTGCTAAGCCACTCTGGTGGCTTGAAATAGTGGGCATTGAAATCCCCCACCCAGAGTACATTTTGAGCCCTTGCCATCCTCAGTGCTTCCTCCAAGTGTTGTTCAACATGGAGGAGCACTGATTCATCAGCCGAGGGAGAACCCTGTAATCAGCAGGTTTCCTTGCCCACGTTTAATCTGATACCATCAGACTTCATGGGGTCCGGAGTCAATGTTGAGAATTCCCAGAGCAACTCCCTCCCGCCTGTATACCACCATGCCGTCACCTCTGCTGAGGATAGTGATGGTGGTGTCTGGGACATTGTCTGTAAGGTATGATTCCGTGAGTATGACTATTGAAAGCTGTTGTTTGACTAGTCTGACAGACAGCTCTCCCAATTTTGGCACTAGACCCCAGGTGTTAGTAAGGAGGACCCTCCAGGGTCAACAGGGCTTATTCTGCTGTTGTTGTTTCCGGTGCCTAGGTCAGTGCCAGGTGGTTGGTCGGGTTTCATTGTTTTGTTGTCATTCCACAAATTCTTCTGACAAAAAAAAGCCATGGATGGCGTAAACATACATTTGTTTTCTTTCCCCTTCTCCCAGTACCTCCTTATTTTTGGTCCTTTTTCCTTTCAGATACCCAGGAACTGCAAACTGGTCAAACACTGACAATGCATGTGACCATCCAGACAGGATCCGCTGGTGGTGAGGCACAAGGGCCTTCTGGAGAGAAGGACAGTGCACTGCCAGCTCTCCAGAAACTGAGGTACACAAAAAAATCTATAGCAGAAGGTTAGATGAGGATTTTGATGAGCCAGGCTGCACATATTTGAATGTATTGCAAAGCTCGTATTCAATGTCAAGGAGCATGGAGTGGTTCAGCACCAACTTAGCAGAAGGCTTTGTGTGGAGCTTAAGAGACCAGCCCTTCCGGCATGGGCATGGGGGTCAACTCATGCAGTACACTTGCAGACCAACTCTGGTGCTCGAGGGAGCGGCACCTCAGAGAAAGGTCATGCTGTCCTCTCACAGGGTGACCATCTCCAATAATATAGCCTGAAGCTGGACCATCCCAGGGCAGTTACAGCTTCCTGCACCTAAACACAGCAGACATGCTGCAGTCACAGGACAGACAAACACAACCTGGGAATATACCAAGAGTGACAGGTTTACATTTGTTTGCAACATGATACAATTTACTTTTCAGATTTAGCTTGGAATGTATATTTCACAATGTCTTTTATATCTGCACTGTGGACAAGAGGATGCTGCAACACAGAGAGAAGGTAAGGAGCTTAGGACAATTGGGTGAATGGAGAATCGTGGTTCAGGTTATGGGTTGACACTCAAATTAGACCTTCCTATTCAGTTCATGCTGAAAGGGATGTATAAGGTGCTCCCTCTTCCACTATTTTGTCCTCCTGTTTCTCTGCCTCTTGTTTGCCAAATGCTGCCCAGGGCTATTTCCTCAATCTGGCCTGGCTGTGCTGGGAAAACTAGCCAAAATCTGAAGAGCTGGTCAGACAGCGCATGTTTCACATGTGTATGACTGTGAATCTGATCATGAAATCATCATCATCGGAATGTAGCCACATCATCAGTAGCTCAGTGGTTGAAATATAGCTGCTACAGCAGGTAGCTGCAGAACAAAGGGCATCACAACTGCTGCCATTATACAGGGCATCAACTTACATTCCCTGTGGTGACACACTAGGGAAATCTATTCTGCTTCTGGTAATGACTAAGTTGGCACACAGTACCAGCAAAATCACGTACATGCAGCTACTGGCTCCTGTACTACGGGGAAACCTACAAACTTTGCAAATTCTCATGCTTGCTTGCCTGCGCATCTCTGACAAAAGCGAATACAATGAAGTTATAGATCTTTGAATAGTGTGTTTCGGTGACCTCCCTTACTCAATAGTGGACCGAAACCTGGTGAGATATTGCTGGAATCTGCAGCACAAATCTGGGAGAAGCCAGATGCAGAGACTAGCAATGCTATCCCTGCCCTGCTATGAGGCTCAGGGTGTGCTGCAGCAAATGGCAGATCTCAGTGACAGCCTCTTCAGTGAAGCAAAGGTATCACAAATATTCAGCACTGCTGTACCAAGCAGTGGATGCTCCCTTTAATTGGTATTGATAAAGAGATCTACACCATTGCTTTAATGCATGTCTGGCTATGCAAGCTGAAGAGAAGGTGTCAGCTGAAGCATGGTCTCTGAAACAGTAGCACTGGCATGAATTCAGAGTTATACATGGATGGATGCCATTATTTGCTTACCCAATATATTTTCAGTGAACATTAAGCACCAAAATGGCATCATGCACAACTCTACCTCAAAAGCATACACCTGAAATAGAAGCACCATTTTGGATCTCAAAAGACAATTGCAGTATTGAGCAAACAAGTTTTCTGAATCTAATTTCACCTTTCAGATGCTTTAATACTAGTTACATATGAGAAATTTACTGAGCTTTGAACTGGATTTGCAATGTGACAAAGGCCATACAATGCTCCACTGAGGACACTGTCCAATTGTTAGGAATGTTAATTTGTAAATATCAGTATCAGTTGTGACCAGTTGTCAGCGAGTTGCAGTCTTACTACTCTCACCAGTATGTCAGCTGGTCAGCTTTACAAATTCCACTTCAAAGCAACAGCAGTAACATCTCAGATGAAGCACCACTGCAGTACAGGAAATGACATTTTGTTTTAGATAGGATGTTAAACTGAGGGGCCTTGGATTTATTTCAAAGGAGAGCAGAAAAATTATCCAAAGTAGCGCAGACACTAATTATCCCAGCATCAACATTACTTGAAAAACTTGGTCATTATCACACTGCTGTTGGAAGCTAGCTGTATAAAAACTGGGACACAGCAGTTCTCATTTATTGAGAAATATTCTTACTTTTCTCAGCAGGTAACTATTCCCTAAAATGCTGCTACATATTTTCTGCTGTTTTGTCTGGGAGGGACAGGAGCACGAACTGATCTCCGACACAGTCCAACCAGGAGAAAAGTGAGCTAAGAGTCCAATTAACTAACTACGAAAGAAATCCATAAATAAATTAACATTGAGCTTACATGTTGAAAAGCTGAACCTCTGTTAATAATGTAGCCTCTGTTAATAATGTAGCCACGATGCATACAAAGCAGCTGTCGGCCACTCAGCCCATCGGCCATTTGATATGATTGTGGCTGATATAATTCCTCCACATTCCTGCCTCTTACACTCTTGGCTATCATGAAGCTGTAAGCATACTGTAAATTAATGGCTCAGAGAGAAGTAGCTGAGAGCTTATCACCTTGATGACGTTGTCCTCTGCTGCTCAATTCTTGCTAATTGCCGAGTTGAAAAGATCAGGCAATGTCTCAGTTACACATAATATAAAGACTCTGACACATAACTGCATGTTTCTCTGTAGCCTTGACATTCAAATGATAGGTTTGTAGTGACCTGATTTCTTCCTCCCCTTTTCCTCAAGGTGAGAAAAGCAGAACATATTGTTCGATTGCATTATTATTGCAACGCTATCCGGTCTGTTTACAATATTGACACAATACTATCAGAGTTTCCTTCAACTTCCTCCGGTACAACCAGCATCTCTTACACTCCATTCAGTTCCCAGTTACTCCTACCTACCATAACCTTTCCTTCTCTGCCAATATCATTAGGCATTTCCCCTTTCAAATATAAGCAATACCAAAGCCCGTTGATTTTCTTGAGCAGATACACCTCTCTGACACCGACTTCATCAATTTTTCTATCTTTTGCTGCTCGCTGAGAAAATATCTGAGGATCTGTGGCATGGTGTTCAAAATGAGATACATTTCCTTCCTCAAACCTGCTGCAGTATGAAGATCACATGCTTCCACCTCACTAACAATGCCTACTTGGAGTCTTTTCTCCCTTTCCCCAGGAAATTAAGTAAAGACATTTACCAACTCTTGGTCCAACTTCTTGCAAGTCCTCTTTCATTGACTGTGTGCTATGCCTCTACAGCCTACCCCAAATACTACACCCAAATCCTCAGCTGTGCAAAGCTACACACTTTCATAACCTCCATTTCCAAGTTCCATTGGCTCCTGTGCTCTAATAAAATGATTTGAAAATCATCACACTGAGCTACAAAATCATCCATGACCTTGCCACACATTACTTTAGTGAACTTCAAATCTTGTATAGTTACTCGATCAACTTCCAACCCTGGGCATCTCCTGGTCCCTTGAATGTTGCAGACTGACACATTCTAAGTTCCAGGACTACATGCTGAGGGACGCACTAAAGTTCAGGGCAGCTGAGGCCAAGGCGCAGTGGGAAAAGTCCACCTTCTATGGTCTTCCTGTAAAGTGTAACAAGGGTCCATTCAGTCTGTAGACCCCCACCCCTATTGTCTCAAAACATTTGTAAATATTTTTCCTGCATGAGTTAAAAATTCCCCTTTTTTTAACAACTGCATGGTAGCTCTGTGTGATGTGAAACTCCAATGTGCTGTCAGTGTATTTTTTTTCTCTCTGTGAAGACTGAACAGAACAGATTGAGAACCTGAGAATGTACTTATAGACAACTTTTTTTTAACGAATAAAGTATATTTTTGCAATAAGAAAACTCTCCTGGTCCCTCACATCATCCATTTCATTGGAATCCTTATTGCTTTTGAACTCTGTTTTATTCCAGAAAGCCAGCAGGTGACTGATAGAACTGGAGTACATACTTGTATCTCTACTTACAAATACCTCACAACTTCAGTTTCAATCTAGGTCTATTTACTTTCTAAATAAATGAACCTGTTTGAACACACTACAACACAGCTCTGTAACCATCACATCCTGTGATGGGACTTGAACACAGAGTTTCTGGCCCAATCTCAGGACACTACCACTGTGCCACAAAACCCTTCTGGGTCTATTTGCAGAGGTTCGAGTGGTTAATACGCATCTGAAAACAATTAAACAGAATTGACTTTATCAACTGCTCCCATTTTAACTGCTCTCCAATATTTTCAAAAATCCTCTCAAAATCTCTTCCTTTGACTTTGTTTTTGCTCTTGCAGTTGATATCCACTATTTTTGGCATTATAACATTGAAACATCTACCTGCTACAAAAGTACAAGTTGCCAATTGTGCCACACTAATGAGTAATATGGTATATGGATGTCAGAGTTGGTGCAGGTATATAGACTGTATGTCCCAACGATTAGCAGATTATATCAAGCAACATCTTTTCAGGTGGTCACAATGGCCAAAGCACTGACCATGCTCAGCCAGCCACCGGTCGATTAGATTAGTTGGCTGGATAGCTGGTTTATAATACAGTGATGCCAAAACCTTGGGTCCAATTCCTGTACCAGCTGAGGTGGTGACTCTTCAGTTAAACCACCACCTGCCATCTCTCTCTAATTGTAGCGTAACTCTATGGTCTGGTAGGACTATGACAACTTGCAGTCCAGGAGGGTCCCAGAGGTCTGGAAAATGGCCAGGGTAACACCGCTGTTTAAGAAGGAACAGAGGCTGAAGACAGGAAATGATAGGCCAGTTAGCCTGACCTCTATCGTTGATAAGATTTTAAAATCCATTATTAAGGGTGAGATTGCAGAATACTTTGAAGTGCATGGTAAAATAGGGTTGAGTCAGCACAGCTTCGTGAAGGGGAAGTCGTGCCTAACAAATCTGTATGAATTCTCTAAGGAGATAATGAGCAAGTTAGACAAAGGAGAGTCAGTGGACGTGATCTATTTGGAACTCCAGACGGCCTTTGACAAAGGGCTGCATAGGAGGTTGCTAAATAAGAGAAGAGGCCATGGTGTTAGGGGTAAGGTACTGGTATAGATAGAGGATTGGCCAATTGGTGACAGGCAAAGCGTGGGGATAAAGGGGACATTTTCAGGATGGTAGCTGGTGACAAGTGGAGTTCTACAGGGGTCTGTTTGGGACCCTAAGTATTCATGTTATACATTAACGATCTGGACGAAGGAACTGAGGGTATTATTGCTTAGTTTGCAGATGGATATAAAGGTAGGCGGATATAAAGGTAGGCGGAGATAGTGTTGAGGAAGCGGGGAGGCTACAGAAGGACGTGGACAGGCTAGGACCGAGCAAAGAAGTAGCAGAAAGAATACAACGTGGGAAAGCATGAGGTTAGGCACTTTGGTCAGAAGATTAGAAGCATAGACTATTTTCTGAACGGGGAAAGGCTCAGAAATCTGAAGCACAAAGGGACTTGGGAGTCCAGTTCAGGATTTTCTTAAGGTTCACGTGCAGGTTCAGTTGGCACTTAGGAAGGCAAATCAGCGTTAGCATTCATTTGACAGGGCTGGAATACAAGAGCATAGACTCACTGCTGAGGTTGGAAAATGCTCAGTTTGGAATATTAAGAGCACTTTTTGGCTTTGTATCTAAGGAATAGTGTGCTGACATTGGAAGAGGTCCAGAGGAGGTTTACAATAATGATTCTGGGTCTTCACGGGCTTGTCACATGAACAGCAGTTGAGCACTCTGGGTCTGTACTCGATGGAGTTTAGAAGGATGAGGGGGGATCTCAATGAAACTTACAAAATACTGAGAGGCCTGGATACAGTGCACTTGGCAAAAAATGTTTCCACTAGTAGGGGAGACATGGACTCGAGGGCAATGCTTCAGAGTGAAGGGACGACACTTTAGAACTGAGCTGAGGAGGAATTTCCTCAGCCAGAGGGTGATGAATCTGTGGAATTCATTGCCACAGAAGGCTGTGGAGGCCAAGACATTGAGTGTTTTTAAGATAGAGATAGATAGGTTCTTGATTGGTAAAGGGATCAGGAGTGAAGGGGAGAAGGCAGGTGAATGGGGTTGAGAAACATATCTGCTATGATCGATTGGGCCGAATGACCTAATTCTGTTACTACATCTACGGACTTTACTTTGCAAAACTCAGAACAGAATGTCTAATCTTAGATGCAGTTCTGAGATTGGTAAGACAACACTTGCTGAATAATCTCCACGCGTTAAAAATCACACTAACAATCAATTTAAGATTATCAGTTCTGCAAGAAGCTAAATACATTTTTATGCATGGACCCATCCTCTGCAGGATAATGACATTTCCAGGTATTGAATCTTTCTTGAATTAACCAAAAACGTTTGGGATAATAGTTCCCCGGCACATCCTCTTCATGGTAACAGAATTCACTTGCCAACCAATTAGCAAACTTTGTTCATGCATTATAAATTTTTGATTCCTTTGAAACTTGGCATTCTTGAATCTGTTTGAGTACAAGATGAAAAGTTCATCAGCATGTCTCTTCATGCATAAAACTTGAGTATTGCTGAAATCAAACAAATATAGGAGGATTCTTCAATCTCAAGCACAGCCCCTGGAGCTGAGTCCCAGCTGAGCGCTTCTTAGTAACAATGCAGGCTGTAGCTGATGGTTCACCAAGAAGACAACTCATTTCCATTTGACTTTTCTTCCTCTCACTCTACATACAGTGCTTTGTTGATGTAACTTGCCCTATTTTATACTCGTACAAGGTGGCACAGATTTAAAGCGATCTGCAAAAGCAGGAATGATGTGAGGAAAAACATTTTCAGCCAGTGAGTAGTTAGTTATGGAATGCACTGCCTGGAAGTGTGATGGATAGAGACATCCAGAGGGCATTGTTTTTATTCATATAATCATCCAATGTGCAAGGGCATGGAGAAAAACACAGGAGATTGGCAATTGGTAGTGATGCTCATTTAAGGAGCCAGTGCAGGCAGTGATGGGCCAAATGGTCTCCTTTTGTACTGCAACACCTCTATGATTCTGTGATAGTCACTGGCATCAGCTGCTTGAATCCATACCATCATTTTAACCACATGGATCCTCATTTCTTCAAAAACATGACGAAAATACACTGTTTATATTCCTGACGGGGATGCTAAAATTAAAATTAAATTGTAGGAAACATTTTTTAAAATGGTGCCATCATGCACATGTGACTTCCACTTAAGTGTTCAACTCCACATGCTATTATGTCTAAGAGTAACACAGCCCCCTGGCAAGAAAACTTGGGATCCACGGCAAGGCTGTGTGGTTTAAACAAGGAACAGCAGGCATGCCATTAACCAGCTGCCACAGCAAGAACAATTTCAGAATTTCTCTCCGCACCAGAGAGCTGAACAGAAATATTTTCATTGATAAATGCTATAGACGTGAATGTTGTCATGCTTTTCCAAAGAATCAGTTGAATATTTAAGTCATGCTTAGATGCATAATAATGAATTTCAGAACAGGAGGCAAAATGTGTTGCTGGAGAGCTAATTAGTTTAAACAGGAAATAGAAGGTATGCAGATCGTAAGTTATAGATCTAATGGCATGATAGTTGTTGCAATTTTTCTAGCCATATGTTAAAAGTTCCAAGGAAAATAGTACAAACAAAGTCAAATTAGGCAAGTTATTCTTTACAAAGTGAACAGATTGAAGGAAATAAATATGATCTGACAGCCATTAAAGACTTGTGGTTTCAGAGTGACAAGGATTACATCCTGAATGTTGACGGATATATGACATTATACACTTCTCACTGCCTCGGAAAGGCAGCCAACATGTTCAAAGACTCTCTCCCACTCTGGTTATAATCTCTTCCAACCTCTTCCGTCCAGCAGAAGATACAAAAGCTTAAACACGTGTCACCAACAGATTCAAGAACAGCTTCTTCCCTGCTCTTATTAGACTTCTGAATGGACTTCTTAAATTTTAAATTTTAAATTTAATGTTAATCTCGCTCTTTGCGCACTTTTCCGTGCTTAGCTGTAACAATGTATTCCTCGCTCTGTTCTATTATCCTAATGCACTTTGTATGGTATGATCTGCCTGTACTGCACGCAACACAAAAAACTTTTCACTGTACCGAGGTACATGTGACAATAATAAATCAAATCATTAGAGAGAGGAGGAAGATAGGTAAAGGTGGAGAAGTCCGGCTGTTAACGATGGTAATTGTGCAAGAGATACTGATGACGTTTGTTCAGATGATCAAAATGAAGAATCATTTTGGGTGAAGATGAGGAACAGCAGGGTACCTGCACCAATCTGAATTGGAAATACATTGCCATTCCTTCACTGTCGCTGGGTCAAAATTATGGAACACCCTCCTTAACAGCATTGTGGGTCAATCCACAACATCTGGACTGTAACTGTTCTAGGGTAACTCAGGACTGGCCATAGACTCAGCCAGCGATTCCCATGAGGGAATAAAAACAAAAATAAGATACTTAGGGGGCTTGACAAGATAGATGTGGAAAGGTTGTTTCCATTTGTGAGAGAATCTAGGACCAGAAGGCACAATCTTAGAAGAAGGGACCACCCATTTAAGACAGATACATTACCCACTGAATTTAGATGGCTTTTTTTTTGTGAATTATGCACATGGGCTCCCAATTCTCTCTTTTCTAAAGCTTTCTGCAGTCTGCCTCCAATTCCTAGATTCCTCTGCATTTCAGACAATGTGCACTGAAGTAACACTCTGCTTCTTCATTCTTCTGGCCAAAGTGAACAACTTCACATTCTCCCACATTCTACTCCATCTGCTCAATTTTTGGTGACCTCTGCAACTTATCTATGTCCAACTGCAAACCATTCTGGTGTTCTTCACAACATACAATTGCCTCCAATTAAATAATATCCAGCTCCTCCATTCTTTCTGCAAAGTATTTGCTGGGGTTTCAACGTTTTAACAATTTACTTCAAAGGCTTGGATTCACAGACTGTAGAAAGATAGGCTGGATTGTATGTTGTGAAGAACACAAGAGTGGTTTGCAGTTGGACATAGATAAGTTGCAGAGGTCACCAAAAATTGAGCAGATGGAGTAGAATGTGAAGTTGTTCACTTTGGCCAGAAGAATGAAGAACCAGAGTGTTACTTCAATGCACATTGTCTGAAGTGCAGAGGAATCTAGGTGTTTCGGTGCATGAGTTACAAAGATTTGCTATAGGAAGGATGTTGTGAAACTTGAAAGAGTTCAGAAAAGATTTACAAGGACGTTGCCAGGGTTAGAGGGTTTGAGCTATAGGGAGAGGCTGAATAGGCTGGGCCTATTTCTCCCGGAGTGTCAGAGGCTGAGGGGTGACCTTATAGAGGTTTATAAAATCATGAGGGACATGGATAGGGTGAATAGTCCTGGCCTTTTCCCCAGGGTAGGGAAGTCCAAAACTAGAGGGCATAAGTTTAAGGTGAGAGGGGAAAAAGTTTAAAAGGGACCTCAGGGGCAACTTTTTCACGCAGAGGGTGGTGCATGTATGGAATGAACTGCCAGAGCTGGTGGTGGAGGCGGGTACAGTTATGACATTTAAAAAACATCTGGATGGGTACAAGAATAGGAAGGGTTTGGAGGGATATGGGCCAAATGCTGGCAAAAGGGAATAGATTTATTTAGGATATCTGGTCGGCATGGATGAGTTGGACCGAAGGATCTTTTTCTGGTCACCACACTTTAAGAAGTGTGTAAGAGTCACTGAGTCCTCAAAAGAAAGATTTACAAAAGGGATATTAGCTACACAGATGGGTTAGAGGAGTGGGGTAAGATTAGGACACGTTTGGATAAGGTAGACAGGGAAAAACTGTTCCTATTAGAACAAGGACTGCAGACACAGAGCTAAGGTTTTAGACAAGAGACACAGCAGGAACAGAAGGAGGAATCTTGCCTTCAGACAGCAGGTGGCAATGAAATGGAATATACAGCCCACTAGGGTGATGGAACCAGAGATAGTCTATGATTTCAAACGATTGGATGGGCACTTGAAGAAAAATAAACTTGTAGGCCCACAGGATTGTGGAAGGGAACTGAATAGTTTGGATTGCCCCAGAATGACCGCATAGATTCAATAAGCCAAAAGCCATACATGGAAATGACTCTATAAAGGAGACCAGATTAATGACCAGTCTGTGTTAAGATGATTGTCAGTAAGAGCAATTACTGGCTGCTATAATCAGCCTCAGTGGCTAAGGGGTCTGGAGGTGGCAGATTGAATCTAACAAGGTTTGTGTATCTGATCAATTACCCATTCACTCTACTAGAAACTGTTGGGTCAAACAGAAGAGAATTAATTGTAACATCCAGAACCTCTACATTTCCTTGTACTTGGCCTCCAAATGTTCACTGACAAGGTGAAAGGGAAATGAACAAATCATGTCAATGGAGTTATCAAGGCCATTCAGCCCATCAAATCTGCTCCACCACTCAATCATGGTTGATAGGTTTTTCAACCCCATTCTCCTGCCATCTCCCCATAACCCTTGAACCCCATACTAATCAGGAACCTGTCTATCTCGGTCTTAAATACATTGAATAACTTTGCCTCCACAGCATTCTGTGGCAATGAGTTCCACAGATTCAGCACCTTCTGAGGAAATTCTTCTTCATCTCAGCTCTAAAGGCTTGTCCCTTCACTCTGAGGCTGTGCCCTCAGGTCCTAGTCTCTCCTACTATTGGAAGTATCTTCTGCACATGCACTTTATCCAGGCCTTTCAGTATTCTATAAGCTTCTATCAGATCTTCCCCTCATTCTTCTAAACTCCATCAAAAAGAGACTCAAAGTTCCCAAATGCTCTTCATCCCCAGGATTATTCTCGTAAATCTTCTCTGGACTGTCTCCAACATCAACACATCCTTCCTTAGATACAAGGCCCAAAACTGCTCACAATATTCCAAATGCGATCTAACCAGAGCCTTATACAGCACCTGCAGTACATCTCTGCTCTTGTATTCCAGCCCTGAATGCTAACACTACATTTGTCTTCTTAACTGCCAATTGAACCTGCCAACTTAACCTTAAGAGAATCCTGACTCAGTCTCCTAAGTCCTTTCGTACTTCAGATTTCCGAAGCCTTTCCCCATTTACAAAATTGTCTGTTCTTCCTACCAAAGTGCATAACCTCATTTTCCATTTGTATTCCATTTGCCACTTCATTGCTCACTCTCCTGGACTAAGGCCTCCTGCAGGCTTACCGCTTCCACAACACTACTTGTCTCTCCACCTATCTTTGTGTTGTCAGCAAATTTAGCAACATTCAGATTGTTGATGTAGAATACAGACAGTTGCAATCCCAATACTGACCCTTACAGAACTCCATTGGTCACTGGCTGCCATCCTGAAAAAGATCCCTTTGTCTCCACTCTCTTCCTTCTGCCAGTCAGCCAATCCTCTCTCCATGCCAGTTCCTTGTCATTAACACCAGGGGCTCTTGTTTGTAATCCAGTAACAGACAACAGCTGTCACACAGAAGTGAAGATTTGAAACTTGGCACCAATATACAAGAATGAATGCTTTATACTAAGCAACAAACTGATGGTTTTTCCTAAAATGTGGTTTCACCTACACACACACCCAACAACACTCTCACTCACACTAACACACACACACACACACACACACAAACATACACCACACCCACCAACACACCCACTCACAGTCTCACGCACACACAGACCAACACACTTAGAGAGTGTTTTAACAGAAGATTTTGGTGTATCAGACCGTATGATAGTACTTTAACCAAAGGCTTTATTTTTGTGATATGCATGAAATTGACAATCTTTTCCGAGTCATCTCAAAATAAACTGGTGGTTTCAGATGAAGAACATCCATCTGCTTCTTTGGCCTCTGCCTTTCAAAAGAGCAACTACAATATCGAGCATTCTACCAAGTACTATGCCACTCTCATCCAGGACAGTAGTAACTAGAGTAGCCATGTGGTTGTTGGAGCAGAGATCTGTATTATCTATTAATTGAAGTCACGTTAAAGGTTTGCAATCTGACTCTCAAAATGATCACGTTTAATGAAGCCAGTTCTTATCCTAAACAGAATATACTTCATCCCACACAAACTCTAAAAATGTTACCTGCCCTGATCAAGATCAAGTGAGTATTGGTAGAGATGTAGTTAACATTAAATGTTCCTACCCACATTCTGGTCATGCCTTGACCTCTAACCCTTTTGAAAGTGGTCTTGGAGGTCACTGAAATCACAAGTAACAACACCTTGCACCAGACACAAGCCTAGCTTGTTACCTGAGCAAGCAACTGCAATACTCTAAGGCTAGCTATTTTAACAACACGAAGGCACACTCAGCTGCTGCAAGTTAACACCGTCAATCACATAGATACGGTCAAAACATCTGCATACAAAACTGAACAGAGCCACCCTCAAGAGTTAGTAGGAACTGCCAATGCTGGAGAATCTGAGATAACAAGGTGTAGAGCTGGATGAACACAGCAGGCCAAGCGGCATCACAGGAGCAGGAAAGCTGACGTTTCGGGTCTGGACCCTTCTTCAGAAATGGGGCAGGGGAAGGAGATTCTGAAATAAATAGAGAGTGAGGGGGAGGAGCAGATAGGTGGAGAGGAGACAGACAGGTCAAGGAAGCGGGAGTGGAGCCAGTAAAGGTGAGTGTAGGTGGGGAGTTACGGAGGGGATAGGTTGGTCCAGGGAGGATGGACAGGTCAAGGAGGCGAGGATGAGGCTGGTAGGTAGGAGGTGGGGGTGGGAGCCAATAGGTGGGAGAAAGGACAGACAGGTTAGGGAGGCGGGGACAAGATGTGCTGGTCTTGGGATAAGGTTGGGGGGTAGGGAGATTTTGAAGCTTGTGAAGTCCACATTGAGACCATTGGGCTGCAGGGTTCCCAAGCGAAATACGAGGTGATGTTCCTGCAACCTTCGGGGGTGGTGGCATCGTTGTGGCACTGGATGAGGCCCAGGATGGACATGTCGTCCAAGGAGTGGGAGGGGAAGTTGAAGTGGTTCGCGACTGGGAGGTGCAGTCGTTTGTCGCGAACCAAGCGTAGGTGTCCCACAATGCGGTCTCCAAGCCTCCGCTTGGTTTCCCCGATGTAGAAGGGGCCACATCGGGAACAGTATACCACATTAGTAAATGTGCAGGTGAACATATGTTTAATGTGGAAGGTTTTCTTGGGGCCTGGG
>NC_063355.1:3418433-3458574 GCF_021869965.1 Rhincodon typus
GTATGGGGGCAGGTGTAGCACTTCCTGCGGTTGCAGGGAAAACTGCCAGGGGTGGTGGGGCTAGTGGGGAGTGTGGACCGGACAAAGGAGTCACGGAGAGAGTGGTCCCTTCAGAAGGCAGATAAGGGTGGGGGGGCAAAATGTCCTTGGCAGTGACGTCAGATTGCAGGTGGCGGAAGTGTTGGAGGATGATGCGTTGAATCCATAGGTTGGTGGGGTGGTACGTGAGGACGAGGGGGATTCTGTTTTGGTTGTTATTGCGGGGAGTGGGTGTGAGGGATGAGTTGCGGGAAATGCGAGACACACAGTCGAGGGCGTTTTTGACGTGGAGGGGAAGTTGCAGTCCTTGAAAAACGAGGACATCTGGGATGTCCGGGAGTGGAATGCCTCATCTCAGGAGCAGATGCAGCGGAGGCGAAGGAATTGGGAATGGGGATGGCATTCTTGCAGGAAGGTGGGTGAGAGGAGGTGTATTATAGGTAGCTGTGGGAGTCGGTAGGCTTGAAATAGATATCGGTTTCCAGGTGGTTGCTGGAGATGGAAACAGAGAGGTCCAGGAAGGAGAGAGAGGTATCGGAGATGGTCAGGGTGAACTTAAGGTTGGGGTGGAAGGTGATAGTAAAGTGGATGAACTGTTCGAGCTCCTCTTGGGAGCACAAGGCGGCGCCGATACAGTCATCAATGTAACAGAGGAAGAGGTGAGGGATGGGACCAGTATAAACTTTGGAAGAGGGATTGTTCCACGTATCCTACAAAGAGACAGGCATAGCTTGGGCCCATGCGGGTACCCATGGCCACCCTCTTTGTCCATAGGAAGTGGGAAGAATTGAAGGAGAAGTTGTTAAGGGTGAGGTCTAGGCCCGAAACGTCAGCCTTCCTGCTCCTCTGATGCTGCTTGGCCTGCTGTGTTCATCCAGCTCTACATCTTGTTAAGGGTGAGGTTGAGTTCAGCTAAGCGGATAAGGGTGTCAGTGGAGGGGGATTGGCCGGGCCTGCAGGAGAGGAAGAAGCAGAGGGCCTTTAGGCCATCTGCATGGGGAATGCAAGTATATAGGGGCTGGACGTCCATGGTGAAGATGAGGTGTTGGGGACCAGGGAATCAGAAGTTTTGGAGGAGGTGGAGGGCGTGGGTGGTGCCCCGGACGTAGGTGGGGAGTTCCTGGACCTGGGGGGGTAGAAAATGGAGTGGAGATAAGTTCGGTGGGGCAGGAGCAGGCAGAGACAATGGGTCTACCAGGGCAGTCGGGTTTGTGGATTTTAGGAAGGAAGTAGAAACGGGCGGTGCGGGGTTGGGGAACGATGAGGTTCGAGGCTGTGGGTGTAGTATGTAGTATGTAGTAGGTAGTAGATGGGTTTGCAGTTGGGTAAGCACCAGGATGGAGAATCACTTGACAGTGGCTATATTTGAAGCCTAGCTCTCCGACATGGAAGATACTTACACTAAATGAGTTCACTGGGCTCACTAGATTGTTTATTCAGGAAGTGCATATGGAGCACAGCACTTACAAGGAACAAAGCATGACCCCAGTTTATTCCCCACAATAATGGCATGGGTCCACAGGGGTCTCTCATACTGCCATCGTTTGAAGTGAGCAAAGCATTCTGATAGGCAAAAGTATTATACTCGGGGATGAAATTAAAACTTAGCCCAAGTACAGCAAGTGTCACTTGCCCAATGACCAGATCCTGCACTGAAGTTTCACTTACGCAGGGTAGCAGGGACAGAATCCCTTAGAGGGAAATCCGATTATCACTGTGACGTGACTGCAACTAAACGGTAACATTAATATTATACGGTCATTACCACCATTCTGGCGATAGTAGTGAAAACCTGCGCTCCAGAACTAGCCATGCCCAAGGCCAAGTTGATCCAGAGCAACTACAACACTGATATCTACCTGACAAGGTGGAAAATTGCCCAGGTTTGTCCTGTCCACAAAAAGGGACAAATCTAAGTCGGCCAATTACTGCCCAATCAGTCTCCTGTCAATCATTCCCAAAGGAATTGATGGTATCATCAACAGTGCTGTCAAGCAGCACTTAATTAGCAACGATCTGCTCACTGATGCCCAATGGGAGTTCTGTCAGGCTCACTCACCTCCTGACCTCATCACAGCCTTGGCCCAAACATGGATAAAAGTTGGATTCCAGAGAGGAGGTAAGAGTGACAGTCCTGGACTTCCGAGGCCACATATGTGGCATCAAGGAGCCCTAGCAAAACTGGAATCAATAGGACTCAGGAGAAGACTCTCCAATGGTTAGAATCATATCCAGCACAAAGGGAGGTGGTTATGAGGACAATCATCTCAGCTCCAGGATAGCTCTGCAGGGGTTTCTTGAGGTACTGTCCTGTAAACTGCTTCAAAGACCTTACCTCAATCATTGGGTCAGAAGTAGGGATACTCACCGATGATTGCACAACGTTCAGCACCATCCACAACACCTCAGATTCTTAAGCATATTCAAATACAGCGAGACCCAAATAAATCCAGGCTTGAGTTGACAAATGGTAAGTAGTATTTTTCTCACACAAATGCCAGGCAATGACCACCTCCAAAAAGAGAGAATATAACCATGGTCTTTTGACACTCAAAGGCATCACCATCCGTGTATCAACATTCTGGAGGTTACCATTGACCAGAAACCGAACTCGACCAGTCATGTAAATATTAGAGCAAATTAGAGGCTGGAAATTCTTTGGAGAAATCTGAGGAGAGAGCTTAATAAACTACTATTAAATCTGTCTTTTTGACTAAACTTTCATCTTTCCGAATATCATCCCCTTCATCTCAGTTCAATGATGCTTCTGTGTAAGGTCTTAAGATATCTTATTCTTCTAAAGATGCTATATAAAAATTCTGGTACCAATAGGAACTGTAATACAGTGAAACCATTATTCAGTCCCGTGCATCTGCCAAATGTTTGAGCTCTGCTTCAGCAGCATATGAAGCCACTGAGATGACTCAATACCTTTCAGATAAATGACATACAGCACTAGCACCATGACTTTTTCCAGTGTGGACTCAGTCTCTAACCTTTGAAAGCAGAGGAGTGTCATGGAGAGAGAACTGGTTGGTAGACAGGAAGTAAACGAATAGGAACAAACAGGTATGTTTCAGATTTTTTTGCATAAGGGAACTGAATGCAATACCTTCAAATTTGAGGATGACACAAAGCTGGGTGGGAGGGTGAACTGTGAGGAGGATGCAGAGATGCTCCAGTGTGATTTGGATAAGCTGAGCGAGTGGGCAAAGTATAGTGTGGAGAAACGTGAAACTATCCACTTTGGGAGCAAAAACAGAAAGACAGGTTGCCTGAACGAGAGTAGATTGGGAAAGGGAGAAGTGCATTGAGACCTGGGTGTCCTCGTACCCCAGTCACTGAAAGCAAGTATGCAGGTACAGCAGGCGGTAGAATTCTCTGCCAAAGAAAATGGCTGAGATCAAAACATTGAATGTTTTCAAGGAGGGGATAGATTTAAAGGGCTAAAGGGATAAAAGGTTGTGGGGAGAAAGCAGGAACAGGGTACTGAGTTGGGTGATCAGCCATGGTCATACGGAGTGGCACTCCTATTTTCTATGTCTCTCTGATTAGTTTCTAAGCATTTATCACTCAATGCAGTTTTTTCTTCTGTTGACAAAGCTGAAATTTTTCGCGTGCTGCTGTCCAGATATTGCACAGGACAAGGTTCAAAGAAACAGAACTTAATATGTTTGGCTGCATAGAGTAGGATAGAATCCCTACAGTGTGGAAAAAGGCCCTTCAGCCCAACAAGTCCACACTGACCCTCAGAGCATCCCACCCAGACCCATTCCCCTAAAACCCAGTGAATCTACACATCCCTGGACACTATGGGCAACTTAGCACGGCCAATCCACCTAGCCTGCACATCTTTGGACTGTGGGAGGAAACCAGAGGACCCAGAGGAAACCCACGCAGACACAGGGAGAATGTGCAAACTCCACACAGACAGTCACCTGAGGGTGGATTTGAACCCGGGTCCCTGGTGCTGAGAGGCAGCAGTGCTAACCACTGAGCCATCGTACCGCCCCATAATATGGCCGATAAAATTGTGTGCAATTGTCTAATAAAGTGATTCGAAAGTGAGCTTTCAATGAGCTTTATAAATAATGAGAGTCAAAAGTCAAATAGTTTTGCTCAACCTATTGGAACATTTCAACCCCACCGCAACTATGGTTCGCAATTCTGAAGGATATGAATGAATGGCAGAGGTAGGGGCCCACAAAAAGGAGAAGCATCAGGGTCCATGATTTCTTTACAAATTCATGTGCAGTGCCTGGAAAGAGTTTATCACAACAGGACAACTTGGAGATTTGTGTTCCAATTAATATTTAGAATGCACATCATTGTGAGCTACATCACTTCCTGAACCTTTAAATTTCACGATTATTCTTCAAATGATTTCAATTAAACCCAGTTGGCTCCCTTTATTATTGCAATTTAGCACATGCAACAGTTAAAATGAAATGTTTAATCTTCTCCTTTTAAGGATAAGAACTCAAAGCAAGTGTCAGATGAGAACTTTTTTTTTTAATCATTTCTCACTGTTTGGCTGTACCTTTACAGTCCTACAGGAAACATATACTGATGGAAAAGAAGTTATATAACCAAATGGAAAAACTCAGGCCATGAGCTGGGATCACTGCAAACCAAGTTCATGAGCCCACAGATAAAAACATGAGAAAACTTACCCTGTTAAAAGGCATCCTCCACACCACTGACCTTGAAGTCAGTCGATGAAAATGGTTGCACAAAAAAGGCTGCAGCAATCACAGTGATACACGTCAAGCAGTATTGTCCTTCACCCAACAGCTGCCAGTGCTGTCAATACAGTATGCCTTTCCAAACCTGACCTGACCATGCCAAAAAAAACTTATGCCAACCACACTGCAATATTAAAATGAATCACTGCTCAAAATTTCCAATTCTGAGCACAAGACTCCCAGTTCCCAAATCAAGATCGATGGCATCTTTGCAGATACACAGCAGGGCAAAGAATTAAACAGCAACCTATTCTTACCAGCGTTTATAAGCATTCATCGACTCCAATGCTAAATATGGCATCATTGCCTTTCAGGAAATAATGAGCTTTTCCAGCTGTACTCTCCGCTCCCCACAATCACCAGCAGGTGCTGGGTAAAGCTAGAGACACTAAGTCTCTGTTCACCTTGCTATACCACCTCAATTATCAAATGGTTACAGTCAATGACAATGCTCACCAACAGCATTGTCTACAACCTCCAGCAACTCTGACAGACACCCCACTCCAAATGCGAACGCAATGTGCTGCTCCATTTCTTCATGGTAAATGAAATTTAAACACTTCACAGCAATTAACAAAACTTAAATTTAACGAAAAATAGCATACAATCTTATTGAAATGAAACTCATCAACTGTTAATGCTTAAGACGAGATACTTACTAGGAGCATGTGCAAAAGAAGCACTGATAAAAGCCGTGAATATATGCAGAATTTTACAGCACATCAGTGTTCATGCTTTCTCCGAGCCTACTTTCATTCCAATTCATTTAACTCCAAATGCACATCACAGGCTGGTGTGATTATAGATAAGTTAGGTAAGAAAATATAGTTGAAGCGCAAATGCACAGCAGTTAGAGACAGAAGAATATTTAAAACTTGGAATTTTGTAAATAAATCAGATTTAAAATTGTCCTTTCATACAGCATAGAAGACACAGTATATCGCGGCAATATCTTTTCCAGAGAATTAATGTGATGCTTCTGTTTTGTTAAAGTGGATATGATAAAATTTTAAAATATGCATGTTGGAAACTGGCAGAAGACATGAAATCTCAAAAATTCTCAACTGTTTGGAAACTACCCAACATCTTTCTTCTCTCCATTGTTGGTCCCATTTCCATTACATTCTGCTTTGATTACTGGAAGGTGGTCATTGTAACTGTATTTGTCACTGATTGCCCACTGTATCCATATTTAATGAATCTTTGCTGCACTATCACAGTTCTGACATTCTGTTGTCAAATATGCAGAAGACTGCCTGTTTCTTAGCAAATGGTTAATTATAGTATTGGACAGATGACGGGTTCAGGATTAAACAATCCACCACCAGCTGCAGTTAGGTGGCTTCTCATGATTAGTTCAGAGTTAAACTTGGATCAAATAAACGTAGATATTCAGATTGGAGGGCTTGAGCTTTAGGGAGGAGCTGAATAAGCTGGGGCTTTTTCCAAGGAGCATCGGAGGCTGAGGGGTGACCTTCTAGAGGTTTATAAAATCAGAGGGGCATGGATAGGGTGAATAGTCAAGGTTTTTTTTTCCCAGGATAGGGTGTCCAAAACTAGAAGTCATAAGTTTAAGGCAAGAGGGGCAAGATTTAAAAAGGATCAGAGGGACATCTTTTTCACACAGAGGATGGAGTGTGTATGGAATGAGCTGCTAGAGGAAGTGGTGGAGGCTGGTGCAATTACAACATTTAAAAGACATCTGGATGGGTATATGAATAGGAAGGGTTCAGAGGGATATGGGCCAAATGCTGGCAAATGGGATTAGATTAATTTAGGATATCTGGTTGGCATGGATGAGTTGGACTAAAGGTCTGTTTCCGTGCTATTCAGCTATATGACTCTATAAGCACGCAACATTAATTTACATTTTTAAGAAAACTTTTCTTAGAATTATTTTACAACTATAACAAAGAGTGGTGAGTAGTCTGTGAGGCCTGCTACAAGTCTCACCATTTAACAATCTATGGCAAATCCCTTGTGGTGCTGCTCATAAGTCAGAGCATGCGCTGCTGTCTGACCAGAAATCTCATCAGGGAAAAACAGTTGTGTTTTCTTTAGTGTTAAAAAATAACATTCGTGTCACGCAAGTGCCAAGCAACGATCATCTCCAACAAGAGAAAATCTAAACATTGCCACTTTACGCTTAATGGAATTACCATCACTGAATCTTCCACTATCAATATCCCTGGGGTTATCACTGACAGAAACTGAACTGGACTAGCCATATAAGCACTGTGGCTACAAAAACAGGACAGAGGCTAGGAATTCTATGATGAGTAACTCACCTTAAGCCTACTCAATATCTGTTCCTCATCTACAAAGCACACTTCAGGAGCATCATGGAATACTCTTCATTTGCCTGAAAGGGTGCAGGTCCAAGAACTCTCAAGATACTTGATTGACACTTCATCCACCACCTTATACATTCACGCTCTTAACCACTGACAAAGAGTGGCAGAAGCATGTACCATGTACAAGATACACTGCAGTAACTCACTAAGGCACCTTTGCCACCACTTTCCAAACCACTGACCTCTATCATCTGGTAGGACATGGGCAGCAGATGCATGGGAACCAATACTTTCAAGCTTCTCTCCAAAGAACATATCATTGTGACTTGGAATTACATTTCCGCTGTTCCTTCAGTGTTACGGGGTTGAAATCCTGGAATTCCCTCCCTTACAGCATTGTGTGTATCCATGCACCCAAACACTGCAACAGTTTTCAAGAAGGCAGCTCATCACCACCTTCTCGGGTAGCACGGCAACTCAGTGTTTAGCACTACTACCTCACAGTGCCATGGACCACGGTTCAATTCCACCCTCAGGTAACTGTCTGTGTGGAGTTTGCACATTCTCCCCGTGTCTGCGTGTGTTTCCTCTGGGTGCTCCGGTTTCCTCCTGCAGTCCAAAGATGTGCAGATTAAGTGGTTTAGCCATGGGAAATGCAGGGTTTTGGGGATAGGATGGGTTTGGTTGGGATGCTCTCCGGAGGGTTGGTGTGGTCTTGATGGGCCAAATGGCCTGCTTCTGTACTGCAGGGATTCTACAATTCTCAGGGAGTATTAATGATAGGCAATAAATGATGGCCTGGCCATTGGTGCCCTCATCTCAGGAACAGACTAAATCAAAAGTCTCACCGTTACCAAGCATCAGCTGGATAAGTTCATTAACATGCCAGTTCAGAGTTGGCAGATTTCCTGATTCCAGGATGTGTACTTCTAGAGAGTTTGCTTGCTCCTTTATATGTTTTCTTAAAGCATGACACAAAGATGAATGTAGCAGATGAAATTTGATGGACAAAGAAAGCAGCCTCACTACAGGGGCATAGAAATGCATCTGCATTCAATTTTGGTGTGAAATTTGGAGGTGTGGAAATTGGTTCCTGCTCCTCGTGTAGAAATTCTGAATGAAGTGCCAATGCCCAAAGAACAGTCGTTGGCCTTTTGGCTCCACATCAACAAACCCATAAGCACTGCAGGCGTGACAATATTCAAGAAGAAAACATCAGGAAAGAACAATTGTGAACTGAGTTCTTTACCAATCGCCTTGACATCACGTACTACACTGAGGTTGAGGGCCACACATATTGGTGTGCCTGACAGTAGCTGTAAAGTCCTGGCCACGATCAGCATGCTGCTCAAGTTCATTTGCACAGCCACAAATCCATAGAGAAAATGGCATCAAGATTTCGACAGGGAATATATTTTAGCAGTGGGGGATGAGAACTGGATTCTTTCAAGCAAGAGATACTCTTTATCCTGTGTAGATATGTAGGGTCATATCCATCAAAAGACATGACATTCAAATGTGGTTTTGTACTATTCCAGATTGGAACTGGCTCAGTCTAGCCCCGTAACAAGTGGAGGATAACACAGGCAGTGCTGGAATGGAGCATCCGAATTCCATCAGGGCTTCTGGTGAAGACCTTCCTCAGGCAACTAAAGGATCCCTTATAACGTAGGCAGATACACAGCTATTTATGGTCTATACATACACAGGGATAAACTACTGTACAGGCACAAAGGCATTTGAGAACATCATTGTTTCACAGTACGATGAAACTGCAAGCACCATAATTCAATTAGTCATACCAAACATTTAAAATTGATCCTAAGATAAGTTAAGAGAATATATGATTCTCTCAGAATGAACTGCTGGACACAATCTCTTGACTCAGAGACAGGCTCTCTTGTTGGTTGCAGAGGAAATGACAGTATTGATTAGAGATCTACAGAAATTTGAACAAGGAGCCTGAAAATGCAGTGGACTGCATTTATTAAATATCTTCGCTCACCACAGACCACTAAACCCAAACCATAGAACATGCAGCTGAATGCAAAGTCCCTTATATACCTTCAAGGAAATTCTGAGATCAGAGCTCAAGTGTCACATAGAAACAGAAAAGAGGAGCAGGAGGAGGCCATTCAGCCCTTCAAGCCTGCACTGCCATTCATTATGATCATGGCTGATCATCCAACTCGGTGCAATATTCTCTCTTTCTCTCAATACCCATTGATCCCATTAGTCCTAAGAATTTTGTCCACCCCATTCTTGAAAACATTCAATGTTTTGGGCTCAACCACTTTCTGTGGCAGAGAATTCCACAGGCTCACCCCACTCTCTGGTTGAAGACATTTCTCCTACCCTCATAGCACCAGGGACTGGAGTCTGATTCCATCCTCAGGAGACTGGTCTCCTCCCACAGTCCAAAGATGTGCAGGTTAGGTGGCTTAGTCACGTTAAATTGTCCCTAGTGTACAGGGATGTGCAGGCTAGGTGGATCAGCCATGGGAAATGCAGAATTAAACAGCAATAAGTGAGGGGCTGATTCGGGGTAGGATGCTCTTCGGAGGGTCGGTATGGACTTGATGGGCCAATTGGGCTGCTTCCACACTATAGGGATCCTATGATTCTATAATCTCAGTCCTAAATGGTCTACTGCATAGCCTTAAACTGTGACCCCTGGTTCTGGATTTCCTGATCATCAGGAACATCCTTCCTATGTTTACCCTGTCTAGTCCTATCAGGAATTTATTCGTGTCTAAGAAACTCCCCCCTTCTCCCATTCTTCTAAACTCCAGTGAGTATAGTCTGAACTGATCATATGTCATCCTAGGAATCAGTCTGGTAAACCATTGTTGCATTCTCTCAATAGCTAGAACATCTTTCTTCAGATAAGGAGGAGACCAAAACTGCACACAATACTCCAGGTGCAGTTTCACCATGGCCCTGTATAATGGCAGCAAGACATCAGCACTCCTGTATTCGAATCCTCTCACTATAAAGGCCATTTGCCTTCTTCACTGCCTGTTGCACCTGCAGCAATCTTACCTTTAGTGACTGGTGTAAAAGGGCACCCAGGTCTTGTTACACCTCCCCCTTCCTCGATCTATCATCATTCAGATAATAATCTGTCTTCCTCTTTTACCATCAAAGTGGACTACATCACGTTTACATTTAAGTGAAACATTATAAACTGGTTCTCTAGAAAGTGATTAGTCACTAACTGCAGAGCTACTCTGAAACCACTAACTCCCACAACTGAACCAACCAGAAAAGACTCCATGACAATCACTGTTTTAAAATGTTTTACCAGCAATTTCTGGAAGTGAAAGCTGTGTGGACCTGGGGACATCAACTCTGAACTGTTACCGGAAAATCATCAAGAAATTGGACCAATTCAAATTTAACAATTAGATCCACAAAATGGGTCATTTGAAAAAATTCAACCTTTCAGCCAACAAATTCTCCGTGTGTTCTCCTAGTTCTTGTGAAATTTCAAACCAACAAGAGAGCTCGTAATCTCAAAATTACAATGGAAGAACTTTACAGGACAAATGGAGGGGGGGGGGGTCTACAAAAAATGAGGGGGGGGTGTCTACAAAAAATGACAGCGCATCTTTCATCCACAAGTGTGAGCAGAGGTTGCATCTAGCAAAGCTGTACAGCCCTGCAGCCCAGTGTAAATGATCAAAGCAATTTAAGCAGAATGGTCATCAAAATACTGACCCTGTCCATAAGGAAATATAGTTAATAATTAATATTTTTTCAGGCAATTTTCAGACTTGACCAGAAAACTAGTGGCATACATCAGGAACAATCTGTATTCTGAGCTACCCAAATCACAAAGCTGTCAAATGAAACAAAAAGTCTTCTCAAACCACAAGTAGTACAAGAGGACTCAAAATCCAGGCTTCTAAATTATGGACCCATTGCGGAATGTACTTTGGAGGGAAAACAAGACAGACCTGAAACTGGATCAAGAACATTATCTGCATAATTAAACATGTCTACATTCTGTGTTCACCACTCAAAATCTCTCAGGTATCTAGGGAACAAGATGCACATGTAATTAGTGGTTTCACACCAAATGTGTGGAGCAGTGGGAAGCAACAGATATAGTATAAACAGAGTTCAATCAGTGTTGATGTTCATTCTCCTGGATTGTACCAGACTATTTGTGATCCTGACATTCATTAGTCCTGAATTGAGCTTTAAAAGCCATATCCTTTTAATGAACAAGTTCACACACATCCATGTCTATAACATTTGTTTGTCCATGTCTATCCCCAACTTCAGCCTGCTGCCAGTAATCGGTGTCACTGGTTGTGGCAGACATTGCAACTCATCCAGCTTTCCTTTTGTAAGAGATGAGCTGAGCACTGGAAAATATCTCATGTTTAGAGGGTGGGCTTATTAAAAATACTGTCTGAGATGGGGAGTAGAAATGCTGTCTCTATACAATGTTCGCTTTTGAGGGAGATTCTTGAAACCAACCTCATTAATGTTATTGCTATCTCACTTCAAGGGTGGTTACATATGTAGTGAATGTGCAGCATAAAAACAGGCCATTTGTCCCTCCATTCCAGGCAACATTCTTGTAAATCTTTTCTGAACTCTCTCCAGTTTAATAATATCCTTCCTACAACAGGGAGACTAGAACTGGACACAGTACTCCAGAAAAGGCCTCACCAACATCCTGTAAACCTCAAAATGGCATCCCAACTCTTATACTCAAAGGCCTGAGCAATGAAGGCAAGCATGCTAACCGCCTTCTTAACCAACCTGCCTACCTGTGACAACAAATTTCAAAGATTAATGTACCTAAACCCTTAGGTTTCTCTGTTCTACCACACTATTAGGGAGAGCCTAGAGCATTTACAGAAAGCTTGTCCCACTGTAAAGTCATAAAATGCTTCAAGATGATGTTGTTGAATACATGACTGTGAAAAGTGTCTTGATTTTTGTTTTCCTCATTTTGTAGCTCCCTTCAACCATCAGCCAGCAAGGGATTCAGTGACTACTTGTTAAACATTTGTTTTTAAGAATTTCTATGTAGGTTACACCACGAAGATTCCCTATTTTTGAAAATATTTAACCCAAGCACAAAACTTGAGCTGCTTTTCCAACAACCTTGGTGTGAACTACCATTCCTCCGAAAAATCCATAAACAACATCCTCACTTGGATATTTTGGGATATCACCATGTTAATGCTGGAAGGACTTCTGTATGTAGATCCTTCTAGTCTATGCTCCGAACAACTAGAATTTAAAACTTGCTCCATTAAATTACTCATTCATCCTTGTTTGTCTGTCAACTTACTAAATTTCATTCCATTTTTATCTCATTTACTGTATTGTTTATTCTTGATTTGGTTATTTTACAAATCGATGCTGCTATTCAACAGCAGGCCAGCAGAATAACATTAAAAACAAGTCAGCTGCCAACTGCTGACCCGTCACAGGTTCACAGGATAAATATGGTTAAGGAAGGCCAATTGAGGGAACATCCAAAGGTCAGGCTAGACAGATTTAAATATGAGCGCCAACATGAACCTTAGAAACAAACGTTTTTTTGTGGCTCTAAAGTAAATATGACTCCTACACACTCTTCAAAGAAAATTCAGTGAAGTTTGATGACCAGCATTTTCATTTTTGAGAAGTACTTTGCAGCTTTCTGAGCTCATCTTTGGTGCTTGATCGGAATTGCTTGAAACCACTTTTCCCATTTTTTAATCCCCCATACGTAATGGATTTATTGTTGCCCATGTTAAATTACCATTTTATTTTGTATTATCACTGGCTCCTCACTTAATGGCCCCTGACTTCCATATTACCATCGACCTTCCCTTTTGTGTTTAGTTTCCTCTCCCTGCACTTGTTTAAAACCTGTTACAGCTGTAACCTTGCTGACTGGTGTTAACTTGGTTTCTCACTCCAGAGGGGCTGCCAACTTGCTGTTTCTATTATAGTCTGGTATACTCCTTTTCTTTTACATCAATTCCACCATGTTTCCATGGCAGATTACTAAAGGACTACAAAAGCCATCTTTTAAAATTAATTTCTGTACTTTTGATCATGAACTGAAATGGGAAGAAATATGAAAGCAGGTAACTTGACCAGCGTTGTGAGCACTGTTTAGGTAGCTGCGTGTACAAGCTGTAGGGGAAGCTTGCAGATGAGCTGGAACCAAGAGGTGTGTACGAATTAAAGTTTGGCTGGCAACAGATAGCTGATTGGTCTGTGGACTAGTGACCAGCTGCTAAGTACAGAAACCTAGAGCATACTTCCTATCAACCGGGTGTAAAAGGCATGAATTCTACGTATTTTAAAAAAATCTTTAACTTCTGTGACAATTCCAGGAATAGCAGGGCTTGATCTTCAGTGTGCTATTACAGTGAGGCATAATAAGACTTTTCAGGAGAATCCCCAATTAAATAAATGAATAAATAAATAAATAAATCCTGAGAGTTATCTGAGGTAGTCTGCACGCCTTACCTAGGACAGAGGGCTATCTGGAGATGGCCTCTTTATACGTTTGTGCAGTCACAGATCTCCTCCAGGACCATGGACAGGTCAGCCAAAACTGCAAGTCTTATTCCTGCCTTTGTGCTGGATTAAAATCGGTGCTCTCTCTATCCTTGACAGTTCTCCCACTAGTTCTACAACCTTACGAGATTCTGGAACTCTCTACTTCTGGCATCTTGTGCAGGCAGATGCGGACAACTCCACCACTATGCTCTCAGCTGCTTCAGTTCTAAAATCTGCAATTTCCTCCCTATACCTCTCTATGCTTCTTGCTTCCTTTAATCTTCATGTTGAAAGCAGGCCCTAAGGGTAGCATACACGGTGTGGGGGACTTCAATACCCATCATTAAAAGTGACTCATTTGCAGCATGACTGGCCAAATTGCCCAAGTTCTGAAGGGTATATTTCCTGGACTGGGCCTGCAGCCAGCAATGAGAGAACCAAGAAGAGGGAGGATCCTAAGTGAGCTTGTCCTTACCAAGCTACCCAACGCAAATACATCTGTCCATGATGGCATTCACAGGAGTGACCCCACACAGAAAATGAAATCCTGTTTCCATCAAATGGTACGTAGCACCACCATTGACTGATGGCTGTTCATGATAAGAAGAGTACTGACTGTGCTCAACAGGCAAGCTACAAAACCAAACACAAACATCTACAATTAGATGTGATTCTGCAACTGGGCAGCACTTGCTGAATAACCTTGAGTGCATTGCTAGAACTGACATATACCCATAAGCAGGGATAACACAGTGTGGAGCTGGAGGAGCACAGCAGGGCAGACAGCATCAGAGGAGCAGGAAAGGAGACATTTCGGGTCGGGACCCTTCTTCAGAAATGGGGGAAGGGATAGGGAGCTCTGAAATAAATAGAGGGAGGAGGGGTGGGGCTGGGGAAGGTAGGTGGGATGTTGACAGGTGAGTGCAGGTAGACAGTGGTGGGGATTGGAGTGGGAAGTGGAGTTGAAGTGGTTCGCGACTGGGAGGTGTTGTTTATCGCGAACCAAGCACAGGTGCTCTACAAAGCGGTCTCCGAGCCTCCGCTTGGTCTCGCCAATGCAAAGGAGGCCACATTGGGAGCAGCAGATGCAGTAGACCACATTAGCAGATGTGCAGGTGAACCTCTGTCTGATGTGGAAGGCTTTTTTGGTTCTTTGGATGGAAGTGAAGGGGGAGGTGCAGGTGTAGCACCTCCTGTGGTTGCAGGGAAAGGAGCCAGGGGTAGTGGGGCTAGCGGGGAGTGTGGAGCAGATGAGGGAGTCACGGACAGAGTGGTCCCTGCAGAAGGCAGATAGGGGTGGGGAGGGAAATATATCCTTGGTTGTGGGGTCAGATTGCAGGTGGGGGAAGTGGTAGAGAATGATACTGGAGGTTAGTGGGGTGATAGGTGAGGATAAGGGGGAATTCTGTCTTTGTTTTTGTTGGGAGGAGGGGGTGTGAGGATAGAGGTGTGGGAAATGCAAGAGATATGGTCGAGAGCATTTTCGACCACCGAAGGGGGGGAAGTTACGGTCCTTGAAATAAGAGGACATCTGGGATGTTCGGGAGTGGAACACCCCATCTTGGGAGCGGACGTGGCAGAGGCGGATGAATTGGGAGGAAGGGATCGCATTCTTGCAGGAAGGTGGGTGAGAGGAGGTGGAGTCCAGGTAGCTGTGGGAGTCGGTGGGTTTGAAATAGATATTGGCTTCAAGGTGGTCACCATTCATGAATTCAGAGAGGTCCAGGAAGAAGAAAGAGGTATCAGAGATGGTCCAGGTGAACTTGAGGTTGGGGTGGAAGATGTTAGTAAAGTTGGTGAACTGTTCAAGCTCCTCATGGGAGCACGATACAGTCATCAATGTAGCAGAGAAGAGGTGGGGCATAGTGCCAGTGTAGCAGCAGAAAAGGGGCTGTTCCACGTATCCTGTGAAGAGGCAGGCATAGCTTGGGCCCATGCGGGTACCCATGGCCACCCCTTTAGTCTGTAAGAAGTGGAAGGAGTTGAAGGAGAAGTTGTTAAGGGTAAGGACGAGTTCGGTTAAGCAGGGACATTTTCTAGGTAAACAAAAAGATTAAGTTCAGTTTTGTACTTTTGTTTTGAGTTACCCAGAAGCATGGGAGCAACGTTCCCTCACAGTTGCTGGGAAACTCTGTGAACATCAAGTTGCAGGCCAATGAAGCTCTGCTTTCTTGCTGCACTTGGACTTGAGGTCTGTGCAGCAGCAAAAAAATGGCAGACAACATTGATGGGGAGCCTGTAGATTCCCTTTGTGTTCTCCAAGCAATGCCTCTGCCATTCTGAGTTGACTTGTCAATCAATCAGCACCATTTTCTTTGTCCTGAAAGATAAGTTATGTGATTGTTTGAAACATGCCAATCTCATTTTTGTTTTGATGAGTGCAAGATGAAAAACCTTTGAGGGTTTTCAAGACTGGGGCATCTCTGCAGCACTGTGGACCATCAACAGGATTATATTCAAGCACTAGCTATAACCTCATAGCACAGCATATCCTTCACTCTATCACCGCCATTTAGTCAAGGCAGCAACCCTAGTTCAATGCACAGTGCAAAAGGTCAAGGCAAGAGCAGCATCAAGTATACCAAAAGATGAGATGCCAACCTGATGAAGTTACAACACCACACTATATACATGTTAAACAGTTGAAACACAATGTAATAGGCAGAGTAAGGTGATCCCACAAACAAACCAAAGCTCTGCAATCCAGTCATGACCAACAACTACTGAAAGGCTGTGGCTCCAGAAACATCCCCATTGTCTATAGTGAGGAACGTGAATACATCAGTGTAATAAACAAGGCTGAAGTATGTGGTTGAAACCAGAAGTGATGAATGGACAATTGGACAATTCATCACGGGCTCCTCCCAAATTTCCCAATACAGATGCCAACCTTCAGTCAATTTGATTCATTCCATAGAATCTCAGGAAGTGGCTGAAGACACCGAGTAAAGCAAAAGCCACTGACCATGACAATATTTTGGCTGTAATTCTGAAAATCTGTGTTCCAAGAATAGCTGTCCCAATACAGCGAGAACACTGGCATCTACCCAACAATACGGAAAATTGCCCAGGCATGCCCCATACACAAAAAAAAAATTTGGGAACGAGTTTCTGACCAGTGCACATTTAAAAATCAGTTAAGTGGTTGAAGGAGTCATCAACAGTGCCATCAAATGGCACTTCATAGATCATAGAGAAGATCATAGAATCCCTACAGTGTGGAAATAGGCCCTTCGGCCCAACAAGTCCACACCGACTCCCAGAGTGCCCCACCCAGACCCATGCCCCTATAACCCACCTAATCTACACATCCCTGAACACTATGGGAAATTTAGCATGGCCAATCCACCTAGCCTGCACATCTTTGGACTGTGGGAGGAAACCGGAGCACCTGGAGGAAACCACGCAGACACGGGGAAAATCTGCAAACTCCACACAGACAGTCACCCAAGGGTGGAATCGAACCCGGGTTCCTGGCGCCGTGAGGCAGCAGTGCTAACTATTGAGCCACCGTGCCACTCCTTGCTCAGTAATAATCTGCTTTCCAATGTTCAGTTTGACTGCCTCCAGGGTCACTGAGCTCTTGATCTCATTACAGCATTCACCCAAACACGGTCAAAAGAGCTGAATTCCAGCAGTTGGGCAAGAGTGACTACCCTTGACATCAAGGTAATATTTGACAAAATGAGCATCAAGGAACCTGCCAAAACTGAAGTCAATGGGAATCTGGGAGAACTCTCTACTAGGTGAAGTCATACCCGGCAAAAGTGGAAATATTGTGGTTGGTACAGATCAATCATCTCAGCCCCAGGATATCACTGTGATAACGCTCCAGGATAATGCCCTAGGTGCAACCTTCTTCAGTTGCTTCATCAATGAGGTTCCCTCCATCATAAAGTCAGAAGTGGGGATGTTTGCTGATGACTGCACAACATTTGCAGTAGTACATCCTAGGCTCCTACCATATGCAGCAAGGCCAGAACAACCTCTAGGCTTAGGCTGATGAGCGGCAAGTAACATTTGTGCCACACAAATGCCAGGCCATGACCATCCCCAACAAGAAAGAATCAAAACTTGCCTTGAAACTGAATAGTGTTACCACTGTTGAATCCCATGGCATCAACATTCTGGGATTACCACTGGCCAGAAACTGAACTGGACCGATGATTATTAATACTGTGGCTACAAGAGCAGGTCAGCGGTTGGGAATTCTGGGACACATAACACACCTCCTCACTCCCGAGTGTCTATCCACCATTCATAAGGTGGAAGGCTCTCCACATGCCTGAATGGTTGCAGCTCTGACAACACTCTAGAAGCTTGACACCATTCAGTACAAAACACCCTGCTTGATCAGGGCCCCATCAACCACGTTAAACGTTCACTGCGTCTATCAGCAATGAGCCTGCACCAAGATACACTACAGCAACATAGCAACATTGTCTTAACAGCACTTTCCAAACCTGTGACTTCAACTATCTCGAAGAACAAGGCAGCAGATCTGGAGGAACACCACCACTACAAGTTTCCCACCAAATCACACCTTGAACCTGGAAATATATCGTCATTCATTCACTGTCACTGGGGCAAAATCTGGAAACACACTCCCTTACAGCACTGTGGGTGTACCTAAACTCCAGGGACTACAGTGGTTTAAGAAACCAGCCCACCATTACCTTCTCAAGTGTAATTAGGAATAGGCATCAATGATGATCTAGCCAACATTAAACACATCATTTGAATGAAGTCACTAGCCAACAAGGAGACAGACAGCAGATTCTGAACTGATCTGTGATAAAAATATCCTATACCACCTGCAGCATTAATTCCTTTTCATTAACTAATTTCTAGTTAATTTCTTAAGATCGATCATTGGAAACTTATGGATTTGCAGGGATTCATGTTAAAAACAGGACAACCTTAGAATACTTTTGGCATTTAACTTCACAACTGAAAGTCCTTTATATCACAAAAATTAAGAGAGAAACAAAAGTCATTGAGAGATGAGGCCTATGCAAAGGACTCTGAAAACACACACACTTCGTTAACCTCCCACACAGCAGCAATCTCATCTCTCTGTGTCATGCTTCCTTCCTAATATTCTTGTCACAATTAATACCAGTGACTGTTTCCAACTAACACGACCAGTTCAGTTCAGGAACAGGTCCCATGACTATTACTGCAGGCAGGAATTCCTGGACTGACAGAAGACACTGAAGCTTGGGATTTTCCTACCAGCTGAGATAGAGCCCACCAGCTGAATAAAGCAGAAAGCTCCAAGACGTTGGAGTGGGCTCCAGCAATGATGGTGGAACAGCAGCAGCTCCTGGCCAGAGAAACTGGGGGGGGCAATGGGCCTAGTGGTATTATCGCTGGACTGTTAATCCAGAGACCCCGGTAATGCTCTGGGAACCCAGTTTCAAATTCCGCCACAGCAGATGGTGGAATTTGAATTCTGTAAAAATCTGGAATTAGGAGTCTAATGGTGATCATGATTCCATTGTCGATTGTTGGAAAAACTTGTCTGGTTCACCTGCGTCCTTTAGGGAAGGAAACGGTTATCCTTACCAGTCTGGTCTGCATGTGACTCCAGACCCACTGCAATGTGGGTGACTCCTAAGAGCCCTGTAGGCAATAAGGAACGGTCAATAAATGCTGGCCCAGCCAGTGCTGCCCACTTCCTGTTAATGAACAACAGGAAGAATCCTACCTTTTGCTCATGGTAAGTTCTTGCCCAAGCAGATAAAAATGTACATATTTATGTAAAGTCTATATTTTAGCTATTAAGTTGCTTCCATGCTCTTGTGTAAAGGTAATAATACCAGACAAAAGGTTGTTATGAATTCTGTTCTTATTTTGTAGGATATGAATGTTGCTTGCAAGATCAGAATTTGTTGCTCATCCCCAATTGCCCAGGAGAATGTGGTGGTGAGTTGCCACCTCGGTCAAAGAACCCTTCAATGAAAACAGCCTCAATATTGAAGAGGTGGCCACTATGCATGTTTCTCACTAGACTGCACTTACAAATTCAGTCTTATAAGATAGAAAGAATCCAAACAGTTCTGGTGAAGAGACCAGAGGATCTGAATAGAAATCACCTCTTAAACCCCTGTCACATATCAGATTAAACAGTCCATTGGCTGATGAAGCAATGGTTATAGTCATTAAATGAACAAGCATTAGCCTGCGCTTCTTTCGAATAGTCTTCAAGGAGCCCACTACAGCAACTGTTACTTGCCAGTCCACCTCCTCAACTTTGGAGAGTCAGAAAATTTGGACAGTCATTCCTGCCACCACTCTCAAACTATTCTTCCGGGGAAAAAAAAACAGAATCAACCTGGAACAATTTGCTGCAGTTCATGTCCTTTGGTTTCTCTGACTGAACCAATTCTAGAACCACAGACCCCTTCCAATTCTCCCATCTGAACATGTGGCCTAAACTCTTACTAACTTAGTTACAACAATTTGATTCATACCAGCTCAGTTTCAACAAGATCCTGTTTTAAAACCTGACTTTGTAATATTTACCTGGCCATTGATGCCCACACATCCCATGAACAAACAAAAACAACCCTCAGCATGACAACTTGAAACATTAATAGCCTTACTAAATTACCAACACACAGAGCACAAATTATACAAAACTCCACTGTACTTCCTGAGTTGTCAGCTGCTTTAGGACATCTTGAAGTCCTGACAATGCAGGCCTCTCCTTTTCCTTCTTAATGCAGTCCATTTTACTCAATATGAAATGCTAGATAAATAGCAAACATGAACAAACACAAATTAAAGAGATGTAACCTGAAACAGATGAATAAAGCAATAAAAAGAATACAGACAAACTCAACCTATATAAAGTTAATAAACAGAAAGGCAAAGGAAAGCATTAGGAAGAGGAGAGGAAGCAAAAAAAATGACAGTGAACAGGAAATAAGCACATTGGTATAAACCAAGCACAATGGTCAGGACGTTTTCCAGAGTTATTATGACACAGCTGAAGAGGAATTTCTTCTCTCAGAGGGCTGCGAATCAGTGAAATTCTTTACCCTAGAGGGCTGTGAGGCTGGATTGTTTAGTATAGTCACTGACATAAATAAATTTTTAATCAGGGGTTGTAGGGAATAGGCAGGAAAATGCAGTTGAGGATTCTCAGGTCAGCTATGATCACACTGAATGACAGAGCAGACTTGCTGGGCTCAATTGCCAATTTCTGCTTCTACTTCTGTTTCTTATTGGTCTCACGAGATTTATCACAGGGAAGATTTCAATTCATTAAGACCACAACTAGGCTCAAAAACATGATAGGAACCTAGAAACAGGTGTAGCCGTTTATCCCTTTGAGTCCATTCCACAATTCCATACGATCTTGGTTGATCTTCAATCTAACTCCACTTTGCCCCTTCAATCTTCATAATTCTAGTTAACAAAAATCCACAGATTTCAGCTTTAAGATTAACAGACCAAGTTTTAACTGTCATTTGTGGAAGAATCTCAAACATCCCGGTGTGCAAAACGTGTCCAAATTTCATTCCATAAGGTCCAATTTTAACCTTTAGGCTCCAAACCCCAATCTAAACTCCCCAGTCAGCTTAAACAGCCCTGTTAGTTTCCCATAAAAGTTTGCAAATCAACTGGAACTTCCTTTATTCCAAAGAATACAATGACAGTTTGCATTTAATTCTTATTGCACTAACTATGAGTCCAAAAAAATGGTAAAGATTCTAAATTGCTTCCCAAAATTATGCACGTGACAATAGTGTGTGTGCCCCTCAGCATAGCAGGGTCTCCAGTTAAACGCAGTCATTTTTATCACTGCAGTGCATCTTCTGGGTGGGGCTCATTGCCTGAAACTACACACAGGTGCTATGTATCCAAGGGAGCTAAGTGAGAACACAGTTGAAAATCTATGAAGTTCTGACAGTTACTCAAGGGAGTTAATAAATACTGAATGACCCAATAGATTGGAAATAAGCCAACATGGTATCTATTATCAAGACAGACAGCAAATCAAAAGTAAATAATGGCATATCCATTCATCTCACATCCGTAACTGGCAAAATAAAATAATTAAGAAGCAATAAACTTGTGGAAAATCTGCAAGACAACTTTAAGTTGCAGTACAGTTTCCAAAAAGGGGTGATGTTTCTGCCCAGTGACTTTGATCTTTTTAGAACGACTAAAATTGAGTTAGATGTTAGAAAGCCCATGATAGAGTAGAGCTAGATTCCTAGAATGCCTAGTGAGATTCCGTTAAAAGGTGCTTTTCAAGTTTTAGGAAAAGATATGGGAAGTAAAATCTTGAAGTTAGTAAAGATTAGTGGACGGCTAATCCCGCTGGTAGATCTACTCTCACCTCCACCTGCATTGCGCCATTCGCATGCATCCACTGCAAACTCTCTGTAACATCTATCTTCCAGTCATTTCTGCTGTCCTCTACTTTGCCCTCTAAAAAAAGATTTCTGTAGCTTTTCAGCTATGATCAAATGGGCAAATACTGACATTTTCATTTCTGGATGTCACTTGTTAAAAAACGTTCTTTTGGTCATACAATCTCAAATTGTTCTTTGTTGACTAATAGTTTGTGCGTGGAAATGATTTAGCATCTACATATCAAAGGCCTTTAATTTCTTCCACAGATCTTTACTTATTGTCCAGATTTCTGAGGCAGGCAACAAAATGGGTGAAATGTAACATCTTGGGCTTCTGTTTATCCCCCATAAAAATATTCAATTCTACAAAAATATTCAGTAAATGCAAAGTACGTTGGTAAAATTTGCAAACTGCATTCAATTTGACAAAGGAATGAGTGGAATCCAATGATACAAGTAATAATTTACAGAAGCACATGGTCAATGTTTGCATATAGGCAAACCTGTGACAGATAAAACAACACAGAAGCCACACTGGAAAAAAATGATGTTGAAATTGCTAGGTAAAAGTTGTAAAAGATCTGAAAATGACAGTGGACTCAGCACCATCAAGCCCAGTCACTACAGAACAGCAATTACTGAACAGATTGCTGAAGTACATTGTTAAAGCAGTGAAGTATAAGTCATGCTGAAACCAGATGGTATTCTGGCTAGCCTGCACTTTGAATACTGCTTTCGGTTCCACTATGGTATCTGGGAGTCCTCCAAACTCTGGATACAATGCAGAAAAGCATCATGAGATAGATCCAAGGACTTGATGACGACAAATGAGCAGGGGCCTTGTAGAGATGTCTAAGATATGAATGCAATAGAAAAGGTTAACCTGAGCATCATTTTAGATTAAACAACAGGTAGAAAACAAATGGATAATGTACTCGTCTGCAATGCTGTTTGCGATCAGCATCTGCCATAGCTGGACCAACATGAAATACACAAGAAGGATATTACCTTGGTCGCAGCTGTAGCAGTAAGAGGATGCTAGCCTGCTCAATGTCACAGCACTGGCTCGATGCTCCTTTAGCACCAAGGGACAGGACTGCTCAAGCACCCCTAGGTGAATGGCTGCCTATTGATGTTAACGAAATTCTCCCACCAGATCAAGCTTAGTAACTCCGACAAGTTAATTATCTGCATTTAAAGAGCTATCTTATCAAAATCAAGCATACAGGGCAACAATATATAAGAATATTAAAGATGAATATGGATTGAAAGAGCCGAGTGTGAAAGTTCTGTTAGTCTTTGAACTGAGAAATCCAATGTATCGTACCTTGTTTAGCATGATTTTATTCTATTTGTGCAAGAGATGTGGGTGAATTATCCATTATGTCTGTGCCCAATTTATGTAAGAGCAATTCACCGAGTGCCAGACCACTGTCTTTTCCTCAAACATTGCAAATATTTCCTGTTCAGGAAAGGATCCAGTTCTCTTCTGAAAGCCACAGTTGAATCTACTTTCACCACATTCCCAAACTTCATTCCAGTTCCCAACCACTTTCTTCATGAACAAGGTTTCCCCTCGGGGTGTCATTATTTCTCATGCCAATCGCATTAAACTGTTCCCGATCCTTCCACCATCTGCAACAGTTTCTCCCCATCTTCTCTGTGCAGACCCCTCATAATTTTGAGCATAGGATCAAGAGAAGTCATTCAACCCACTGAATTTGCCCTGTCATTCCAGATCAGAGGTGATCATATCCTCAATTTCATTTTCCTGCACTATCCCCATATCATTCATGTCATTAACCTCTAGAACACTATTGATTACTGCGTTGAACCTGCTCAATGATTGTCCTTCCAGAGTCCTCTGGATTAGAGAATTTCAAAGATTCTGCCCTCTGGGTCAACAGCATTCTCCTCATTTCAGTCTGAAATGGCTTACGCCTTTCCCTGTGATAACCCCTGGCTCTATAATCACCAACAAAGAGAAAACAGCTTATCTAAATCCACCCTGTCTGGCCAAGTAAGAATTTTTAAGTTTCATTGAGACTTCATTCTTCAAAACTCTAAAGACATAGTTTTCTCAATCTCTCCTTGTAGGTCAATCCCATCATCCTAGTGATTAAGAGATAACAAGGTGTAGAGCTGGATGAACACAGCAGGCCAAGCAGCATCAGAGGAGCAGGAAGGGTGAAGTTTCAGGCCTAGACCCTAGGGATTAAATCTGGCGAACCTCTGTTGCTCTCACGCTATGGCAAATATATCCTTCCAACAGAAAAGGAGAACAAAACTGTACACAAAATTCACGTGAGGTCTCACGAAGGCTCTATAAAACTGCAGAAAAACATCTTTAGTCCTATACTCAAATGCCCAATTGCTTGCTGTACTTGCACGCTAGCTTTCAGTGATTCATGAGCAAGGACTCCCCAGTCTCTTTTGATGACCGCACTTCCCAACTTCTCACCATTTAAGAAATATTCGGCCTTTGGTTTTCTACCGAAGTAAATAAGTTTACACTTAGTCACCTTATAATCCATTCACCATGTTCTAGCCAATTCACCCAGCCTGACCAAGTCTTCTTGGAGCCTCCTTGCACTGTCCACTCAATTTACATCACACCCAGTTTGGTACCATCAGCAAGTCTGGAACTATTACAACTGGTCCCCACATCCAAATCATTTTCACGGATTGTGAACAGTTGTGGACCTAGTACTGATTCTTGTGGTAACCTCATAATAGCCTGCCATCCAGAGGCTGATCAGTTTATCCCTACTGTTTTCTGTCCATTCAAACTGGCACATACCCCTCAATTCCATGTGTTCTAGTTTTATTAAAATTCAGAAAAAAGAAATCTCTTTTAATCAAAGGCCTTCAGAAAATCCAAATACACCACATCCACTGTTCTGTTCTGTTTATGCTATATTTCAGCTTACTCCTCTTGAAGAGCAGCCCCAATAATTCTTCAATAATTCCACAGAACTGAAATGCCACAATTCTGAAACCATTGTGAATTTCTATTCCACCATTTTTAATGCCTTTACATCCTTCCTATTGCACCTATGCTGCTTGCTCACTATCACAGGCCATACTGTAAAAAAAAGCAGCTATGGAGAACAATGGTAAGGAACTAGGCATGTGGATAAGAGTTAAGAGAAGGTGGATTAAAAATCAGTAGCTGCATTTCATCATGTGGATCAGTGAGAGATGGTTAGCTCCTTAAAAAGTAAGGTACAGAACATTCATCCAAACAGATCTGATGCTTTGCAGTTAACTGATCTTTCCCTTAGACAATGACTTATGTCAGGTAAAGACTATTCCATTAATAGCTCCTAAAAACAGATTAGTCATTCTTCTCATAGGAATTGCTAGTCAGAAATCTACATCTCTCTCCTTCACCTTCTCACATCCTGATATTCACACGATGCAATGTAATAGGCTTGTCAACTAATCACAGCAATCAATCAATCTCTATGAATTAGCACGCAACAGAGCCAGGAGGGCCTTTGTTGTGCAATGATGGTATCCCTACTTCTGGAACAGCAGGCCCAACTTCCCACCTGCTCCAGAGATGTGTCATAACATGTGCGACCAGGTTGATTGAAAATATCTGTAAGGGAGCCAGACACAAGGTCAGGTAAACTCCATTGGTGGAGAGTCCTGGGGAACAAAATACCAGTTCTGCCCAAACACACTACACTTTCCACATTTCATGTCTCAAATTACCAATTTATTGCATCTCAGTTATTTTCTGAAAGAAATGTTCCTAATTTGCTTTTGAATTGATTAGTATTTTCCTGCTTCCACTATCTCCCCAAGGAGCTTGTTCCATGAATTGACCATTTACTCAGTGTTACTGTTGGCATCAATTAGTTAGATAGTTACCATACTTGCAAATGTGACTGCAGTCTGTGGTTCTATTGTTTTGGATAAAATGAAACAGCTTATTATGGTACGTAACAAAACAGATTCAAGCATTAGGACCCCAACACAAAAGGACACAAATGACAAGTTATGCAGATGTATATTTTCCCCAAATACAAAGAGATGTGCAGTAAATTATTAGAAAAGGGTATTGAAGCAGGGAATACATTACTAAAGAAAGGCTTTTGGGTTATGGTGAGAAGGTGAGATTAATACAACAAAACGATGATGAATGGATGGGCTTATTGACAATTCCTATAAAGAAATCATCTATATTTGCTTTGGATGGCTCCAAGAGTCTTCAGTCTGAGCGCTGCAACCGATTAAGGATGAGTCCTCAGCACAAGGATACAGATACATAGCGATGCAGGACTGTTGAGGAAGTTAACAAGGGTGTAATAGGGCACTCTCCCGAGCTTGCTGAGTCACAATGCAGCAGGATGCCTCCAATTGTCAAATTCACACTGGTATACCTATTCTGTGTTTAAAAAAAACTTCCTACAGTACACTTCCGAACAAAAGATAATTAGTTGGCTGTTTTCTTTACTTCAAAGAGGTCTTATCCTTGAGACACTACCTCAATTAGATTAATGTGAGAAAGTTAATTTTTAGCTTTTGTGTTTTGCAGTTGTCAATAGCACACAACTTTTCAATGTAAAGACCACATTTCTCATATGTTTTTTGATTGTGGGCTTAAAATGGAAAACAGACTGCTTTAAATCCAAGGATTCTGAACCAAGGCATAAAAACAAGTTACTGGAACTCATTGTGAGTGATATTTATCTGTGGTCAGAACTTATTTATTTGTAATAAAGTGCAGTTCTTGGTAAGTACAAAAATCTAATCAATATTTTACGTTAACTTGCGTCTATCAGACAGAAAAATTGAGAACTTTATGTACTTGGATTAAATCTTTAACTTTTGTGATGGGCCCAGAAACAGTGCAGCTCAAGGATCAGTGCACTTTCCCATACAGTCATAACAGGAAACAGATCCAAGCCATTCAATTCAGGTTCAAGAACTGTGTAAACGAATTGCAAAGTGCGCTATCAGTCTTAAATATGGCTTAGTTTTGACTGTGTGGTCAAGATTAATTGTCCTTGCAAATATCCCATACAAGTTGAGAACAGGAGAGCTCAACGTAAAATAAACATTCAGAATCCTCGGCGGTTTTACTTGTCACGAACTTCAAGAACGGGTAATCTGGAATTTTGCATCTCGCGCCCTCTCCCATCCACTAGTGCCTACCCTTGCTGATATTAATCTGGGTTTCAAATCTCTCCATGGTCTTATTTCACGTTTGTTCTGTTTTCTACATTCTTCTCATTCTACACCCTCCTTGCCTGTGCCACTTTTATATTCAACCATCTATTTCGTCCATCCCCAACACAGGAAGCTAATCTTTATCCAGGAGCTTTTGCTTGTTTGAAGACGATGCCTAATCCAACTGACCTTCAGTACCTCACACCTTGCCACCCAAATTTCTCTTTTCTTGAAAAAAAACTGTATTGCTAGCTTTAGTCTCTTCCCTAAATTCTGCACCTTATAAGATACTCTGTGCAAACAAATCCTGTATTTTATTATCATGCCTCTAAGATAGGTACACGTATGTGAGGATTTGACGTAATCGCATATGGCTGAAGTTCTTGTTTTCTTCCAATGTCTAAGTGACTTGTGGATTTGCAGTGTAGCTGTAAATGGTTACATTTATTAATTTTGCAGCACATTTTAGGGTTTAATGTGACAGGACACAATTTAGCCGACTACGCTGTTTAGTTTCTGCTGAAAGTGCAGGTTGCAAGATTCATGCCTGCTGGCCGTTTTTTCTGTCTGCGCATTGTGAAATTCAGATTGCTAAAACAGACATAAGATAAATAAAGGGGATAATGGGCTAGAGATAGTAGGAACTGCAGATGCTGGAAAATCTGAGATAACAAGGTGTAGAGCTGGATGAACACAGCAGGCCAAGCAGCACCAGAGGACCAGGAAGGCTGAAGTTTCAGAAAAAAAAAAGAAGGGTCTAGGCCCGAAACGTCAGCCTTCCTGCTCCTCTGATGCTGCTTGGCCTGCTGTGTTCATGCAGCTCTACACCTTGTTATCTGGGATAATGGGCTAAAATGGTAAACAAGTTGGCATCTAATGTTTTGTAGGAACCACCTTGTTGCTTGTGGGGAAGTGAGGGGGGGAGAATCTTGTTTACAGCAAACTCTTAAAAACATAATGAAACATTAACGACCATATACATAGACCAGAGGCCTGTAAAGTTCTTGAGCTTACCATCACAATTTGTGGAGTGAGGATTGCAAGTATTACTTGCAAGGCTATGACTGTGTGGCTCAGTTTGCAGCCCTCTCACCTTTGAGTTAAAAAGTTCCGCCTTTAAGTCCCTTCAAATACAAAAGTCAATACTGAGTGAGTGCTGCAGTGTTAGAGATGTCGTTCTTCTGATGAGACATTAAACTGATGCTCTACTTGGCTTCTCAATTGGATGTAGAAGATCCCACAGCACCATGTTGAAGAAGTGCAGGAGAGTTATCCCCGTGTCCTAGGGATGTCATTCCTGACATTGCTACAAGGTGTAACTGGGACCCGGACAGAACCTGATTGAAGGGATTTAAACATGAAGTTCTGGGAAAGATGGGAACAAATTTGGAAGGCAACGTGTTCAAGGACTTCAGAAAGGAAAGGAAGGTTAGAGGTGGAAGGGTAATTTGCAAGGATGCTGGGGTAAAAATGACAGTAGATTTAAAGGAGAGACAGAGTCAGAACCAGAGATACTGTGTGCCTGCTTGCATCAGACTCAACAAGACACAACAAAAGGATTTTATTGCGATCACATTTGATGTGAGGTTTGAACAGTTTCACGTGATATTTACAAATTAACAGGTCATCATTTTTTTGCAGCTCCACGAGAATCACATCTACTCAGCCTGTGAAATAAATGAGCTATAACCTGCCCTGGTGGATTCCTATCAAGAACTTAATGAAACCTGTTCTACAATTTCTTTATCCCGATGCTATTGTGTAATGAGTTTAAAATAGGCTGATCCATTACCATATCATGAAACAAAACTGAGCCACTGCCTAAGTAGACAAGCATCTTTGCTTCCACCTACATGCAAGATTGCAGTAGAAAATTGCTGAAGGCAAACTTGCTCAAGAAGTGTAAAGAATAGGAATTTATTTAGATGGTTCTGAAATCAGAATTCCTTTAATCCTAAACTTCGATCTGTAGTTGTTCAAGTCTCCACTCTGCATACTGTGCATTTATGGTGAGGTTTGCCGAAAATTGGGCAGCACGGTGGCTCAGTGGTTAGCACTGCTGCCTCACAGTGCCAGGAGCCCAGGTTCGATTCCAACCCCAAGCGATTGTCTGTGTGGGTTTCCTCCGGGTGGTCTGGTTTCCTCCCACAGTCCAAAGATGTGCAGGCTAGGTGGATTGGCCGTGTTAAATTGCCCATAGTGTCCAGGAATTCGGAGGCTGGGTGGGTTAGCCATGGGAAATGCAAGGTTACAGGGATGGATAGGATGGGGTAGCAGTGTTGGATCTGGGTGGGATGCTCGTCAAGGGGTCAGTGTGGACTTGATGGGCCAAATGGCTTGTTTACACACTGTAGGGATTCTATGAAAATGTCAAAGATATTCAAGGGAATCATTTCCTCTTGAAGAACTACAGAAAGCTGGCATTCGTTTTTATTAAAATATTTAATAAAATATTAATTGAGTGAGGCAACACTTGTACCTTCTCCTCGTGATTAAGACAAATACCTTTTGCAGATACATAGGCACAAAGGCAATGAGTTTTTTGTGTCTCATCAAAAAAACTATGGGAAACATCACAAGTTTAGGCTTGTGAAATCTATATTGTACACCTACTTAGACACATATTATACACACACACTGAAAACATCATGACATAGTACTTTTTAAACCAGGTACTTCTCTGAACCCAAAAGCCAAATTCTTGCTGAAGCGTGGACCACAATGGCTAGCCTGGTCACCTACAGCAAGCAGAGCAGCCACACAGTTTGCCGTGGTCACACTAACCCATGTTGCCAGGGGTCTAAACAAAACATAGCAGCTCGCTTTCAAATCTGGAATACCTGAGCCCTAAATGTTGAATGTTACCCTTGCTGAATGGAACGTACACCTACGTGAAGGCAACAGTAACACTTGGCAATCCATTATAAAATTACAACATTTTTGCACCAATATTGAAAGATTCACAATGACCGGAAAATTTCCAGCTTATTCCGAGATAAAGAGGAATGAAGTACTCACTATCTGCTCAGTCCTACTGGTTTCCTTGCTGTCCAGAACTCAACAGTATGAGTTCACAGACTGTTCTTAAAACCTCAATCATACGCAGGAAACACTTATTTAGCACAGTTGCCTTCACTGCGCAGTCCTTTCAGTAAAGAAGTTGGGATGTTATGTTGAGGTTGTACAGGACATTGGTGAGGCCTCTTCTGGAGTACTGTGTGCAGTTCTGGTCACCCATTTACAGAAAGGATATTATTGAGGTTGGTTGGCTCGCCGAGCGGGTTTGTTGTTCCGCAGACGTTTCGTTACCATGCTGGGTAACATCCTCAGTGCAGCCTCTGATGAAGCGTCGGTGTGTTTTTCCGCCTGGTTTTTAAACTCTGGGGTCCATTGCACAACAAAACGTCTGCGGAACAACAAACTAGCTCGGCAAGACAACCAACCTCAACATCCACAACCCAAGCTACAGATCTACTCCAAAACCTTAAAAGGATATTATTAAATTGGAGGAGACTCAGAAAAGATTTACCAGGATGTTGCCGGGAATGGAGAGTTTTGAATCATAAGGAGATGCTGGATAGGCTGGGATGTTTTTCTATGGCTCGTAGAAGGTTGAGGGGTAACCTTATAGAGGCTTATAAAGTCACTAGGGGCATAGACAAGGTGAACAGCAGGGGTCGTTTCCCTAAGGTGGGGAGTTCAAAACTAGGGGACCTACTTTTAAGGTGCGAGGACAAAGTTTTAAGAAGGACATGAGGGGCAACTTTTTTTTAAACCATGGAGAGTGGTTCATGTCTGGAATGAACTGCCAGAGGAAGTGGTGGATGCAGGTACTGTTGCAACATTTAAAAGATATTTGGATAAGTACTTGTATAGGAAAGGTTTGGATGGGTATGGGCCAAATACAGGCAAATGGGACCCATTTCGTTTGGGAACATGGTTAGTGTAGACTCTGCCAGAGGGTCTGTTTCCATGCTGTAGACTTTATAACTCTCTTTTTGAAAATAGATTCTATGATGAAAAATAAAGTCCCTCACCTACCTAGACCAATCATTACTGATGTGGTGAGATGAGTCACTGCATTGTTTCACATAGATTATCACAAAACTTGAATTACGGGGCAATCAGATCTGTGTGCTTTCAATTCAAGTAGGCTTCTTTACAGCATGTAGAAGCTTCTGGATTAACAACTGTTTATTGTAAGCATTTATTATAAGATACAAGAGTTGCTGTTAACTCAAAAAATGTGGCTGCTTTACAAGCTCAAGAATGACCTAGAAAGCTAGGAGGCTAAGGGCCAGCTAATTGGACTTAACATAAAGAAACACAAGATTGTATTGGTTACTGCAGCACATACCAAATTATGTTACAGTGTGATGCTTCCAATGATATCTATATAGTATTTGGAATGCTATCAAATCTGTATGCTATGTAACCTGTATGCCTCTAAGTCTGTACATCCTTCGCTTGCTGTGATCTGCCTGTACTGCTCGTAAACAAAGCTTTTCGCTGTATTTTGGTACATGTGACAATAAAATCAATCAATCTTTTTGCCTATACATTGCTTTGTTGTATTAAATACCTTCTACTGCACAGAAATGGAAAAAAAGAAGCCACTTCGTCTCAAACAGAGCACAGATGCAGAGATCAACCAGCTCGGAGGAGTTGTCATACCGGTCTCAAAACTTTAACTCTGTTTCTCTCCCCACAGATGCTGCCCGAACGGCTGAGTTTCTCTGTTTTTATTTCTGACTTCCAGTAACCAAGGTATTTTGCTTTTATTTAATCAGTAAGAGGTTAGGTTCAATCAAAATAAAAATCACTTCCCACAGATCACAGTTCTTTCAATCAGATTTCTGGATCAAAATCTAATTGCAATAGTACTTAGCCGAATCCAATACGTTACATCAAATATTGTGTCACAAAAATATTGCATCTATATTTTTGTGCCACACAGTTACCATGATGCTCCATTACCCCAGTTTATCTATTTAAAAGTAAATACCAGCACATATTAAATGGTTTAATAATGCATAAAAAACCCAACAAATCACAAATTTCCCACCTTCCATTTGTTCTCACGGTTACTCAACAGTCTACCATATGACCCGGTGAACAAGGAACAAGAGTAGGCCACTCAGCCCCTCAAACCGGCTCCGCAATGCAATAGGATCATGGTTGATTTGATTTTAACTTCAATTCTATGTTGCTGCATAACCCAATGGTTTTTCAACCCCTTGCTAATCAAGAATCTATCTACCTCTGCCCTAAAAATATTTAAAGATCCACTGCCTTCTACGGAAGAGAATTCCAAAGACTCATACTTCTCTAAATGCTTCACCAACCCTTGCCAATCTATTGCACATTTACCCCTGCATCGACCATTACCCACATAATAATTCAGGACTCAGCCTGTGTTTGACATCTAAGGCACAATCCCAAGACTACATAAAACCAAAGTCATGCACATGTTGACAACTCAGACCTTTGACATCCTCCAGCCTTTTTTGCATTTTATCAATTCCTTGTTTCTTGTCAAAAGAGGAGAATAACAAACACAGGTGGAGACAGGGAAATACAAAAGAGGGTAAGATGAATTCAGCCAATTATAGAGAACAGCAGAACAAGGGATTATGCTCTTAACTCTCTAGAGCAGACATGCAGCTTCTATCGCCAGACATCTGTACATATTACACATGTTGTTAATTAATTCCACAAACAAAGGTGCCCAGATAATTAACAATTGTTCCTAACAGCACAATGGATGTATTGTTGCCAACTGGAACACAGTGGTTCAAGGTAGCAGCTCTCTACTACCTCTTCAAAGTCAGTTAGGAATGTACAATCAATGTTAGCTTTAGTTAGTGATACCCGCCCATGAGTTCTTTTTGGTTTTAAATCTTTGACCTAGTTATTTCATATGCAAGATGCCACAGGGGGTCCAATATGATTTTCTGGAGTCAGACAAAAACTCAGTGTCACAATTTAAGCTATAACAAAGTCCAAATTCATTTACAAGATTTAATAATTTAACAGAAACAGAAAGAAGAATAATATAAGTCAGCAAACAAATACTTACCTTCTGCTCTGCTTCAAATTGCCTTGAAATTAAAGAACCTTTAAAGGTTATATTTATGGTTTGCTTCTAATCCACAGAGAGTAATGTAAGCCCCTCAGTATAAAAAAAATGAGGGAAAGATAACTTGTAAAACAAGGTAAACTCGAACTCATTTATAACATTCAAGGCAAAGTACAACTCACTAAATTAAAGGAGTTAAACCAAATGACATAAGTTTTTTTTTGTTTAAGCCATTCTACGCTGGATCAGCCCAAACAGCTAATGTCGCTTTATTTATCCAGTCTATAAAACAGCAGACGTTCATTGTTTCTTATGAGAAAACACTGATGTCTTGGAGTTTCCAGATCAGATAGTCATCATCCTTCAAAAGGTGACTAATTTGATTAACATGCATTCAAAATAATGACATAGCTTTCACACTACAAGTTGCTTTCCACTGGACAGACTGAAGTCCATTTTAAACATACAATTACACAGTCTAAAATTACACTTGGAACATTTATAGGAAATTTATGGTTTGAAGTAAGTTGGATTATTACTTCCATCTAGGAGAAACAATGAAAGAGATAGGTAAAACAAATAGGGGGGAATAAATGAGGGAGATATATTGACAAAAACAGAGAGGGAGAGGGTAGGAGCTGGTTGGATGGGGCACTGATGAACTGGAACTCTCAAGTCTCCAAGCCACCTTAGAGAAACTCCTACAGGGCATTTTCAAGATAAGGACATAAGAAATAGGAGCAGATATAGGCCAATCGACCCCTCAAGCTTAGACCTGCCATTCAACAAGATCATGGCTGATCTGTCTACCTCCTCAAAATAACTTCAGTGATCTAACCTCCACAATTCTTTGAGGGACAGAATTCCAGAAATTCACTACCTTCTAGGAGAGGAAATTCCTTCACATCTCAGTTTTAAAATGACTGTTCTCTTATTCTGGAATTATGTTCCCCAGTTTGATGTCCCCACTAGTGGAAACACCATCTCAACATTTACCCTGTCAAGTTCCCTCAGAATCTTGTATGTTTCAATAAAAATCGTTCCTCATCTTCTAAACACTACTGAATAAAAGCCCAACCTGACGGATGAAGGAAGGCCCAACTGTTCAGCTGTTCTTAATAAATCAATCACTTCATCTCAGGAATCAGCCAAGTGGTTCACTTTTGAACAGCCTTCAATGCCAGTATATCCTTATTTAAATACAGAGTCCAAAACCGTACACATTACTCAAGGTACACCTGACCAACTCTACACAACTGTAATAAAACTTCCCTATTTTTAAACTCCAACAAACTAGCAAAGAAAACCAAAATTCCATTTGCCTTCTTGGTAACCTTCTGCAGTTGCATGTTAACTTTTTCTGTTTCAAGCACAGGACACCCAGATCCATTTGCATTACACTTTTTTGGAGTCTTTCTCCATTTGAATAATGGCCTGCCTTTTGATTCTCCCTACCAAAGTGCATGATCTCACATCTTCCTACATTAAATCTCATCTACCGGTTTTTGACCACTCACTCAATTTATCTACATTCCCTTAGCAAAAATTTGTCACATGGGTTGTGGATGCTGTTGTTCATTTGCTCGCAAAGCTGGTTGTTCAGTAGTGCGCAAACATTTCGTTACCATTCTAGGCAACATCATCAGTGCAACCTCCAATCAAAGTGTTGGCATTCTGCTCCATTCTGAATTTATATGATCCTCTGATGTGGTGGGCCTTGTCACTTCCAGTTCTATTTTTAGCAGCAGTCTGTATACGGGGTCTATTTCTATATGTTTGTTAATGGAGTCCCACGTTGAGAACCGGGCCTCCAGAAATTCCCTTGCATGTCTGTTGTGCATTTGTCCCAGTACAGTCACTTTGTCTCAGTTGAACTGATTGCCCTCATTGTCTGTGTGCATCAAGACAAGTGAATATTGGCCATGTCTTTTTATTGCCAGCTGGTGTTCATGTATCCTGGTCATCCCGTTTTGTCCAATGTGATGTTTATTGCACTCGCTGCTTGGGATTCTGTATATCACGCAAGTCCTGTTTACTGTCGGTATGGGGTCTTTAGTCTTTGACAGAATTTGACTTGTTAACAACATCTTCGCAAGCATAAAATTCATTAGAGAGGAAGAAAACAACAAACAGCTCCCGTTCTTACATGTAATGGTAGAGAGACTAACTAAAAGCGAATTCCAGACCCGAGTGTACAGCAAGGCCACACACACGGACCAAATCCTGATCTTCAATAGCAACCACCGCACCACACACAAACAGAGCTGCATTAAGACACTACTTAAATGAGCCATATTACACTGCGACACTCCAGAACTCCAGAGAATGGAAGAGGAACACCTGAACAAAGTATTTACCACCAACAGATACCCAAGAAATTTCATCCGCCGATGCCTACAAAACAAACTACAGTCAGAGGACACAGTACAACACAAGATACTAGTAACGCTACCCTATATCAAAAACATATCAGAAATCATAACCAGACTCCTTAGACCACATAGGATCATGATTGCCTACAAACCTACATCAACACTGCGTCAAATGCTATCAAAGACTGAAGACCCCATACCGACAGTAAACAAGACCAGCACAATATACAGAATCCCACGCAGCAAGTGCAATAAACATTTACAAAACAGAGAAGAGGAGAAATTACTTCTCTCAAAGGATCGTCAATCTATGGAATCCACTATGCCTGAGTGCGGTGGATACTGGGGCTTTGAATAAATTTAAAGCAGAAATAGACAGACTTTTAATTAGTGGTGAAGGGTTAGAAAGAACGGACAGGAAAGTGGAATTGAGGATGAGATGAGATCAGCTCGAAGGGCTGAATTGCTTACATCAGCTCCTAGTTCTTATGTCCTCATGTAACAAAAAGCTGTGCACAGGGGTAGGTTCTAACAAAGTGGAGCGAGAGGTGGTACAAGTGTAAGGTGTTAGAGCCTAGGCAGTGAAGCTAAGAAAGGATGATTAAAATCAGGCATGCCTACGAAATTAGAATTAGCCAGTAGAGGTTGAGGAGTGTGTGGATGTGATTACAGTGGCTGGGGCAGAGTATAGAATCCCTACAGTGCAGATGGAGGCCATTCAGCCCATGGAGTTTGCACCGACCCTCCAAAGAGCATCCCACCCTATCTCCGTGGCCCCACATTTCCCATAGCTAATCTATCTCGCCTGCACATCCCTGGACACTATGCGTAATTTAGCACAGCCCAATCCACCCTAACCTGTACATCTTTGGACTGTGGGAGGAAACCGGAGCACCTGGCAGAAAATCACACAGGCATGTCACATTTAAAATGCCATGGCAGATGGTAATCTCTCTTTCCTCATTAATCAGTACTATATAACCAATCAGGGCCAACTCAGGACGACTGCTAAGATCATAAACTGACAGGATACATCTGGCAAATAAACTATCATGTACAGCAGTCTGATTTAGACAGTAATGTTTATAATTGCATGAGGATTACTCTATGTGGTAGCTTTTTAAAATCATTAACTGGGGTCTGACTTATGAGTACAGAATGTAGCCATGAAATGGCCCTTAACCTGTCCGTGGGCTTCCTCCTATAAGAATGAACTTGTAAAGAGCCAAACTGAAGTCACGTTGAGAATGCAGGGATCTTTTGGACATGGGCCAAATGCAGGCAAATGGGACTAGTTCAGTTTAGAAAACCTGGTCAGCATGCAGGAGTTGGGCTGAAGGGCCTGTTTTTGTGCAGTATATCTCCATGACTTTATAGGAATGCAAGATAAAGACAAAAACACTGGAAAAAGGGTTAACATGTCCAGCAACATCGGTGGATAGAGATATATAGTACATCTTTTTCTTTCTATTCATTGACGGGATGAGGACGTCACTGGCTAGGCAGCATTTATTGTCCATCCCTAATTGCCCAGAGGGCAGATCAGAGTCAACCATATTGCTGTGGGTCTGGAGTCACGTGTAGGCCAGACCAGGTAAGGATGGCAGTTTCCTTCCCTAAAGGACATTAGTGAACCAGATGGGTTTTTTTTATGACAATCGGCAATGGACTCACGGTCATCATTAGATTCTTAATTCCACATATTTTTATTGAATTCAAATTCCACCATCTGCCATGGTGGGATTCGAATCCAGGTCCCCAGGACTTACCTGGATCTCTGGATTAGTCCAGCAATAATACCATTAGGCCATTGCCTCCCCCAAGTTGATGACCTTGCATCAAAACATTTCTGGTGAAAAAGCACTGGATCATTAATTTTCTTTCTCTCCACAGATACAGTCAGACCTGCTGAGTATTTCCAGAATTTTCAGTCTTTATTTCAGATCTCCAATATCCTCAGTATTTTGCTCTTGTTGCAGTCGGGAACTACTGGCCTAACTGATACAATCTCTAAATAGGTCGTCAAGAGGAAATCCCCTGATTATCCTAAACAAAACTGGGAGATAAAAGATCATGAACCTGCATGGAAATGAGTTCCAAATTATTTTCAAAATGGCCGTTGGCACCGGGGATCAAATGTTTACTCCCTTGGAGATTTACTCAAGGCCTCTGTTTTCGGTTTTACAGAGTTTATTTCCCATTCTCACTCACTCCTTTATTAGCTGATGCAGTCACGTAGTAATGTTACCTTCTAAATTTCTGGGTTTTTTTAAGGTTTCTTTTTTTAGATAGATAGGGTGGCACAAAGCCTGACTGCATGTGTAGGCATATCTGTGTGTATGGGCTTATATATCTAAACTAAATCGCTCACCTTGAAATCTGTGAGCCAAGCCCTACTATTCTGTTGCCTACAAATTCCTTTTATAAACAAGGTGTTTTGGTGACGTTATTACAGTACATATAAATATCTTACACTCCCTTTCCAGATTGAAAAATTCTAACTACTTGACACAAAGCAACTTATTAGAAGTAAGTCTCACATCTGCAATTCCTTTTAAACATAATTCCAAGCTGCAAATCTCCCGCATTTTTTGATCTTGTTCAGCCAGTTTGAAGTTTCTCACTACATAATGTTTTTATTTAAAGTGAGTGCTGAAATACACTTTAGGATACAGTCATTCAAGGGTGCAACTGTAAAACAAAGGGGATAGGTAAAGTTGTCAGTCACACAGGATCAATAGCTCCATGGGCTGTTCTCTCATTAGAAAGAGACAACTGGCGGTGATTTAACCTGAGGTGCTGGAATTGAACTGCACTGCTGACATTATTCTGCATTACAAACCAGCCATCCAACCATCTAAGCTAACCAACCACCCCAACAAGGGGAATAGATGCAAGTTAGTGCTGTAGCACCAAGATAATCATCAGATGATGAACGGTACCAGATTCAGACCCAGACCCCCAACTTGGTCATGAACTGGTACTTCTGCAAGTCTTCATTTCTTACCTTCCTTCAAAAAAAATCCTACAAATTCATCAGGGCCCTGCCACTGTGAACTGTCTGTGTGGATAGCAGGTAGGTCAGGGCACAAGGCTGAGTGGCGGCTCTTCGAACCCCTGCTCCCAGCATCGTTACCACGTTTGCAAACACCTCCATCATCCTCTTTTTCTTCTTGAGCTTCTAATCCAAAGCTTCCCCTGAACATCACTGATCATGACACAACCAATAGTCTTCTGCAAGGCAGGAGCAAGAGCCAATAAGAAAGATTGCCCCAACTCCTCCAATCACAGGTCCCCTCCCAACCCCCTTAGCGCTCCCCCAATCATAGATTCTTTCTCTGAAGGAGCGTCAAGAGTGGGAGAAAAGAAACCTGTGATTGGAGAAGCTGATGCAGCAATTATGGGAGTACTAGAATTGGTGATTGGAGAAATAGTTCCCTCACAAATTGTCTGTCCTGTGGTCACTACCACTCCAAAAAAAAATACACCTTGCTTTGATCTATTGCAGGCAATTTTTCTGTTTTGTTTTAATCAACTTTTTAAGAAATGTTATGACACATTTCTGGAGCATTGGAACTTGAGCCCAGGCCTTTTGGCCCAAAAGTAGGGACACTACCATCGTGCCCCAAGAGTCCTTGTCGTAGGCTATTTGTGAGGTTTCAGGAATGAATTCACCTGCTGCCTGTGTATTTTGAACCCTGACTGGCATTCCAATTAAAGACAAAGGAGTACAGAAACCCCCATAGTTTCTACTTACATTAGATACCAATCTGAAAGCAGGGTTAGGAATCCTGCTCATTCACTTCTGTTTGGATTGGTCCAGTAGATCTGAAACAAGCCAGCTTGAGCAACTTGCAATTCACTTCAAAAATGTAACAGTGTGCAATCATGTGCAAGTATCTCCCTTCTGACCTGATGAAGAAAAGGCATGGACGAAGCAGCTGAAGATTATTAGGACTGGAATACCCCTGTAGTGATGCTCTAGGGCTGAAACTGGCTAGCTTCCAATGACCACAGCCATCTTACTTGTTTCTGGGTATGATTCCAATCAGTGAAGGATTTACCACAATTGGCCTTGCCATCACTCTGGCAAGCCTGTGCCTGACAAGGATTCTTGAGGTACGATATCCCAGATAAGATCCAAACAAGGCTCTACAAGTGAAGAATAACATCTCTTTTGTAATCCAACCCCCTTGGGATAAAGGGTAACATGCTATTAGCCTTTCTGATTGCTTTCTGCAAGGTTGCAAACATTTAACAATTTGTATTTTTGGAAATCCAATGTTTTTAAGCCTTCAAGTTGCTAGCTTCTTATGTTTTAGACAATATTGCAACATACCAATGTCTTAGGCCTAAAGACAATGATCTCACACTTATCCCACTAAACTCCATTTGAAATAGTTCTTTTCATTCTCTTAATCTGTCCGTTTCCCCTTGAAGTTCCTACTCCCATAAGCACCACTCATTATCTCTCCTAATTTCACATCAGCTGCAACACTCACTATTGTAACACTCACTATTGTAACACTCACTATTGTAA
>NC_063355.1:3458584-3496623 GCF_021869965.1 Rhincodon typus
TTGTAACACTCACTATTGTAACACTCACTATTGTAACACTCACTATTTTGCCATTCAAGCCATTAACAAGTATGATGCAACATTGTGGCTCCCAGAGCAGTTCCTAAACAGCTGAGGTCCACATTTTCAGTGACTACTGATGAAAAACTATGAGGGAAAGCATACACATTATACAAGAAGCATGTCTAGCCAATATGTTTATAACCAAGTCTAGGAAAAACAGTTTCTAACTCTGTCAAGGTTACAAAACAGTAGCATTTTCCCTACAGAGGCAAATTGCTTTCAGTGAGATTAGTCCATGTTTTAATATCTCTTATCATCCCAAAGTGTGGGCAGACTGTATTCTTCATGTAAAACCAACATGACATGTACTTACTTCCTGGAAAATTACTGCACAAATACTCAACATAGCTATCCTGCCATCCTAGCTACACAGGGCAAAATCTCCTGCTATTCTGCCTGATGGGGAAACAGTCAGCACATTAAGAACCCTCCTTTTTCGACTTCATCAGGCACACCCAGCAGGAGGTCAGACTCCCTGTTCCACTTTTCTTTCACTTTGATGCAACATGAAGATTGTTTAATAAGTACACAGAAACATTCTTGCACTATGCCACCATAGTGCGAGACCACACAGCAAAGCAACATGATAAACTAAGCTGTTATTTACAATGATTCACAGCAGAATTCACCACCAAGCATATTTGTACAAGAAGCTTAAAACTGGGATATTTTACTGGAACAATCGGTAGATTTCACTTTCGAGGAGGTTAGGATTGTTTAGTACAGAGTTTATTAGAACATCATTTCAAAATGATCAATTAAAATACTTCCCTTCAGAACTAAGTTGTAAAACATAAAAATGGTACTATACCTGTTTAATCAGCATGTAGGTCTCCGACATGATCTTTTCAATCTTTCCCAGATCAACAGTCATAACTTTCTGACCTTGCTGCCAGACCCTGTACGCGTCTAACAGCAACGTTTTCCCAGATTCTGTGTCATCTATCAGTTTTCTCTTCCTGCTTGTTTTCCTGACCACCTGACTGGCCACAACATGGGGCACTGCTGTTGAGACTTGCTGTTTTGAGCTGATGCTCAACTCTTCCAAAGACAGTTCAGCAGGTTTACATTCAGCACTCTTTCCCTCAGTAACCCCAACAGTTTTACTGTGTTCTGTATCCAAACCACTGGGAGGTTTGAATGAAAAATCCAATTTCCCCTGTTCAACAGAGCCATCCAGTTCCATTGGCTCCTCTGTGCCGATGCATGTTTTGCTAATGTCACCCAATACTGGATCATTTTTATCTCCTTGTTCCATGTTCACAACCTGGGGCGACTGGCCTCTTGGAATATCCTTTACCCCATTCTCTGTATTTCTTAAAGGCCCATCAGAGTTGGTGAGTTTCTTGGTCACAACACCCTTGTGCTCCTCAGCAGTAGGCTTGTTTGAAACATCTGTTGTCATCTCCCCCATTGGAGAGCCTGAAGATCTTGGAGGCTGGTCTTCAGAAATCTAAGCAGCAAGAACAATGGAGGAAAACATCTGTTACATAGTTAACCCACAACTTGACTTTCCTTGACACTGTTCTCTTTCTTGGGACAGCAAATAATCACATTTCCCCTCAACAAATCCATTTCCTTTATTTAAACCTGCAGGTACCCATTATCTCAAAGATCTGAAGCTGAGGAAAGGCACCCCTTCTCTTTACCTTCTTTCCAGACATTAAAACCTTAAATCACTTGGTTATCAGTTAGAATGTACCTAACACAACCAGGAACAATCGTCTTCTTTGTGATCCAGTTGAAGATGGTTTGTGATAGCACAAGAATCCAAACATTTGTTATAGGAGAGCTCACTCTAATCCATCAGAAACACATCTGCTCTGAATAGACTTAAAATGATCAGAAATACGATCATCCACGGGAAGTTCCCAACCAAACGTTTCTGCAGATTATAATTCTACCATGGGAAGGAGGGATGGAGTGTGCTACTGGCCAGGCTCTCATATTAACCACTAGAGGAAAGGGCCGTCAAAATATTCCTGACAATTAACAGCATAATAATAGGTAGAATTACCCCAGATAGTTCCTTCAAGTTGTCCTCAAGCACCTTTACTGTGAAAATTAATGCCCGCTTGGCGAGCACTTGACGATCCACATCACGCAAATACTTCCTGTGAGAAAAACACCAAACAGAAACACTATGACAACAGAATGCAATGCATCCAGTTAATGGAACCACAACTATTTAACTTCTACATGAACCACTTCCTCTATAACTGTTGAAGTCAAATCTTAATTTCTTTGAGAAAAGAAATAAAATCACTTCTTTCACCTAAACGTCTACATTTTGTTCAGATATTGTTTACACGCCAGTGTGAAGATACTCACAAATGGATCACCGAGATTTCAAAGTTAGGAAAACAAGCTCGACGTCAATTATAGAGTTTGAAAGGCCGTGTCTTAAATTGGTTCTTTTGAGATATTTTATTTAAGACCTGGAGGCTGCATGCGATAGGTTTTAAAATAGCTTCAACCTTTGGGACTGAGTAACTGATGAAAGTACCTTTTCACTGCAAGTCCTGTTCATCAACCATCCTTGTGCTCAATGACCTACAATGGTGCCCAGTTCACTAACCATGAAATATCAGAGCTCTTATTCTAATATTCAAATCCCTCCATTGACCGCACTCCATGTTCATGACCTCCAAGCCTCCAACAACACTACTTGTCAATTCCAAATCTCTTATGCATCTTCGCTTTCTTTTGCACTGTAAAATTCTATGATGTTCTTGCACTCCCATCGATAGTTATGTCCTCTGTCGAGGCATTAACCTCAATTTTCTCCCTAAAATTCTCCTCCTTTTCTACTCCTTTAGAGTTCTTTGAAGTTTCAGTTTTTTGACAAAGCCTTTAGTCTGCTGTCCTAATATCCCATTCATTGGGTGATTATGCTCCTATGAAGCATCTTAGGGCATGATGCTACATTAAAAGCTTTAAATGAATGCAAGCTGTTGATGTTGACTATAAATGCATCAATTTAAAAACAATCTCAACAGTTTCAATCTTGTCTCTTTTGTAGGTGACTAGGCTGCACAATGCTGGGCTAATGCAACACAAATTGGACAACAGTTATGTCTCATTCCAGCTTCAAAGGCGGTACTAACACAATGTGGAGGGAATGAACTCTGTTGTTATACAGTGACTACAATACTGCACACTCCATATGATAATACATGGGAAACATTCTTGTCCTCAGCACCAAGATTTATCTCCTGTAAGTTAGGCAAAGACATTATTCAAATTTAAATACCTCTGACAATTCTTCCCATTGCTGCCTCATGTGAAAAAATCCAGCAAATGGTTTAGTAATGAGCCATGCAAAGTACAAAAGTTCTTAATCTGAGATGACAAGTATGCAGGCAGAGTCATACAGCACAGAAACAGACCCTTTGGTTCAACCCATCTATGCTGATCATGTTTCCAAACTAAACGAGCCCTGTTTAGCTCACATTCCTTTGAACCTTTCCTAATCACACACCTATCCAAATGTCTCTTAAATGTTGTAACTTTTCCTGCATCCACCACTTCCACTAGCAGTTCATTCCACATACAAACCATCCTCTGCGTGAAAAGGTTGACCCTCAGGTCCCGTTTAAATCTTTCCCCTCTCACCTTAAAAATACTCTTGCCCACTACCCACAACCACCCCGCAGCCCACGCACCCCACCCCACCCACCCACCAACAGCGGTTTTGAACTCACCCATTCTAGGGAAAAGACCTTTGCTATTCCCCTTATCTATGCCCCTCATGATTTTATAAACCTCAATAAGGTCATTCCTCAGCCTCCTAAGCTCTGGTGAAAGAAGTCTCAGCCTATTCAGCCTTTCCTTATAACTCAAACCCTCTAGTCCCAGTAACATCCTGGTGAATCTTTTCTGAACCCTCTCCAATATCCTTCCTATAGCAGAGCGACCAGAACTGTATACAGTGCTCCAAAAGTGGCCTCACCAACGTCCCTGTTCAAATATATATGATAGGACAGTCTTCAGAAAAGTGATCATTTAGACCTACTGAACTGTAACTCAGCAAGAAGGACTATCTTAAGATGAGGAAAACTGAGAGTGAGCAAGTATCCTAACTAAATTGCTGGACAGTTTCTTGCCTTATTCTGAAGTAAATGTTAAAGGAAACAGCACAATAACACATAGCCAGGTGGCTTGTTTACTTGAAATTAACCACACTGTATCTTTACAGGGCCACTCCTTCAATTTGGTTGGGAAAGGTCAGAGTACTGACCACACACTGGTTTCATCCTGAGATTAGTCAATATTATTGCAGAACTAAACAAACTGCTTGAAGCCAGAGACATAAAATCAAAGGAATACGGTCAATGCCTATCCTAGTGGCTTCTGCCATTCTTGGACAAGCATTCCATCTTTTGAAGCACTCTAGGTAGCTTGCACTTAAAACAACACAAGGAGGGTAGGCAATATCCATTCCTACACCAGGACAGGTAACGTACTGGGTACATTGGGGATGGGTTGAGGATGGAGTGTGCACAGCTCAAATCAGCTACCAACAGTCTCATCTACTAAAACAAGCTTTGGCTAGTTTATGAATGATACCTGATGAGATCGTGCAAAATTCACCCCAGCCTGGTACTTTTCCTGCAATTTTAGGAGTCACTGTAGAAACTCTCTCTCCTTTAATGAATCCACCTCGAGTAGTATGTACATTTAATTGTTGTCTTGACCCAAGATATTCAATGGACCTAAATCATGTGATGATTAAAAGAGGAATTAACTTCAAACTGCTACATTGGTCTGTAGTCAACCTTACTTTCCCACATTTAAATTATATATCTCATCTCTAGGTTTGTGCTTAATTTCCAGCGATGCAATAGTTACTAAGGGAAAAATTTGAATCATAGAATCCCTAGAGTGTGGAAACAGGCCCTTCAGCCCAATAAGTCCACACCGAACCTTGGAGCATTCCACCCAGACCCATCGCCCTATAACCCACCTGTGCTAGACATCTCTAAATAATTTGACATTGAAGTCATTCTACTTTTACAAATAAATCCCAAAAGTCTTCAAGAAGCACCTCAATAGTAAAAGGGTGGTAAAATGAGGAGTAGGGCTGATTAGGGACTAAAAAGGGTATTGTACTTGGAGCTAAGACCATGCCTGAGGTGTTAAATGAATATTTTGCATCTGTCTTTACCAATAAGATACTTCCAGACATAACAGAGGAGGAAACCCAATCATTAGAAGGGTTTAAGATTGATTAAGGAGCAGGTATTCGGCAGGCTGTTGATACCTAGGGTTCTTAAGGCACCAGGACCAAATGAGATGCATTGGAGGGAGTGAGTGTGTGCAAATTGCAGAGGCACTGACCAGTATCTTTCAATCTTCCCTAAACGTAGGTGGAGCAATAAGACTGGAGAATTGCAAATGTTACAGTCTTGCTCAAAAATGGTTATAAAAATTGATTCAGCAATTACAGACGAGTCAGTTTAACTTCAGGGGTGGGGAAACTTCTGAAAAAAACAACCATTAAATCACAAGGAAAAAGTGTGGATTGATTTGGAAGAGGCAACACAGATTTAAGGAAAATTCTGTTCAACTGACTAGCTGGAGTTTTTAGAAGAGGGAACAGAACAGGATTGATGAGGGAAGGTCTACTGATATGGTGTACATGGACTTACAAAGGTATTCAATACAATGACACGCAACAGACTAATGAGGAAAATAATAAGTCGCGGAATAAAAGAGACAGTAGCAACCTGCCACAAAATTGGCCGAGGGATAGGAAACAGAGTGTAATGGTTAATGGGTAGGTTTCACGAAGCAAGATGATTTGTAGTGGAGCTCCCCCAGGGTAAGTATTGGACCTTTGCTTTTCATTATACATGTTACAGAAATATATCGAAATGATCTAGATCTCAGTGCGGACAGAACAATTTTAAAGTTCTTCTCCCAAATGGTTGTGAATCTGTGGAATTCCCTGGCCAGTGAAGCAATTGAGGCTACCTCGTTGTGTGTTTTTAAGGCAAAGATAGATAGATTTTTCTTTTAAACAGGAAAGGAATTAAGGGTTATGGTGAGCATGTGGGTAAGTGGAGCTGAGTCCATAAGAAAGATCACCCATAATCTTATTGAATGGCGGTGCAGGCTCAAGGGACCAGGTGGTCTACTTCTGCTCCTAATTCTTACGTAAGACTTGAAAGAATTTTAAACTGAGAACGACATTGTGGAACTTCGAATAGACATTGACCCTCTGGTGGATTGGGCTGCTAAGTGACAGATGAAGTTCAATGTAGAGAAATGTGAGGTGCTGCATTCTGGTACAAAGAATATGGAAAAACAATTTTAATAAGGGTCCTATTCCAAGTGGTGTGCGAATCTGTATACATAAGTCATTAGAAGTGGCAAGATAAGCAGAATCACCAATAATAAAACAATCAGTACTCTAGGTTTCATAAACAGGGGACTTTAGTACAAGAGTGGGAGGTTATGATGAACTTTATATAAAGTCACTGGCTAGATCTGGACTGGAATATTGTGGTAAGTTCTGGACACCACACTATAGACTGCACTGGCAAAAGTGTGGAAGATGCTTACAAGAATCGGTCCAGGGATAAGATACCTCAGTTTTGAGGCAGGCTGGGATAGTTTTCCTTGGAGAGGGGAACGCCAAGAGGAGATAGATAGAAATTTTCAAATCACGAGGGGTCTAGACAGAGTGGATAGGAAAAATCACCATACCTGCTCAAACCAGACGGCACAGTTTTTGAAATGTTTGCTAAAGAAGCAAATGAGAGGTGAGAAAAACACTTTTCATTTTTTTTCAGTTAGCAGTGGTTAGGGTCTAGAACGCATTGCCTGGAAGTATGGTGGAGGCAGGCACAATTGAGGCACTGAAGAGCGCAGTAGATGATTATTTAACTACAAACAACGTGCAGGGGAATGGGAAAATGGCAGGAGATTGGCACGAGATTAAAATGCCCGGACAGCTGGCCTCCTTTTACACGGGAACGGTTGTAATTTGCCTGATTTTACGACTTGTTTAGGCTACGGTGTAACAAAAGGCCAGAATTTTCTTCCATCAAAGTCTAAAAAAATGACATGCAGAAAAATCCAACATTGGAAGACATCAGAGAAAGGCAATTGTTTATAGGAAAGACTCATGCTGTTTGGTATTAATGCTGAAGCATGCCAACAGAAGTGGCAAGCTGTAGAAAGCTTGAAACAACCAGTGCCAGACTGAAGAGGATAAGGAGGTTACCATCCAGCGCAATGGTTAATGGCTCCAGCTTTGTTTTCTGACATTTACTAAATGCAATAGTGTGAAAACATGGTAAATTTTTGGGAAAAAATTTTGGCCAAAAGGGACTGAGATACTTTAAAAAAAAAACTGGTAAACCCTGAAAACTGTTTCCCTTGCGTATATTTTTTGCCTATGATGGAAGCAAGTCGAGAAGGCCCGTTTCAGATCTAGCTTACAAGAATAGATATGGTCATAGAATCACAGAATTCCTTCAGTGTGGAAACACTGACCCTCCAAAGAGCATCCCACCCAGTCCCTGTAACCCTGCATTTCCCATGGCTAATCCACCTAGTCTGCACATCCCTGGACACTATGGGCAATTTAGGCCAATCTACTTAATCTGCACATCTTTGGACTGTGGGAAGAAACCCACACAGGCACAGGGAAACATGCAAACTCCACACAGACAGTCGCCCGAGGGTGAAATCAAACCAGGGTCCCTAGCACTGTGAAACAGCAGTGCTAACCACTGAGCCACCATTGCCATCCACAGTTTTTTCCAAAAGAGCAAGTGTTTCAGATGATTTTCCAACTTGAAACAATAGCCAATTTCTAATAAATGTAGGATGAACAAATTAGGAAGAAGCACAAAGTTTCTTCAGCAATGAAAACCAATTTTTCTGAAATGCAAATTGTCACTTCTGGTTCTTTTGAGTCTCAGCCACATAGCCCATTAACTATTAGGAAAGCTAAATAAAAATAAGAGTGCTGAAACGTCATTGAGAGCAACTTACAGATTGCCTGTCAATGTCTCCACAAAGAAAACCTAGGATTACCAGCAAAATAAAATAAACAAGTGAAGATAATGTTTATCAGTGATGATTGATTTTGGCTTTCCAGTTTAAATGGAAGATGAGTTTAATTTCTCAAAATACCATAATTGGATGAGGAATGAGCATCTCTGGATATCTTGGGTAGTAACATGATAACTACACTCATATCCCATTTATATGCATTTCTTTTGTGGTACAATTACTAGGTATACAAAGAGCATTCTAACATATTAAAATTGAAATTAGCACATCACATAGGTAGAGATACAACCCAACAGCAAATCTGCACAGCAATATCATTTTTACAATGTCTCTTTCTCATACCAATGTCTATGCAATGTTGTCAAAAATTTAATCACCCAGATCACGTGGTAGTTGCCAATAGGATATGATGCAACTAGATTCTGACACAGAAGATCTACAGTTGTATAAAAACGGTGTTTCTGCATAATCTGAAAGTAAAGCAGGCATATATACACGGAATATACACGGTAAAATGGGAGAGTTTAGGAAAAGCAGCTGCCTAACTCAATAAATAACAGCTAACAGTGCACTGTTCTTGAAAGCGTTCACATTTCTTATGTCGCTCTGGTACCTTGGAACCAGCAGCTATTTAATGCTTGTCTTTTCCTTCTTTGACAAGAGATTTAAAACTGGCTCACAGGCTATTTCGCGCTAAAGGTCGTAATTTTCAATAAATTACTGCAGTTCAGAAAGACCTGAAGTGATGTGCCAAGGATTATCAACATTAGATGTACAGGGGAACTAGTGAGAGAGTCCTAACATTAAGGAATCCTTAAAGAGTACCTTCCAAAAATCACAATCAGTTCAGCTAGAAGAAGGGCAGCAAAACATGGGAAACACACCACTTGCCAGCTCCCCTCAGGCCACTCAACATCAAAACTTGGAAATATATCACCACTTTTTAGGTGTCACCAGGTCAAAATCTTGGAACTTCCTCCCTAATGGTATTATGGGTCTGCTCAAGGCACATGGATTGTAGTGGTTCAAGACAACATCTCACTTCCACCTTCGCAATAGATGCTGGCCCAGCCAATGATGCCCACATCCCATCAGTAAGTTAAAAATAATTTGGAATTCTACAGTCTTCTGGTACAACATTGAGCTCAACAATTTTATCCAGGTTTGGGCTGAAATTTTGATCCCAACATCTGCCTCCATTTTGTTCCTTGCTGATTTGTTTTTTCTTGCATCTTTCTTGATTCCTTTACTTTGTATTTGGATAGCGGCTATCCAGTTCTTTGCACCTCATGTGGACACATCGTTTGTTTCTTTACCAGTCCCTTTACCCACTTCTTTTCAGACCACAGTTAGAATACAGTCTTGGTCCCCTTATCTGAGCAACTGTATTGGAGGCAGTCCAGAGAAGGTTCACTAGGTTGATTCTTGGTATGAACCGACTGTCTTATGAGGAGAGGTTGAGTAAGTTGGGTCTGTACTCATTGGGCTTTAGAAGAATGAGAGGAGATCTTATTGAAACATACAAGATTCTTATTGACAGGGTAAATGCAGAAAGTTTGTTTCCCCTTGTGGGAGAGTCTAGAACCAGAAGGCATAATCTCAAAATAAGGAATTGCCCATTTTAAACAGGGATGAGGAGGACTTTTTTTTGTCTCAGAGGGTAGTGAATCTGTCAAATTCTTTACCTTAAAAGCCTGTCAAGGCTGGATTGTTAAATATATTCAAGACTGATATAGACAGATTTTTAATCAATAAAGGAAGCAAGGGTTTCAGGAAAAAGGCAGGAACATAGAGTTGAGGATTAACAGTTCAGCAATGATCTCGCTGAGTGACGGAACAGACTAAATGGGTCGAATGGCCTACCTCTGCTCCGTTTCTTATAATCTTAACACAACACAATTAGATCTGTATGGGCTCAATGACTGCACAGTGGTAAACGTTTAAACCAACTTCAAAAATATGAAAACTGATTCTTCAATGTACAAATAGTGTTGTTAAAAGACAATAGGCCAAGACCAGGTTATTTGAATTATATGACTTCTCTCAGAAATAATTTGAATCAAGTATATGATCAATGTGACAGGTCTAAAAGTGTTCACAGGCTTTTGCTTCATACATTTTATATATTTATATATTTCATATTTACTGATGCTACAACATTTTGCAAATTAGTTCTTGGCTCGTAAAACAGGCTCTGTATTCATTCATGAGTTGTGGGTGTCACTGGTCCATTTAGTGCTCGTCATTAGTTGCCATTGAAAAGATCATGGGAAGCCATGTTCTTGAACCACTATCTGTGGCGGAGGTAGATCCCCGACACTGTTCAGGAGGGAGTTCTTTTGACCCAATGACACTAAAGGAACAGCGATTTTCAAATATATGGCTTCAAACAAAATCTGCAGGTATGGTGTTCTGGGCTACCCTTGTCCTTCTAGATGGTAGAGGTCATGGGTTTGAAAGATGTTGGCAAAGGAAACTTGGTGAGTTACTGTAGGCCGTCCTGTAAGTGGTAAACACTGCTGCCACCGTACATCAGAGTGGAGGGAGGTAATATCTAAGATGATGGATAAGGTACTATTCAAGTGGGCTGGTGTGTCCTGGATGGTGTCAAGCTTCTGGAGTGTTGTTGGAGCTGCACCCATCCAGGCAAGTGGGGAATATTCCATCACACTCCTGACTTGTACCTTGTAGATGGTGGACGGGCTTTGGGAAGTCAGGAGGTGAGTTACTCGCTGCAGAATTCCTAGCCTCTGGCCTGCTCTTAAAGTCACAGTATTCAAATGGCTAGTCCAGATGGTAGTGGAAGATTCAGAGATGGCAATGCTATTGAATTCAAGGGAAATGGTCCTATTTTCTCAATGTAGATGGTTATTATCTGGTATATGTGTGGCAGGAATATTTTTTGCTGCTTATTAGCCCAAGCCTGGATGTTTTCCAGGTCATGCTGCATGTGGATTGTGTAATCAGCAACAAACATCCTCAGTAGTGACCTTACAATACAAGGAAGGTGTCTGATGAAACAAGTGAAGATGGCTGGACCTAGGAAGCTACCCTGAGGAACTTCTCCAGTGGCATCTCAAGGCTGAGGTGAATGGCTTCCGAAAACCACTCTCTTCCTCTACACCAGGTATGACTCCAACCAGCAGAGTGCTCCCACATAATCGTCGCCCTCCCCTACCAGCTATTCCCATTGTCTCCAGTTTTGATAGGGCTCTCTGGCATGATGTTCGGTCAAATGCAGCCTTGATGTCAAGGGCAATCACTCTCTCATCACCTCTGGAATTCAACTCTTTTGCTCAAGTTTAGGCCAAGGCTGTAATGAGGTCAGGAACTGATTGGCTCTGTTAGAACCGAAACTGAGTGTCACTGAGCAGTTATTGCTTAACAACATGGAACTTTTGACAACCCCTTCCATCACTTTGATGATTGAGCGTATATTGATGTGGTGATAACTGGCCTGATTGGATTTGTCCAGCTTTTTATGTACAGGGCATACCTAGGCAATTTCATGCTTTGCTGGGTAACAGTGTTGAAACCATTCTGGAAAAGCTTGACTAGGGCACAGCTAACTCTTTGACACAAGTCTTCAGTCCTATTGTCATAACATTGTCAGGACCCAGATTCTCTACACTATCCAGTGCCTTCAGCCATTTCTTTATATCACACAGAGTGAATCAATTTGGCTGAAGAGAGGCATCATGATGTTGGGGATCTTGGAACGAGGCTGAGATGGGTTATTTACTTCGCACTTCTGGCTGAAGATGCTTGAAAATGCTTCAGCCCTTGACTTCTGCACTAAAGTGCTCAGCTCCCTCCCATCATCAAAGAATGGGATATTTGTGGAGCCTGATGTTAATTGTCTAAGTGTCATATCTCCAGACCAGACCATCAAATTTGTGTTGCAATCGTGCTACTGACTGATTACCATTTTTTTTATGAAAACAAATGAGTTCCAGGTACTTACAAGAGAATAAAAACTCATGTTTTCACAGTTTTCTGAACTAAGCTGGAACAGTTATACAATCTATATACAGATTGGTGTGTACACGTTATATCCAGAGGCAACATGAAGCAAGTAGGATAACAAACAGTGGCCAAAATTCTACATCAATTAGCAAATGCAATCAAGGCAGATCCTGCAGACTGTGTGGCACTCAGACCTCTCAAAGTCAAGTGACACAATAGCCATCCAATCTCATTATAACTTCACAAGGGAGTTAACTTTGGAAGATCTGCCCTTGAAGCTTCCTCAAAAGCCACTCCGTTATGGACTGCCTCAACAACTGCTTATGTTCTGGTCAGTTACTGCTTTCCCGGATTCTGCAAAATGCAATCCAGCATTTAATCGAGATCACAACTCCAGCATTTTACCAAGAGATAATTTCACTAAGCAAGTATTGACCCTGGGAATTTCCCAAAGCATTAATCTTTCTCAGCTTCATCAAGCAGCTCCTAGAACTCCTTCCTTAGTCGTAACAGCACTGAACTGTCCAACAATTCATATGGCCTCTTCCCAAGTCCTAAGGCTCAGAACCAATGTAGTTCTGTTGCTTTAACAGGCTAACTAAACAGCAGCACTGCTTACCATGAAGCTTGCTTCTCTGTTACATACTGCTGACCTCTCCAACTCCCTGTAACCTTAGAACTAATCTTCAGTAACCCTTGACCGTTGTGAGTGATCTTTTAAAAACCTTGCAACAAGTCCCACTTTCTTTCTAGGCAATATTGAACGGAACTACTATTGTGGAACAGTCAAATGGATCAACTCTTTGGAACTGCTTATTCTTTGACGGTGTGGCAGGACTGTAGAGTTTAGATCTGATCCGTTGCTTGTGAGATTATTTAGCCTTCTGCTGCTTGGAGTCTGCATTATAGTTTCACCAAGATTACATTGTGAATGTATGTCTGGTACTGCTCACGACATGCCTTCCTGTACACTTCATTGACCAAGGGTTAGTCCCATGGCTTGATGGCAGAGGGGGTTATGTCCTTTTATTAAGTTACAGGTTGTAGTTAAATACAATTCTGCTATTACTGATAGCCTACAGCAGCTTATGGATGCCCAGGTTTGAGTTGCTAGACCCGTTTTAATTGAACTGAATTTAGTGTAGTGATAATCCTACCCAACAGTGATGGAGGATGTCCTCTTTGTGAAGATGGGACTTCATCTCCACAATACTCTGCAGTGGTCACTCTTACCAACACTATCAAGGATAAATGTATCTGCGACAGTAAAATTAGAGAGGATGAGGCCAATTTTTTTCTCTCTTATTGATTCCTTTGTTGGGCGAGAGGCCGTGTCATTTAGGACTTGGCTAGCTCAGTCAGTAGTGGTTCCAATCAGCTGCTCTTGGTAATGGACATTGAAGTCCCCCACCAAAAGTACATTCCCTCTTGGTGCTTCCTCCAAGTGGATTTCAACTGGAGTAGTATTGATTCATCAGATTTGGGAATTGGAAATCAGCTGGTTTCCTTACTCGCATTTGATCTGTTGCCGTGAGACTTAGTGAGATCTGGAGTCAATGGTTAGAGCTCGAAGTCAACTCATTGAGATGGTAACAACTGCAGATGCTGGAGTCAGAGTCAATACTGTGTGGAGCTGGAGTGTTTGTTACTGACTGCAGACCACTGTGCTGACTTCTCTGCAATGGTGTATGTCCTGCAGGTGGCACACGACATATCCAGAATTAGTGATGACGCCTGGGACGTTGTCTCTGAGCTATGATTCCGTGAATATGAATACGTCATTGACTAGTGTGTGAGACAACGTCCCAATTTTGGCACCAGCACCCAGATGTTAATATGGACAACTTTGCAGGATCCTGGTCAATGCCGGGTGATCCATTGGTTTTACTCCTCTTTAGAGGATTGGTGAGGTAGATCCGTAAATAGAAGTCATACAGTACATAACTTCCTTCTTAAAACTCTCAACAAGATGGTTGACTGGACAGAAACTACATTGGCATGAGTGCATTTACACTGTATTGGGGAAAATTTGCTGACCTTTAGAGACCGATTAGTCAAATGGAATAACTTATAAAATAAAATTACCTGATTAAATTATCTACTCAGTCTCGTAAACTGTCTGATGCATCAGAGTAAAAACACTCCAGGCTTTGTGCCTCAAGCTAGACAGATGAATAGAAATTAGAAAACAAAAAAAATCACTCTGTGAAATCGTGAGTTTTGTTTTTCTCTTGCTGTGAAAAAGAACAGGAAAACCAAAAGAGGATCCCCCACATTTGGTCTTTAGATTGTGACTTCAAAAGCACAGGTACGTGATGGGTATGTAAATACACATATCAAATGAGGAAAGACACAGCAGTAACACAGCTTCAAACAGGACTCACGCTCAACTCAAAATGGCAATGCTCTACCCCTGACCAGCACTAAAGCAGGAAGATTGCGCTATGATCAGTTAGGATAGTTGCAGATGCTTGCATTATATAACAGCTATACAGCCGAGGTTAAAATAGTTGAAGGTACTGGACTAGCACATGGCACACTGTCTTTTAATCCACAGGATTTCAACCAGAATTTAATCTAATTCAGCTACAAGAATGTCTTTTCTGAAATATTCCATTCAAATTTATTAGCTAAATACATTTACATAATCTCAAGATTACTGCTAAGTAGCATAAAATAAACTGTACAGAACTGTACAAATATCACAGAAATAGCTGCCATATGAAGTATCGAGATCACTTCAGTACAGTAGGCTAATTGTCAGGTTGGAACAGTGACCGGGATAAACTGTTGTGTCAAATGAAGCAAGTCTTCACTAATGAGATTTAAAGAATCAAAAAGTGTTCACAACCATTACCTAAGACAACAGAACTGGTACAAAATCAATTTACAGTTCGGAGAATTTCCAGCTCAGAAGAGAACTCACTATTGCTGTTTGCTCTGTGTTAGAAAGTGACCATTTTCTCCCTTATTTAATCGAAGCAGACATGCAGAGAAACAAAATAATTTTATGCATTGGGTACAGAAATAATTTCAAGAGCTGATACAGATCTGAAAGAACATCGCCTTCAAGTAATTTCTTTAAATTCTATTGATCTGTGAAGTCCAACTGGGCTGCAGTTCAGCAGTATCCACACTATCAAAGAATAGTAACACCAGCACACCTACCATACATGCCCTCAAACCTCTTGCTATGTGTTGTCCTACTGTATCTGCTTCTTTTGCTTCAAAACATGCTTGAATGTTACACTCAAGCTTCACTGTTCACTGAAACCTCCCTCTGACTAGTTATGTAAGCAATATCCTGCTCTGTTTATCCCTTAAACTCTACTCCCTCTGGTGCTTTTACACCAGCTTCATTCGTGTGAAATTAACATTGTGTGAATCCAGTAACATTTGCATAGTTTCTATTTATTGCTGCTTAACAAGTGTAAAAAAAACACATTAATGCCAAGTCAGCACATTAACGTGCATTGCTTTTTCCCAGGAACAGCCTGGAAGCACAGAGAAAACCTAGCAACCATTATGGGTTACAGCTGCACAGCCTGGAACCAGAACTGTGACAGGAAGGTTAACTAATGTTATGGAGGAGGGTTTAAAGTAATTTGGTGAAGGGAGGGAGATTTGAATGAGGCATCCAGGAGAAACAGAGTGCACAGAGAATGCAGGACACAACAGTGCTAGAATAGAGAGCTCAGAAATGGGAGGGATCAAATAGGGAAGAAAAACAAAGCTCATACAGATGGGTGAATTATTGGCGCAAATTGCCTCATGAGATTACATATCGATAAAGAGGGAGATGTGGTTCAAATAAGAGCAAGAATCATCACAAAATCCTCAGGTGAAATATGGAGGGAAAATAATGAGGGTACTGATCAAATTCTCTAGACCACAGACCATAAGAAATAGATAAGCCATTCAGCCCCTTGAGCCTGTTCCGCCATTCAGTAAGATCATGGCTAATTCAAAATTCCTCACATTCACCTTCCTACCCTTTCCCCATTCCCTTTCTCCTACTGATCAAGAATCTATCTCAAATGGAAATATATGTAAGGGATCTGCCTCCACAACTCTCTGTGACAAGGAGTTCCAAAGACTCTTAACCCTCAAGATAAAAAAAACTTCTCCTTTCAGTCTTAAATTGGTGCCCCTTAATTCTGAGACTGTGCCCTCTGGTCCTAGACTCTCCCACATGGAGAAACATCCTCTCAGCATTTACCCTGACAAGCTGCTTAAGAATCCTAAATGTTTCAATGAGATCACCTCATTCTTCTAAATTCCAGTGAATAGCATACTAATCTGTTTAACCTTTGCTCATAAGACAATCTCTCCATATGTTTAGGGGTGGCATAGTGGCTCACAGCGCCAGGGACTCAGGTTCAATTCCAGCCTTGGTCAACTGTCTGTGTGGATTTTGCACATTCTCCCTACATCTGCGTGGGATTCCTCTGGGTGCTCCGGTTTCCTCCTACAGTTCAAAGATGTGCAGGTTAGGTGGATTGTCCCATAATGTCCAGGGGTGTGAATGCTAAGTGGATTAGCTATGGGAAATGCCGGGTTACAGGGATAGGGTGGGGGTGAGTCTGGGTGGGATGCCCTTCAGAGGATTGGTGTAGACTCAATGGGCTGAATGGTCTGCTTCCACACTGCAGGGATTCTATGATTCTTTTATACTGGGGACCATACTACTGAACCTTCTCTGAACTGGCTCCAATGAAATATCCCCCCTCAAATAAAAGGACCAAAACTGCTAACAGTACTCTAAATGTGACCTTGCACAGTTGCAATAAGACTTCCCTACTGTCATACTCACCCTGCCTTGAAATAAGGGCCAACAGTCCATCAGCCTTCCTGATTTCCTACTGCACCTATGTACTAGCTTTCTGTTTCATGCAGATTTTCTCCATTTAAATAATATTCTTCTTTTGCTCTCCCTTCCAAAATGAACAACTTCACATTTTCTCACATATTACTCCATTTGCCAACTTTATACCTGCTTACTTAACCTGTTAATATCTCTAACCTGTCTGTATCTCTCTTGCAACTTGCTTTTTCAGCTTCTTGTGTAGTCTGTAAATTTGGCTACAGTGCTTTCGCTTCCTTCCTCCAAGTCATTAATATATATTGTAAACTGTTGCAGTCCCAGCATTGATCCCTGTGGAATCCCACTGGTTGCGGGTTGCCAAACTGAAAGAGCCCCTTACCCCAACTTGCTGTTTCCTGCCCATGAGCCAATTCTCTATCCATGCGAATATACTACCTCCAACACCATGGGCTCTTATCTTTTGATTTAACCTGACAGAATACCTTTGCGAAGTCCTAATATAACACATCTACTGTCCCTTTGGACATCTCCATTTCCCAAACTCTCCCTATTTAAGAGAACTTCTGTCTTTGTGTTTTCTACCAAAATGAATAATTTCACACTCATTCAGATTATATAACATTCACCATGCTCTAGCCCATTCACTTGCTCTGTTTTAGACCTCTTCAAGCCTCCTTGTAACCTCTTCCCATTTTGCGTTCCCACCCAATTCAGTGTCATCAGCAAATATGGAAAAATTACCACATCCAAATCATTTATATAGATTGCGAGCAGTTGTGGACATGGCACTGATTTTTGAGGTGCCTTACAAGTAACTGCCTACCATCCTGAGGATGTTCCGTTTATTGCTACTCTCTGCTTTCTGTCTGTTAACCAATTCTCAATCCATTCTGATGTATTCCCCTCAATCCCATGCACCCTAATTTTGTCACTAACCTCATCAAGTCTTCAAGAGATCTAAATACACCTGCTCCGCTATGTTCTCCTTTGTTTAAGCCACAAGTAACATCCATAAAAATCTCCAAGTTTGTCGAGCTTTTCAAAAATTCATTCAGGGTATGTTGGCTTTGCGGACTACGCCAGCTTTTACTTCCCATCCCCAATTGCCCTTGATAAGGTGGTGGCAAACTGCCTTCTTAAAAATCTGCAGTTCTTTCATCTATGTAGATACACCCACAATGAGCTTAAGGAGGAAATCCCTTAATTTTGGTAATGACTGAAGGAACAGTGATATATTTCCAAGTGAAGATGGTGAGTGGCTTGGAGGGAAACTTGTATGGGGCGGGGGTGTTCCCATGTTTCTGCTGCTCTTGTCCTTCTAGATGGAAGTGGTCGTGGGTTTGGAAGGTATTATCTGAGGATCTTTGGTGAATTTCTACAGTGCATCTTGCAGACAGTACACACAGCCGCAACCAAGCGTTGGTAGTGGAGGGAGTGAATACTTGTGAATACTGACTGCATAATTCCTGGCCTCTGACCTGCTCTTATAGCCACTTGTGTTTATGTGACTACTCTAGCTCAGGTTATGGTCCATGCTAACCACCACAACCCACTCCCAGGATGTTCATAAAACAGAATTCCCTTTTATTAATCTGTGTTTATATTGCTCAATATTGCCATTCTTTTCTAAATGTTCAGTTATCACACCCACTCTAAAAGATTCTAACATCTTTCTGACTGCAGACATCAAGCTAACACGTCAGTAGTGTATCCTTGCCATCTGTTCTGCTCACTTTTTCTCCCCCTCTGTCAGCAACATAAAAACCACCATTTTCCAGTTCCTTTCAGTTCTGAAGAAGAATCACATTGGACTTGAAACACAAGCTTTGTTTTCTTCTCCACCAGATGCTGACAGACCTGGTAAGATTCTCCGGTATTTTCTGATTTTATGGCTGCAGGCCTTCCTCTTCCTCCTTTCTTAAAAGGTGCGGCCACATTTACAACCATCCTGTTAATAAGAAACTTTCCAGAATCTCTCAGAAGATAATCCCCAATGCATCCCTATATCTTTTGCTACACCCTGTAACACTTTAATGAAGCTCATCTGGTTGAGAAATTTATCAACCTTCAATCCAGCTGATTTTTCAAGTAATATTCTTTACTCATGCTAATTTCTTTTCGTTCCTCAGTCACATAGTATTTCTGGGAGATTCTCTGTGAAGACAGACACAAATTAGCCATTGAGTTTTTCTGACATTTTCATGTTCTCCATTATATATTCTCCTGTTCCCACTTGTAAAGGGCCCACATTTGTCCCTGCTCATCTTTTCTCTTTCACATATCGAAAAAAGCTCTTGCATTCTGTTTTTATGTTCTTCACATAATCTTGTTCCTTTCCTTTCCTTTTCTGTTTCTTAGTCTTCATTTTACAGAGTTCTAAATTGCTGCACGTTTTAGAGACAAAATTAAACACCCCAAACATAGCTGCTGTCGAACACAGAATGGGCAAGTTATCTGTTTCTAGAAATTTCAAGCAATGCCCAGGACAAAAACTAACTAATCACTTCTGTGGAATGTCACCTCCCATTTGTACGCACGTAGCCAATTCAACACAAAGGAATAGTAAACAAGATGTCTACCTCAGCCAATTCTGAATAAAGATGACCATTAAAGCACATTTTGGAGGCGGTACAGTGTTAGCATTCTCATGCCTGAATCAGGAGGTCATGGGAACTAATGTCTAACTCCAGAAAGCTAAGCACATAATATAGGCTGGTACCAAGGAGGTTCTGGACTGTGTCCATCTTTTAATTGAAACATTAAATTAAGAAAAAGTAGTAGTGAAGGCCTCTCACCTTGGCTACGAGTTAACCCAGAAGCAACATTGTTCAACCAGTTGGCTATTTATTACATTACTATCTGTGGGACCTTCATTAGGTAAATTGCTGCTACATTTCCAAATTACAAAAGTGACTTTACTTTGCATAGAAGTACTTCTCACTGGCTAGTGCTGCTGCCTCACAGTGCCAGGGACCCAAGCTCGATTCCACACTCGGGTGACTGTCTGTGTGGAGTTTGCACGTTCTTCCCGTGTCTGCGTGGGTTTCCTCTGGGTGCTCTGGTTTCGTCCCACAGTCCGAAGAAACACAGATTTGGTGGACTGGCCACAGGAAATTGCCCATAGTGTCCAGGGATATGCAGGTTAGGTGGGTTAGCCATGGTAAAAACTCCATGTGGGGTTACAGGAATGGGTCTAGGTGGGATGCTCTTCAGAGAGTTGGTGTAAAATGGGCTTTCTGCACTACGGAGTTCTATGATTCTAGCTGCAAAATTATTCAGAGGTTGTACATGACACTTTTCATCCAAGCCTGTTCATTTTGATTTCAATTCCAAGTTTAGGCCTTGTATAATAAATAACTGTTAAAGGAGGTTTTGACTTATAAGTACATGTTATAAATAAGTTATATCTAGGTCCATTACATAGGAAAATAGTTTAAAAAAAAAAATACAGAAGTGCAATTTCTACTCAGCATTATATTTGTTTTGGTAACTTAATAAGATGCAATTGTCACTTCATAATAATCCCATTTATCTTTCATCAGCACAAGCTGTAACAATTTCATATAACAGAATGTGCCTTCCGAGTTCCTTGTTTGCATATTAATTCTTATAGATATTTTTAATCAACTTGTTCAGAAATGTTTTGGGACTTGAATACAGGCCTCCTTGTTCAGAGATAAGGACACAATCACTGCACCACAACAGCCCCTTATTAATGGCCTGTTCCCACACTGCAGGGATTCTGGGGACTAATTCAAAAGGCCAGGAATGATATAGGTTCCAGTTTAACACCGTTAGTTTAGAGAAAATGCAACAAGTGAAGGTGCTAGTGACGACTGGAGTCATAGACCAAATGCCCACAATGAAAAGGAGATGTTACGGCCAAGAAACTGTCAAAATAAAGGAGGGCAAAGGGTCATGGATGTAGGTCAGAGGACTTTGAACAAAGAGAGAAAACAACAGTTGAGAAAGAGATGAATAAGTTGAAACAACGGATCCAACAAGTTATATATTTTGGAAAGGAGGCAAAAGCAAATTGTGCAGAGCAGGCAGGTGATGAGATCACCGGCCATGAGGGAAATCTCCAGAAGTGCTGAGGTTAATGATGGTCCAAGAAATAATGAGTTGACATTCAGTGAAGGGGGTTGTGCTCCAGATGTAGGTGGCAATGCGGAGGAGTTGGCGTTCATCGAACAATACCATTTCTGCTTGTCAGTATTATATAATACAAGACTAACAATTCTTCTGACAATGGGATTGGTATTCGAAAAAATACCTGGTGTTAAGTGAAAGGTTAATTATACAACACTGAAAGATAGCTCTCTTGGAAACAACTGCAGCCTTCACTAAAGAACATGTATAAAACTAAGTATCAAAGGACAGAATTGAGATGGCACAGTGCAAATATAAACAGCTGTGTAGACAGCAGTTAATGTTTACATCCAGTTAGTCAATGGAATCCCTAAACTCTTTTATTTGTTTCACCTTTGCCGTAAAGAACAATTCTCCATTTACCAATTCTTAAATTAAAGAAAAATATTAACATAAAAAGTGACTTCTTCACTGAAAAGACAGAGATATGAAAGAAAACCAGGCTGAAGAAAGAAGCAGCAGCAAGTAAAACATCTGAACACTAATCCCCAATGTAAAATCTTTTGGAGTGTAGGTATCAGATAATGTTTAAATGCAGGGATAAATTTTAAGTTTTAAAGGGATAATTTTTTTTAAAAATACAGGAAGTTACCAGTCAATAACTGTTTCAACAATGAATACCAAGCCTTCATGAAATCGTTGGATGATGAGTTGTATTTCAGGCACAATCGGACTGGATATCTTGCTTGAATTCCAAAGTCATTGGTCAATGCAAACAGCTTATGCATACCTCTGGAGACTTTTTCCATATTTCTTACATATGGGGTTCTTTTCTCAGAACCTTCAACAAGTCAGTAACCAGAGAACAACTAGAGAGAGATGCAAAACCAAAAACAGCTTCCCAGTCCAGCAACATCTAAAGCAAAAAAACCTGATACCTGCCTGAAACCTAGTCAGCACCAGTTCACTTTGTTTTCCCTATTTTTCCAACATGCTCTGTGGTTGACTGGTCAGTATTAGTCCTCTAAAATAAAACAAAGGACTGCAGATGTTAGAGATCTGAAACAAAAATAAAATTGCTGGCAAAACCCAGATCTGGCAGCATCTGTGGGCAGGGGGGTGGGGAGACAGAATTAATGTTTCAAAGGTCATGGTATCTACTGGTTCTGATGAAGAGCCACTAGACCCAAAAGGGGTTAGCTCAAGTCACTGCGTGGTAGAGATAAACCCTTGGCCTCCCTCCTGTGGGCTAGTCAGGAGTTGGTCATGGCTGGGTTTGCTGATTTTTCCTTTCCTCGTTCTCTCTCTCTCTGTGGTGGTGGCCAGGTTCCAGCAGCAGATCATGGTTTGCAGTTGTCAGGGGAGCTGCTGGGTTTCTGGGTTTTGCGCACACTTGGCGGTTGGATGATAATGACCCTTTGGTCACAGAGATGACGTAGAAGGGGACATCTGCACTCAGCATGGCCAGTGTAGATGGTACCTCCTGCAGATGGTCTGGGGCTTGATGGTAAGGGTGCTTTGGTTAAGGTACACAGCAGTGAGGTGGCACAGGGACAAGCTGCACATCAGAAGGCTGGGAATAGCCTCAAGTCTGACAGCAGCATTGGTCACACCAAGATAGTGCCAACCGGGTTAGGTAAGTTACAGCAGTAAGCAATGTCAACACAAATCTAGCAATACTCAACAAGATTTACAGTCCTAATAATTTAACGGTATTAAAGTAAAACAATGCTAAACAGGACAACATTAAAGACAGATGTCCTGAATCTTAGCTTAATGCAGCAGTCTGAAAGCATTCTTTTTAAACCAGTAGACAAGTTAGTTTAACAACTACTACAAACGTATATGTTTTATCATTGTTAAGATTTGCCCACTTTTACAGGGATGGTAATTTTATTGGCAGACAAAGCTGAGCCAAAGCCTAGTGTAATATTATTCTGCCAGCTTCTGAAAGCAGAGAAGGTCATGGGAGGGCACATAATAATACTCCTAGCTGAAATAAACTAAAGAATGTTTTTGCCTGTATTCTGAGTCCACTACTAATTTACCTCAGTGTCTGGGCCAAGAGCAAACACTTTCTGACACTTGGAATGAGAGAGTAGCCTGAGGCATGAAAGCCAGTAAAATATCTGTTAGAAAAGATGAAGAAAGTATAGCAGCAATGATTACATACAGAAAGTTAAAAATTGCGAAAGGCAACTGAAAACTAGCAACTGTGCCATTAACACAGTCTCAATCTTTTATGTCCATTGTTGAAAGTTTGTGCAAACAGTAATGGAAATTTGAAAAGATATAATTTGCTTGTTAAGGCCTTTAATACAGAAAATGCTGACAGTGAAAAAGCAGATAGCTAAGGCAGAGAGACCAGCACAATAAATCAGGCCAAATGGACCAACTATCTTCTGGCTGTTTACACAAAGTATTGGGTCCATTAGCTATCGCAAGTTAATTCCTGAAGCCTTTCTAACTAAATGGTCACTTGTTTCAGTCACGAATATGACCTCAATGTTCAGTCAGACTCTGCTTTGTATCAAGACCCATGCTATAAAGATACCAAAAGAGAGAGAACACTGGTGTCAGCCACCTCCACCTCACCGTGCAATGCCTCAATTTGGCATCCTACACAGAAATATAGAAACATAGAACATAAGAGCAGGAGTAGACCATTAGGTCCTTCAAACCTGATCTGCCTTTCCATTCTGATCATGACTGATCTTCCAACTCAGAAATCTGTTCCTGCTTTCTCCCCATACCCTTTAACCCCAACAGCTATATCTACCTCCTTCTTAAAAATACATAATGCTTTGGCCTCAACCACTTTCTACAGTACTGAATTCCACTCTTTGGGTGAAGAAATTTCTCCTCGTCTCAGTCCTAAACCCCGTATCCTTAGAATGTAACCCTTGGTTGTGGACTCCCCTGCCATTCAGAACTTCCTTCCTACATCTACACTGTTTAGTGCTGTTAGAATTTTATAGGTTTCTATGAGATCCCCCTTTTTTTTTTAAAATCTGGTGAATATAATCCTGGCCAATCCAACCTCTCCCCATGGTCAGTCCTGCCATCCCAGCAATCAGTCTGGTAAACCTTTCTTGCACTCCCTCCATGCAGATAACCTTCCACCGTTGTGTGCTGTCTATCACCAAGACTGCCAACTTCCACCTCTAGCATAAATCACCTCCACTCTGTCTTAGCCATGTCTTTGTTGCTTTGAAACTCAATTATTCCAATGATCTTCTAGGTGGTCTCTCACTTGCACTGCCCATAACCAAAATCTTGCTGCCCGTTCACTCAGCACCCTTTGAATACCTTTGTAAATTCCCTGTCTAACATTTCTATGATTTTAAAATTATTAGCATTGTTCTCAACAACCTCTTAAACTCCATAACTTCCTCTGTGCAACCGTTCAAGATATGTGCTCCTCCAATTTTGGCAATGACTCCCCACTTTCTTTCCTCTACTTTGGTGTCTTACTCTAGAATTCCCTTCCATCAACTTTTCTGCCTCTCTCTCTTCCTAAGATGTTCCTTAAACCATAATTTATTGGCCAAGCTTTCAATCGATTATGTTAATATCTCCTGATGTGGCTTGTTACCAAATTGTCTTTGATAAATTGTTCCTGCAAAGTACCTGGGATACCTAGCTATGTTAAAGGTGCTTTACAAATTCACAATGCTTTTGAAAATAATTTGGATTAAAAGTATCGCAATAATGGTGGAAGTGTTTAATAAGTCCTGTTCCTCCAAAATCCATTGATTTTAAAAGGCTGTAAGAAATGACAGCTCCACCTCAGAATTCAGAAAATAGCTTGCATCAAAGAAAATTCAATATTTAAACAAAAGTTGAAGGGAGGAAGTTTAACCCTGAGGGGATAAAGTTCAAATTAGAGATCGGCGAAAATGTGACAAAGGAGACAAAAGGAGCAACAGGGATCATTAAAAGAGGAGAAGAGGAGAGACCAAAGAGCACGATGGTTAACAATCATATTGAACAAATTCATTGGCATAAAACAAAAATCAGCAGCATCAGAGATAGTAGGAACTGCAGATGCTGGCATCATCATTTTTTACTTAACAGAACCAAATATATTAATAGGTAAAAAACATCGTTAAACATGATAACCTAGTAAAATCTCACGCACATCACAGAACACGGTTTATTGCAAGGTGAACGAAGATGCCTCTCATTATTCACAAAAAAAGAGGTTGAAATGCTGGACAGAGTGATTAGCATCTGAACTAACTGAAATCAAAGTCAACTACAACACCCAGGTCACAAGCAGCTGTCAATTCAGAAAGCTCTGAAAGCTGACACTTACTTTCCCTGATCAGGTGTCCTTTGAAGCATGGAAGATACTCTCAGCAGTGTATTATGGTCCTTCAGCTGTGACAGAACATCAAGTAAGATAACAATTGAACGGTTCATATGTGAGGCAAAGCTGCCAGGACGGTCAATTTCATCCACAGGAATACGCCAGATTCCCTGCAAAGGGAAAGAATATAAAGTTTTATCTGTCCAGTATTCAGGTTTTAAAATGAAGAAATAATGTAAAACAAACATTCAAAGTCCATGATTTCTAAACATTAGGTAAAATTACCACATTTTAAACAGCCGAGGGAGGATCCAGCCCTATTTCTTCCACTTAATGTAGCATTTCAGAAAAACTGAGCAATCCCAGTACAAGACAGATTCTAACCTAACAATCTTATCAATAATGTTTTTTATTCACTCGTGGGATGTGGACATCGCTGGCTGAGTGGCATTTTATTGCCCTGCTCCTAGTTGCCCTTGAGAAAGTGGTGGTGAGCTGCCTTTTTGAACTGCTGTAATTAACATGCTGTAAGTTGATCCATAATGCCATTAGCAAGAGAATTTCAGGATTTGGATGAACAACAGTGATATATTTCCAGTCAGGACGGTGAAAGGCTTGGAGGGGAACTTGCAGCTTATGGTGTTTCTACGTATCTGCTGCCCATGTCAGTCTTGATGGAAGTGGTCATGGGTTTGGAAGGTGCTCTCTAAGGATCCTGGGTGAATTTCTGCAGTGCATCTTGTAGATAGTACACACTGCTGTTACTGAGCATCGAAGATGGAGGGAGTGGATGCTTGTGGATAACGTGCCAATTAAGTTGGGCTGCTTTGTCCTGGATGGTGTCAAGTTTCTTGGGAGTTGTTGGGGTTGTACTCATTCAGGCAAATGAGGAGTATTCCATCACATTCCTGACTCTTGTCTTGTAGATGGTGGAAAGGCTTTGGGGACTCAGGAGGTAAGTTACTCACTGCAGTATTCCTAGTCTCTGACCTGCTCTTGTAAATAATACATGGTCGTAGAAATACACAGAAGTTACAGCATGGAAACAGGCCACTCAACTCAACCAGGGTTCACCCTTCACATTAGCAAATAGCTTGAAACACTTTGTGCCCAAATCTTTACTTTTATCCAACTGTTTTAACATCAATCTCTAACCCTTCAAGTAAATTTCATAGTCTCTCAACCATGTGTAATGGCATTTTACCTCCCTCTCCCCCATACCTTTTACAGTTAATCTTCTATTATTCCTCAGTAGCCTGGCTCGACAGACACTGTATTCCAGCTTCTCAGAATCAACACTTCCATCAAATCACCACCATCACACAGCAATTAAAGTCAGGCTTCAAGTGCTGACTTTGCCAGCAATGCTTACAGTCCATGCACAAGTAACAAAAACCAGCAATCTATAGCATCTAACAAAAAGACACCAGTTTTTCCTGCTGGACTTTATATCACTACATATCAGGCAATATCCTAGTGAATCCATACTATACACTCAATATGTTTCTGATAGTGTGGAGCCCACATGGCACACAGAACACTGAAATGGTTTAATTTAAGCACATTGCTGTCTCTTGGCTTTTATATTCTTGTGACTTTTTTTAAAAAAAACACAGTCATATCAACGTTAAACGTTGCTGCTTATGTTGCGAACTGTACCTGTATCTCTCTGCTCTTCCCAAGCACTGAGTCCACTTCCCTTCAGGGTATATTTACTCCTGAACAAAAGCAGTTGTGAAGGAGTCATATCAGACTTGAAACATTAACTCTGTTTCTCTCTCCACAGAGGCTGCCAGACTTGCAGAGTTTCTCCAGCAATTTCTGTTTCTGTTTACAATTACTGCTAGTTATTTTAGAGCAAAATACACCACCTCACCTGTACTAACATTAAATTTTATTGCTAATTCTTAGTCTGTTCTTTCCCCTTATTAATATCTCTCTGCGAGTGAGCCCAGCACAAACTCAAGGGGCCCAGCACGGACTCACGGCTGCTGTGGCAGAGGCAAGTCCAGGTTCCCAGCAGCGTCTAAATCCAGCACAGATTCATGGAGGCGGAGGCGAGTTTGGGCCCAGTACAACACTCAGCAGCATCAGAGGCATCTGTAATGGTGAGGTCCAGTGAGGACTCAGTGGTGAGGGCATCGGTGGAGACGAGACAGCGCTGAAGAACGGCATCTTTTGTTCCATGTGCGGCGGCACGACAGAAAGTGCTCATGCCTGGCCGCCCAGCCCTTGGCCTATGGCGGAGCACTGAATAAGGAGGACTGTGAAGTTGGACACTTTTTTCTTTATTTTTCTGCCAGTATATTCAATGTTTTGGTTTATTTTTCTGTGTTTTAAGATGGCGCCGGAGAGTGGTGACACTACACAACATTTTTCACTGTATTTTGTAACAAAATACATGTGACAATAAATAAATCAAATCAAATACGGAAGAATTAACAAAACTTTCTACTTATGTACCATCTAAAACATTAACATGATGTTCTCTTGGCCAACATTCAGATCATCGATATATATGGGCAGAACGGACCTCAAACCTGAATCATGTTGAACCTTTACTCATTTCCAAACACTCCAAATCTACCTTTAACACCCACTCTCTATTTTCTCCCCTGACCATTTTTTAAAATCTAGTTTCCCACAACCCCAGTAATTCCATACCTTCCTTCCTACTACAGGACACTTTATTCAACAATAAAATCAGACATGCAAAGCATTTTTATAGTGAAGCGAGGTATTTTTAACAAGCTGCCAATTTTAATCAGATCTATTTTAACTATTAAAAAGAGCAAAGCAATTTTACTACTTGAGAGCTTTTTCAGAGGTTGAAGTTTGAAACAAAAAGGTGTCATGATATAGGAGCAGTCATCAGATTGCCAATTTTACACTTTGTATGGGGGAAGGTGATTATTGTTAATTTTATTGCACTGTTTTGTTTGTCTAATTACAAACATCTGAAGACAATGCTGGAGATACTCAGCAGGTCTGGCAGCATCTGTGGAGGGAAACAGAATTCATGGTGTTCTAATGAACAATCACAGACCTGAAATGTTTACCATGTTTCTCGCGTGGTCTCATCATAGCTAAGCACTTAAAGACTGTAATGTTTGAGCTTCCAGCTTTATTTCTTTGTTTTCCACTTAAAACTAAGGTCTGCAATGTGTAACTTTTAACATTATTTCATAGGTTTTACTATAATTATTGCAGGGTTTAACTTGTAACTTTGTTCTTTCTTTCTACCTTGTTCTTAAGATTCTGTACCTATGTACTTGTACTTAAGATGACGCCTTGTGTGGTGACATTGTACACTTTTCACTGCACTCTTGTACTTGAGTACACATAATAAAATCAAAAACAAAATCAAATCAAAATCAGATTTGCTAACTATTTGCACCAGTTTATTTTTGTTTTAAACCTCCAGCACCTGTAGTGCATCGTTCTCATACAAGTACGTGAGAGCATTTTGAAAGTGCTTCTATTTTAAGAAGGGTCCCAATCCAAAACGTCAGCTTTCCTGCTCCTCTGATGTTGCTTAGTATTTTTTTCACTATTTCTTGGAACATGTCTGTTTGGTAGTTAAAGAAAAACTGGATGTGGAAAAACTCACACAAGCATCTTCGAACTGGATGATTGGAGAGGCTTCATTTTCCAATGGCGAGTTAAGGTGGGTAAGATACAGATAGACATGTCGAATAACCAATAGCAGGTGTGTGAAAACAGGTCGCCAAATGAGTTGGTGAATCACAGTCTTCCCAAAGGTTATGGACTCAAGGAGACAAAATAGCTGTACTGAGAATGGGCTGAACAGCTTTACTCTGCATCTGACAATTGTGGGTGCACTCGCTACTGACAATGAGCTTATTTCCCAGCATTAGCAATCCACTTTGAAGCACGCAAAACCTCTGGTTGACTGCATCCATCATAAGAGAAAGGGTCAAGACTGAAAGGTCACTTCAAATGCTGACTTTTCTGCTGTACACTTGCAGTACATTCCATTTTCATTCCACATTTTTTTGTTTTCTTAGCTACTAGGTGTGGCTGCAGCATCAATCTTCTAAAATAATGGAAAGGAATACAGGGCCTGGGGAGCAAGAATGCAATTAAAGCTGCCAATCCAAGGTACTGTTTAAACACACAACACAATTCACTTAGGCTTGGCCAATCAGTGTGACTGCAGAAATAAATTGAGCCAAAGTTCAATCCAGGGGATGGAACTTCTCCCTAGTTCACGAATCAAAGAGGAAACCTCATCAGTTGTGCACTCACCCATCTCGAGCCATCCTGTCTCTACAGTGTTGATGCCAGCAGAGCAAAAACAAAGCATATGAATGCTTAATTTTATTAATGAGGACAGCAAGTACAGAAGCAATGAGGTAATGATAAGCCTATGCAAATCATTAGGCTACAGCTAAAATATTATGCCAGATTTTAAGTGCCCTAGTTTTGGAATGCTAGACGGGGGAAAGGGGAGATTTATTCATCTGATACAAGGGATGACAGATACTAATTGTAAGGAAAAACAAAATGCAAGAATCTTAAAGTCTAGGAGAAGATTAATCATAAATAAACTATGACGGGCTCTGAAAGAAACTCTCATTCCTTTATTAGCTTTTAAAAGTAGATAAATATTTTAAAAACAATCAACTTAAAAAGTAACGAGGAAAAGGCAGGGAATTAGAGCCAAGGCTCAGTCAGAGAGCTAGAATGGGCATGGATGCCAGGAACTGACTGGCTTCTTCTGACACTGTCAGGTTCAACAAATCTACAGCCCATTGAACATGGAGTCTCTTGAGTGAAAGGACTTGCATGCTTCCCACAGCACTCATCTCAACAGCTGGGCTTCTGATTCACACTTTCTATTGGGTCAGCTCAGCGAGCAGATGGTTTCTGAGGAAGCTACAAGCCAGTTCAAGACTATAGTGTAAGTTAAATTAAATGACCATGAGTACAGAATTGGATGGTTGAAAAGAGAACAATCAGCAGTTCAGTAATTTAGCAACTCTTGATAATCTGCTAATTTCAATGTAATACGTGCTGGAGAGAAGTGCGTTAGTTATGGCAGTAAATTTGAGCTAAAGATTGAGATGTAAGACATACACCTAAGAAAAATATAATTAAGACATAAAGATGGAGCCAGGAAAGGTAAACCAGGGGTTGGGGCGAAGAAAACAAAGAGATCACAAAGCATTGGAAAATATTTTTAAAAATAATAAATAGAATTTAGGAGAAAAATACTCTACCAAAAAGTAAGATCAAACTAGCCAATAATGAAACCCTGTGGATGAATAAAAGGAGATGAGGCTAAACCTAAAATAAACATAAAGGCTAAATACACAACAGCAAGAGTGGAGAAATAGGAAGCAGTTAGGAAAAAAGCCAAAAACCAATTGAAGTGCAGAGGGGAGCTACGAGTTAAATTTTCAGAAAATATAAATTGAAGTAGTCTACAGATATAAACAACAAAAATCAGGATAGCAACTGGAACACACAAGAGAAGCTTACATGTAATGACAGCGAAACAACAGAAATATTGAAACTAGCTTGTTTCATTGTTGGTTTTCTTGGTAAATAAAGGGGATATAGCATTATAAAAGATCAATATAGTCAAGACATTGAAGGTGGGAGAAAATTGACAAAAACTGTTCAAACCAGAAGGATACATTCCTGGTTTGGATATACTGCAACCACACATGGTAATGCAAATCGAATAAAGATGGCAGAGGAGGTATAAACATATAAAGATCCATTTGAAAAGGGATAGGGCCAGACGACTAAATGTTATTCTTCAATTTAAAATGGGAAATAAACAAGTTCAGGGAATAATAGGACAGTTAACAGCAGCAGTAGGAATGATAATGCAATCCTTACTCAAAGATCAGACAGAAAAATATCAAGAAATCAAAATAAGCAGTGAGAAAGCTAAAGCATGGATTTGAAAAGCCAAGATTATTCTTGACTAACCTTACTGAATTACTTGAACTAACAAAAACAGCAGATAAAAGGTAGAGCAATATCTATTTTTTGAAAAGGCTTTCAATATGGTAGTACAAAGTAAACACTTTATAAAAGGTTGGAATATGTAGAGTCAGATAAGAAGTAGTCAAATAGATAGTTAGCTGCTTACATATTGGAGGGGAGGATGAGTTCAAGGCATTTACAGACCGAGTGTGGGAACTGGGGACCACAAGGATGGTTGCTCAGACCAGAGTAATTCACAATTTACAAAAGTGATCTGGGCCCTTAAATCCAAGGTACAATTCCAAACTTTGTGGATGACACCAAATAGGGGGCTGTAGTTGATAGAAAGATTGCAATAAAAAACATGACAATGTTAATATCTTGCAGAAGGCAGTTGCAAATGATAAAATAATTTCAGCTTAAATGAGCTGGAGAGGACTGGTGAGGTGGTTAAATCAGTAAATATGAGAACATGACTCCAATTTGCTGTGAATGACCTTACAGCTGCTTTAAACGCAGTCAGTTTGGAGGAGTCAGAGCGACAAAATCTGGACAGGCAGGATGTTCATACACATATTTAAATGAGACACTGTTTCTGCTATTTAAACAGAAAGTTAAAAACACTGCTGGCTAGCCAAGTTTCACACTGCTCAGGAAACATGTATGGTAAATGCAGCAGTGATCTTCACAGCACTACTTGTGAGTACTGAGAAGTGAGTTCCCTGGTCACTTGAGCAAATCAGCCAAAAGCCCTCCTCCTCCTCCCTCTCAGTTGATGACTCCCCCACTAAACCATCTCAGACTGTCCAAAAAGCCTTTGGCTGTGACCTTCTGTTGTGGCCTTTCCAGCTCAGCAAATGTACAGTCTGATTTGCTGGAATAAATGAAAACAATTACAATCATGTCCTCCCATTAAATGCAGTAGGACCTCCCCCCTACACCGGCATTTCCAAGTATCCCTGAACCCCTCCACAAACATAAGAACAGGAGAAGGCCATTGAGCCCCTTGAATGGCACGAGGAGTGGTTCAATGAGATAGGTCAAGTACAACTTCATGTTCCAACATAAGAAATAAGAACATATTAGGGAATCTTTAATCAATGAAAATATCTATTAGTCCCATTAACTGCTATTTGTGGAAAAGAGTTCCAAACTCTCCTAGCACCTTTTGCATGAAAACTATTTCCTATATTACTCCTAAAGGGTCTGGATCCAATTTTCAGATGGCCCACCAGCAGAAACAGTTTCTCCCCATGTACTTTATCACTTTACCTCAATATCTTTAAAACTTCAACCAAGTCATCCTTTAACTTTCTAAATTCCAGAGAATACAGCCCAAGTTTGTGAAGTTTCTCTTTTTAATTCAATCCTCAAAGTCCAGATCATCATCCTAGTACGCCTGAAGGGTCAGAAAGTTAACCCTGCTTTCTCTCCACAGATGCTGCAGATCTGCTGAGTTTCCTCAGCATTCTCTGTTTTTATTCCTTCAGCCAACTCGATTAGCTTTAAAAGATCATTAAAATATCACAAATAGCTAAGTATCTGGACCCCCAAGTCCCTTTTGACATCTACCATTTCTGGCAACTTACTGAGTACATGCTCTATCCATTTTGGGCATTGAGTGATTGGAGTTCATTATTGAAAAATACAAAGTCAATTTCCTCAACTTTACCCATTTACTTAATTGATTAATATACCTCTGTAATTTTATAGCTCTATCCACACATTGAGAGCACAACACAATCACTTCTTTTAAATGCCAGAGCCTAATCATCTAAAAGAAATGGAGGAACAAAGGAATCAAGGGGTACAGATCCACAAATCATTAAAAGTAGAAACGCAGGTTAACAAGGTCATAAGAAAAATGCACCATGCACTGGACTTCCTGTGGAGAAGAACAGAATTGTAAAGCAGAGAGTTGCATTAAATGTGTAAAGAAATTTGGTTGAACCACAATGAAAATACTCTGCACAATTTCTACTCTCCATATGTACAAGGTTTAGAAGAGCAGTAGAGGTATATAAGATGCTAAAGGAGATTGACAATGTAGATATAGAGAGGATGTTATCTCAAATGAGACAAACTAGAGTAAGAGGACACAGTTTCAGGATAAGATGTAGCAGATTTCAGATAAGGAGAATTAGGGTCTCTTGAAAGGGTCATGAATCTGTGGAATTCACAACCCCAGAGTCCGGTGGTTGCTGGGACACTGAATAAATATGAGGAGGAGATAGACAGATTTTTAATTAGCAATGGGTTGAAGGGCTGTGGAAGGCAGGCAGCAAAATGGCATTGAGACGGAGATGAAATCAGACATTATGGTATTAAATGGAAGAGTAAGCTCAAGGGGATGAATTGCCTACCCCTGCTCCTGTTACAACGTTCTTATATTACAAAAAGTATATACAGGCACTGATAAAGGTGAAAAATAAGTTAATCAAATTAAGACCAGGAACTGAGAGGTTGAACTGACTGTGGTTCTTTCCTCAAGAAAATGGAAGAGGGAGGGCTGACCTAATAGAGCAGTGAAACATCTCCACCTGTTCTGCAGAACACAAGTTTATGAACCTCTAAGGTAGACATAGAGGTGTCACTTATCCGGGAGTTTAAAACTAGGAATGAGGAATAGAAAACAGTCACTATTAAATCCAATAAGGAATTCAAGAGAAATTTTACAACCCAGACAGTGGTGAGGATATGAAACCTGCTGCCACGAGTAGTTGTTGAGGCAAATACCAGATGGAGTTTAAGAAAAGTGACACAAGTACATGAAGACAAAGAAATAGAAGAATATATTGGTAGGATTAGATGCTTACGTGAAGCATAAACACCGGTGCAGAATAAGTGGGTTAAATAATCTGTAGATGATGCAGTTTTGAAATTTCAAACAGTTCTCCCCATCTCCATCCCTTACACTCTGAATCTCAAATCAGAACCAAAGCAACAGGTGCAGTGCTTTTGAACTTAAATATGCTCCTTTGTAACATCAATAAAAGACAAGAGGCATTTACACTTTTACAAACTCATCTATCCAAAGTGAACCTACAGTCTCATGCACTCTCACATGAAAATGTCTGCTCAATCACATCTCTCCATAATTATAAATGCCTCCTTTAGGTCATCTTGCAGTTTGTGGCTTAAACAATTCAAAGATCTTGCCTTCACTGCCCTAATCTATTCAGAGTGATATTACTCCAAAACCACAACATGTTATTGAGCTGTGGTTAGGTGTGTCTGTATGGGGGTGGGAGTGGGGAGCGAGCTATTTTGGACTAATGCATATCCCAGCAAGTTGCCAAGTCAGTAGGCCAGGAATCACAGGAAGTATAAAAGGAAGAAAATACATAACAACTTGCAGGCAATCCCTACTCTCACAGGCAAAATTTATCAAACAGGAAAAAGATGATAGTCAACAATTGTGAAATATTACATATAATCTTCATGTTAAAGTGGATTACAAATATCTGTCAATTGCTTTAATTTACAGGCAAATATACAAATCAAACGCGAATATCAAAAATCAAAATAAACAGAATCCCTTGCAGTCCAGTCTCTTGTATACATTTTAATGTGGTAAATTCAGAGGAAGGGTATCAGTATACTTATTAAACATCAAATAAGCGTTTCTGTGCTACTCTGTGGTGAACACGCTGCTCATAACAAAGCTTCAAACATACAGAAAGTAACCATGGAATTCCCTCCCTAACAGTACTGTGGGTTTGCCTAAGCCAGACAATAATGAATCCCACATCCCATAAAAGAATTGGTTCTGGCCCAACTGCAGACATATCACTAAAAAGGGCCGAGCCTGAGATGATTTATCTGTCTTCGTCCTGCATACATTGGGAGTGTTGTGAATAGTACTAAGCTTTTATTTGTTCTATTTCATAATTCCTTTGCATCATTGGTCTGATGCGGGTGCAGCAGTGTGTTCAATCCAAGTCTCATTGTAAACAAATTTTAGGAAAAAAACACTCCAGTCGTTTATTTCAATCTCCATTCCAGACTTGAAGGTGTAACCATGATTGGTAATCCATCCAGTACTGAGGAAATGCCACAATGTAACAAGTATCATCTTTCACAAGTTCTTAAGGTAAGGTTTATCTTGTTTGTTCAAGTGAACATAAAGATTCCACGTCACTATTTGAAGAGGACTAAGAACCTGTTCCCCAAACAATGGTCAGGCATTGGCTGTGAGCCTGTGAACTGCTGTTTGCCTAAATCATTGATTCGAAAACTAGGGTCGGCACAGGTTTTTCAGGAGCTTGTGAACTAAGTTGCTGTTGCTGCAATGGCACGAGTCATTACATGCAGTTCACCACTACTGATTTCCTCTGTCCATTCAGATGGTACAGTACAGATGAAACCAAAATTGGAGGTCTTGTGGACAGTAAAGGAGGTTAGCTCAGAATACAACGGGATCTTGATCAGATGGGCCAATGAATGACAGATGGAGTTTAGAAAATGTAAGGTGCTGCATTTTGGAAAGGCTAATCAGGGCAGGACTTTTACACTTAATGTTAAGGCCCTGGGGAGTGTTGCTGAACAAAGAGACCTTGGAGTGCAGGTTCATAGTTCCTTGAAACTGCAGTTGCAGGTAGACAGGTTAGTGAAGGAGGTGTTTGATATGTTTGCCTTTATTGGTCAGTGCATGGAGTACAGGAGTTGGGACGTCATGTTGCGGCTGTATGGGCCATTTTTGGAATACTGCATGCAATTCCGATCAACCTGCTACAGGAAGGATGTTATGAAACTTGAAAGGGTTCAGAAAAGATTTCCAAGGATGTTGGCAGGATTGGAGGGCTTGAGCTATAGGAAGAGGTTGAATAGGCTTAGGCTATTTTCTCCGGAGCATTGGAGGCTGAGGAGTGACTTTAAAGAAGTTTATAAAAACATGAGGGGCATGGATAGGGTGAATAGCCAAGGTCTTTTCCCCAGTGTGGGGGTGTCCAAAACTAGAGGACATTGGTTTGATGTCAGAGGAGAAAGATTTAAAAGGGACCTAAGCAGCAACATTTTCATGTGGAGGGTGGTGTGTGTATGGAATGCACTGCCAGAGGAAGTGGTGGAGGCTGGTACAATTACAACATTTAAAAGACATCTGGATGAGTATACGAATAGGAAGGGTTTAGAGGGATATGGGCCAAATGCTGGCAAACGGGACTAGATTTATCCAGGATATCTAGTCAGCATGAACGAGTTGGACTGAAGGGTTTGTTTCCATGCTATTATGCTCCATGACTCTAGAGCTCTCTCACTATGGTATTTGATATCAGACTCACAGAACTCTCAACTGACCGCTGACACACTGGTAAGCAACAAGTGGGAGGGCAATGGAGCTGAGACAGCTTAGAAAAAGAAGAAACCAGATTCATGAGACCACAAACAAACAGACTGCCAAGAGAGATGGGGAAGGAGACCGAGGGACACCCTATGGGAATGCTCAGGCTTGGAGATGGTAAGCAGCAGCCTCCAGGTCAACCTTATCTAGAACCTGGAATCCTGATCAGTCTGAGCTTCAGTCATTGAATGCACAGGCCTAAGCTAGTGTCTGAACAAGGATTAAAACAGGCAGCCTGCTGGTGTTAAACAGCTGGGCAATGGCAGAGCTCAAGGAAAAATACCTAAACAACTTAGCCACCACGTAGCCCACAGAAAAACTCTGAAGAATTACATATGTCACAGGGCCTGCATTCTCAACAAAGAACATAAGAAACAGGAGGGGGCTGCCATTCAAGAACACAAGAGGAGTAGGTCACATGTCACACTGAGCCTCCTCTGCCTTTCAGTACAATCATGGCTCATGTGATTGTGGTCTTAACTCCCCTTTCAGACTGAAAGATATTCAATGGCCCAGTCTCCACTGTTCTCTTTTGATGAGAATTACAAAGATTAATGACTCAGAGGAAATTCCTCCTCATCTTCATCTCCCCATATGAATCATTGAGCCTAATCCCAGTCCATCAAAAGTAAGGGTGTAATGAAGTATTCAACAATTGGTTTCTGAACTGTAGCGATACCTCACGGTTTAAAGGAAGATAAAAATTGTCAAGTCACAGGTCCCATTAATGTTCACCTTATGGGAAATTCTTGGAAAAAGTTTATGTAGGTCCCTTTGAACAAGCCACTAATGAACTTCATGTTCGGTAACATAAGTGTGCCAGGTGCTTATACGCTGTTAAAATCCAGACGGTTGTAGCGGTTTGTAATCAGTAATCCAGCAGAAAAGGCATGCTGCAACATATAAATGTTACCAATAATCAATTTCCAGAAGGAAACTTAACTTTTTTTGGGGTGTTAATAAATTATAAATTACTGTCTGTTTTCCTGATTCTACGTTGTACTCCCACATATAAATGTTTAAATTTCATTTTTACTCTGCTGCGGACTTGGTAAATTTTTACACTGCACTTATGTATGGCTGAAATGACTAGTAGTCTTCAGGCAAGACAAGTCATTGTATTTCCCACTAAAGTACTTCACAGGTTAACTTATTCCTGGAAGCCATCAGCCACAAATTAAATTGATGCAGGCTCCAGGAAGTCGGTCTGCTGGCCTGTGAGATGTTGGATTGTTGTGTGTGCATGTGTAGAGCCATGGAGAGTGTGTGTGTGTGTCTGTGTGTATGTGTATGTGCGTGTGTCTGGATGAGAGCGAGAGCAAGAGCAAGAGCAAGAGCGTGTCTGTGTGAGTGTGTGAGAGAGAGAGTGTGTGCGTGAGAGAGAGAGTGTGTGCGTGAGAGAGAGAGTGTGTGTGTGAGAGAGAGTGAGTGTGTGTGTGAGAGAGAGTGAG
>NC_063355.1:3496633-3536515 GCF_021869965.1 Rhincodon typus
GTGAGTGTGTGTGTGAGAGAGAGTGAGTGTGTGTGTGAGAGAGAGTGCGTCTGCCCGCGGGCGTGTGTTGGGGGGAGGAGTGGGATGCTGGCTGTGTACTGTTTGACTGTGGAGGAGATATGGAGGGGTTCGGGGCAGTGTTGAATTCTGCTGTGCTCTGAAACCTCCCTAGGTTGACAAAAAATTCACTAATGGAAATACCCTCTTATTGTTTAGGGAGATCCCAATTACCAACAGCTTCAACTTAGACACATTTGCTTGATATCAATTGATAGATAAGGAGATTGTTACTAAACCAACCAGGACTTTCCTGAGTGCATTCATCATTGTGGTACTCATATAGAAATATTCTGTAAACAGGACAGTGAAACGCTGAGCAACCCAACACCACAAACACAGCAGCACAGACTGATTTCTCAGAGCCTCCACAAATCTCATTTGTAACTTATGGCTTCCAGGGATAAATTAACCTGTGAAGTACTTCAGTGGGAAATACAATTACATGTCTTGTTTGATGACTGTTACACAGTGAAAAGTTAGCAAAAAATTCAAGCAGCTTCTCAGAATCTTTCACACACCACATGAGAGATAGATGCACAGTATTCCATACAACAAAATTAGGTAGGTCTACATTCATACATGCAAGACCCATTCTGCCATTTCATAGAAAATACCCCCATCAGCAGAAATAAGTGCTATATCGCTGCACAGAACTCCAGGAGAGGCAGTGTTCCCTTAGCAAAGAACAGTGATCAATGTGGGAAATCTTTCATGAACTATGGTGTAGCTAAAAGGGCAACTTGCCCAACTCTTAAACTGAGTGGCCTGCTACGGTACTTTAGAGCACAGTTAAATAGTCAACTACATTGCTGTGGACCTGAAATCAATGCAGACCAGATCAGGGTAAGAATGACCGATTTCCCTCCCTACAGGACGTGAGTGAACCTGATAAGATTATTTATAATCGATGACAGCAGTTTCCGAATGATGGTTGACCATTACTCAGACTAGCTTTATCTATTCCAAATTTTTATTAGTTGAACTTAAATTCCAATGGCCATGAACCTGTGTGCCTGGGCCTCTGGATAACTAGTTCAGTGATAATGCTGTTACACCTCCATCTCCCCCTCACAACAAGGCTGTGCTGACAGGTCCAGTAATGAGATTTGCACCCAGTATTGCAAAGAATGCAAAAAACATAACTTAAAAAACTTTAGATGCTGGAGATTTGAAACAAAAGCAGAAACTGCTGGTGAAGCTCACAGGTCTGGCAGCATCTGTGAGAGGACAGTAGAGTTAATGTTTTGAGTCTGGTGACTCTTTATCAGTACTGACTCTTTTTCCCCTCTGCTTTCTGCCCACAGATGCTGCCAGACCTGCTGAGTTTCTTCATCAAATCCTGCTTTTGGGTCACAAGTACTGTTCAGCTTTAACCTCCATGAATGTAGATAGCAAGTTCAAACTCAGTGTTGGAATTGCTGAGGTTTGCTTGTGGATTGATAGAATTTTGATTTCTCAGCGAACTGAGGGAAACAAGACGTGGTTAGGAAAGTAGAGAGGAGGCCCAAGATCATTCATGATCATTTTGAATTGCAGAGTTGGTGCAACAGTGAATGGGGTTTATGGTCTACTCCTGCTCCTATTTCTTGGGTTCTTACAATAAGACCTCAACAGGAAGTCATGCAGATTAGATATGAATGATCAACTTTTAATAGAAAATATTGTCAGCAAAGTAGGCATGTACAGCATATGGAGCAAATACGTGAAGCAATTTTTTAAACTAATAAAAAAAATTGTCATTTTGATGTTGCACAGCTTTTAAATGTAAGCATTAAATAAAACGTAAACAAAGAGGGAATATGATTCTATGCTGTCTACTCTCAAAAACCTTGGGCAACACCACATACTTGAATTTCTGATTAATCTTTATACTACAGGCTCATAATTACACCTTAAATGGACAAGGCAAGACTGTAAAGACAATCTGATTGGGAGACTACGGAAGTAACAATACAACAGCAACAAGAACCATTTCTGAAGAACGGTCTAGGCCCGAAACGTCAGCCTTCCTGCTCCTCTGATGCTGCTTGGCCTGCTGTGTTCATCCAGCTCTACACCTTGTTATCTAAGAACCAAGCATGATTGGCTACAGGGCTAGACTGATAGGAATGGTTTATTAGACAGTACAGAGCACTTGCACATCACTTAAAATTAGCACATTGAGAAGATAGTAAGTAACCTGCTAAGCAGCCTTCATCCTCTAAATGATATAGCAAGATCTTCAGCCAAACATTTTTTAAAATTAAATATTAAGTAGTGAACTAATTAATTCTGCAAAACATCAAAAGATTTTAAGGGGGGAGGGCAGCTGATAGAAAATTCTATAAAAAAGCCGCAGTGTTGCCCCTAATTTTAGGGAACATGGTAGAAGGTGGGGTGGGAACATTTTGGTGCAAGTGACTCTGACTCAGTCAGATTTAAGGTAATTATAGAAATGGACAAAGATGGAGTGGAAATAAAGGTTCTGAGGTTGCAGCAAGGCCAGTTTGAACATAAAACAAGACTTGTCCTTCCAAAAAAAAAGAATAGAGAGTGTGTTGGGCCAACATGTTCCTGTAAAGGTGAAGGGTGAGACCAACAAGGTATCAAGGATGCAGAGGATTGGATAATGAAAAAAGACAAGTTTATGCTGATACTGGGAGCTCAAAACAAACAAAGCCTGAGAGAAGTACAGGAAGTGCAGGGGGCTATTTAAAAAAATAAATTAGGAGAATGAAAAAAGGCTGTGAGAAAACACTAATGCGTAAAATACAGCAAAGTTCACAGGCATTTTTTTTGGAAGTATATTATGGGAAAGATTGGGAACAAGAGGGACCAAGGTGCAATCTGTATCTGAAGTGAGAAGATGTCGGCGAGGTTTAAATGAGTACCTAGTATATGTATTCACAACAGAAAAGGATGATGTAGCTATAGAAATCAGGAGGACTGCGATATACTTGAACAAATTAACATCAAGGGGAATGAGGTATTACTGATTTTAGCAGGCTTTAATGCGAATAAATCCTCTGGCCCAGATGAGATGTTGTGGGAGGCAAGGAAGGAGAGTGCTGGAGCTCTGACATTGACTTTCAAATCCTCTTTGGCCACAGGAAAGGTGCCAGAGAACCGTAAGGCAGCTAACGTGGTACATTATTCAAGAAAGATGGCAAGGATAAACCAAGAAACGATAAGCCAGTGAATCTAACATCTGTGATTGGGAAACTATGGGAGGGAAATTATTGCAGGTCAATCACCACTTGGAGAGTCAAGCATTAATCAGGAACAGTCAGCAGGTCTTTCTCAAGGGGAGATTAGATCTAATACGTTTGAACTTTTCACGGCAATGCAGCTGCTGTAGCCTATATGGACTCCAGAAAGACTTTTGACAAGGTATCACATGGGAAACTGGTTAAGGAGGTAAGAACCAATGGGACCCAGGACAATTTGGCAACTTTGATCTAAAATTGGCCTAGTCGCAGGAAACTGAGGGTATTGGTTAAAGGGAGTTTTTGTGGCTAGAAGCCTGTGTGCAGGGTTTGGTGCTGGCTCCCTCACTGTAATGTATATTAATTCACAGAATCCCTACAGTGTGGAAACAGGCCATTCGGCCTAACAAGACCACACTGCCCCTCCGAGGAGCATCCCACCCCTGCATTTCACATTTCTAACCCACCTAACCCAAACATCCCGGAACACTACGGGCAATTTAGCATGGCCAATCCACCCACCCTGCACATCTTTGTGGGAGGAAACCGGAGCATCTGGAGGAAACCCATGCAGACATGGAAAGAATGTGCAAATTCCACACAAACAGTCACCTGAAGGTGGAATCGAACCCAGGTCCCCGGCAGCAGTGCTAACCACTGAGCCAATCTAGACTTAAATGGAAATAGTATGATCAGCACGGGTTCACAGATGAAAATTGGTAGTGTGGTAAATAGCAAGGAGAAAAGCCTTTAGTCTACTGGATAATATAAAAAGGTTGGTCAAATGGACTGACCAATAGCAAAAGAAATTTAATCCCGAAAAGTGAGAGGTAAAGCATTTTGGAAGGACAAACAAGGCAAGGGAGTACACAGAGACAGGATAGGACTGTAGGCAAAGCAGAGGATCAGAGGGATTTTGGTATGCACGTCTGTAGATCCTTGAAGGCAGCATGGCAGGTAAAGTTAGATAAGGTGGTTTAGAAGACATAGGAGATACATGTCTTCATTAGTAAAGGCAATGAATAGAAGAACAGGGAGGTTATCGAGCTGTATAAAACATTAGTTAAGCCACCAGTGGCACGCTGTAGTGTAGTTCTGGTCACCATACTATAGCAACAATGTGGTTGCACTAGAGAGGGTGCGGAGAAGATTCACCAGGATGTTGCCTAGGCAAGAGAGATTCAGCTATGAACAGAGACTTGAGAGGCTAAAGCAGTTTAGACCAGAGAAGGCTGAGGAAGGGCCTAATTAACCTGTATGAATTTATGAAGGACTAGATAATGTAACCAGGAGGAAATCTTTCCCCTTAACAGAGGGGTCAATAGCCAGGGGTACATATTTAAAATAAGGGGCAGGTGGTTTAGAGAGAACCTGAAGGAAAATGTTTTCACTCAGCATCTGGAACTCACTGCCTGAAAGGATAATAAAGGTGGATCCCTCACAACATTTCAGTAGTATTTTGATGAACACTTGAAAGGCCATTGCACACGAAGCCACATGGAATAGGTGCTTATCGAGCAGCGCACGCAGAACGCCTTCTTTCTCTGATGAAAACTCAAAACTCTATGGCACTTGTTTTGATGCACTGTTACGTATGAATAAATGTAAAGCCTGGTCAGAACATGCCCGGCTGGTTCTTCCAGACTATGCAAGTGCTGTGTGGTCAGTGTCAATAGGTGTGGACACCCTGTGTTCAAAAAATCTGTGCCTTAGTCTCTCTATTTGCTGTCTTTCCAATCAATTAGGGACTGTAGTTTTAGTTCTATCATACCACCTAGACAGTCCACCTTTTATTATGTTTCCTTTTCTTTGGTTCCTGGACTTATAACAACTACTTAGTTTTGTTTTGTACCATGGGTCACCAATTCATGAATGTCCAACTTATGAACAATCATACTTACAACCATGATCCCATATAAGGATGTATTGATAATAATTTTAAAGATCTGATACATGAATGTTTCCTTGTTCTTAAGAACAGTTATTTTATATTGTCCTGCATTATGGTGCAACTTGTGTACAAACCAACTTGTGAACCCATTTGCAACCCAGGAACTGCCTGTACATTCACTCCAGTAATTGCAACCAATATTTAAGCGTAGAGCTTTATTGACCAGTTTTGTACTAATTATGCAAACTCCAGCATTATAACTGAGAAACTGAAAATGACAAACAAAAGCCTTGACTAGCTCTTTTACATAATCAAAACTGTAATCTCTATCTGTGGGAAGACTGGAGATTTTGTCCCAAATTGCCTGGCAACAAAACTGGTAACTTTAGATACAACTAAACTAGCACAACTGTGACCACAAGGGAAATTGCCTGCCCGTAACAGCAAGAAAATAATGTCCATGCATGGTGCCTAGCATGTGGCACAACTACACTATATGAATAGGCTGTGTGGGGAATATGTAAACAGAAGTGCATTCTTGCCTAGTTCATCCTGGATCCCAGGGAATCCAGAAAGACTGAAACACACAATTTGCCTGTCTCGACTTTTTGGCAACAAAACCTGCATCAACCAGTTATCCAGGTACAAACAAATTCAGTGGCCTCTTTGTATCTAGTTCTCTAGAGAATGACGTCAGGTCACATGGCAAGCATCTTATCCAGAAAGTTGATCTGCTGATATGAAAGTCCTGTGTGCTCCTCTGAACCGAATGCCGAAGGATGTATCTTTCATACGTGCCAACCACTTCCCTGGTGGGAAGCAACAGAACACACTTACCCAAAATGGGATATAGAAAAGGCTGCAACAACAGAGAGGAGGGAGATTGTTAGCAGGCAGAATTCTTAACAGAGTTTCTGATGCTATCCCAAATATTACTGGTGCTTATACAGCAAGTAAACTGAATGAAGAAGAGTAGCAATGTCTTACTGTGAAGGGTGTTTATATATTTAATGTCATGTGACTAGCCTTCGAGAAAACTTTCCGTACAGTAGATTCTTGTGAAGTAAACAATATGCTACATACTTGACAAATGGGCTGTATGCATTAATACCTAGACACACACATCCTGGTATAACCTGACCATATAAACATAAAAAGACTCTTACATTTCTCCAATTTAGCTTAAACTTCATTGCTGTATAAACTTTATTAATGTATTATGAGTCCCTCCATGCTGAAACAGCTTTTTTCCACGAAGGGACATTCGAAAACTGTCTGCATACATTGCAAAAGGAACAGGTGGCCCAGGGAGAGGCATTTGGGCTTCAAAACTTAAAAATGAAAAACTTTAGAAGAAGACAAAGAAACAATTTGGGGTTGTACTCTCTTATTTGTAAAGACAGACACTTAAATTACAATGGCACTTCAACATGTGAGGCATGTTCAACAAAGTGAGGCACACAACTGTAAGAGCCTGGTCTGGGTGTCAACACTAGCAGCAACCACTGACTGAAGTATCAGGAACAACCAGGGGGTGCAAAAAGGAATTGCATAAGCACAGCAATAAAATGACCAGGTGAAGCACAGACACAGTGACTAGGAAGACAATCAACATCGGGAATGTAGCAGAACTAATTGCTCTGGCAAAGATATACGAACGATTATGATAATCTGTAGTCCCACCTTAAAGACTTGAATACGTAAGTCTAGGCAGAATTTACTACCAAGAGTGCAATCTTTTGGCTGAGATATTAAAGCCAGGCCCCACCTGCCTACTCAGACCAGTACAGAGATCCCTGACACTATTTTGAAGAGCGGGGACTTCCCTAGAGTGATTTGAACAATATTTGCACTCAACTAAATTACCAAAGCAGGCTGTTTGGTCATCGTCACACTGCTGCTTATAGTGGCTTACCATGTGTAGGTACACAATCTGCCACATTACTTACATTAAAACATTGACTGCACTTCCGACATATCCGGAGATTAAGAGAGGTGGTCTGTCAGCCTCTTTTAGCCATCATCGCCCAGCACTTGAAATAAACCACCAGGCTTGAGGTCTATCAAGCCAATCTCACAAACCACTACAACAACATTGTCTAATTCGCACTCAACAGTGCCACGCAAATATCAGCCCACCTCCCCACTGGCACAGCGCCACGCAACTGCCCTCCCACCCCAGCACAGGGCCATCTAACTACTACCAAACAAAGCTAAACAATTTTCCCAGAGAACGGCAAGTTGGATTCAAAATTGGTTTAGTAACAGGAAGCAAACCATAGCGTTAAATGGGCCTGGATAGAGTTGACGTGGAGAAGATGTTTCCACTAGTAGCAGAGACTATAACCCAAGGGCACAGCCTCAGAGTGAAGGGGCATTAGCGGATATCTTCACATCCTCCTTGGCCACAGGCGAGGTTTCATAGGACTGGAGATTAGCCAATGTTGTTCCTTTGTTTAAAGAAAGGAAGCAGGGATAATCCAGGAAATTATAGGCCTGTGAGCCTGATGTCTGTGGTGGGGAAGGTCTTGGAGAAGATACTGAGGGACAGGATATATGCACATTTGGAAAAAAATGGACTAGTTAGCAACAGGCAGCATGGTTTCGTACGGGGAACATCATGTCTCACCAACCTGATCGAATTTTTTGAAGAGGTGGCAAAGATAATTGATGACGGAAGATCTGTGGATGTAGTTTATATGGACTTTAATAAGGCATTTGATAAAGTCCCACATGGCAGATTGGTACAAAAACTAAAATCACATGGGATTCGGGGTGAGCGGTCTAGATGGATACAAAACTGGCTTGGTCATAGAATACAAACAGTAGTGTGGAAGGGTGTTTTTCAGAATGGAGACCAGAAACTAGTGGTGTTCCACAGGGAGAGGTCTTGCTGTTTGTAGTATATGTGAATGATCTGCAGGAAAATGTGGGTGGGTCTGATTGGTAAGTTTGCAGATGACATGAACATTGGTGGAGTTGCTGATAGTGCCAACGATTGCGAAAGGATACAACAGGATATAGATAGATTTGCAACTTGGGTACAGAAATGGCAGATGGAGTTTAATCCAGACAAATGCAAGGCAATGCATTTTGGAGGATCAAACTTAGGTGTGAATTACACAATCATACAGACGGATCTAGGCACGCAGGTTTACAATTCCCTAAAAGTGGCAACACAGGTAGCCGAACACAGGTAGCCGAAGTGATTAAGAAGGCATATGCATGCTTGCTTTCATCGGCCAGGGCATGGAGTACAAAATTTGGCAAACCATGTTGCAGCTATATAAAACTCTTGTTGGGCCACATTTGGAGTATTGTGTGCAGTTTTGATCACCACATTACCAGAAAGACGTGGAAGCTTTGGAGAGAGTGCAGAGAAGGTTCACCAGGATGTTGCCTGGTCTCGAGGGCATTGTCTATGAGGAAAGATTAAAAAAACTAGGATTGTTTTCACTGGAAAGACAGCAGCTGAGAGGAGACCTGACAGAGGTCTACAAAATTATGACAGGCACAAATAGGGTGGATAGTCAGAGGCATTTTTTCCCAGGGCTGAAGTTTCAATTACAAGGGGGCACAGGTTCAAGGTGAGAGGGCAAAAGTTTAAGGAGATGTGCGAGGAAAGTTTTTCATGCAGAGAGTGGTCGGAGCCTGGAATGCGGTGCCACAGGTAGTGGTGGGAGCAGGCATCTTGGCGACATTTAAGAGGCACCTGGATGGTTATATGAATAGGGAGGGAATAGAGGGATACGGACCAAATAAGGGCAGGTTTGTTTTTTTAGTTTAGTCAGGGCGTGACAATCGGCACAGGCTTGGAAGGCCGAAGGGCCTGTTCCTGTGCCATACTTCTCTTTTGTTCTTGCTCTTGTTCTTTTGACAACCCTTTAGAACGGAGATGAAGAAGAATTTCTTCAGTCAAGAGGTGGTTAATCTGTGAACTCATTGCCGCAGAAGGCTTTGGAGGCCAAGTCATTGAGTGTATTTAAGACAGAGATAGACAGGTTCCTGATTGGTAAGGGGATCAACGGTTATGGGGAGAAGGCAGGAGAATGGGGTTGAGAAACAGATCAGCCATGGTCAAATGGTGGAAGAGACTCGATGGAGCAAATGGCCTAATCTGCTCATATATCTTATGGCTTTATGATCAACATTCTGAGATTATCGCTGATCAGCAACTGAGCCAAGCCAGTCACATAAATAATTTGGCCATAACAGCAGGATAGTGGCCAAATATTCTGTGGCAAGTAACTCATTCCATGTTTCATAGAATCCTTGTAGTGGGGAAGCAGGCCATTCAGCCCATCGAATCCACACCAACCCTGCAGAGAGCATCCCATCCAGGCCCAGCCCCTGACCCTAGCCCTGTAAACCTGCATTTCCCATGGCTAATCCACCTAACCTGCGTATCCCTGTACACCATGGGCAATTTAGCATGGGCAATTTAGCATGGCCAATCCACCTAAGGAATGTGGGAGGAAAGCCACGCAGACACAGGGAGAATGTGCAAACTGCACACAGTCACACGAGGCTGGAATTGAACCCTGGTCCCTGGCACTATGAGTCAGCAGTGCTAACCACTGAGCCACTGTGCCACCCCAAAGCCTGTCCACCATCTACAAGGTACAAATCAGGTGTGTGAAGAAATACTTTCACTTGCCTGGATTACAACACTCCTGAAACGTGACAATATCTAGGACAAAGCAGCCCACTTGATTGGTACCACATCTGCAAACATTCATTCCCTTCTCCACTGACAAACAGTGGCAGCAGTGTGTACCATCTACAGGGTGCATGGTAGTAACTCACCAAGGCTCTTTAGACAGCATTTTCCAGACCTGCTATATCAGATAGAAGGACAACCATGGGAACACCGCCACTACTTGCAAGTTTCTCTCCAACCCACATACCAACTTCGAACCTCCATTCCCTCAGTGTCACGGGGTCAAACTGCTGGAACCCTCTTGTCAACAACTTGGGGTATACCTGTACCCCAAGTACTTAAGTATAGAGGCATGATTAACAACTTGTAGATACTAAAAAAAAAATGGCCTTGTGGTTCACAGTGAAGAGGGAAGTATTAAATTGCAGCTAAATAGCAATGATTCAATCAGTTGGACAGAAAAGTGGAAAATGGAATTCAATCCAGACAAATGTGAACTATTGCACTATGGGAGATGCAACGAAGCAAGGGACTAATAACAAATGGGAGGGTACTTGGTAATGTAGAGAAACAGAGGGACATTAAATCTATGCTTATTATACTTAAAGGTTGCAGGACAGTAATCAAAGTGAATAAGGCTTTCCTTTATTTACTGGTGATAGAAAAGGATAGAGTTTAGACTAGATAGGCCACAGCTAGAGTGTTATGCATAGTTCATGCCAAACAAACATCGGGTGGCACGGTGGCTCAGTAGTTAGCACCGCAGCCTCATAGTACCAGGGACCCGGGTTCGATTCCGCCCTCAGGCGACTGTGTGGAGTTTGCACATTCTCCCTGTGTCTGCGTTGGTTTCCTCCAGGTGCTCTGGTTTTCTCCCACAATCCAAAGATGTGCAGGCTAGGTGGATTGGCCATGCTAAATTGCCCGTAGTGTTCAGGGATGTGTAGATTAGGTGGGATGCTCCAAGGGTCGGAGTGGACTTGTTGGGCCCAAGGGCCTGTTTCCACACTGTAGGGATTCTATGATGATGATTTTTTTACCTGGAGTCAGTAGGGGTATTGAAAATACTTGTTAGATGCGTGGTAAAGACAGAGCAAGCAATTGGATATCTACTCAAAGAGTAGATGACTTGCAGGACTATGGACTTAAAGTAGTAAGATAAGGTAAGGCTGAATAGCATTTTCAAGAGTACATACATGATGGGCCAAATGGCCACTATCTGGGTCATAAACGGTCTATGATTCTACAACTGAGCTTGGTAACTAGTTCAGACAGCACACAGCCCTCACCAGCGCCCAACAGTACCCTGAGCACCACATGAACCGTCTAATTACACAGGGGTAATTTCATTGCCCCAGGCACATCAACAGTACAAGTAATTTGCCCAGACACATTACCACAGCTGAATAACTGCTTCAGTCACAACAATAAGGCTGCCTAATTACCCTGACACAACAACAGCCACCAATGCAGACATATAATGAAGGCCGTAGGTGTCAGAAGAGAAACACATCAATTTGCCCAGGCAATGTAGAAGCCTCTAATTTTCAAAGTTCAAAAATAATTGCAAGTTCCCTGGATAGATCAATTGCAAAGTTGATAAGTATTTAAGCCATAAAGACTAAAAAGCCCCAGGTTTAACTGCTGGTCTAATCAGAGATGGTTGATGTTAGTCAGGATGGCAGTTAAGAACTACTTGCAGCTTCAGTGCCATCTCCCCTTCAGCAAAGAGAAAGATATGAGCCAAGTTTCCCAGTCCTCATTGCAATCAATAATCAGCTCATTCCCATAGGTGGACTTTGCACCATTCAGAAGAATCAGGCTCAGGCTCAATTATGATGGTCCTTAAAGTCAAACACCCTACTTTCACAATGAAACTGGCATCCTAGGTGATGAAGCCACAAAAGATTCGCATTCCAGCAGAAGTCAATGGCTTCAAAGGGTGATGAAAACAATAACCAGAATTAAAACAAAACAGGGCATAAAAAAGAAACTTATTTAAGAGGTCTCAAACTGGAATCACTGACAGTACAAGTGTCACTTTACTTTGCTGGAAATGATGTGAAAGACTTGCTCCCATCATTCTTGGGGCAAGTAATTATTTTATTCAGAAATCAGAGTTTTCATGGTCTCCTCAGCCTTTTAGGCAAAACTAGTGCATTCAGGTACAAGCCACAGAAAATTTGCTGGATCAGCCTCGCTGCACTAAATAATTTGTTCCATCATTCTTGCCAGCAGCATGTACAAAAATAAAGCTGATCAGAGTTTAACCTTTTGCCAGGACAGAACAGGTATCCAACAACTGGCTGCTATTCCTGGAAGATTTGACTTCATATGTTCTCGAGGAACTTTGCTGATCTCTAAATGTCAGCCCTTAACAAAATACTGTAACACCATGGATTTCCAAGCAAACAACCTCAAAGTACTTTGGACCAGGTATACCTCATATTAGGAACAGTCCATAATCATGTGCCAGAGGCAAATCAGTCACATTTAGTCTACAGGCTACGGCCTTATTTCAACTGCTTCAACTTCAAAGGGAACACAAATCTTAACAACCAAATCTAATATTTTACAGGGGCAGCAAAGTGGCTCAGTGGTTAGCCTCACAGTGCCAGGGATCCACTTTCGATTCCAGCCTCAGGAGGCTGTCGGTGAGAGTTTGCACATTCTCCCCGTGTCTGCGTGGGCTTCCTCCAGGTGCTCCAGTTTCCTCCCACATTCCAAAGATGTGCAGGTTAGATGGATTGGCCATGCTAAATTGCCTGCAGTGTGCAGGGATGTGCAGGCTAGGTGTATTAACTATGCGAAATGCAGGGGTTACAGGGATAGGGTAGGAGAATGGGTATGGGTGGGAGCTTGGAGAGCTGGTGTAGACTCAATGGGCCAAATGGCCTGCTTCCACAGTGTAGGCACTCTATCAGCAGGCAGACTTCATGGATAATCCCTCTCCTGGGATGAAAAATTGTAACATACACCACTGTAATTTCATCCTTAATATTCCCAAACAGGAAGTCATGGAGTCAGATATTCTGTTGGGAGGTTTTTGGCATTCCAAGGGTTAATACCTATATGCTGTTAACTCATCTCCATTTCAACGGCAATTGCTCCACTACAAGCCCCATAGACAATTATTGCAAAGAATCAAAATAGAGATATTTTCCATACTAAAAAGGTTAGCCTTACCATTATACTTCTGTTCAATCTTAACTAGGTATGGAATTTAAAAGCACAACAAAACAACGAGGAATGCTGCTCGGTAGAAAAAAATCGTTCCCTATTAAAATGTTTTCTGCACAGAAATATGATATCTAATGTTCAAAGACTGTAGGAAATACACCCTTCACTGGAACAGGCAAACCAGCAGCCTTAGACAAAATAAAGGAAAGGGAACAAAACACAATTCATTATGAACTGGAGCAGGACATTTATCATTTGGTATTAATTAAAAAGAAAGTAGTCAGCCACTTCAGTGACAATCTACAATACATTTAATATTACAATCTCTCTCTCTAGCTCCTTTCTCAGAAGCTTCTCTTACTTTTATAAACCAGAAAGTGTTAAACAGGTTACACCAACCAGATTTTAAGTTACAAATTAGACACCCACTCCTTTGATACGTGGTGTGGAGACACAAGTACCCATGAATATTTAACTCAAATACTGTAGTTTATAACATCAATCCTCCACTCTCTACCACCTTCTGCCCCTTAAAACACCACTCATATTCAAAACTACCAACCAAAAGGAAGAAAGCTGGGCGCTGTTTACTGCATGGGTCAAAAAAAATGAGAACAGCTATTAAAGCTAATAATTGTTCGAAGCATTGCCTTGCTGTTTATAGATGTGTAAAAATTACACAATTAAGATATCGCACATGGAGACTCAAAGCATGTTTATGGAGGGATTCCCCTGCCCTAACCACAGGTGACAGACACACAGAAAGAAGACAGTGCTCAGAGGCAACTTCTTGAGGTACTCACCATTACAACAGTCACTACAGCTTCATCCACTTATCGGCGTATCTACTACCTAAAAGCCTCCTGCAAATCCCTGCCTGAAAACAGCAGTTGTTGCCAACCATGCGGCCTGGAGAGCACAGCTCTGACAGAGGCACAAAAGCATCTGCAGGTCTGAAGGAGGCAGCATGCTGCTGTCAGGCATTTGTTCCTCTTTCAAGCCTTCCATCTCACGCCCACACAGTTCCCCCTGACCCCGACTTCACTGCTTTTAAGGCAGCTTGAGGCTGGAGGCAGCCAATCAAGACGACTGAAAAACGCCCACCCATCCACCCACGCAAACATACATACCCGCCTGATTGTACAGTACATACAGTAGGGGCTACTGTAGCTACATATTCCGCATGAGAAAAATAACAAATACTACTGCCAACGGGTTGTTTTCTGAAGTAAAACAAAAGGAGCTGAGAGACCTATTTAGCCGTGTCCCTTCTCCTCCTCGCTATGTGTGGTAGCCCTGCACCTAGACATTTCCTGTACTTTTATCTGTATTGTTTTGCAAAAGTGTCGGTCTCAGTCTTTCATTAACTCTTTATATGCTGGAATCCTTGTTGCTTCTTAAAACACTCATTGTACTGATTACTATGTAAAGCTGCACAGCTCAGAAAATGCACAAGCAAGAACTGGGCAAACAAAACTGAACTACCATAGATTTGGAGAAGCTTACAAAAGGCCAGTCAGACATGCACTTCTTTCAATGCAGTCTACTATATTCACTGCTCAGAATGCAATCTCTTTTGCATTGGTGAGACCAAACTCAGACGAGGTGCCCACTCTGCGGAACACCTCCCCTGTCCATTGAAATGGCCCTGATCTTCCAGTTGTGAGCCGTTTCTATAATGCCCCTTGCCCTGGGTCTGCTACAGTGTTCCAGCAAAGTATAGCTCACACTCGAGGGACACTATCTCATTTTCCATTTAGGCTGATTACAGCTTCTGGGACTCCATACTGAATTCCATAACTTCGGAATCTGACCACATGGCATCTGTTCTCCATTTTTTTGTACATTCTTTCATTCTCCCCACATAAAAACAGCCTTGCCTTGTTTACTTTGCTGTCAGTAGGCAGGACCTATTTTCTCCATTTCACACCTTAATTTACACCCACTTTAGATCTCTATTCCTCTTTCACCACCATTAACAACGCTTTGTCATTATCTACATTATCTAAAAAACAAAAGTACGGATGCTGTAAACCAGAAACAAAAACAGAAACTGTTGGAAAATCTCAGCAGGTCTGGCAGCATCTGTGGAGAGAAATCAGAGGTAATGTTTTGGGTTGAGTGACCCTTCCTCTACATTATCTGTTCCCCTCGTTCCTCTTCGCCTCTGTCAAAAGTACAAAAAGTATCATTTTCCAACTCCTTTCAATTCTGAAGAAGTGTCATAGTGGACTGGAAACATTAACTCTGTTTCTCTCTCCACAGATGCCAGGCTTGTTGAGCTTCTCTAGCATTCTGTACGTTTGTTTCAGATCGCCAGCATCTGCAGAATTTGCTTTTATTTGGGCCAGACAGTCGAGTCTGCTCAGGGTCTGAGAGAGGGCGGTCGTGTTTACATCCATGGCCCCAGTGTTTGTCCATGACCCTCTAAGTGTCTCATGCTCAAGTATCTATCCAACTCCTGCTCCGAAATGTTTACCTATTCAGCTTCCTCCATCACTTCAAGGAAAACATTCCTGATCCAGAACAGAGTGAAAAAAATTCTATCTGGCCTTTAAGTCAATGACCTTGAGTTATGACACACTCACCAGTTTTTCTGGATGGTAAAACAGAAATATCTGCAAAAGGTGGCTGTCTGTTGAGAGGGGAAAAGTGGTCAGCCCCTTGTTATCTCTTCCTGTTAACTCTCTCCCTCACCAGTTTCTCTTTTCCTATGAAAAGTTCTCATGTTGAACACCTTGACCTGGTCACCTTTTAACCTTTGCTATTGCATGGAGTCTGGAGCAGAGTTCTAATTTTTCCTATCTGTCCTCATAATTAAAGTCCATCATTCCCGGTAACATTCCAGTAAATTTCCTCTACACACATGCTACAATCTTTACATCTGTCCTGAAGCATGGTGCGCAGAATTGTCCATAAAATAGATCACAGGTTGAGCGTAAAGTAAAGTTTGAGCATGAACACTTTGTTTTTATATTTCATTCCATTACTGAGGAATCCAAGAAAGTATAGGCTTTTTGAACCACTTCATCAACTTGTCCTGTCAATTTAAGTATCAATGTTAACTGTGTTATTTTTCATTTATTGTCATAATATTTCACAATTCTCTCCAATGCTTCATCTCAGTTCACTATCCTGTTGGTCATCCCAAAGCCTGTAACATTCTTTGTTTCCTCATCATTATCTACAAATTAGCCAGGTTTCATATCATCTGCAAACTTTATAATAGTGGCCTTGAGTCTGGGTCATTCTTAGAAATTGAAGACTAAAGGACCCATAAGCAATTCTTGGGGGAACAGGACTGCAAACTACCTCTCAGACTGAAAACTCCCATCTTCCCACTGTATTTGCTTCCTGTCACAGAATTGTTATGGCACAGAAAGAGGCCACTTGACCCATTATGGCTACACCGGTTCTATTTCCTACTGCCATTCTCCTGCCTTTTCCTTATATCCCTGTACAGTATTTCTATCCAAATCACCACCCAATCCCTCATGAATGTTTCAATTGAACTTTCTCCCACCATATTTCCAGGCAGTGCTTTCCATACACTGAGATAACAAGGTGTAGAGCTGGATGAACACAGCAGGCCAAGCAGCATCAGAGGAGCAGGAAGGCTGACGTTTCGGGCCTAGACCCTTCTTCACCTGAAACGTCAGCCTTCCTGCTCCTCTGATGCTGCTTGGCCTGCTGTGTTCATCCAGCTCTACACCTTGTTATCTCAGATTCTCCAGCATCTGCAGTTCTTACTACCTCTGAAACGCTTTCCATACACTAACTACTTTGCTGTGTGAAAATGTTTTTCTCACAACATGCTTGCTTTGTTTGCATGTCACTTTAAATCATTGCTTTCTCATTTGCGAGTGGGAACAGTTACTCCTTACCTATCTATCCAGCATTCTCATGATTCTGAAAACTTCTGATAAATCTCCTCTTAGCCTTCCCCTCTCCAAGGAGAAGAGCCCCAACTTCTTTCTCAATTTCCAATTCCAAAACGGAATCAATGATTCAAATTCATTTGTCTCCTGTCACTTTCTCCTTAACCCCATGGCCTTTCTTCATCTTACTAAGTGTTCCTCTTGGTACTTTGTTGAATGCCTTCCAAAAGTCCACACATACATTTAGTGCACTACTTGCTTTGCTACCTCATTGAAGGATGCAGTCAAATATGGGACACATTCTCACCTCACTTCAAAAGCTTTGAATTAAGCCTGATGTATTTTAAGTGCCAATGCATAAAGAATACAAACATATGCTTGTTTTCTTTCCTAATCTCGTTCCCAATACTAACTCCACTGCTGGATTCCTCTGCACCAAGGCAACACAATTCACTCAGGATGTTGAACATAATGTCAGGATGCCCAGAACAAACACTGCACTTGTGTACACATATTTATTTTGAAAGACATTTTTAGAAGCATGGCATTCACACCACTTCATCATTACCCCCAGAGCCATAAACAGTCATAATTGTGTGAAGTGTTTGAAAGTTTTGAAAATGCATGTATTAATACTTAGTGAAACCAAACAAAATGTATGTAGCACTACCCACCTACTCATTACTTCAGGAAGTTAAGCCTGTACATGCAAAGCAGGGTTAGGGTTAGGGTTGCCATCGTCCAACAGGGGGAAATCAGCATAACAACATTGAGGGAAGAATTTCTGCAGTGCTGGTTCTAATTTTAAACTGTAACTTGACCAGAAACAAAAGAAAAAAAAACAAAGAACTACAGATGGTGGAAATCAGAAACAAATACAAAAATTGCTGGAAAAAGTTAGCAGGACTGACAGCATTGGGGAGAAACCAGAATTAACATTTCAGGTCCCATGACCCTTCTGAAGAACAGTCACTGAACCAGAAACGTAAAAGACTTTTTTTTCTGGGCTTGGTGAGATATCTGGAGAATCTTGCAGAACTAAGGTTGAAGGGAGTGTTACGATGACACATCAGAATGCCAAAGTTTTTATTGATATTGTTTACCTTTAATTCCAAAGTGTGTTTAAACAATGCTATAGAAAAATAAAATTTGCGAAGGTACATTTATTGACTATTTGGCAATGTCATGTGAGATCACTGGAAGGTCACACCTGTAAATAGTCAGGGAAATAACAAACAGGGAGACAGTAACAGAAAGTGATAACAAGGGGCTGACTACTTTCTCCTCCCAGCAGAAAGCCACCTCTGGTAAAACAGACATATCTGCCATCGAGAGAAACACAAAATAAGGTTAAAAACTGTGTCTGCTTACACCAGCACTCATGTCATTTTAATCCACATGCGCACATACAGTTTCAGAACTCAGGAGGGAACCAGAAGAGGAGGGAGCACAGCACCCCTTCAGCCATCTGATCGTACCCCTGCCCATTCTTCTCTTCCCGCCCTCTCCACAAAAAGCCTTCAATAAATTCTGAAGGTCTTTTCTGGCACTGAACCCATGTCAATATTCTGTGCATATGTACAGTGTGCACTTGGTGCATGACGCAGCAACAGAGGTTTTGGAACTGTGCACATGCACACTTCTATAAAGACAGAGACCAAAATGAGCGTAGGCTCTTAGAGGACAAGGCCGGGGAAAATAATAATGGTAAACTAGAAGATCATACCTTAGTTGAATAGTTACTTAGCATCAGTCTTCACTGGTAGAGGACATTAATAGTATTTCAGAAGTAATAAATTAATCTAGGGGTTGGGGAAAGAGGAAATAAGCAGAATAACCATCACAAGAGAAAACTATTGGGAAATTGATGGGACTAAAAGCCAATAATTTACCTGGACCTGCTGGGTTGCATCCATTTAAAAGGAAGTAGCTACAGAAATAGTGAATGCACTGGTTGTAATCTTCCAAGAATCCCTAGAATCAGGACAAGTCCCAAGAATTCGAAAACTACCAACGTAACATCCTTATTCAAAAATGGGAGACATAAAACAAGCTAACTATAGACCAGTTAGCTTAACATCTGTCATTGGGAGAATACTAGAGTCTATTATAAAGGATGTAACACCAAAGTATTTAGAAATACATAGTAAGGCAGAATCAGCAAGTCTTCATGAACGGGAAATCTCACTTGATAAACTGAGGTAATAAGCAGGGTCGGTAAAGGGGAATCAGTAGCTGTAATGTATTTAGATTTCCAAAAGGGAATTGCTAAGGTATTGCACATAAGACTACTTAATAAGATCAAAGAGAGCCCATGATGTTCCATGGTAGTATACGAGCACAGATAGAGGATTGGCTAACTAAAAAGATTTAGAGTTGGGGTAAAGGGGACATTTTCACATTGTGGTGATCAGTGCTAAGGTCGCAAATATTTACAATATAGATTCATGGCTTAGATGACAGAAGTGGATATACTATCTCCATTTTTGAAGAAGACCGAAAAATACGTGGGATGGCAGTAGTGAGGATGGCTATAGAGGGCTACAAACAAGTTCAGTGAGTGGGCAAAAACTTGGAAAGTGGAATATAATGTGGAAAAGTAAAAGGGTATGCACTTTGGCAGGAAGACCTGAATATTATTAATTAGGGAAAGACTGCAAAAAGCTGTAACACAGAGATTTGAGCATCCTTGAGAATGAATTACAAAAAGCTAGCATCCAAGTTCAGTGAATAATAGGAAAGACAAATAGACTTGGCCTTTATTTCAAAGTGAATGGAGAGTAAATGTAAGGAGGAATTGCTAAAACTATACAAGGTACTAGTCAGACCACCGCTGGAACACTGAACAATTTTTGGCCCCTAGTATAGAGGATGTAGTCTCAGAATAAGGAGAGATATGGGGGAAGTTCTTCTCAGAGGATACGGATTCTGTGAAATTTCTTACCACAGAGAGCGGTCAAGGCTAGGCTTAAGAATATTCAAGGCTGAGATAAACAGATTTTCTGAATCAATAGGCCTATCAAAAATTTTAGGGATAAGGCAGAAAAGGAGTCCACGATCATCAGATCAGCTATGATCTCGGAGAATGTCAGAGCGAACTCAACAGACCAAGTGGCCTACACTTTATGGACAATTCAAGAAAATGTGGTTAAATTGGCTCCTTTTAAAACGAGTTAATTGGGTCTGGGAGAAAGGTTTCCAAAAAAGGGAGGGATCCTTTTTGAATTAATTAACCAACCAGCTGGGAGAATAACCAAAGGGAGCCTTTTCATCCATCTTCTCCTAACAGCTTAACAGTTTGGAGTATCCCATCTGGAACTGGTACGGTCGTAGTTTTCAGCTGTCTTCTATAAAGCCAGAATACCACCAGCAGCTTTTTACCAGTGTCCTACTCAAGGTATGTTAGCAACAAGATCCCACAGCAACCTCGGGCAGTGTTAGAGCATCTGAAGATTGGATAAAACTAAAAAGACATCATAACAATGTACACTGAAGTGGCAATCACAACACCAATAGATAAACCAGTCTTAAATGTTAAAGAGGAAGTCTGGAGAAGCCCAGTGAGTCAGACAGCATCTGTAGAGAGTGTGACAGATAAAAGGTTTACACCTTAAACGCTAATTGTTTAGTGCTGTATAGAAGTGTCAGCCTAGATTACATGTTCAGATCCTAAATGGAGCCTTGAACGCACAACCTACTGACTCAAACAGAACATTGACAGCTGACCCAAAGTGATATTGTTCTCCCATCTCCAAACCTAAACAGTATTTAGTTCAGAAATATTCCAAAATATCTTAAGGAACTTTCTCCTGTGGGAAGATTTCCTTCCCAAAAGAAGATTAGTGAACCAGATGTTTCTTCATGGCAATTGACAATAGTTCAGATGGTCACCATTAGGCTACCTTTTCATTACAACTCCCTATGGTAAGGCATTCAGAAAATTTAAAAAAATTCTCACTTTAGCCCCAAATGACCACCGCCTTAACCTGAGATTTTGACCTCCTATTTCTAGACATCTACACAAAGAAAAAGGCCTCTCAGCACTTACCTTGTTCAAGCTTCAATGAATTATGATACTTTTCAAAAGTATCACCTTTGATTCTTCTAACTTCCAGTTCTATTCGATCTCTTCTCACAGTAGATCACCCTCTTCCCAGGCATCAACCTAATAAGCCTGCTCTGCATTGCCTACATGCCAAATATATCCCTCCTTAGGTAAAGAGATCAACATGTGTGATGTTACCAAAGATCTGTACATTCAAACTAAGAAAGGAGGAGGAGGAAAGAGAAAAGTGAGACTTGGAGAGAGGGGCAGGAAGCAGGAAGGACGGGTAGGGGAAAAGGAAAGAAGTAAAAGTCAATGGGTAAGCATGACAGAGAATTGAGGAAACAGTGGAGGAAAAATAGAGAAAGGTGTGAATAGGGGCAATGAAAGTGATGTCTGCTGGGTCAGTATTTCATCCTAGTTGTGGATTATTACAGTTAGATTACAGAGCATAATATTCATAAAGTCCTAGTGCAATGCTACCTACAAACATTACAGTTACCACAGATACATTGGATACTTTTACCATTGAGATGCCATTCAAGGAAGACTGACACCACATAGAGCCAGAGAGTCATACAGCATGGAAACAGACCCATCAGTTCAACCAGTCCATGCTGACCATGTTCCCAAATTAAACTATTCCCACCTGCAAGCTCTTGCCCCATAAGTGTCCAAACATTTCTTATTCATGTAAAATTATTTTTTTAATTTGGAGCAGAATGTTGCAACCCAAGTGATTTCAATAGATATAGTTTCATATATATTGCACACATTAAAATATCTCAAATCTGTTTCAATCCTAGTTACAGCATACAGATTTTATTCAGTTATTGGATTTCTCTTTTTGCGCATATTACGGCAATTCTGAGAAATGAACCCAGTGTCAGGATCAAGCATGCTCAGTTACAGAATGAACCAAATGCGCCAAATGTCTTCTCTTCAACCTCAGAGGAACTGTCAGTGCTGCACCAAATCATATTTTCCCAGTTTCCAAAATAGTTATCCCTGCAGCCTAACAGAGTTTCAGAGATAGTAGGAACTGCAGATGCTGGAGAATCTGAGATAATAAGGTGTAGAGCTGGATGAACACAGCAGGCCAAGCAGCATCAGAGGAGCAGGAAGGCTCCAGGGTCTAGGGTCTAGGCCCAAAACGTCAGCCTTCCTGCTCCTCTGATGCTGCTTGGCCTGCTGTGTTCATCGAGCTCTACAGCTTGTTATCTCAGCCTAACAGAGTTTGTGTGTTCTTATTGTATTGATTTGGTGCTAAATTAGCTTAACTTCTTTAATGTAAAAAAAAAATGAAACATACTCATTTACTCACTGCAACTTGTTCAGAATTGCAACTAAGAAACAACCTGACCAGTTAACCAGGAGAACTTACAATAATGGTGCTGACTCAAAGGTCAACCCTTCAGTAGGAAAGCTATAGAAGTATTTACATACAATGTTAACCTGTCAAGGTAGGAATGGGATGCACACCGTAATGGGCATAAAGCAAGGTGCAGAAAAGCCTGGATCTCAGATGATGTTGTATAACTCTTTGCAGATGATGTGTAAAAATGGCAAAATGCAATTTCTGGATCAGTAGATTAAAACACCACTGAAAAGCTGTTCCAAGAGGCTAAGAGGCAAGTACTTGCAGGTCAATTCACTGTGCTTGGAAGGATGTTAGGAAGCAGGTTTCTCATCGGAAAATAGCTCCAACGTAAGATCAGTACCATCGCCACTAAGCTGATACACATATGATTGTTGCTTATCTCTCGTGAGTGTGATTTCCAGTTATTATTTGTCAGTAGAAATACCTGACTAAGAATCGCAGATAACAGCAATGTTTGCTTGAACTGTTTTGACTTCTAACAAAAAAAAACTAACGTGTTAGAATCTAGCTCAAAAGAGAAATGCAAGGATTTTTTTTTTTAAATTCATGGGATGTGGACATGGCTAGATGGACCAGAATTTATTGCCTGTCCCTAATTGTTAAGAATCAACCACACTGCTATGGGTCTGGAGACAAATGTAGGCCAGACCAGATAAAGATGGCATATTTCCTTCCTGAAAGGAAAGGGAAATATTAGAATCAACATCATAAAAGACATGTTAAAAGCAGAAGCAAGGCTGAGAGGGTGACAGTAGAAAAATACAGGGATCGAGAGCAAAAAGGTTACAAAGTGCTGGTTTGCAATCATAAAGGATCCAAATTAAGTAGATAGAGAAAAAACACTGCTTTGGGCAGATTCGTTGAAAACTAGAGGACACCTACTTAAGGCAACTGCCAAAAAACCAAAGGTGGCATGAGGAAAAATATTTTACATTGTCAGTGGTTAAGATCTGGAATACATTGCACGAATGTGTGATGAAGTAGCATTTCAAAAGGGAATTAGATGAATACTTGAGAGGGATGACTTGCTTACGATTGGGAAAATTAGTGAGTGGAAGTATCGACATTGTTATTGCAGAGAGCTGACACAGACTTGACAAGCCAAATAGTTCCTTCTGTGCTATAACCATTGTCTGAGTCTTAAAACCGGTTGTTGTCTGTTCTGACAGAACAGTCGGCATGAAAGTACTCACTCTGTCCTTCTATCTTCAAGTAGCCAAGTAATTTATTAGATTATAGAGAAGATAAGCACTGTTAAAAACTGTCCCTTCTTGCTACAAATGATATCCCATGCAAAGACTTTTCTTTGCATCAGATAATAGCAGGTGTTGAAGTACTACAACTAGAAACTGCAAATAAAATCCCATATATGCCTTGAAGACAGCTTATTGGAGAGCAAAGTAAACAATGAGATTGGTCTAGACTACACAATTCATTCATTTGGTTTAAAGCAACATTTGTACTCCATCATTAAATAATAAAAGACATTACAACAAAAACCATGTCGAATAAATGGCCCAGTAATTGTTTCTTTGATGAAAAGTCAGTAAGAGATGGCCAGTAGGACAAGTTAAATACATGAACCACAACATTCTGCACATCATTTGAATCAGAAGATTATAGACTGACCCCTGCTAATCTTACAGTTTGATTCTGAGGGACTGCGGCATTTTAAGGCACAATATCCTTCAGCTGTGATATTAAACCCTGTGGCTTTTTATCTATTCAGCTTTGAGTTAAAACTCCAATGGCATTAATAAAATGATGAAAAAAAAACTGTTCCTGACTTTCTGTCCAGCAGCGTCAAAACATCAAAAACAAAACTAACATGATTGACTGATGCTCAATCATCTTGTTGGTCAGGAATGGTTAGCATGTTTGTCTACACAATTACAGTTATTATGCTTAAAATAATCCACAACATAAAGATCTTTGGGAATGCCAGTGCAATAAGCACAAGACAAATAAGTTTTTGCACATACTTTGGAGATATTGATATGCAGTCCAAAGCTATGCAGTTTAGGTGTATTGGCCACGCTAAATTGCTCATTGTGTCCAGGCATGTGTAGGTTAGGTAGATTTGCCACGGGAAATATGGGGTTATAGGGATAGGGTAGAGGTGTGGGATGCTCTTCAGAGGGTCGGCGTGGACTCGATGGGCCGAATAGCCTGCTTCTACACCGTAGGGATTCTATGATATTAGTTTAGTAAAGCAATGCAATAATCAATAATTACATGAGGAATGTGCAGAGATGTTGGGTAAAGGAGGGCAGGATACTACCTGAAACTTACTTCTTTCACTAAGCTTTTAATCAGCCTCCTAATAACGCCTTCTTTGGCTAGGTGTTAATGTATATCTGGATATACCTGCGAAATGCCTTGGAATGTTTCTTAGTGATTGTAACAAGATCAGCCAGGTGGCCCTCATAGAATACGTGTTCCCTGAACGGATCAGATTAACAGTCCCAATCATGGAGCCCTGGCTGACAGATAAGAACAGGAGTGTTAGACATCCTGTTCACTGAAAGCTGGCTCCGAGGGAGCTGGATCAGTGTCACAGGCTCTTCCATGTGTAAATAAAGGGTGACTTGGTGACAGCATACCAGCCTCTGTGGAGTTATTTCAGTTTTCTCTGTTAAATGTGCTCTATAGATGCAGATTTCTGCAGTATAAAGGTACAACTGTTCAATGTTTGTGAAGATCGTTTTGCAATTACAATTTCATAAAGCCACTTATGAAATGAAGACACTTCTCAAGTATAACTGGGAGCAAATTATATTTTGTTTTACAGATGTTAGAAACTGGCTTGGCAAATTACCCAGTTGGTCATGGATTTAAAGTAGCCATTGCCTGATCTGGAGATAGCCACTAATTTGCGTGCAGCATTCTTGGCATCTGGCTGACCCATCTCAAGGCTGCAAACTAAGGCACAAGTTGCAGCTTCCTGAGAAAAATAAGACTTGCTTTTATATAGCACCTTTTATTATCTGAATATATCCTGAAGCTTTTAACAGCACTTTCCTTTTCCTGCACTGCATTTAAAGAGGTGCATTTGATGTAATGTTCGATGCTTCTAAGATGACGTCAGGGTATAAATGCAATTGGGTCCAATGATGGAGGTGGTCTTTTACAGCTACTCTCAGGATTTGTCTCCTGCAGTGCCATGTATATGAGATATAGTTAAGGATCCTGCAACTGTTTGTGAGTGTATGTTTCAGGGAGAAGGGGGAAAGCTCTGCATACCTACTCCTCCTGACCCACAAGCAGTTCCGTAGATGCACTTACCTATCCCCTAGAATCTGTTCTCTCCTCTCTGGACTTGAAAACCCGACAGGCAGGAATCAGAATCATTAATTAATTACTGTCATTAAAGTATTTGAATTTCCAACCTGTGCCTGGGTGTGGGTGGCTGTATGCTTCCACTAAAATCCAGAGTGGCAGACTGGACGATGATTTGAGTATTTTTTAAAATCTCATCTCATCTGATCCCAATAGCATCTTTTCCAACCTCCCCAACCCCATCCCTGTGTTTTAAAATCCATCCTATGAAATGCACAGGAAGTGCTTTAGAGTTTGGCGTTGCCAGTCAGATTACAATCAATGATGCTTTGTATTCAAGGAAAACCATACAACTGGAAAAATTGAACCTGTCTATCCAGCTGGTGCTACATGCTGTTATCTGTTCACCCTGTGATGCAATGAAATATTGCATATGGGATTACCTGAGCAATATCCCATTTGTGCCTGGAAACAAGTTATGTCAGTAAGGTTAATATGGCAGCAGTTGCAGTGACAATGGTATTCAGAAATTACTTCGCACTGCTTATTTATTTGAGAGCTGTCACCATTCTGAGTTTACACCCCTGTCAAGGCACGTTTTCCTTCTAAGCATTCTGATGGATAATATCAGACAGTATAATCCTGAAGGTCCTTGAATTTCAGGATCATAGTCTTTTACTGCTGCAGCCTCTCAGAATGCTTGACTAAAGATATAGCCACACTAGTTCGTTAGCAAACAAAACTCCTCCTTGTCTAGCTCTGTAAACTGTCAGACACTCACCTATCATATTCTGCCTATTCCCTCTTTAAAACAGATTCGGCTTTCAGATTAACCTAAACTAAATTTAATCCATTGTCAATTGTTGGAAAAACCCATCTGGTTCACTTATGTTTTTTAGGGAAGGAAACTGCCATCCTTACCTGGTCTGGCCTACATGTGACTCTAGGCCCACAGCACTGTGCTTGACTCTTAACTGCCCTCTGGGCAATTATGGATGGGCAATAAATGCTGGCCTGACCGGCGGTGCCCTCGTTCCATGAATGAAAATAAATAAATAAATAACGGTCATGCCTCCACATGCAGCAGACGGTTGATCATTAGATAATTTTAGAATATTATGTAAGTGTTTGAAACTTGGAGTTGCTCCTCACAGGGTAGTGGATGGAGCTTAAGAAAGGTGAGAGAAACACGTGGAGAGCTAGGCAGAAGCCTGAAGTCTAGTTATGTGAATATTAAAAACATGCAGGGAAGCATGTGGAGTAGACCCATTAGCAATAGGCTGTACAGTTCATGGAACAGTCTTTCAATAATGTAGCAGTATGTGAGACTGTTATAAAGAAACCCAAGTCAGAAACCCGTTCTTTACATAGCCTTCTCCTTGACCAGTCTGTCTTGAACCCAAACTTGGGGATGTCAGCATAAAACCACATCACAAAAGACATATCCAAAAGTAATAGCAGTAACTTAGTGTGAAGACCCAGATGTGGAATGCCTGTGCCAAGGCATACTATTGACAATTCTAGATTGAGTAGAAATAAATGGGAAACGTTGTGAAATGAGTCAAGCAACATTAAATGGAAGGTAAATACTAGGTCAGGAATAAGTTTATAGACTGATAAAGAAACATGAGGGATCAGTTTACCAAAGAGAAATTGGAAAGACATTAAATCGTATTTTAAAAATACTGCTTATGCAATAGCCAGCGGATAAGTATTAAAAACTGTAATTAGAAAGGGGTCCAGATGTTCTGACATTGTAATGTGCAAGGGTGAAAAATCACCAATTCACCCAAGTATCAATCCTGCACAACCAGCAACAAAACTGCCAAATTCAACAAAGCCAGTATTCAAAAGTAGATACCTTCCTTCTTTTTCTTGGTTCTCTCCTATGTCTGACGGTACACTAGGCAGATGAGGCACATCCGTTTCTATGGCTAGTTTCTCCCGGAACAAGTCTCCATCAAGCATGGCCGACCAGGAGACTCCTACTCTTACTGACACCAGTGCAAAGGAACGACTTACAGGTCGATAATCAAACTTGTTTGGCCATGTAATGAATGCACTTTCCTGGCCATTAAGTCCTGGAGTGTGATTTGAACCCAAAGCTCTGGCCCAGGAGCAGAGCATTACCCACACTGGCACACTACCTCAACCAAAACCAGTAACTTAAAATCAGGGGAACAGCACGTATGAGTTTCCAAAAAGCCTCTCTGTCATAAGTTCAAAAGAAAGGAGACACTGAAGAGTAGAAGAGGGGTAAAGGTGTGGGGATACAGTAGCAGAACAGAAAAATATGGAAACCTTTATTGAAGAATGAGTTCATGTATATATGTGCATGTCACAGGCTGGGCCAGCACTCGTCCATCCCTACTTGCCTGGAGAAGATGCTAATGAGCCACCTTTTTGAACCACTGCAGTCCTGAGAGTGTAGGTACACCTACAGAGCACTAAGGGAGGGAGCTTTAGAATTTTAGCCAGTGACAGACAGGAATAGCTATGTAGTTCCGAGTCAGGAAACTTGCAGGTAATGGTGTTCCCATGTATGTGCAGCCCCTACCATTCTAAGTGCCAGGGGTCACTGATTTAGAAGGTGCTATTGAAACAGCCTGGTTGAGTTGCTGCAGCACATTATGCCTATGGTATGCACTGCAGTGAACAAAGTGAACGCCTACGCTAATAGATATGACGCTGATCAGGTAGCTTCCTTTGTCCTGGATGGTGTCGAGCCTCTCAAGTGTTGCTAAAGTTGTATCACCCAGGTGAATGGAAAGTATTGCATTGCATTCCTGAATTGTGCCTTTAAGATGATGAATAGGCAATGGGGAGACAGGAGGCGAGGTATTCACCGCAGACTCCCAGCCTCTGAGCTGCTCTTCGAATCGTACAATTTTACAATAATAGGAGGTCCATCGTGTCTGTACGTGTCCCCGAAAGAGTTACCCCAGCTAGTTCCATTCTCCAACCCCTACCCCTAAATTCATCACCTTACAATACATATCCAGCTCTCTTTTGAAACCTCCTACAGAATCTGCTTCCACCACTCTCCCAAGCAACACATTCCAAATCCTAACAACTCTGAGTAAAGAAGTTTCTCCTCATCTCACACCTAGCTGTCTTACTAACAATCTTGAAACTGTGACCCCTAGTCACTGACACACCAATTATCAGAAACAGAATATCTTTCTTTACATTGTCAAAACTGTTCATAATTTTAAATACCTCAATAAGGCCACCCCTTAATCTTCTCTACTCGAAGCAGAGTAAGCCCAATTTCTCTCATCTTTCCTTGTATTTCCTTCATTCCTAGTTATCATTCTGGTAAATCTCCTTTGCTCTCTCTCTAAGGATTTAACATTCTTCCTTAAATAAGTTGCCCCCAATTGAACACAATATTCCAAATGTGTTCTGACCAATGATTTGTAGAGGTGTAGCATCACTTCCTTGTTTTCATACTCTATATCTCTTTTATAAACCCAAAGATCCTATAAGCCTTCTTAACAATTGTTTCAAATTGCCTGCCCACTTTCAGAGAATAATGCACTTGAACCCTGAGGTCCAAGTTGTACCACTGAGCCTGTATTGTCTCTTCACATTTCTCTGCATTGAATTTCATCTGCCACATGTCTGCCCATTTGGCCAACTTGTCAATGTCCCTCTAAAGTTGCTGCTCAGTGTCATCCTAACTATTCCCTTTCACTGTAACTTAATATCATCTGTGAATTTAGAACACACATCTCCACATCCATATCCACAGCACTGCCCTCATCTAATGCTTGTGTTACCTGATCAAAGAACTCAATTAAATTTGACAGACGTGGCCTCCCCTTGACAGACATTTTGACTGTCAAGTATTAACTTATTTTTCTGTAAGTATATGTTTATCTTATCCCATATTATGCCTCCATCAGTTTACCCACTATTGATGTCAAGTTGGAAAATTTCTGTCAATGGCCCCACAATTTGATCCCTTACTTTTCTCAACAATCTGGAATGCATCCCATCCGTGCCTGGCAACTTCTCTACCTGGAGTGCTGCCAGCCTTTTTTAGCACCTCTTCTTTGTCAATCACTCTGCTGCTGCTGCTCAATTGCTCAACAACCACATTTTCAACTGGGCCACTGTCACCAACTTCTAATTTGGCAAAGTCAAAAGCAAAGCACTCATTTAGTACCTCTACAATATCCTTTGCTTCAGTGAGCAGCTTACCCTGCTTGTTCCTTATGGACCCCACTCTATCCTTCACTAATCTTTTACTATTAATATGCAATTTACTATTTGTTTTAGCACAGCCTGCTATCCTTTCCTCACGATGCCTCTTATCCTTCCTTATTCTAGCCTTAGCCTCCTTCCTGCATTTGAGATACTCTTCCTGATTTCTGATGCTATTATTATTCCAGTATGCATCAGATTCCTCCATTTTCTTCCTTATTTTCTCATCTATATCCTCAGTCACACAGGGTGCTCTAGTTTTGGATACTATGCATTTATTTCCCATGAGTATGTACCTAACTTGCACCCTGTTCATCATCTCTCTTTTGGAAGTCTCCTATTTTTCACGTACTGTTTTAGGTGCCACAAATGTGTTTCCATCAATCACTGTTTTATTCACCAAAATGCTTTTCCATTTAGCCAAAGTATTGATATGGTTAGGTCTATTTTCTTTTAAAAAAGAAAAGCACTTACTTGGAATGTGAAACACAAGAGTTAAGTAAATTGGTGAGGGTAATAGGGTATGTAATGCAGCACTGCAAAATATGAAATTAGTTATAGAACTGTGGACTAATATGTATAAGGGAATATGGTAAAGGAAGTTAAGAAACTGAATAAAGGGATAGGAGACATAGGAACAGGAGTGGGCCATTCAGCTCAGTGAGTCTGTTCCAGCATTCAATGAGATCATGGCTCAACTCCATATACCTGCCTTTGGCCTAAGTCTCTTAATACCTTTGCTTAACAAAACTTTATCTATCTCAGATTTAAAATTAATAACTGATCCAGCATCCACTGCCATTGGTGAAAGAGTGTTCCAAAACATCTACCACCGTCTTGTGTACAAATGCTTCCTAATATCTCTCCTGAACCGTCTGGCACTAATTCTCAGACTATGGTCCTGGGTTACAGAATCCCCAACCAGCGCAAATAGTTGATCTTTATCTACCCCGTCTTTTACTATTAATATCCTGAAGACTTCGATCAAATCACCCTTTAACCTTCCAACTTCTCGACAATACAGGCCTAATTTGTATAACCTCTCTGAATAACTTAACTCCTGAAGTCCAGGCGTTATTCTTGTAAAACTACACTGTACTCCCTCCAAGGTCAATATAAATTTCCTAAGGTATAAAGCCCAGAGCTACTCTCAGTACTCCAAGTGGGGTCTAACCAGGGTTTTGTATAACTTTTGCATCCTGGTACTCCAGTCCTCTGAATAGAAAGGCCACCATTCCATTAGCTTTCTTGATTACTTTCTGCACCTGTTTGTGGCATTATAAAGATCTATGCAACTGAACCCCAAATCTCTTTGGGCATTCACCGTACTTAACTTTATACCATCTAGAAAGTACCCTGATCTGTCCTTTTCAGTCTGAAATAGACAACGTTTTGCTTGCTTACATTGAACTCCATTTGCCACAATTTTGTTCATTCACTTAGTCAACACCCTTTTGTAATTTTATATTTTCTATACTGTGTACAATGCTACCTAACTATGTCATCAGCAAATTCGGATATTTAACTTTCTATGCCATTATCCAAGTTGTTAATAAATCATCTGAATAATTGAGGCCCGAACACACATCCTTGTGGGACACCACTAGTCACACATCTTGCCAGTTTGAGAACCTACCCATTATCCCTACTTTCTGTTGCCTGCCATGTCAGTAACTTGTTCTCCATTCTGTGGACTTCTAGCTTAGTTAACAGTCTCTTATGTGGGACTTTATATGGAAGTCCATATAAGCACCATCCATGAGACATTCCCCTGTCCAATACCTTAGGCACCTCTTCAAATTGCGGTTTCTCAGGCACGACCTACTCATCATAAAACCTCTCTGCGAATAATTGAAAATTTTCGAGCTGTTCAGTTACCCATCCTCGACTCCAATAATTTCCCCACCACAGATCTTAGGCTAACTGGTCTGTAATTCCCTGGTTTTCCTCTTCTGCCCTTCTTAAAAAAAAACAGAGTGGTGGGCAATTTTTCCAATCCAGATCAACTACACCTGTATCTGGAGAAACTCTGAAAGAATATAGTTAGGGTGTCTACAATGTGTTCCTCTGCTTCAACACCTTTGGATGGAAACAGTCAGGTCACAGGGATTTGTCACTCTAATTTTTTTTAATCTCTGAAATGGAGCTTTTCCCTCTCAGGGATATAAAGTGTTTTTGTTTTGAGTTAAATGTTTCACTGAACACTAAGGTTTTGGAGTAGATTTCTAGCTCGGGTTGTGGGTGTTGAAGTTGTTGCGGTTGGTTGGCTCGCCGAGCTGGTTTCTTGTTTCGCAGACGTTTCGTTACCGTGCTTGGTAACATCCTCAGTGCAGCCTCTGATGAAGCGTCCGTGAGTTTTCCCACCTGGTTTTTAAACTCTGGGGTCCGTTAGGACGGATTGCCTCACTTCCGGTTTTCTTCATAGTGGAATGCATATGGGGTCGAGTTCAATGTGTTCATCAAGTTCAACTCACTCATCTCAAACCACATGGACAAGCAGGACCGCCACTTTGACTGGGACAACACCAAGATCCTGGGACAGGCCAGGCAGAGACAGGCACGAGAATTCCTAGAAGCATGGCACTCCACGAAGCATGCTGTTAATAAACGCATTGAACTCGACCCCATATACATTCCACTGCGAAGGAAAACCGGAAGTGAGGCAATCCATCTCAACAGACCCCAGAGTTTAAAAACCAGGCAGGAAAACAGACCGACACTTCATCGGCAGCTGCATTGAGGATGTTACCAAGCATGGTAACGAAACGTCTGTGAAACAAGAAACCAGCTCAGCGAGCCAACCAACCTCAACAACCTCAGTTTCACTGACCATCATCCACCGTTCTTCAGTTGTTTTACCCATTAGCAGATTTTCCCACTTTACTCTGGACGGTCTCTGCCTTAGCTCACTAAAGTCGGCCTTATCTAAATCTAAAACTCTCGCAGCTGATTTGAGCTTTTCACTCTCAAACACTACACTGTAGTCAATCATGCTATGATCACTACTTGATAAATATTCACACATAATTAGGTTTCTAATTAAATTCAGCACATTCCTACATCCAATATGCTTATCCCCTTATGGCATCCAGAACTTATTGGTGTAGGAGACTATCCTGGACACACTCCAGAAATTCTTTCTGACAGTTACTTGTCTGCATCTCCCAGTCTACATTAAAATTAAAATCCCCCATTAATGCTACTCTTGCTACACACTTGCCTAATTTCTGCATTTATACAATCTAGCACTACAGAATTGCACCAAGGGTTCATACACAACATCCATTACAATTTTAGATCCTTTACTTTTCCTGAGTTCCACCCATATGGTTTCCATTGGATGGTTTCTCCTCATTACATCCTCCCTCACCACTGAAGCAATTTTGTTTATAATCACCAAGGCTACTTCACCTCCTCTGTCTTTTTCCCTGCCCATCTTATAAACCTTATAACCTGGTGTATTTAGTTCCCAATCCTGACCATCATGCAGCCACTTCTCAGTAGTGGCTACTATAACATAATCGTCAATTAGGATTTGTCCCTGCAGCTCATTTAAGTTATTCCTTACACTCTGTAGATTTGTATATAGGGCCACACACTGTAACCTGTCAGCTTTATTCACCTGTTTAGTTACTTATTTCTTCTGGTTTAATCATTACAATTCTTATAGTTTTGCCATTACCTGCTGTACCTGAAGTAGGATTCCTGACCGTTTCTTTGCTCTGTGTCCTGTTACTTGATTTGGAAATTCCATTGACTTCCCCCAAGTCCTCCTCCCCATTTGCTAGTTTGAAGGCCTTATGATCACCCAAGTTAGTCTGCGAGGAAACTGGTCCCAAAAAGGTTTAGGTGGAGCCTATCTTAACGGTACAGTTCCTCCCTGTCCCAATACTGATGCCAGTGCTGCACCAAAAGGAACCCCTCTTTCCCACACTACTCCTTCAACTATGCATTATTTCCCTAATTTCCTTATCACTGTGATATGCCATGTCTTGGGTAATAATTCAGAGATTATATCTCCTGAGGTTCCGTTCTTTAACTTTATTCCTACTTCCTGAGAATCCACAGATTTGTCTACGACTGCCGAGGTTGCTGGCCCTGAAACCTCCCTCTCCCACTCCAATATCCCCTCAAGCTGGTTCAAGATGTCCCTTACCTTGGTACCAAGCAAGGAATACACCACGTGGAACTCTCGATCCTGCTCATGAAGGATGTCATTTCCACTTCGAATCATAGAATCCCCTACCACTACCATTTGGCTTTGTGCTGCCCTGTTTGAATAGCCTCTGTACCACGACGCGGTGATCAGTTTGTCCATCCTTCCTACAGTCCTTTTCGTCATCCACACAGGGAGCAAGTATCTCATACCTATTAAACAAGGTCAAGAGCGGAGGCGCCTCCAGTGCTAAATTCAGAATCCCTCTATCTGTTTCATTTTCTTCACACCCTCCTGGCACTGACCACTGGCCAAATTTGAAGTACTTAACCTACAAGAGGGTGACTGCCTCCTGAAACATAGCATCTAAGTAACTCTCCCCCTCCCTGATGTGTTTCAGTGTTTGAAACTCAGATTCTACCTCATCACCTGAGGTGGAGTTCCTCAAGCAACCAATACTTGCTACAGATGTGGTCACTATGAACCACAATGGTGTCCACCAGCTCCCACATCATGCAGGTACTGCTCTTTAGTTTTTAATCTATAAAAATATTTCTCTGATCGGTCTTTAATCTGAAAGCAATTTAGCATAGGCATTCAAATTTGCAGTTACTTACCAACCAATTTACGGTTTTTCTTGTAATGTCACTTTTTATCATTGTTTCTAATCTCTCAGTCTCCTCCTCTGCTGGCTCCTCTCTTTGTGATCCCAGCAAAGTGTGTAGGCCTCAATTTTTATTTTCTGTTTGCTCTCAGTCTCCTCCTCCAGTGGTTCCCTTTTCCTTTTATGCCCCAAATTCCCTAAATGACTGATCACCTCCTCCCTCTTTCGCCGAACTCCAGTTACACCCTAAAGCAATAAACCAGCACTGAACAAGATCCGTCTTCATAACCCCTAATTCAAAGGTTTCTGAAACCGGAATAAACCAACTGTATAATTAACTAGCTTCAGCTGAATACCTGTAAATTGCTAAATATGTAAATAAAGCAGAAAAGAAGGTTAATATTAGAGTGCTACAAATCCTTAACTGACCTAATACTGGGTGGAGGCCAAGGTCTCTAATTCTTAGTGGTCCCAAGAGTTCCAAAGCATATATAGAACACTCCTGTCCTCCTACCTCATAGGTTTATGTTACATTCAACTTAAAGGGCACAATAGCCTTGCATGAAAGATTGAAGTGAAAACTAAAGACCCAACATTGCAATTTAAAGAGGGATATCCACGCCAGAGAGGCATGGACCATTGGAAGTAGGCTCTGGGGCAAAGCCTTAAGACTTCAGGGACTACAGTCTCAGGAGACGGAACTATTGGGCGCTGACCAGATGTTGAGGCAGTCTGAGTCAGGACAGAGTTTGAGGGGAATTTCTACACAAGTAGAATGAGGAGGGAGACAAGAGCATTAACTAAATTTTGTGACTCATTATGATTATTGACATTGGGTAGATTTCTGATAAATCCATCAAATCTGTATTAGTTTCATCTGCCAGCTGATATGCAATAGGGTGGGTTCGGCCAGTTTGCCTGTCAATTTCATGTCTACCTTGCGCTCATTCTGATTGTTAGAGTGCGAGACAGATACTGTAGACTATTTCACCTTTCTGATTTTCTTGTAACTTTATTTTACATACATGGAATGTTGTGGCTTTATTCGTACCTGGATTTCAAGTTTTGCCTACTTTTAAATAAAAATATTCTAGTTCCTGACCGGAGCATAAATAAAGATGTGGCTCTGGACTGGGACACATCTGGGGAAGATAAATCACAGCATCGAATATAATTATAAAAGCTTTCTAAGAAAAAGGATGAACATAGAAACATAGGTCGGCCCACAGATCCCAAGGATGCTTTGATGAAAAGGATAGGAGAATGTGACTGATTTTAGGCAGCATACTATCGGAACTACTCCCAATACAGAGGGAATTTCCAACAAATATAAAAGATTCAGGAATTACAAAAGGGATGACAGAAACAGGTTGAAGGCAATAAAACAGGTCAAGTTACTTGGCCTGGAGTGACTGAACACGCTGGTATTTATGAGGGTATCTAATGGAAATAGTCAGATTGCAGCAAATATCTTTAGGGAATCACCAGAAGCAAGACTGATGACAACTCCAATTTATTAAAAGCAGCACAAGAATAACCCCTGGGAATTACAGTTTGGTGAGTTTGACACGTAACTGGTAAAACATTAGAGGGTATACTGAAGAAATGGATAATGAAGCACCTTGGAATAAGTAACAGTCTATAACTCAGCAGGCAGGAGGTCCTGCCTGAAAAATTTATCATAGTCACAAGCAATAATGCTTGCTGGGCAAGGGATACTCAGTGGATGTCAGAAGTGTAGGTTTTAGCAAAGTTCTCGACAGTATTGTAAAGGAAACTGATCCACAAGGCAGGAAAAGACAGCGATGCACAGGAAGCTTGTGGAATGCCTTGTAGATCGGATGAATTGGGGAAAAAAGAAAAATCAAAGCTGTCAATGGGGATTGGACAGACTTGAGCAAAGCAAACTTGAATATTATTATTATTATTACTACAGAATCACAGAAGTGTTACAGCTAGAGGGAGGCAATTTAGCCCATCGGGTCTGCACTAGCTCTTCAAATGAGCATCATTACCTACTCCCAATTTCCTGCTTTTCTCCATTCCCTTGCACATTATTTTTATCCAAATAATAATCCAATGCCCTCTTGAATGCCTCCGTTGAACCTGCCTCCACCACGGCTCCAGAAAGTGCATTCTATACCCTAATTAACTAATGAAAAAGTTTATTGCATCACATCTGCTCCTTTTGCAAATCATTTAAATCTATGGAACAGAAACAGAAATTGTTGGAAAAGCTCAGGAGGTATGGCAGCATCTGTGAAGAGAAATCAGAGTTAACATTTCGGGTCTGGTGACCCTTCCTCAGAACTAATGGTAGCTAGGAAAATGTTGGTTTATATGCAGAAGATAGAGTGAAACGAGGGGGTAAGGATTAAATGATAGGTGGGGATAGAGTCCAAAGAGAGAGAAAAGTTGGACAGACACTTCGGAAGCAAAAGCAAAAAGGCAGATTACTACCTGAATGGCTATAAATTGGGAGCAGGGAGTGTGCAGTGGGACCTGGGTGTCCTTGTGCACCAGTCACCGAAGGTAAGCCTGCAGCTGCAGCAGGGGGTAAAGAAGGCAAATGGTATATTGGCCTTCATTGCAAAAGGTTTTGAGTGTGTGTTATTGCAGTTGTACAGGGCCTTGGCGAGACCACACTTAGGATACTCTGTGCAGTTTTGGTCTTCTTTTCTAAGGAAGGATGCTCTTGCTCTCGAGGGAGTGCAGCGAAGGTTTACCAGGGTGATTCCTGGAATGGCAGGTCTGATATATGTGGAGAGATTGACTAGGTTAGGATTGTTTTTGCTGGAGTTCAGACGAATGAGGGGGGAATCTCATAGAGACTAATATAATTCTAACAGGACTGGACACGGTTGATGTAGGGAGGGTGTTCCTGATGGTGGGTTTGACCAGAACCAGGGGTCTCCATATGAGGATTCAGGTAGACAATTTGGGATGGAGATGAGGAGACATTTCTTCACCCAAAGAGTGGTGAGCCTGTGGAATTCATTACCACAGGAAGTAGTTGATGCCAAAACATTGAATGTATTCAACAGGCGACTAGATATAGCACTTGGGCTGAATGGGATCAAAGGTTATGGAGAGAAAGCAGGATTAGGCTATTGAGTTGGATGATCAACCATGATGGTGAAGAATGGTGGAGCAGACTCGAAGGGCTGAATGGCCTCTTCCTGCTCCTATCTTCTATGTTCTATGTTTCTATGTTACAAAGGAGTGGATAACGATCTGGCTGGGAGAGTGAATAGTTGTTAATGGAGATAACAAGGTGTAGAGCTGGATGAACACAGCAGGCCAAGCAGCATCAGAGGAGCAGGAAAACTGACGTTTCGGGCCTAGACCCTTCTTCAGAAAGCTGTTAATGGAGACTGTTAGTGGTTAACAATAGGTAGTGTGTAATGGCAGGTTATGTGATAACAAGGCCTGGTGTGTGGGGTAGGGGGCTGGGACATGGGAGAGTTCAGGCCCTAAAATTATTGAACTTGGTATCGAGTCCGGAGGGTTGCAGGGTCCCCAAGCGGAAAATGAGGTGTTGTTCTTCCAGCTTGAGCAGTGCTTCACTGGAACACTGCAGCAAGCCAGAGACAGAGATGTTGGCTGGGGAAACAGGGTGTTGTTTTTTTTTTGTAGGCAGAACGTAGATATTCTACAAAGCAGGTCCAATTAAAATCTATGCACTCTCATTCTTGATCCTTTTATGAGCAGGAAAAACTTCTCCCTATCTACGAAATCATGTCACCTCGTGATTTTGAAAACCTTTATCAAATCTCCTCTGAGCCGCCTTTTTTCCAAGGACAGCAGTTCTCTTCAATCTATTTTAATAACTTAAATTTCACACTTCTGGAATCATTCTTGTAAATCACTTCTGCACTCTCTCCAATGCATTCACATATTTCCTATAATGCAATAATCACAGCTGAGGTCTATCGGCATCTCATACAGGTTCAACATCACCTCCTTGCTCTCATACTCTATAGCCCTATTAATAAAGTCGAGGATTGGAATGCTCTCTAACCTGTCCTGCCATCATCAATGATCTGCATACATGTACGCCCAGGTTTCTCTGCTCCTGCGCCCCATTTAGAATTGCAGCCACTATTTTGCATTGTCTTTCAATGATCTCCATCCAAAGGGCATCAGCTCACATTTCTCTGCATCGATCCTCATCCGGCTACCTATCTCCCCACTCCACCATCTTTTGTGTGTCCTTTTTGTAGTCCCACATTATCTTCCTGACAGTTCACAATTCTTCCAAATGTAAAATGATTTCCAGAATAATTAGAAAACGTTGAATTTTTAAATTTTTTTGAGGAATGACCTTTGTACTCTGTTTCCCACTATTTTATATGTGGCACCATGAGCACATTATAGGTAAGATGAGATCCACTCTCAGAGAAGCACAAGTTGCAAGCAGCTTGCTACATCTATGTTCCAGAGGCCTGCAGTCTTAATTCAGCCTGACATCCATGGAAATATAATGATCCCAGGTCCCTATACCTGTTGGTAGACACACACAGGTATCACTGGTCTGTGTCTCCGTAACAGTTTGTGGAATGAAACCCACAAAACACAATATCCAGCACTGACCTGGCAGTCAAGTAGCTGGTTCAGCTGAGTTTCGAGTCAGTGGCAATCTCCAGGATGATAATGGTAGGGATTTACTGTGGTGGTGCCAATGCCAAGGGTAGTTAGTTAGATTCTCACGTTACATGTGACCATTGCCTGTCACGTGTAGCTTCAATGTTACTAGTCACTTATCAGGTCAAGTTTAAATATCCGAGTCTTGCAGTATACAAACACGATTGCTTTGTTTATGGAGAAACTAAATAGATCTGAACATTGTGCAGTCATGTGCCATAATCCCCACTTCTGAGTTTGTGATGAAGGGAAGTGAAATCATGAAAAAGCCTTGGACAATGCCCTACATCAACATCATGGAGTCGAGATGATTGCCTGGGTCATCTTCACTCACTGACATACCTCCACCTCTGGAAAGATTCCACCTGATCCTTGGGGGCTTCAATTTTGTTTTCTACTTTTGTACAACAGAATAACTCTTAGTGATGGACAATGAACAGCTCCAGTCTGAATATGTAAGCCATCACACTAAAATAATTCCTCATTCGTCTTCGAATTGTGCCATAAAAATTATTGGGAAAACACATTTTCTGTGTAAAGCCTCAACAGTACCATCTTTCTTGGGAAAACATTGCAGCCAGTGGCCCATGTAGAAGCAAGCACTATAAATTCGGTTCAGGGTGTAGAGCTGGATGAACACAGCAGGCCAAGCAGCATCAGAGGAGCAGGAAAGCTGACGTTTCGGGTCGAGACCCTTCTTCAGAAATCTT
>NC_063355.1:3541515-3608338 GCF_021869965.1 Rhincodon typus
GTGCTACTTGTTAAGCCTGGGTCCCAAATTAAACATTGGAACAGTTATAGATTAGAGTGGTCCAAGCGACTTGAACCTTACACCAGCACAACCCATTGTGGGGGTCAGGATCCACATGGGATTGAGCTTAAAAACTGTGTGTGTTCTGGGACAGAGCTCCAACCAGGTTACAACAGCTGTACAGCTATCCTCCTGAACTCTCAGCTCTCATTCAAGGGTTACAGCGATTTTCAAGTTTTGAAATGAGGTCAGAGAGGGAAAAAGTCTGGGAAGCAATGCTTGCACATTCACTTTGTATACTGTAGCAATTTTGAAATTTGGCTCTAATTCAGAATAAATGCTAAATTACTAACTGTTGAATTTTAAAGAGTAGAATTTAAAAGTGTGTTACATAATGGGTTTCTTAACTCAGATTTCTTAAATCATTCTGCATTTTGCATAAATTGGTAAATAAAAACCAGAACCTTCTTTGTGTTTTTTTTTAAAAAGCAAAATCTCAAGGGTCAACATTAGACTGAACAGCTGCTTGCAAATCCCTATGTAATATCCAGACAAACAAATCTCCAGAACCCAGCTCAATGCAATACAAAAAACACATCCTGCACCTCTTCCTTAGTACCAACCAGGACTTGCTGTCTCAGCCCATCCTCCATTCAATATTACAAGCAGTCAAAACACAAGCAGATCCCAGGTGACTCCAGCTTACCTACTCCCTGTTCAATAATTAGAGACCCAAGCAGTCTGTGAGGCAACAAGACAAGGACTGCAAGCAGGTACCCAGTGAATCAGAGGTTATCAGATACTTGCACATCTTTTCACTAATTAACAGGATATTCTGCCGAGAATCCTTCCGAATCTCAGTTTGTAGCTTCAATGCATGTGGAGTTAAATTTGAAAGAAACAGTTTGTTCTCCACAATTTGTTACACATGGGGTTCATTTTGAAACAGACATTAAAATCCTGGCTACTGGAAGGAGATTTTATACAGGCATGCTGTCTCTGTCTCCTTTCTCTTGTACCAACCATCTACCAACTACTTGCCACTATTTATCCTTTATCAACTAAGCACACAGGGGAGAAAACACAAAGGAGGTTTAATCAAAACTGTGAAATTGGCAAAACATTTATATCAGAATACACAGATTGTCATCTCATTTCATTTTTCTATCATTCCATTTAAGTAAACATACAGAAAATCTCTATGTAAATGAACAGTACAGGAAAGCCATACAAAATAACATCGATGTCACAAGTAAAATGGGAAAAGGAAAGTTGGGGGGGGTGGTGGTGGTTTGCTGTGAGAAGAAATAAGACATGAGACAGCAAGAGTGAAAAAAACCACCGGAGAAAGAATGCAACAGGAGTCTGTTTTTACATACATCAATCTACTGTGGACAGAGCTGGAACGCGAGGCACAAAATGCGCTGTCATCTCTCTCTCTCAATACCTGCTTTCACACCTTTCTTTCCATCATGTCAGAAAGACCCACTTCCAGCAATTTTAAATACATGATTACAAATGTATAAGTAGCAATGAAATATGGCTGCTGTGGGACAGGACAGTTTTAAGTAAAATCATAGATGGAAGACAATTATCAGCTTTCACCATTCCCCAGTACTACTCTCCTCTGCTGGAGAGAGTCTCTTGTGGCATCTGTATTTCAAATAGAAAACAAAGCAGGAACAGGAGTGAGAACAGGATCAGTGCTGGGACCTTGGCTATTTACACGAGAGGCATGAGAGCAATATGCCCAAGTTTGATGAGAAAACTAGGTAGGAAAATAAACATGCAGAGGACACAAAGAGATTGTGAAGGAATATAGACAGATTGAGAGATTGGGCAAGAAGTTGACAGTTTGACCACAGTGACAAAATGTGAAATTATTTACTTGGATGGGACAAATGGAAAAAATTGTTAAAGGAGAGAAACTATGAAGGATTGCTTCTAGGGAAATGTCCTCATGCAAAAGAGTAAACATCTGGCTATGTAAGCAATGAGAAAGGCAAATAATATGCTAGCTTTTAATGCAAGGGAGTTGAAGTATGAAGAGCAAGGAAATCTTGTTGCAGTTTTATAGGGCTTTTGGTGAAAGCATAAGAGAATACACTGTTGCAAGAAAAACAGATTTTTCTTAAGAGGGTATGTAACGATCAGATCCACTAGATTGATGCCCTGGGATGAGAGAACTGTCCCTCAAAATACACTGACTCTTTATTCTCTGGAGTTTAGAAAAAGGAGAGGTGGTGATCCCGAAACACAAGGGTAGCTGCTAAGAGGCTGTACTAGCAGTCACAGTCTCAGGATATGGGCATGGAGAAGAGGTAAGCATTCTTCACTTAAGGGCTTGTGAAACTTTGGAATTCTCTACCTTTGTGGTGATGGATTCCCAATTGTTGGGTATTTTCAAAACAGAGATCAGTTGATTTTTGGGCCTGCTGGGAATCAAAAAAGATGGGAATTGGGGAAGGAGTAGAGCTGATATAGAAGTTTAACCATGATCTTCTTAAATCTTTGAGCCAGTTTGGAGCCCTTATACTCTTTTCCTGTACATTTCCTATATTCTCCACATAGTGTTCTTGCCTGTTACAGTCCTGTACAGAGAAACATTACACTATCAGAGGTGCTATTACTTTGGCATGATGTTGTACTAAAGCCACATCTCCATTTCAGAGAACCAAGGAAACCAGCACCAGCAAATGCTAACTGGTTCATCCACAGAAGAGCACTTTCAAATGAGAAATTATCTGTGAATTTCTGACAGCAAGATGCTACATAAATGCAAGTCCCTTAATCTCTCTCCAATTCTCATTCAGTGATAAAAATAATAGAGATAAGCCTGCATTTATATATGCCTCAGGCACATTCTCAGAACATTTTATAGTACTTCATTCAGTTAAGCATTTCTGAAGTGCAGTGTAGCAGTTATTTTACACACAAGACCTGATAAACAGCATGTTTGACAAATGATCAGTAAAAATAGTTTGTTGGTATTATATTCACGATTGGAGCTCGACCTAGCTATTTTTCAAAAACTATGAAAGATGGATCTTGTATGTCCATCTGAACAAGCAATTTAATTTGACGACCGATCCAAGAGATCTGATCAGAAATCTGACTGTGCAGCACCTCCTCCACATTGCACTGTACAATCAATCCAAACAATTCTGTCCTAAAGGTTCTGAAGTAAATTTTGAATCTAAAACCAAGGGTGCTGCCCAAGTATTCAGAGCATGCCTGCACAGGTACAGAATATTACAGGACACAGAGAAAATTCCTGCTCAAAACTAAAAAAAGATTGGCCTTATCCTTTCTGTATTGTCTGTGGAATCTTGCTTGGCACATCATTACGACTTGGGCATCTACTGATTGGTCACTGGTTTACAATGCAGAGGAACTCCAAAAGTGTAGTTCAATTCCCGTACAAGCTGTGGTTACCAGAAAGGACACTGCTTCTAAAACTCACACCCCTCACCTAAAGCATGGTGGCCCTCTGCTTAAACTCACCACCAACTGCCTCTCTTTAGTGAGAGAGCAGCCTCTGGAACTATGGTGAATTTCCCTCTTTTTCATTATTACTGAATTGTCTAACAGTTACTGCACTTGTACATAATTGTGAAGCATTTTGAGACAATTCTGAGATATGTGATAAAGAACAAAATAACTCCATCATCAAGAGAGTAAAGTTCAGTTTGGGCAACATTACAAGTCTAATCTGGCACAAAGCTTTGTAAAGTGGCGTGCGACTTTTCACGCTAGGCTGAAGTTCAATGCTGTGAGGATATCACGTAATAGTGGTTTGTTTCCAAAAATTATTTGTTCACTACTTTTGGCAGTCTGGAGGCTGAAAAATATTGAACTTAAATAGAACAAAACAGAGCATACGTGCAACAGTTTGGATGGTCCCCAATTAGGCTCCTGCTGCCACAGGAGGTCTCCATAAAATGTTTCTTCAGCTGTACAAATACAGAGATATCACAAATGAAATGCGTTGAGGAGTGGATGGTCGCCAACACTGAATGGTTGCTTGGAAACACTGAAAGCTGCCAAGTATAATTCTCGAGGACTGTGCGATGGTAGCTTTCAATGCAAAACTGGTATTTTCACTGAGCTGGAGGTTCGGTTCCCATCCAGCTTTAAATCAAATCTTTGGAAGCAGGAAGAAATAAAATGAAGAATTATCTTAGCTCTTTGAAATTATTGCTTTTGGGCACTTCGTTGTGGGTTTTATTTTATAATGCTTCAAAAGCAATGAATTGGTTTGGTCAACAGTCCATGAGAGCGCTTCACAAACTTCTTCCCCCCACTGTGAAGCCATTTTGAGGATTGAAATTTGTTGTTACCTCTTGGGACTGTTGGAGGAAGCAAGAGAGTTAGCTGCAGCAAGCTTGTGCCCACAGTCAGGCTTCCGACCCCAAGTTTGGGAAGGCCTGGTCTATCAGAAGGCAAGGAAACCAAGGGATCAGAAAAAGCAGCAGTGCAGGAGGCCCAGCACAACATCTAAAAACCAGGGCCCAAAAAGGAAATGCCCTTATGTTTCATAACACCCCTTGTGAACTAACTGAGCAAAACACAGGTCATAGAACATAAAGTACAACACAGGAACAGGTCCTTCGGCTCATCATATCCATGCCAACTGCAACACCATTATTGGTTTCACTTCTGCTCATCACCTATTTGACAAGTTTATTAGAGCCAGAGATCTGCAGCACTGAAAAAGGTCCTTTAGCCCATCACATCTGGGCCGGTCTAAAACAACCACCTAACTATATTCTGGTCCCATTTTCCAGCATATTGTCAATCGTCCTGTATGCCTTGGCATCGTGAGTACACATCTAAATACATCTTAAATATTGAGGGTTTCTGTCACTACCATCCTTACAAGCAGTGTGTTCCAGATTCCCAATACCCTCTCTTCTCCAGGTCACTGCTATGGATCATAGACAAAGGAATCCAGATATTGGCCCAGGTAGTCACCTACGTAACACCGTTTTCCAATCTGCAGTTACACCAAAGACAAATACTTGGCTTCCTTTTTTGCTGTTACTCTCCAGTTTCCTGACTGATGCTGCAATTCAGTGACACTTCGTTCATCTTTGTCATAAAGCTTTGTCAAAAGCTTTATAAATTCCAACAAGAGGGAGCATCATTATCTACTGGTAACGTAGTTACAATCTAAAAGAGCACTTGCTGGTAAGATTTACTTCTAAATCTATGCTAGTTGTTTCACATTAGACTATTCTAGCACAATCGCACCCCCAGCCTGGCTGAGGAATATTGTCCATGATTTGATGTGTTTTTATGCTGGAGTTATGGACAGTTTTAAACATAGATATGACCTTTGCACGCTTCGAGTCTTGCAAAGCCTCATCAATGCACAGCCCCTCCCCTTCAGGATGGTCCACTAGTGTTTCCCAATTTCTTGAATTTGTCAACCACTGAATACATGAACTCTCTCAGCAGTTGGGCAGGTCTCATTATATAAAGCACTGTGTCACAGACACCAAAACCTAATACAGCATATATCAACAGAAGTTAGATATTAAGGATAGTTATTTCCCCAAATACTTATGATCATCAATAAACTATTACATCGAGTGTGCAGTCACATTCTAGTTAAAAGAGTTTGTTGCAAGAAAACCAATCATTTCATGCTGTGCTCTTCCATCCCAAAGCCAGAGATTTACCAACAGCAATAACTGTCTTCTACTTGACCTCTGGAGTTTACCCTGCTGCAATTACTTCATGCGGCAATTTAGATCACTTCCCCAGAGAGAGAGCAGGCTCACCACAGCTCCACTAATTTTCGCCTGATACTTTCAAACTACTTTATCTTCTTCAAGATCACATCCACTTTTATCTGAGTTCTCATCTCCTCTTAATAGTCTTTTGCTGTTTTGAAACTGAAAGAATTAAAAGAAAAAGCCTTTACAAATATAATCAACAATGTCCGTGTTGTAGTGGTGCAAAATCTTTGTCTCGTGGTACAATAGTGCACGAAGAGTTCCTTGCAGCAGGTGTAAGAGTTTGATGAGTGCTACAATTAGAAAGCATTGTCAAAACTCTTAACATCAATAAAACAATCTATGAACGAAGAGTTTGTGCTGTTAATTCCATCATAATTCCTACATCCCTCACTTAAAGTCACAACTTTCAGGAACTCAAGTTTAACTAAAACATCTTCAAGTGAAAAAATGATTAAGACAGAAATTGTCGTTAGGTTAGATTCCTTCAGGCATTTAGAGTCTTAGAGTCATTGAGATGCACAACACAGAAACAGAGTCTTCGGTCTAACTCGTCTGTGCTGACCAGATATCCCAAATTAATCTAGTCCCATTTGCCAGCATTGGGCCCACGTCTCTCTAAACCGTTCCTATTCCTGTACCCATGCAGATGTCTTTCAAATGTTGTAATTGTACCAGCCTCCACCACTTCCTCTGGCAGCTCATTCCATACATGCACTACCCTCTGTTAGAAAAAGTTGCCCCTTAGGTCCCTATTAAATCTTTCCCCTCTTTCCTTAAACTCAGGCCCTCCAGTTAGGACTCCCTATCCTGGGGAAAAGGCTTTGGCTGTTCACCCTATCCATGCAGCTGATTATTTTATAAACTTGTATAAGGTCACCTCTCAGCCTCTGACGCTCCAGGGAAAGTAACCCCAGCCTATTCAGCCTCTCCCAATAGCTCAAACTCTCCAACTCCGGCAAAATCCTTGTAAATCTTTTCTGAATGCTTTCAAGTTTCACAACATCTTTCCTATAGTTGTTCTAGCTTGGTGAAAACAATGTACAGGTTGGAATACTGTATCACACGTGTATTCTTTAACAAAATATGTATAATACAATAAATCATTAAATATAAAACCGATAGTGTATTGTTAGGAACTTCAGGATCTTTCTCAAATCCCACTAACACCTGAAGGAGGACTGAGGCTCCAAAAGCTTGTGTTTTCAACTAAATCTGTTGGACTATAACCTGGCGTTGTGTGATTTCTGACTTTGTCGACTCCAGTCCAACACCAGCACCACCACATCATTTCTCAGATCATGACCACAGATCATAACTCTGGATCACACATTGATCTTTAATTAGATCATATGTTATTATTTTAAAATAGGACTGATAAAGCCAAAATGACTGTGGATGTAACGTCAGTGCTGTCTGAAGACACGTCCTAGAGTGTCACACCTGGCCAGGTGTCAATGAAACCTCAAATCGATGGATTTGAAAAGGGGAGAAATGCATTACAAACCAAACTGTAATCTCCTGGGAGTTGTCTCAGACATAATGGGTTAAAACACAATAGTCTGGGCAAAAGGCATGTTTTGTGCCTTTCACTTTCAAAATACACAAGAACATGGGTTAAAAAGCGGTTCAGCCCGGTGTTATGATCCCGGCTAATGTTATTTCTGCCTAAATTATATCCTGGACTGAAATCTAGCTTAATAGTTTCTTTTTGGTTTTAATAAGACGGTCTTTCACTGAAACAAAAATGCAAAATGCTGCAGATTTGGTTTCATCAGTTAACCAGAGGTTTACTATAAGAAAGAAGCGTAGATTAAAATAACCCAAACTATTTAGGTATAACACAAGTTTAAAGATTTTGAAACACAATAATCCCACAACACTTCTCTACAGAACTCAAACGCTACATTAAAAACTGAACGAACTGCGGATGTACAAATCAGAAACAAAAACAAAAATTGATGGAAAAACTCAGGAGGTCTGGCAGTATCTGCGGAAAGAAATCAGAGTAAACATTGCTGTTCCAAGGAAGGGTCACTTGACCCAAAACGTTAACCCTGATTTCTCTCCACAGATGCTGCCAGACCTGTTGAACTTTTCCAGCAATTCCTGTTTATATTTCAAACACTACATGCTTCTCTATCACAAAGAGTTTGAGTTAGTTGTGGTTTCATTTCCCAGTTTGAAGAATCTGATTGCCTCTTCCTTGGGCCATCATATAACTGAGCATAGACTTTCTCAGCTCAAATAACCTCTCTGAAGTTTGAACCAAACACTTGATGTCAAGGGCAGTCACTCTCACCTCGCCCCGGCATTCAGCTCTTTTGTCCGTGCTTGGAGTCCAAAGTGAGCATCAGTGAGCAGGTTTATTCCTTCCTAAGTGCTACTTAATAGCATAGTCGATTACCGTGTCCAGAAATTTCCTGATGGAAAGTCAACTGATAGGATGGTAATCGATCAGGTTGGATATGTCCTGCTTTTTGTGCATAGGGCATACCTGGGCAATCTTCCTCATAGTCGAGTAGATGCCCATGTTGTAGCTGTATTGAAACAGTACAGTAGGGAAGCGGCAAGATCTGGAGCACACGTCTTCAGTGCTATTGCTATAATGTTGTTCAGACCCATGGCCTTTGCAGTATCCAATGCCTTCAGCTGTTCTTTTTGTCACTTGGGAGTGAATTGAATTGCTTGAATTCTGGCATTTACACTGCTGGGGATCTCAAGGAAGAGACAGAGATCAACTGCTCATTCAGCACTTCTGGCTGAAGATGGATGCTATTCTTCAGCTTTGTGACTAATGTGCTGAATTTCCCCATTGTTGAGGACAGGGATATTTGTGGAGCCAGCATCTCTTGTTAGTTGTTTAATTGTCCAACATCATTGTCAACTGGATGTGGCATGTGTACAAAGCCTAGATCTGATCTGTTGGCTATGGAATTGCTTAGCCTACCTGGTGCATGCTGCTTCTATTACGTCAAGTTGAAATTGTGCATATTCCTAGATGCCCAAATGCACAAAAATAAAATAAATGTAAAAATATAAATTATATGTAATACAATTATTCCAAATATACATTTAAATTTCACTCATTTAAAAGTTTAATTGACAAACATCCATACGTTGGCAGAAATTGGTCCGCGCAGGTGGAACTACTTGCACTAACTAATACCTGCCACAAGGTGGAGCCCAGGGCTTTAGTGCAAGTCCAGAATGGGAGCCAGGACAGAAGTTAACATGAGAAACTTTAAAAGAACGAACACAGGGCAGACATGAGGTGATAACTGAATTGAATTGAATCATTTATTGTCACTTGTACTTAATGTAAAAATACAGTGAAAAGTGTGTACCTTCACCATACATACATAGCGCCATTTACATTAACTTAGAATAGGATAAAAAATAGGATAAAAAAAAGATAACTTGAGAGTCCAAATTTCCTTTCCACTGCTATAGTCCCGCTCCGGGCTTTCCGACCCTCGCCATGCCTCCGCCAGAGTCGCGCTCCGGGCTTTCCGACCCTCGCCGTGCCTCCGCCAGAGTCCCGCTCTTGATCTGCCACCATCCCTCCAGCCTACACTCGATCCACTGTTGCTGCAGGATACAACTCGCACGTTCAGCTTCCACCACACGGTTCCCAGTCACGATCCAGCTCCTCCCTGACACCTTAGGCAGGTAGGGGATAGGAATACTACAGAGGGAAATAAAAAAGGAAAGAAAGAGAGAGAAAGAACTGGCGAGCAGAGTGGAGCTCCGAATGGAGCGACTTACACTGCTGCCATCTTACATGTACGAAAGTAGTGTTGAAGAGGGACTGAGGGCAGGTGAATGAGGGACAAAGGCCACGGGTCTCCAGTCAAAGATTGATGCATGCGGCAAAAGATCATTAAAAGGAGGCAGGCCACAGAACTGGAAATCTATGGTAAAAGTTAAACTGAAACTCAATGTTAAGCGAATATATTGTCACAACTTTATTAATGATTTTAAAGCTAAACATAGTTAATACAGCCAACTTTAAAACAGGGATTTATGATATTTTTCAAAAGAATTTAGGAGACTAATGTAATGTCAAATCAATTTGACTACTTTCTCAATTTGAAACAAATTTATGAGGAGAATTATTGCAGAGACTTGAAAGGAGACGTGTATTGGGGACCCGTTTAAATTAGCCGAGTGTTTTTCATTTTATTATTCACTTCCTCTTGGCTCACAAGCGCTGCTGGAATCCTGTCATAAGGCAAAAAATTCAAATCTTCTACTGCCTGGAGATGAACAAGACATAAGCTCCATGATCCTCCCATCAAATAAAATGATGCATTTGTCATACACCCAAGGAAGAGTTCAGAAGTACAGATGCTCAGTCTGCTAAAACTTTGTTTCAGCTCAAAGACATCTCTTGCCACAGCAGACAGTTCTAAGACTCAAGTTTAAGGTGAGGAGCAAGTGGTTTCGAGAAGATCTGAGAAAAATGTTTTCACCCAGGCAGTGGTAAAACTACAGAATGTGCTGCCGAAGAGGGTTGTGGAAGCAGTTACCCTCACAACATTTAGGAAGCATCTGGAGGAGTACTTAAAATGTTGGGACATAGCAGGCTATGGACCAGGTGCAGGTAAATGGGATTAGTGTAGTTTGTTGGTCAATAGAGACATGGTTTTTGTGCTGTATGATTCTATGAGACTGTGACAAGATGTTATTGGAACATTCCAACGGAACATTACACAGCTAAACTTTCCAACATGCACCAAGACAATGGCCTGTGGATTTTAGTATAGGTAAGCTTCTTTTTATTGCCATAAGCACTTGGGAAAGAACTTTCCTGTGTTTTTTTCTGGCTGACTACAGCTTCTATCATTGCTAATGTGCTGAACAGGTTGTATCATTTAATGGATAAGCCATTCATGGATGGCATTTACTGCCTGTTCTCTCCACCCTCAAATCTCACTTTTCGAAGATGCAGACTATTATCTTATCCATTGCAAAGGACATTATCCCATTAGCCAATCTTCAACAACAGGGGAAGTCAGTTCTGTGAAAAATATCATCAGGTCAGCACAGATCATTTCCAAGATTATCTTCAGCTAATCTGAACAGTGAGGCACATTAGCTCCACTTCACTCTTTGAAGATGGCCTGAGCATTTTCTGCTTTTATTTCAGATTTCCAGCATCCAATATTTTACCTTGCTACCTTAAAGCAACACAGGGTGCTCAGAAAAATAGATGCCTTGACAAATTCAATTTTGACCAGATTGAAAGTATAATTTTGTTTGAATGATAAACATTTCCTCAACAAGACCAGACTCTCCACTGATGAATGATTAATCCATGAATTTTGAGCTTTTATTTTCCAAGAAAAGACAAAACAGCAGGCTGTCTTGTAAAACTGAGTTCCATATTTAGCACTGGAGCACAGAGGTCATCAATCATCAAGCTGTTCTTCAGGTAATAACCTGGACACGTACTTCCCCAACTGACCAATGAATGGTCTTGGACTCAGTACTCCACAAAAGCTTGCGTTTTCAATGATCACATTATGTTGCATCCCATGGTGCATTTGTGTTTAGAAAGTGGCCATACTCTGCAATGAGAAACTGATCTGTGAGCAGAAAATTCTCAGTTGTCTCAAAAATTGACCACACTCTGGGACAAACAGTTCAAACTGAGATTTTTCAGAATGAGTGAGAGCAAAAGAGACATTGAGACAGGAGTATCTGCCAGAACAAGGTCTTAGCAAAGAAAAATCCAAAATAGGGAGGTTTCAAATATTGTCACGGTACATTGTAATCGTTTAAAGTCATTTTCTGGAAACTTGGGAGGTAGAATTGCCATGAAAAAGTGAGTCACTTATACCAGTAAGGTTTCCTGAACGTACTTCTATAGCTTCCAATAACTGGAACAAACTGTGACCAGAAATGAGTGTCCTTGATGTTAATCATGATCACCAATCTTCCAGACAGGCATCAGCTGTCATGATGACCTTCTATTTAGTTTCAATTATTCACAAGTAACCTTTAGAATGTGTGGATAGAATTGAGAGGGGAATTAAAGACAGCTTGGGCTTGAACACCAGAAAATTATATATTTGAATTTCCATTTTGTTGGTTTTATCCTAGTTTGAGACCGTGGTATGGCATACTACTGCTTGCCTATATCATGGAACTACTGAGGTGTACATAGTTTACACTTGACGACAGAAGCAGAGCTCCTGTCTCACTTCTGACCACTGTCTGTGCTAATGTCCAGAATCGGTCAAAGATTATCATGTTGACAACTGAAACTCACTGTTTACATTACTCAAAAATATCATTTCCACGGAAGGGCATTTGCAGTGACATGACTTAAAGCTCCACAGACGTCAGTGTGATGTTATATATAAGAGTATAAATTTTGAAGTTTGGATTTCAAAATAGAAGCAAATAGAGGTTGGTCACTTCTATGAATGGCTCGTTTGCTTAAAAAAGTGACAGCGTATCCTTCAGAAATATTGACCTAACTTTAATGATAAACCACAGGAAGATGTTTATAATAAAAACCAAAACAACTACAGATGCTGTAAATCTGAAACAAAAACAGAAAATCGCTGGAAAAGCTGAGCAGGTATGGCAGCATCTGTGGACAGAAATCAGACTTAACGCTTCGAGTCAAATGATCTTCCTTGGAACCCAGAAAATGTTTATTATGGTGGGTTTATGGAAGTAGGGCCAACATTTAAGGTCATCAGCTTTGTTTTTAGTTTAGAAGAATTTACATTTGAACAATTTTGTTTTAATTCCATTTGGAAAACAGCAGGGTTGAGTTCAGAAGCAAGTTTAGTTTATTTGCTAGGAGATCAGGGATCCTGTCATCTGAGAAGAGTTTAGCTTGTGAAACCTCCAAACCAGGAGAGTATGGTCACAGTCTACAGATTATTAGAACTGAGAACCTTTAGGCGCTCCAATTTATAAAAGGTTCACACTGGCAGACTTGGAAAGGACTCACTGAATGGTCTCCAAAGTCCACAGCAAGAAAATTGCATTAAGTAGTACCCTACAGAATTGAGATATGGGGTGCAATATTCCTCTACATTGCACAGGCTGAGTGTCAGTTCTCAGATACCTCCTCCTATCTTCACCTGGACTATGACCCCACCATGACACATCAGACCATTGCATCAACTACGGTCCCGGACCTCATTTCATCTGGTGATCTCTCCCCTTCACTGCCTCCAAGCTGATAGTCCCCCAGCCCCACACAGCTTGCTTCTACCTCGTTCTAAATATCCACAAACACAACTGCCCAGGCAGACCCATTGTTTCAGCCTACTCCTGCCCCACATCTCATCCTACCTTGACTCAGTCTTCTCTCCCTGGTCCAGTCCATGCCCACATACATCCGTGATTTCTCTGACACTTTAGGCCAGTTTTGGAATTTCCAGTTTGCAGGCTGCAGCCACCTCCTCTTTACCATGGACACGCAATCTCTTTACACATTCATTCCCCATCAGGATGGTCTCACGGCTCTCTGCTTCTTCCTGGAGCAAAAACTGAACGACCACCACCCTCCTCCGCTTGGCTGAGCTCGTCCTCACCCTCAACAACTTCTCTTTTAACTCTTTTCATTTTCTTCAGGCAAGAGGGGTGGCCATGGGTATCCGCATGGGCCCCAGTTATGCCCATCTCTTCGTGGGGTATGTGGAACATTCCTTGTTCCAATCCTATTCCGACCCCCAACCACAACTCTTTCCCCGATATAGCAGTAAAATCATTGGTGCTGCCTCCCTCTCTCATCCGGAGTTGGAAAAGTTCATTAATTTCACTCCCAATTTCCACCCTGCCCTCACTTTCACCTGGTCTATCTCTGACATCTCCCCTCCCTTCCTCAACATCAAATGTTTCCATTTCTGGGGATAAACTGGCCACTAATATCCATTATAAACCCACTGACTCCCACAGCTACCTGGACTATACATCCTCACACCCCACTTCCTGTAAAGATTCCATCTTCTCTCAGTTCCTCCGTATCCGTCACATACGTTCCGATGAGGCCAACTCCAAAAAGGGAGACTCTGAAATGTCCACCTTCTTCCTCAACCAAGGATTCCCCAGCACCGTTGTCGACAGGGCCCTCAACCAGGTCCGACCCATCTCCCACACTTCTGCCCTCACCCCTTCTCTTTACTCCCACAACATCGATAGGGTTGCCCTTGTCCTTACCTACCATCCCACCAGCATCCATATTCAGAGGATCATCAGACTCCATTTCCGCCACCTCCAGTGAGATGCCACCACCAGACATGTTCCGTTCCCCTCCCCTCCCTTGTCTGCCTTCCACAGGGACCGTTCCCTCCAGGACACCCTGGCCCACTCCTCCTTCACCCCCAACCCCCCCCCACAGCCCTACGGCACTTTCCCCGGTAACCAGCAAAGGTGCAACACCTTCCCATTTACCTCCCCTTCCCCAGAATCCAAGGGCCCAAACATACCTCCTAGGTGAAGCAACACTTCACCTGCACTTCCAAGAATCTAGTCTACTGCATTCGCTGCTCACAATGTGGTCTCCTTCTACATTGGGGAAACGAGGTGTAGACTGGATGACCACTTCACATAACACCTACATTCTGCCCACAAAAAAGACCCTGAGCTTCCAGTTGCCTGCTACTTTAACATACTGCCCTGTTCCCTGGCCAACATTCTGTCTCAGGTTTGCTGTGGTGTTCCAGCGAAGCTCAACGCAAGCTGGAAGAACAACACCTCATTTTCCGCTTGGGGACCCTGCAGCCTCTCCAGACTCAATATAGAGTTCAATAATTTTAGGGCCTAAACTCTCCATGTCCTAGCCCCCTACCCCACGCACCAGGCCTTGATATCACAGCCTACCATTACACACTACCCACTGTTAGCCACTAACAATTCCCATTAACAGCTATTCACCCTTCTAACCAGATCAATATCCACTCCTTTGTCTGTCTAATTGGTCTTCTCTCTCGTTGGGCTCTATCCCCACCTATGGTTTAGTCCTTACCCCCTGCCCCCACTCTATCTTCTACATATAAACCGATGTTTTCCTAGCTACCATCAGTTTTGAGGAATGGTCACCAGACCCAAAACATTAACTCTGATTTCTCTTCACAGATGCCGCCAGACCTGCTGAGCTTTTCCAGCAATTTCTGTTTTTGTTTCTGATTTACAGCATGTGCACTTCTTTCAGTTTTTCTGGGGTGTAATATGTCTGGATGAGTGTCTCTTTAAGGCATAGTGTCTGGAAACAGGTTGAAACTACTTTGCTGGGAAGTTTAAGATCATTCTAACTGTCTTCTATATTTGGATAGTTCGGTTTGTTCTTTTTAAATTCTTCTTTTGTGTAACAAACTTCGGTTCAATTGTTACAGGAAAGTACAACCCCATGTGAAAATGTTTGAATGATGAAGCACCATGTTAAAGGAATCATAGAATCCCTACAGTGTGGAGACAGGCCCTTCGGCCCAACAAGTCCACACCAACCTTCACAGGGTCCCACCTAGATGCACCCCTCTATAACCCACCTAATCTATACATCCCTGAACACTACGGGTAATTTAGCATGGCCAATCCACCCTAACCTGCACATCTTTGGACTGGAGGAGGAAACCGGAGCACCCAGAGAAAACCCACGCAGACATGGGGAGAATGTGCAAACTCTACAGAGACAGTCGTCCGAGGGTGGAATCGAACCTGGGTCCCAGTGCTAACCACTGAGCCACCATGCCGCTTAACTAGTTAACTAGTCAAACAATCAAAAATAAACAAGTGACCTATTAAACCAGGTTTCATTCTGGGATCTGACTTATCCAGTAATACTATCAGCAGGAATCATTAAAAAAAAAAGACATTTTCATTAGATCCGGTTTCATTTTACCAAAGGGAAAGAAAACAGTGGACACTACACCGATGATTTTCTGCTGTTCCACTGACAGTACAGGGTCTTAAATGTGCTTGCTTTTATGACCTTTTTTTTTTCCATTTACGGCATCCTATATTGCCTTAAAGCCAATTAAGGACAGTCACTGTTGTAGAGAAGCAAAGCTGCCAACTGGTATGGTAAGATCCTGCAAATAGGACAATGTTAACAATCAGATAATCTGCTTCAATGTTGACAGCTTGGAGTTAAATATTGCCGAGGTCACCAGGGTGAATGTTCCTGCTGTCAAAGTCATGCAGCACAGAAGTAGACCCTTCTGTCCAACCAGTCCATGCTGACCATAATCCCAAACTAAACTAGTCCCACCTGCCTGCCCCTAGCCCATATCCCTCCAAACCTTTCCTATTCATGTACTTATCCAAATGACTTTTAAACAATGTAACTGTACCCGCATCCACGACTTCCTCTGGCAGTTCATTCCACACACGAACCACTCTGTAAGAATTTTCCCCTCATGTCCTTTCTAAATCTTTCTCCTCTCACCTTAAAAATATACCCCCTAGTTTTGAACTCCCCATCCAAGGGAAAAGACACCTGCCATTCATGATTTTATAAAGGTCACCCCTCAACCTACTACGCTCCAGTGAAAAGAGTTGCAGCCTTTCCAGTCAATTTTTATATCTCAAATCTTCTTTTGGATAGTGCCATGGAATCTTTTCTGTCCACTTGTGAAAGCAAGCGCGCCCTCAGTTTAACATCTCCAAAAGTGTAGCTCTCTCTCGGTACTGCTTTGGATTTTTGTGCTCAAATGCTGCAGTACAGTTCAAATCTACAACCTTGTAATTGAGAGTGGGGTGTGACCATGAGCAAATAATGGCACCCAACCTATATTCTGCTGCACCTTTTATCCACTGTACAAATGGAAGTTCGTGAGATTGACATGGACAAAAAGACATGTTGAAGGGCCAGCATCCTTGCGTTTTACTTGCTGTAAGGACAGCAGAAAGATGAAATAAAACTCCATCACGCCTTTCTCGAGGCAACAATAATCTGTCATTGAGATGAGGGATCGTGGGCAAAAATAAAAACCCCAACATTCATAAGATGCACCCTCTGGACAAGACATAGAACCTGCGTGAAAGAAAGCAGAAGCATTGTCTTCTATTAAATAGTTGTAAGAAATTCTAGTTAATTTTTCTAAGTGACTGTCAAGAGATCATAATTATTTTACACATCAAAAAATAGGAGCAGGAGTAGGCCTTCAGCCCTTCAAGCCTGCTCCATCATTCAACATGATCATGGCTGATCATCCAATCAGTCCCCTGTTCCTGCTTTCTCCAAATACCTTTTGATCCCTTTAGTCCTAAGAACTATATCCAATTGCTTGCTGAAATCATTCAATGTTTTTGCCTCAACCACTTTCTGTGATCGTGAATGAATTCCACAGGCTCACCACTCTCTGGGTGAAGAAATTTCTCATCTCACCCCTAAATGGCTTACCCCATATCCTTACACTGTGCTCTCTGGTTCTGGACTCCCTGGTCACTGGGAGGTTACAGTACTGGGCAACCATAGTTCATTTCTGCAGTGTTAAAATTCAAAGTGCATCATTCAGGACACAACTGTTGGGACCCAATCATCATCCTGAACTCTTGGCCTAACATTACTAACTTATTGAACAAAACATGAGGAGATTCGAGCCATTAAATTCAAAGGGAGAAGAGTTGTTCCACAAATAACTGGCACCTTCTAACACTCCACATGAATCAACAGGCACCGGAATGCTCTCTCAAGGCTCCTCGGGAAAGCATTGGCCTCCTTCAACTGGTTGGGAGTCTGAAGAACAGGAGATTAATAAAGCCCTACACCGGACTCTTTGGCATTGTTCTGCCTTGTGCATAACTCGTCTCTCCTTACATATATCAGAATTATCCTTTTTCCAACACCAGAACTGTTTCTTCAATTACAAATAACTCACAGAACTCTCTCTGAAGAAAAAGCATAAAATGGGTAATTTCTTTTGCATCCCTTCATTCCAACATAAATTTTCTAAGTACCAATGATGTGTGAAACTCACGTATTACATCCAAAAGGAGCAGTAAAACAAAGTCGGGCAGATTCGCACAAGGAAATTATTGCTTGTCTTGAGATTGATTTACACAAAATCCTAGAAAACTCTCTCTTTCTGATTAATTCGAAGTCTTTCATACAATTATTGGGCTGATTCATATTTTACTTATTATTTCTGCTTCTGTATGCTATTAGCAAATAAAACATATGTTAAGCGGTGTGTCACTTTATGCAATCTGAGGCAACAGGTAAAAACAGTGAGAAACCCTCATTCTCCAACAAGTAATTTAACATAATCAGGGTTAATTTCACACCTTGAACTAATCTCAAAATATTATAAGAAAAACTTCATGTTTTTGATGCAGTGAGACCCTGAACCTGTTTTCAGAAACAGTCCAAGAGGTGGTGTTATGGGAAAGTGTGCGATCGGTAATGTAGCTGAGAAACAAAACAACATACTCAGGAACAGGGCTACGTAGCCCCTCAAGTCTCTGCAGCCATTCAATGAAATTACGGCAAAACTGCAAACCTAAATCTGCCTTCCTATTGTTTAACAACATGTCAGTCTCAGATTTAAAATTTACAACTGATCAACAAAAATTGTCATTTGAAGGAAAAAAACCTTCCAAATTTCTGCCAACCATTGTGTGTAGATGTGTTTCCTAATTTCATTCTTGAAATATTTCACTGTGGATTTTTAGACTATATTCCAGTCTTAGACTCTTCAAGTAGTAGAAATAGTTTCTCATTATCACTCAATATCTTGAAGATGTCTTAGTTTCTAGTCACAAACTTAATCTACAACCCTTTTCCCCATGATGTTTAGATGGGTAATGATAAGAATGTTATACTGGAGTTCAGTCATAGAGTCACACTGCACAGAAACAGTCCTTTTGGTTCAACCAATCCATGCTGACCATAATCCCAAACTAGCTTGGCCCATATCCCTCCAAACCTTTCCTAATCATGTATTTGTCTAAATGTCTTTTAAACATTCTAACTGTACCCATATCCACTACTTGCTCTGGAAATACATGAACCATTCTATATGTAAAACAAACTGCCCCATGTCTTTTTTAAATCTCTCCTCTCAGTATCCTGGGTCTGAGATGAATGGGAAGAAATCATCCCATATTTTCCAGTCCTGATCATTGTTGGGAAATACGTACAGGTAGAGTTGTTAAGGGAGGACAGAATTATAATTGGAATCTTAACCTGTCAACACACAATTCTGTTCAGGGAAGGAACTCACTATTACTGAGATGACCACGTTTTAAAACTTTTTAACTCATTTGAATTGGGGGAATACCAGAACACCAGTGCAGGCTGATGCCAATGCAATCCAGAAGTAGTCTGTTGGGAATGCTAAAATGCAAGTCGACAGAAGTTCACATTTTAGTTTACATCATTGCCAACTAGTTATATCAAAACCACTCATAGGAAATATTCTGCTAATTAAAGATTTATAACATAGCTTGTACTGTACAGTTTCCATATAAGTATATTCGTGATTCAACAATAATCAAGAAAAAAGATAATTTCCATATACCAGTCTAGCGTATCCCGAGATTCAATCCAGAATAGGTCATGACTTAGACCACAGTTTATTGCAAAACTATTAAATTCCCCTAGCTGATAGAACACAACATCCAACCTTGTGCCCGTTGCAATTAGCATCAGTTGTTGCATCCCTCAGACCATTCACCTTTCTGTTATTAGCAGAGCAGTAATTCATAAGGATGTATGAGAATACCTATGGCTGCAGGCTAAACTCTATACATTGCAGGAGTTCACCTTTCGGAATCTGAAATACTTGGTAATTCTAGAACATTTGGTGGTGAAGTGCAAGAGCAGTTTCCTAATGTAGGCAATTGAACGGGCAACTCGCAGAGCCGTCTTTTACTTCAACTGCAAACGTTGTGACAAATCCATTATTGTTTACAGAAACACACAATGTGGCTGAACTGAAGAACATTTAATGCTTATTTCTGCTGTACACACACTTCAGGTGATATTATCATGACAAGAACGCAGGCACAGATAGCAGCAGAAGCAATTCTTGCAGGGTGTTTCTGAAATACAACTCACACATATTAAGTTCTGTGATCTCTGCAGCCAAGATGAAGTGACAGTACCATTGCAACTTCAGTAATGACGAAAATAAAAGCACAATTGTGAACAATTCAACAGGAACAGCTACTGAGTTTACAATAGTATGCTAATGGTTCATAGGCAACTCTGATTTAATGCTCTTTGCAAGTATAGTATGATGTAGTAAAAGTGAAGTTAAAACATTTATATAAAAAAATTCTATAAAACTTACATTAAAAAAATTTGTTTTGTTCCTCTCGTAGAACAGTCCTTGAGCTGGCATATGCTTCAATTGTTGCCATGGAACATTGACACCTAGCAACACATCCCGAGCCCAGTTCAGGTTCTAAGGAAGACACAAATGATTGAAAATTACAACACAAGACATCCAGGGAGCCTAATGACTTATTTTTAAAGTTACACCCTATTAAACAAAAGCTCGATTGTGGAAATTTCCTCTGCAAATAGTGAAATCCTGGAAAATGCTGCTTAATAAGTACTGAATAGTCATTAGTTAATTAGACCACATAATGAGATAGCAAAACCAACATGTACATATACAGCTACTTGATAAGATGAAGCATTGCAGAATACAGCTGTAGAGTGGAACTGTGCAACCACTCAGTTTATTCATTATAGAAAAATATTGGGCAAGCAAAAACAGTTGACAGACTACAAGGTGGCAATGATTGTGATTATTCAAGATCCATAATGATTCATCTGTAATATATGGATCAATTATAGTGCAACTATGTGAAGACTTCTGTGTTCCGGTCTTGGACTTATTACGTGAGATACAACTGACTGCTGTCAATTCAGATTAATCTCTATTTCCATCAAAATATAAACTTAAAATTAAAGTAGCCAAGTGGAAAATAGTTACCACATGTTGTAGTCCAGCCACATCTTTTTTAGATAGCTCAAGGCTATTTTATAAAATGTATCTTGGTGCCCTATAATAGGCATTCACAGTTCTTACAATGGAGTTAGAACAGCTTGTAACAATCATTGAATTCATTTTAAAATAAGAACAAATATTCGTCAAGATTCTGCATTTGAGCTTTATTGCTATGAATATTTTTGTTTTGAGCAGCAGGGGACAGGCTGCAAAGAACTATACAACCCGATAGTGAGAGACAGTAATTGTTAGAGATTGAAGTGGCTTCTGTTTCTGATACGGTCCCTCCCACATACTTCCCAACCAACTTTTCTTTCCCCCCAACATTTTTCACTGAAGCGTACAAGGTCGAGAGGTGACCTTAAAGAGGTTTATAAAGTAATGAAAGGTATAGTTACGGTGAATGGCAGATGTCTTTTCACAAGGGTGGGGGATTGCAAAACTGGGATGCATATTTTTAAGATGAGATGAGAAATATTTAAAGAAGACATGTGGGCAATTTTTTTTTGTTTACACAAAGAGTTGTCTGTGCGTGGAATAAGTTTCCAGAGGAAGTGGTGAATGTGGGTACAGTTATGAAATGTCTGGGGGGATATCGGCCAAGTGCAGGCAAGTGCCGCTACATTAGCTTGGAATAATGGTCAAGATGGATTGGTTGGACCAAAGGGTCTGCTTCCTTGCTGTGTGACTCTATGACTCTGTAACTGCTTTGATCATGGCATCAAAGTCTAAAATGGAAAAAAAACCTGAGCAAGAAAAAAAAGTTCAGAAACACTGACAAAGAAAAACATTTTAAATGATCACTAAATGATTGAAAAAGTAGCATTGGCTCAAGCATTGCAGAACTTGTCAATGACAATGAGTCTCTATATACAGTGTTAAGTATATGATACAGATTTTATATTCCTAGTGTACGTTTTAAAATATTTATTCTCAGGGTATAGGTGACTCTGGTCAGCATTCATTGTCCATCCCAGATGCCTCAAGCTGGTGGACCCTCTTGAATGTTTTGCAGTTTGTATGGTAATGTACTTTATCCTTGACACAACTAAGTGGCTTGCCAGGCCACGACAGCGGGCAGTACAGCGTGAACCATTTTGATTGTCACACATAGACCAAAACAGGCAAGGTATCCTTCCCTGAAGAACATCGGTCAACTAGTTGGATCTCTACTTTGCAATCAATCATTCCAAACGATACCAGCCTTTCCCATCATTGAAGCTCAGCAAGAGTCAATGCAGCCTAAAGGGAGAAGGTGACCCATCAGTTCCTACAGAGATCATGTACACCTGAAATCTGCTGCTGGTCCAGATTCCACAAAGAGACACCTGGATATAATTCAGATTAAGAATCGTCTTACTTCGGAGTAGTAACGTGCAAAATTGGAGCCAAGAGTCGTTTTTACATTTGCCCTCAGTTAACAGCAAAACACCTATAATTAGAAAATATCTTAAATTATTTCAACATTTATTCTCCAATATTAATTCAATGGCAATTGTTTGAGATATTCAAAAAAGCAAAATTTAAATTTGTTTTAAACTGTTTATAAAATTTGTGTTCAAATATCTTACTTCCTTGTTATCCTGCTTGAAATATTCCTGCCTAACAATTAGGAATGGAATCACTTATTTATCCTTGAGGATGTTAGTTCACGGAGTTTTAAAACTCACGTTAGTGGCAGAAAACGTGGTGCTTTGGAGTTTGTACAGCAAAAATGTATGGGCTTCAAAGTTATGGCATATTGAAGGCCAGGGATGCCAAGTCTTCCCTTCTTGTAACAATGGGCACTTTAGAAGTAGTGCATCACCAGATACTGCAACAGAGTTATTTGCTGAAAGTGGCATCTCACAGTCACGTCTGCACCTCAGTCACTTTTAGATGCCATGGAAACATATTTACTTACACTTGGTAGATAAATGACTCAGGAATCTTTGCAGATATTTCTAATATCTTTTTATTATTTTTAAGAGCAGGAACTTTTAAGAACAGACAGAAGTTTAAGGAACCAGCTGAACCTTGATGTTACATTGAGATATTATTCAAAAAAAGCTAGGAATTGATTGCTATGAGAATGCACAGCCAGCCAGGGTACCATAGTTTTTGCCATGCTGCAGTCAGATGCCAATCAACGAAGTCTCAGCCCATCAGCCACAAGGATAGCACTAAGAAATATACAATTAAACAAACTCCAGTTTTTTTAGTCTAAAAGTGAGATTGTTCCGAACTCCTGGGAGCACACAACATGGTGGCAAATCTGTCAGTGGGCAAGACTCAGCCATTCAAATGGAATTAATGTTGAACTAGATTGAGAAAAACCAACCCAAATTAGTGCCAAAAACAGAAGAGTGAATTGTGTGAAAACTAAATGAATTCACAGCCACAGCCGAAATGAATTGAGAAGGATGATGTCATTTGAGAAGTTTAAATGAAAGGGCAGCTCAACACTCAATAGCTTTCTAAAAGGCACTCGTGATGAGGAAAGGCTCCGCTACATCCTTTGCGGCCTGCAGGGAAAGTCACAGTAAAAACTCAGACAAAAGTTTTGAAAAATTCAGTACAGATGTCCAAAGTCAAATCATCAGATCTACCAATTCAAGAACCAGGTGAGCTTGTTAGCAATTCCCTAAGAATGAAAAATACAAATGTAATCAAAGGAAATAGACAAAGACTGTTGGATCAATGTAATCTGGGGCTCAGTGCATCCTCAAGTCCAAAAAGATTTGCTGGGAAAGCACAAGCTCACAATATTGCAGTCTGTAGTCAATGCCAAAGCGTTTGCTTTAATTCACAGAATGTGGGCATTACTGAACTGAGCCATCATTTATTGCCCATTCCCAATTGCCATCAAGAAGTTGGTGGTGAGCCGCATTCTTGAACTGTAGTCCACGTACAACCACAGTGCTATTAGGGGATTCCACGATTTTGATCCTGTGATAGTTGCGGAATGAGGATACAGTTCCAATGAAGCCACGAGCAGACAATTTTTGACATCGCATTCCCAAATGACTCATTTTCAATCAAGTCAAGAAAAAGACAACAGAGTTGATGCAGTGAACCAGGAAGAACAGAATCCACATCAGAGAGGAAGGCTTAAAAAAGCAGTGGAGAACTATATGAGATCACAAGCAGAAGAAAATGCCCGCATATGGATCAATCTGCAGAGATTATGGAAAGCTCAATCACACAGTAAAGATTTACAGAGCAAAGAAAGAAGATGGCTAGCCATGTCCAGAATAACCAAATCAAAACATTGCAGGAAGACCCTCTCCAGAAGACACAAAGGCCACATGGGAATGAAAAAGTTGAGTTTGTCAGAGAAACCCATCTGGTTCATTAATGTCCTTCAAGGTAGGAAACCTCCCGCCCTTGTCTGGTCTGATCTACATATGACACGTGACCCACAGCAACGTCCCCTGAGCAAGTAGAGATGGGCAATAAATGCTGGCCTAGCTAGTGATGCTCATTTCCCGTGACTGAATGAAAAGAAGGCTGTGGCGGACAAATCACTTTGTAGTCAAGGAAGTGGTAGATAATATTTTACACATTAAAGACATCAAGGGTCAGTCTCAAATAACCGCATGGTTTACTCCTGCTCCTAGTTTCTATGTTTAGACAGGAAAAGAGTTAACGATTAGAACAGCTTTCTGATACCAAAGATCTATAATCCTTTTTTAAAAAGAGGAGTGTTAAAATAAAACAAAAGAACTGCGGACACTGGAGGTCCGAAACAAAAACAGAAATTGCTGGAGAAGCTCGGCAGGTATCTGTGGAGAGAAAGTAGAGTTAATGTTTCAGGTCCAGGTGACCATTTTTCAGAACTCAGAAGGTTGATGTACATAAAGAGTTAGGAAGTAATTGTCATGAAAATGCACGTCTAAGACTCTCCATTACAGCCAAGTGCTGAGCACCAATGTAGCGATCCAGCAGCCCAATGGAGTTAGTTGTGCACTTCACTGAGCTACAGCACCATGATCTAAAAATGTGATTACTTCCAATTTATGGGAACCGAAAGATAGAACACATTCACTGGAAACAATGCAAATTTGCAAGTATATCAGCGAGATCTTACAACAGCATTCACCTTTTAGTGTTGCCTCCCTCCACAACTTGCCATTTCTTCTCCTGAACTTTAAGCAGCAGTGACTGATGGACCATAGTACACTGCAGCACAGTTTCTAAAAGCTTTCTCAGGGTGACCACCAGGTTTTCCTTCTTGTTATGACAACCATTGAATACAGTAGGTGGACTGAAGAAACACAATATGCTTCCAGATGTAGAAGCATTCAAGGCTTGAACTCATGGATCACTTCACTGAAGTCAACATGTAAAAGTAAGTTTTTTTTTGAACAGCGATGCTGAATGCCATGTACAACTACTATACATATTGAAAACATAGCCTTGCCATGTGGCTTTCAACTAAACCACACCTCTCCACAAGACAGTAACATTAAAATCCAGCCCCTGTAGTGTCAAGTCTGTGGCAAAGAACTGGCCCACATTGACCAACTCTCTACAAATTCAAACCTTACTGATCTGCTTGACATGTCAGTTTTAATAAAATGTACACTGACTTATGATCCAACATCAAATTATCATTAATCATGTAACATGTACCTCAATGTCAGTTAGAAGAGCCCGTCGCCACAGCAGTAACTGGAATTTAACAAGCACACACATTTCACCACAGTGAGAAACAGCCCCATCACTGGCCCCTTACAAACACCAGCACTCAAATGAGAATTAATCAATTCATCCCTTCACACTTTTCAATGGAACACTAACAGCTTTCACATTCATCTTAATATTCAGAAGTACACATCAGCTTTCCTTTCTTTTCCCTCCATTTCTTTCTAACCAAAACAAATTATTTGTTTAATCAGGGATTCTCTTTGTACTAATAGTAGATTCTATAATTGCTGCAAAACAATTTCTACATCACTTTTAGGCAAAAGTAACAAAGCACACTTTTCTGAAATTACATTGTCAAAGTTCAACTTGCAAATATGGCTGATCCTCATTATCCTGTTATTTCAATTAGTAAATTGGATTGAGTAGTTGGAGATATAAGTAACATACCAGAGTAGTCCTCTATAATCTCTGGTAAACTCAGGTCGCCAAAATAGAGGAATTTAGCTCATAACACGTAATGACTCAGATATAAATAAATAATCATGTGAAAGTAATAGTTTAAATGAGAAACAAAGTCCACTTCTGTACCTCCTTCACAAGAAGGAATCTACTTAAGAGCAATACTGTGATTTACTTCAGAAAGTAGTTGATTTTTGAATCACGGCATTTAAATGTTACTTTAATCTACGACACGAATGCAATTATCATCACGTTGCTTCCACAACGGGCAAGACGTTGTTAGCTGCATCAAACTCCTGTCCAAAGCTCTGTGTCAAATTGGAAATGGTGTAGCAAATTGTCCAAACTGTAAACACATGATGAACCTAAATAAAACAATCTTTGTTTGAAATGAAATTAACTGGGAAACTGAGGGGCAGCTACATCCATTTTAATTGTAGCTGTGATGAATTAAAAGTGGATTTTCACTGCTATGGTGTGAAATCAGTTATGTTTTGGTAAAGTATTCACCAAAAATCCAGAAAAACAGAGTTTCAGAGCTAACTCGGAGCACTGCAAAATGCCAGACATACAAACCTGCGTAATTCTTCATCTTGCAAACCTCTCCCATTTGCTCCTATGGCTTAAGTAAAGCACAGGTACTGTACATGGAATCTAAAGTCTGACCAGCCAGCAAAGGGGAACAAAAACAACAACAGAGGTTTGAAGCCTCTGCTGCAGTCTCCCATTCTTGTTTTCCTTCCTTGCTAATGCCTGGTGAATACCTACCATGTTGGAAATGAAAATTTGGAAATAAAAGCTATTGGCTTCCCATAACCAGCCAGTCTGCCAGGATGGGTCAGAGCAGCATGAATTAGCAGCTTTGTCAAATGTCCACCTGGGTGCACCATTGAGAATGAAGCACCAAATGAGGCAGAATTATATTAAAGTCATTTGCAGGCTGGAGGCTGGCACTGTGGAGGATGCCAACCCACAATGCCATGAGAGATAGGGACATGGAGCCAAAGCTATGGCTCAACACAGCCCAGCAGTTCACCTTCCACATATAAATCTATGATAGCATGGCTACAACAGGCAGAGATTATTGTATAGCATGTATGCCAAATGTTTGATCTCTTACATTATGTGCGTTTGGGTATGCACACAGCAATGTAGTCAGATGATGCTTTTGGCCAACGAGTTTCCACATAAGGTGAGGAGGCGGAATTAAAACTCACTGTCACACAACAGTTGTCTGTCAATCACACAAACAACCGTTTAAAACTCAGCTTTAAAATAATCTAACATTTGAAAAATCCCCATTTCCAAAAGCAAGCGTCCTCCTTGATAAAGTGAAAGATTATCTACACAGACACCAGCTTGTCTGTGTCCATTACACAGAGGAACCTGCATACATATCACAAACATGCTCTGTTTTGGAGAAAATAACTAAATGGTGTAAGAGCAGGTGGCCATTGGCGAGCTGTGGATTCACTTCCTGCAGGTTCCTGCTGTCCATCATGCTGTCAGTATCAGCCACTGTTCTCATGGCGAAGGGAAAAGAACAACCTCACCCCAAGCTACCCTCAGACTACATCCAGCACACACTCACCTACCCAGCTGCTGTCAGCTGACCACAATTCTAATGAATAGCACAGAAAAACAAAATAACAGAAAAGGTGGAACAAGATGAGATAGCTGTGAATATTTTAGGTGGGATTAAACAAGTGTCCTTGATTGGCAAAACGGGGGTAATATTGTATATACACTGAAGAATTCCATTGGACTTAAAATATTAACTTGGTTTTTCTCTCTCTATAGATTCTGCCAGACCTGCTAAGCTTCTCCAGCACTTTCTGTTTATATCACAAAACTGATAATAAAACCTTGACTAGTCAAGTTAAATGGCTTGAAAATGTGGAATTATAGTGTAGCTGATCAATTTCACATTCAGGACTGTATGGAATGGAAGATTCTGACAAAACAGTAGGAGGTGTCATCCAGTAATATTCTTGAGCTTTGAGCTTGCTTGTTAATTCGGCATACATTAGATTATATTGAAAACAATCATGAGCTATTTTGAAAGACAGAAGGGATCCTTAAAATATATACACTTAGAATCACACAGTATAGAAGGGGCCCTTTGGCCCATCATGTCTGTACTGCGAAAACATATGCTACTACCTACACTAGTCCCATTTCCCCGCACTAGGCCCATAGCTTTGAATGTTATGACACTTCAAGTGCTCATCCAAGTATTTCTTAAAGGTAGTGAGCTTTCCCACCTCAACTACTCTTCCACTCAGTGCATTCTAGATTTCCACCATTCTCTGGGTGAAAGTTGTTCCTCAAATTCTCCTTAAGTCTGCCTTTCACTTGAAAATTATGCCAGCTGGTTATTGAACCTTCAATGAAGGGGAACAGCTGCTTTCTATTCACAGTGTTCATGCCCCTCAATCTGATACACCTCTATCAGGTCCCCTCTCAGGTTTCTCTGCTCCAAGGAAAACCCGTAGCTTATCCAGCCTCTCTCCATAGCTGCTCCATTCTAGGCAATATCCTGGTGAACTTCCTTTGCACTGCTCCAGTGCAATCACATCATCCCCATAGTGTGGTGAACTGCACACAGTACTCCAGCTGTGGCCTAACCAAAGTTCTGTACAGCTCCAACATGACTTCCCTGCTCTTATGATCCATGCCACGACAGATGAAAGCAAATGTCCCATATGCCTTCTTAAGTATCCTATTCACATCCTCTGCTGACTTCAGGGATCTGTGAATAATTACCCCAAAATCTCTCTGTTCCTCTGAGTTTCCTAATGTCCTGCCATTCATGAGGTATTACATTGTCTTGTTCCTTCTTCCAAAGTGCCCCACCTCACAGTTATCAGGGTTAAAATCCATCTGCCACTGATCTGCCCATCTGACCAGTATCCTCCTGCAACCTAACACCTTCCTCCTCACTGTCAACCACCCGGGCAATCTTTGTGTCATCCTCAAATTTATCATCTCTTCCATATTCTCATCTACATCCTTTATGAGGATCACAAACAATAAGGGACACCACTGCAGACTGATTTCCAGCCATGCATTCATCTGCTCTATTCTTCTATTTCTGTGCTTGCTAGCCCATGATGCTGGGAGTAATCCTGAGATAATAACCTTCAAAGTCCTGCTTCTTAAACTATAGCCTATCTCCCTGAGCTCTTGATGCAAGACTTCATCCTCACTCTACCTATATCATTGGTACCGATGTGTACCAAGGCCTCTGTATTATCACCCTTCCCCTTCAGGATCTTTTAAATTTCAAAAATATACCCATAAAATATCCTTATGGACATACATAGACACTGAAGCAATTCAGTTCTGTACAGTAGCATATGAAGAAACAAACAAAACACTGGAGTTTGTCTCTGTCCAACCATCAAACCAAAGGCATTTCTTATTGTACAATACTATATTTACATACATTAGAGGCATTGGGAGGGTGGATAACTGAGTGGATACCCATTTAACTTCAGCAGAAAGACCTCACACAGTGGTCTTTTCCCCGCTGCGTCTTGCCAGCAGCTGCCCCAAGCTTTAGTGCCTCCCTCAGCACATAGTCCTGGGCATTGGAATGTGCCAGTCTGCAACTCCTCATTCTGGAAGACCAACAGGTTTCGGGCAAGCCAAAGAGGGCCCTTCACCAAGGTGACGGTCCTCCAGGCTCAGTCAACGTTTGTCTCGGCGTGCGGCCGAGAGAACGGACCGTGGAGCACACCGTCTTGCATCACAAAGCTGCTCAAGACGAACCTCAACAAAAACCACTGCATCCTTCTCCAGACTTCCTTTGCAAAGAGACACTCCAGAAGGAGATGTGTGACAGTCTCTACACCCCCTGCAGCCACTTCAAGGGCAATGTGCAGTGGCATAGAGTCCAGGTGTATACAAAGGATCTCACAGGTAGTGCCCTTCTCACCGCCAGCCAAGCGATGTTATGGTGCTTGTTGGAAAGTTCTGGTAATGAGGCATTTTGCCAAATGACTTTGACAGCCTGCTCAGGGAACCATTTGATAGGATCCACCCTCTCTTTTTCCCATAGTGTCTCGAGGATGCTGCATGCTGACCACTTCCTGAAGGACTCGTGGTCAAGGTGCTTTGCTTTGCAAAATTTCTCCATGCAGGACAGGCGATACGGAACAGTCCAACTACTTGGAGCATCCTGCAGCAATGAGGCCAGTCCCATCCTTCGTAACACAGAGGATAAAGGTAGAATCTCCCTTATCCAGAGTTTCATACATGCTGCCCCCACAGACACGGTCCACCTTAGACCTCCAGATAAAGTGGAAGATAGCTCAGGCGACAGCAATGGGGACCTGCACCACATACAACAGAGACAGTCCCTCACACCTGATGACCAGGTTTTTATCTGCAATGAAGGGGGAGCAGTGCTCTTAAAGCTCAGTTCCTATCTTACCTAGGCAATATACTCCTCCCAAGATTTTAACACGCTCTGGCCCCTCTGAACCATACTCCCAGCACTCTCAGGTAATCTGTCCTTACGATGAAGGTGATAAAGGATCGGTCAGCCCAATTTAGCCAAGAACATGGCCTCCCTTTTCCGTTGATTTATCTTGGCTCCTGAGGCCAGTTTGAACTGGTCACAAATGCTCACGAGTCTGCACACTGACAGTAGATTCGAGCAGAAAACAGTGATGTCATCCATGTATGGATGCTTTGACCTGCAGGCCTCCACTGCCTGGAATATTCACCCCTCATGTTCGCATCCTTCCTGATGGACTCAGCAAAAGGCTCTATACACCACACAAACAAGGCAGCAGAGACAGGGCAGTCCTGTCTGACTCCAGATCTGATCGGGAAGCTTTCTGCTTCCCACCCATTGATTGAAACTGCACTAACAATGTTGGTGTAGAACAGTCAGATCCAATTGCGGATTCCCTCCGCAAAGCCCATTTTGGAGAGCACATCCCACATGTAGGTGTGCAATATCCTGGTCAAGGCTAACGAGGCAGGTTTTCAACCCTCTGACCTGCACATAGGTGATTGTATCCCCGAGGAGTGCGAGGCTCTGAGATTGTCCTGCCTGGTACAGGTTTGACTGAAGTGGATCATTGATCCCAGAGCAGACCTGATCTAGTTGGCGATAACCATAGTCAGGATTTTGTAATCCACATTTAACAGCGAAATTGGTCACCAATTTCTAATTTCCTCCCTCTCCCCCTTCCACTTGTAGATGAGGGTGATGATACTTTTCCTCATGGATTCGCACATGGAACGTGCCAGAAGTATGCTGTCATACACCTCCAGCAGGTCCTGGCCAATCATGTCCCACAGAGCTGAATACAACTTGGCCAGTAAATCGTTGCTGCTGGGAGATTTATTCTTTTCTAAGGACTGGAGAACCTTGGTCAGCTCATCCAGAGATAATCGCTCGTCCAACCTCTCGTGTGCTGTCATCTAAGACCGCCATGATAGAGGACAGGATTGGCTGGGAGGTCGCACTGTCCGTGGACTTTGTGTCATACAATCTGGCATAAAAGGATTTGCTGATCCTCAGGATGTCAGACTGAGATGACATTACTGAACCATCTTCTTCAGGCTGCTGAGCACAGAGCTCTCCTTGTGCACCTTCTGGAAAAAGAAATGTGAGCACATCTCATTCTGCACCGCAGAGCGGTCCCTGGACCAGAAGGTTATCTTGGAGGCCTCCGAGGCAAAGAGCGAGGCTTGCTGGCTCTTCACCTCCTGGAGCCCCTCCTTGACATCTACCCACATTGTCTGCTCCAGGAGTAGGTTCTGCATCCTTCTCTGGAGTTGTGACAGATTTCCCCACCTCTCTCTCACCTTCTGAACACCTTGGAGGATAAAGAACCTCTTGATGCTCCCCTTGACTGTTTCCAACCAGTCCGCTGAAGACTCAAAGGGTCTTCACAGTTCTCCAACCTGTGCAGTCCTTTTGAGCTCTTTAATGTTTCCTGGGATCAACAGTTGCACATTCAGCTTCCATTTTCCCTTGTTGGACCGCTGGTCATTCTGTAGGTGACAGTCAGCCAACTGGAGGAAGTGATCATAGGAGAACACTGGCTTGGTGTCAGTGGATCGGAGTGAGAACGTGAGGGACACAAGCAGGAAATCTATCATTGAGGAGGTAGATCTGTCCAGCCGCGACCAGGTGTATCCACGCAACACTATCTGTAGAGGTGAAGATGTCATGTAGCTTGGCGACTTTAACCATTGCCATCAGGAATCTGAACCTGCCCCCTTCAGGATGCCCTGTGGCTGCTCAGTGACATCCCTGACTCTGGCATCAGGTTGGCAAAACACCATCTTGGGGGTCCTAACAAAACATTTTTAATTTTGCAACCAGAATATTTACTTGAAATAAAACCTGCATTTATATAAGATCTTTCATAACTTCAGGACATTCCAAATGGGTATGCAGCCAAATGACATATGCTTTAAATGTAATCAATGTTATCAGGTAGAAAACACAACAGGCAATTTACATACAGCCAACTCCCACAGTCAAATATAGGATAATGAGAACAGAAACGAGTGCTTTCCAATCATTTAAACTCTACCTCAGCATCATTCAAAACAAGGTCTTTGCACTTGCAAAACCAGAATTCAGCTAGGATTTATAAAACATGAAGTTACACATCTATATCCTGGAGCACTGAACACTTTCTTTGCTTCCCAATTAAAAATTTGACTGCCTGCTTCTACTGAGGAACCACAGAGAATGGCAGAACAGATCAGCATTAGCTGCTGGAAATCACTGCTGTCCTCGATTCCAGAACACCCCAAAACATCAAAACATCACCAAGCAGAATATTATATAATCTATATTATTTTCAAAGACATTTACAACTAATGCATTAGTCTACAAAACATTGAGCTTTTAAAATATTTGTTCCAAGAAAATAATGAGAAATAACTGAAGAATAGGCCACTTGGATCTTTGAGTCGAATCTATCATTCACAATAATGGCAGATATTCTACCTCAATCCCACTTTTTTCTCGCTATCCCCATAACCTTAATCCATTTAGTATCCAAAAATCTAATGACTATTGTCTCAAATATACTCAGTATCACCAACTTCCTGGAAATAAGAATTCCAAGGATTCATGAACTTCCAACTGAAAAAATTTCTCCTCAGATCAGTCCTAAATGGTTGAACCTTTATCTGGGATGCTGCGATCCCGTGCTCTAGACTCCCCAGCCAGGGGAAACATTCTCCCAGTATCCATTCCTTCCAGCACTGAAAAGTCAAATGTTTCAATTAAATCATCTTGCAGTCTTCCAAGTTCCAGGAAACAAACTCAATCTGCTCGATCTCCTCCACATTAGATAATCCCCTCATCCTAGAACTAACTAAGCTTAATTATGCTCCTTCCAAGACTGATAGGTCTTTTCTCGAGTAAGGAGAGAAAAACTCTGCACAATATGGTAGAATCAGTCTTACCAAAGCTCGACAGTTGGAATATGACCTCTGCACTCTTAAACTTATATAGCAATCTCAATGGACAGGATGCCTACTCTTGCTCCTAACTCACATACTCATATGTTTGCACAGGGGACAGGGCTTCAGACTCCTGGAGCATTGAGACCAATTCTGAATAAAAGAACATGCTCAAGGGCTGTTCAACAGAGCTGAGTGACCTAGTGAGGAACTTTAACAATTGCTGCGGAGGAAGGTTCAAACCAACTGAGCTGGGGGAATGGGCACCAGGCTGAAACATCCAAGAGGAAGAACAAAAAGATTTCAGAGGATACATGAGGGATCAGATAGGGGAAAATGGGAGGCAGTTAAAACTGGGTTTGGGGAACGTATATGTCAATGCATTTAGAATGGTAAATAAGGTTAGCAAACTTCAGGCACAAGCCATTGTAAGTACTATGAATCAATGGCAATATCCGAGCCTTGGCTCAAAGGAGGAGACGATTATGAACATCATATTCCTCTGTATGAGATGTTCATTAAAGATATGGAAGGGGAAAAGGATGTCTTTTGGCAGTGTTGATCAAAGAAATTATAACAGCATCCTGAAAGGATATTGTAGTTGAGGAGACAAAAGGCAGAGTCTGTTTGGGTACATTGCTCTGTACTAAAGACTAGCTTACCACTTACTTTCCAAACTGCTTGCTTTACCAGTAGTGAATGTAAATAGGACTAATCCTTGTTATACCGCACTAATTTATATATGTTGCCCCAACCCTTTGAGCAGTTGTCAACTGAACAGTAGTTAGTGAGTTATAAATAAGAGTACTTTGGCCAACAATGACAAAACATTTGCATTTAAAATTTCCTTTAAATAAAAAGAGGCCATAAGGTGCTTTACTGCAGTGCAAGGAAATATGGACACCCAGAGTCAGAGAAGGAAAAATCTGACTGATGCAAAATTCTGACACGGCTTGACAGGGTTGACACCAAAAAGAGAGTCTCAAAACAAATACATTATTCTCAGAATACAGGATCAACCATTGAGAACTGAGATGAAGACTTTTTTTTCCCCACTCAGAGGGCCGTGATTCCTTGGCATTCCCTATCTAAGTGGTTGCAGATACTCCCTTATTGAATATATTCAAGGTGGAGACAAACCTTTAGACGCCAAGAAAATCAAGGGATATCTAGATAGGGCAGTAAAGTGAAGTTGACGTGGAAGTTCAGCCATCATCTTATTGAACATTGGACCAGGCTCAATGGACCAAAAGGCATACTCCCACTCTCATTTCCAGTGTGTTTAACAGGAAAGGTGATCAAAAGGAAGGTCTTAAAGAAAACAGAATAGGATTAGGCCACAAGGCCACTTGAACAAGCTTCACCCATTTATTAAGATAGTGGCTGATTTGACTGTGGCCACATCTCCACCCATCTGCCTAACTATACTAAACCTCAATTCCCTTTCCAGTCAAAATTCTTGTCAACCCAAACCCCAGATAGTTTCATAATCATCATTCCTTATATTCCAGGTTTATTAACTGATTGAATTTAAATTCCCCTATCTGCCAGGAGGGGAATTTTAACTTCACATATCCCTGGAGATGGAGAGATAAAAGCATCTGTGGGAAATCCCAAAGTGTGGGACCTAAGTAACTGAAGGCATGGCTGCTCGTGGGATGGTGAGGAAGGGCAATGCACAAGTACCCAGAGTTAAAGGAAGTTAGAATTCAGTGGAAGGTACGTGTACGGCTGCAGGAGCTTGAGAAATAGATACATAATAAAGTTACCTTTACACTCCTGCAATAACATGTCTTTAAATTATAATGGTGTTTAAAAAGAGAGTATTAGACCAGCAAATGCAATCCTGACTCTTGGACATTTATAGCTGTTTTATGTAAAATCAGATGAACATCTATACGAAGTGTCGTAACGACTGCAGTTTATCTCTTGATTTTTATTGCCATTACCTAAAAATATCGTTCAATCATATCCTGTTAAATGGATCTTTTGGAAAGGAATTTGCAGTTCAGTGTCAATGAAACAAGAACACTTTTTGTTAACAGAGATAAAGCAGATGATCTCTGAGGAATGGACTTCAACGGACAGCTACTACAGATAGGGATAACTTTTGCTCCAGATGACAATGGTACAATTCAGTTCAGGATTAGATTTATGAAATTAGCTTAACTGGTTAGTGATATCAATTTTAAAATGGTCACAAAATGAAAATACAGGAAGCTTCTGAAACTGCATTCTGGTAGAAATGTTCCCTGATCAAAGCTTTAGAACAGTAACAAAGACTGTGTATGATGAGTAATAACAGTGTCATACTTGACTTCCATTAGGTCGTGATATCAGCAATAACAAAGACAGAGAATAAGGGCAGAATTTGAAATGGAGCAGAGAGGTGGAAAAGTAATTTGATCCCTGATTATGTACCACCGACACCAAAAAGATACCTTTCCAGCAATTTTGTAACAAATTTGGTTTGCTGCATTACTACATATTTAAGAACACTGAAACTATGCACTGAGTCATTTCACTGAGTCATTACCATTCACTGAAATGCCAAAATTGTGGGTCTGGCAGCGACTAAGTTCAAAGAACGATCCAGCTAATCCACATGCAAGCCCTATACCATATGTGAACTCCAGCACACTTCAGGTGCCCCAAGTGTTCATGTGTTTAGAAAGAACCTCCAGTTGCTCAAGGTCTGGCATGCTGAGATTAAAACGTAGGTGGAATCACCACTCAGCAAACTGAATTCCAAAAAAATTCTGTTTCAGGAGATGGCCACCCCACAGGCAGGGTAAAGGCTTTATTGAAAGGGCACAGAACATTTTGGTAAAGCAACAGACAGAGGTCTTGGTGCATGTTGAAACCAGAGAATTCAGAGACCACAGTCAGAGTTTCAGAGTTGAGGGATAAGTTAAAGACTATAACACCAAAAGGTATAAATCTCCAGACTTCTCTAAGTGTCACGCACTGGTATAAAAATATGATTAAACGGGTTTAAACTTGGCAGCAGACACGATCCAGGAGACAGGACTTCAGACTCCTGGAGCATTGAGACTAATTCTGGACCAAGAGATCTGTTCAAGGTGGATGTTCAACAGAGCTGAGTGACCTAGTGAGGAACTTTAACAATTGCTGTAGAGGAAGGTTTAAACCAATCCAGCTGGAGGAGTGGACACCAGACTGAAATGTGGGAGGAAGAATAAAAGGTTTCAGAAGATACGGTAGACATGAGTATTTGAGTAAAGCTGAGTTCAGAAATAGGAGATCAGATGGGGGGAAAATGGAAGCAGTTAAAACTGGGTTTGGGGGAACATGTGTCAATGCACTTAGTATGGTAAATAAGGTTAGCAAACTTCTGGCACAAGTCACTATTTGTACTATGAATTTGTGGCAATATCAGGACCTTGGCTCAAAAGGTTATGAATCTTTGAATAATGAACATCATGTCCTCTATACAAAGCGTTCATTAAAGACATGGAAAGGGGAAAAGAAGGTTTTTGGCAGTATTGATCAAAGAAATTGTAATAGGCATTATGAAATGATAATGTAGTTGAGACAAAGGCAGAGTCTATTTGGGTACATTTTAGAAGCAATAGTGGAATTACGATGCTACTGGATGCACACTATAGGCCAAACAGTGGGAGGGGATGGAGAAGCAAGTGTGCAGCCAAATTGCAGAAAGATGCAGAATCACTAGAGCAGTGATAATGGGAAACCCCAATTATCCTAATGTACAATGTAAAAGGAGGAGACAAATTCCTAAAACTTGCACTGAAGACCTTTCTGGATTAGTGTACTTGCAGCCTGATGAAGCAAGCAGATCTGGTTCTGGGCAACAAAGCATGGCAACGGCAAAATGATTCATTGGGACAGCATTTGGGCAACAGTGATCACAATATATCAGATTTTGATAATTATGGAAAAGAACATGGTACAATCAAGTGTAAACTTACATTGCTGTAGGACAGCTGCAATGACTTGAATTGGAGATTTTGCTCTGGTGGATTGGAATCCCAAGTTAGTGGACAGAACTGTCACTGAACCAACTGTTCAAGTACAAATAGATACATCCCAAAAGGAGGAAAGGAGGGGCAAAACTGAAGCTCCCTGGATAACTCAGGATTTAGAGGGTAAAACGATACAGGGAAAAATGGTGAAATACCTCCACAGAGGGCAGCATTCCGTCACCAAGTCATTTATACATGAACAGTCTTGACTCTGGTATTGCCTCTTCAGAGTCAAATCTCAGTGTTAGAATCTCTGACACTCCTCTTTTTAATCTGACAACCAGGGCTACCTGACTGGACAAAATTAACAGCCCCAGATCAGGGAACCCATATTCTATGAGGTCTAGCTGGCTGACCTCATTATAATCATTACAAATAGCATAGCAAAGGTAAGATTTGTAATACAGCAGAGTGCCGAGGTAAACACACAAAGTATGGAGGAGATCAAGAGAGAGAAATAAGTGGAGCAAAAAGCAGAAAGAGATTAGATTAGCCAGTTTAAAAAAAGGGAAACAAAAAATCTTTTCTAAACTCAAATTCCGTAAGGGTAGTTGAAGAAAGGGTGGGGCTGATATGTGACCAAAAAGAGAGAGATTCTTGTGACGTCAAAGAGCAAAAGACTAAATTATCATTTAACATCTATTATCATTACGATGAGGAGGCTGCTGATGTAGCATCCAGAATCAAAATAGATGGAAATGGTTTGCATTCTCAAAGCAGAAAAATCAGCTAGACCAGATGGAATGCATCCTTGTTTGCTACGAGAATGCAAGTGGGAAATTGCAGAAATTTCCATAGTTCTTCCAAACCATCTCATCGTGCATTGGTGTTGGTGCTGGTAGACTGAAAGGTTCTGAGCATTACTCCCAAGATAAATTAAGACAAGGAATAAGCCAGGCAATTACAGGCAGCAGCTCAATGTTGACAGTGGAGGAGGGTTTGAGAAACAAGAATCCAGGGCAAAAATAATTGGCAACTGGGGAAATATTTGGTATTTAAACATAACTTGATTTCAAAAATACAGTGTTTGACTAGACTAACTTGATTAAGTTTTGATAAAAGATTGAAGTGCATTGCATTTAATGTATTGTGTATGGACTTTTAAAAGGTAATGACAAAATGTTTACAAAACAAATAAAGTCAAATTAAAGCCTATGGAATTGGAAGGATCAGTGGCAGCATTTATATAAAACTGGCTAAGAGCTAGAAAGCAGAGAGTACTGGTGATTAGTTGTTTCTCAGTCTGGACAAAGTACAACATTGTATTGAACAGGGACTGCTGTATCAGCTCACTACACTTTGAGCTGCTGCTGAAGGTTGCTACCACCATCCTCTTTCAGTGTAGGAAACTACAGGGCCTACTTAGTCTAGTGTGGTATAGGAAAACTACTCCCTGGTCTAATGAGAAGAGCTCTTTGTCGCTAACCAGATACAGTCGGTTCTGCTATAACGCGTGTTCCAGCAACGAGGATTGACTATAACGCAATTATTGAATAGGGGAATGCTATTTTTAAAACGTGAACTTGTGTTGGCTATAGTGCAATTCCATCGGTGCATGGAGGAGTACGCGTAAACATCACATGATCATTTCACAGAGTTTGTTGTGAAGCGCATTCTGAGAGAGGTACAGTACCCAGTGATTTTTGTCTTTTTTTTTGCAAATTATGCTGTGCTACCCAAAAAAGACTCAAGGACAAAGTGACAAGAATGTTAGCAACAAGCGTCCTGGTGATAAAATTGTAGGTGGCGAACGTAAAATAAAGGCTATAACACTGGAACAGAAGCCAGATGTTATAAAGCGTTTTCAGTGTAATGAGAGAACACGTGATATAAAGTATTGGCAAAGATCTGTAGCTCAGGTTATGGATGAGGTTGTTGACTTGCTCGCCGAGCTGGCTTGTTTTTGTTCAGACATTTCAACACCATGTTAGGTAACATCATTAGTGGAGCCTCCGATGAAGCGATGTTGTTCTTTTCCGCTTGGAATTTATACTGTCGGGTCCGCATGGTGACTACTCAAGCCTTGAGTTACCAAGGCATCTACTTTAGGTCAAGCAAAAGAGGTTGGATGACGGGGCAATTTTTTTCTGACCTTATTCTTGATGTTTTCGAAGTTGCTTTTAGAAAGTATTACAAGAAAAAAAATTGGATTTCAAGATTCTCCTCATCCCGGATAATGTGCTGAGCCATCCTCCCACCATTGCTGAGCTTTCTGAAAACAAATTGCTATTTCTAGCCCCAAACACAACCTCTCTCCTTCAACCCATGGACCATGGTGCAACAGCAGCTTTTAAAGCTTATTATTTAAGAGGCTGACTGCAACTACCGAGGGGGATAAGGACAGTCTTCTTCAACGTTAGACGAGCTTTAACATCAAGAATGCAGTTGACATTATCGTGGGGGCCTGGGGTGATGTCAGTAAGGACTGCTTGTATGCAGTTTGGCAGAAGCTTCTCCCAGACTTTTTTCAAGATTTTAAAGGCTTTGATCCATCAGAGAAGCTCCCAAGAATCAAAGAACATTGTGTTGTTCTTGCAAAGCAAGCTAGATTTGAAGAAGTGGAAGTGAGGATGTTGAACAGCTGCTTGAGTCCCACCGTGAAGACCTCTCTACAGCTGATCTACAACAACTTGTCGCTGAGGGGGTGATGGAAGCTGGAGATGAAGTAGTAGTAGTCCAGGATACAACACCATGAGAGCTTTCCACTTCTGTTTTGTCTTCTATCCGGAGGGAAATTGAGAAGCAGTCGCAGCTCTTGCAGGACAACGATTACAATGCAGAACACAACAGGGCACCAATTTGTGGAATAAGATCTTATTTGGCACACTATGAGCAGCTTCTTCATGAAAGAAGAAAAAGGGCAAAGCAGCAAAAACTGGATATCTTTTTTAAGCCAACCTCCAAGAAACAGTCAGAAGACAATAAACCACAGGCATCCACTTCTGGATTAACTATTTTTCACCCTAACCCTGCAACCACAACTGCACCTGAAGGTGGTGATGATGATGGTCCTCAGCCCCTGCATTAACAACCAGAGCAACCTTAAAGCCTCCTCCCCCATCAAGTCATCTTGACATTTTTTCAAGGTAAGGTGTTAAATTTATTTTTATTTCATTATTACACTGAATAAATGTTTAATTCATAACTGTGCTATTCTTTGTGTTAGACTTTTGAGCGATTGTGAATGATATTTTTTGGTGGTCTGTCCCAACCCTGCTTTTCCCATAGGCCCCATTATTTCTATAGTGCAATTTTCTATAACACGACATTGTTGGAAACTTTGAGGAGGACCAGATGTTGTGTCTCATTCCTTTAAGATCTTAAGCTGATCTGCCCTTATATCATCATAGTGCACGGTGCTTAGGGCATTCCTCTATATTAACCCTGCCAGATCCATATACATCACCTTCATTCCATTATTACTATCATACATTTATTTATAAAAATCTATTCATCACAACTGCAACTGCCCTCAAATCTCTGACATAACTGGATGTAATCTGAAACTGGATGTTTCACCACGCTACTGGAATACATTCTCTCTCTCTATGTTCTCTTGGAAGACAGGTACTGTGATGCAGGGAAATGCATCAGCATTGATTCTCTTCCTAACAGTCAGAGGTCTGCAGGTCAGTTTAAGCTGGAAGACCTTTAATCACTTGGATTTCCTTCATAGAGGGCACCTTCCCTGTTGAAAAAGGCAATTTCTTCTTTGCAGTATCTTGAATCATTAGATATCGATAGTCCCTGCTTAGTGGTGGCTTTCACATCTTTGATCTGTGGCCACAGATCTCTATGCCCAATCTGCCTGTGGATTTGGGCTGAAGCTTGTCAATATCATACATCAGCCTTTTGAGTGGGTTGGACTCTCTCATTCTGTCCTCATTGGTGGTTTATTGGTGAAACCAATGCATTCATTTCTTTAGTTCTGCTATTTGAAGACTGCTTCTGGTTTGGCATGATCTCTGTCACAGTTACTGAAAAGGTGGAGATCTAAAATAAAAACTGAAGATGCCAGAAATACTAAGCAGGCCCCGCAGCATCGGTGGAGTGATAGCAAAACTGATGAAAGGTCACAGATCATAAATGTTAGCTGTGTTTCTCTTTCCAGAAATATTGTATGATTTGTTGAGAATTTCCTGTTTTTAACATTACTTTGCTCCCTCTTTGTGTTTTCTTCACCGTCAAACACAATTTCCCTTTCATAAATCCACACTTACTTTGCCAAATCATATTATGAATCTCCAAGTGTCATGTTACCACATCCCTAAAAATAGATTCTAGCATTTTCACCATTATTGATATTAGGCCAACAAAGGCAGACAGTTGAAATGGGCAGACACACGGTAGATGAAACTTAATGCACAGAACTGTGAAGTGAAACATTATCACTGGAAAGTTTAAAAGAGCCAACAATAACAGAATGGTACAATTTTAAGAGAGTACATACACATGAATCTTTGAAAGTGACAAGACAGCAAAACAGGTTGCGAACACAGTTTAAAAAGAAGCAAACACATCCTTGACTTTACCAAGAATTATGGAGAACAAAAGCAAGGAATTTATATTAAACCCTATATAAAAAGCTGTTTACATTCAGAGCAGTAAGGAAAACATGTCATTCTCATGCGACAGATATGATGAACCTCTAAAGATGGTGCTGCCTGGAGGTAAAAGTAACCTGCACAAAAGAATAGAGAGTTTATTTTATCCTAGCAGCCTTCCACACTCTCCCATAACCCCTCGTGAAAATAATAAATTGTTTTCTGTAGCAGAAACGTAGAAGATAGGAACAGGAGGCCATTTGGCCCTTCCAGCCTGCTCCGCCATTCAGCGTGATCATGTCTGATCGACCAACTCAGTAGTCTAATCCTGCTTTCACTCCATAACCTTTGATCCCGTTCGCCCCAAGTGCTACATCTAGCTGCCTCTTGAATACATTCGATGTTTTGGCATCAACTACTTCCTGTGGTAATGAATTCCACAGGCTCACCACTCTTTGGGTGAAGAAGTGTGTTCTCATCTCCATCCTAAATCATCTACCCCGAATCCTCATACCGTGACCCCTGGTTCTGGACACACACACCATCGGGAACATCCTCCCTGCATCTACTCTGTCCAGTCCTGTTAGAATTATATAAGTCTCTATGAGATCCCCTCTCATTTGTCTGAACTCCAGCGAAAACAATCCCAACCTAGTCATTCTCTCCACATACGTCAGACCTGCCATCCCCGGAATCAGCCTGGTAAACCTTTGCTGCACTCCCTCGAGAGCAATAGCATCCTTCCTCAGAAAAGGAGACCAAAACTGCACACAATATTCTAGGCTCACCAAGGCTCTGTACAACTGCAACAATACATCCCTGCTCCTGTACTCAAAACCTCTCGCAATGAAGGCCAATTATACCATTGTGTGAAGCTGGATGAACACAGCAGGCCAGGCAGCATCAGAGGAGCAGGAAAGCTGACGTTTCGGGTCGGGACCCTTCTTCAGAAATGGGTGAGGTGGAAGGGAGCTCTGAAGTAAATAGAGAGGAGGGGTGGGGGCTGGGGAAGATAGGTAGGATGGTGATAGGTGAATGCAGGTAGGCAGTGGTGGGGATTGGTCAGTGAGGTGGGAGAAGCGGATAGGTGGGAAAGATGACGGACAGGTCAAGGAGGTGGGGATGCAACTGCATGCTTACCTTCAGCGACCGGTGCACAAGGATGCCCAGATCCTGCTGCACACTCCCCTCTCCAATTTACAGCCATTCAGGTAGTAATCTGTCTTCTTGTTTTTGCTTCCAAAGTGAATAATCTCACATTTATCTGAATTATAGTGCATCTGCCATTGATTTGCCCACTCACCCAATCTGTCGAGATCATGCTGAAAAATCTCTGCATCCTCATAACAGTTCACCCTCCCACCCAACCTGGTATCATCTGCAAACTTGGAGATGTTACATTTTGTTCCTTTATCCAAATCATTAATATATATCGTAAACAACTAGTGTCGATCCCTGTGGCAGCCCACTAGTTACTGCCTGCCAATTTGAAAAGGATCCATTAATTCCTACTCTTTGTTTCCTCTCTGCCAACCAGTTTCCTCTCCATCTCAATAAACTTCCCCCAACCCCATGCACTTTAATCTTGCACATTAATCTCTTATACGGAACTTTGCCAAATGCTTTCTGAAAGTCCAAATATACCACATCGACTGGCTGTCCCTTGTCAAGTCTACTAGTTACAACTTCATACAATTCCAACAGATTTGTCAACCATGATTTCCCCTTCATAAAACCATGCTAACTCTGTAATCCTGCCACTGCTTTCTAAATCCTCAGCTATAAAGTCCTTAATAACAGATTTGAGACTTTTCTCTACTACCGATGTTAAACTTATTGGTCTATGATTCCCTATTTTCTCTCTACCTCCCTTTTTGAATATTGGATTGACATTAGCCACTCTCCAATCTGCAGGGACTGTTCCAGAGTCTAAAGAATCCTGGAAGATGACCACCAATGCATCCACTATTTCTACATCCACTTCCTTAAGTTCTCTGGGTTGTAGATTATCAGGCCGTGGGGATTTATCCACCTTCAATCCCATCAATTTTCCCAGCACAATTTCTTTACTAACAATGATCTCCCTCAATTCTTCCCTCCCACTAAATCTTGCATCCTCCAACGATTCTGTGTGTCCGCTTTTGTGAAGACAGTACCTAAGTATGTATTCAGTTGCTCAACCATCTCTTTGTCCCCGATTATGCATTCCCCCATTCCTGTCTGCAGGGGACCTACATTCATCTTCACCAATCTCTTTCTCGTCATGTATCTATAGAAACTCTTAGCATGAGTCTATATGTTCCCTGCAAGCTTACTTTCATACTCTATTTTCCCCTTCTTAATCAATCCTTTGGTCCTTCTTTGCTGAATTCTAAACTACTCCCAATCTTCAGACATATTTCTTCTCTTGGCCAATCTGTATGCTTCTTCCTTGGATTGGATATTATCTCTTATTTCCTGTGTAAGCCATGGATTGGTCCTCTTAGCCATTTTGCTTTTCTGACAGACAGGAATAAACAGTTGTTGCAGTTCCCCCATGTGTTCCTTGAATGTTTGCCATTGCCTATCCACAGTCATCCCTTTAAGTAACTGTCCCCTATCTTTTAAGGCCAACTCACACCTCATATCTTCATAGTTTCCTTTATTAAGCACCCTTGTCTCCAAGTCAACGATCTCACTCTCCGTCTTGATAAAAAGATTAGAATACGTTATATTCGCTCATCCCCAAGGGATCTCGCACAGCTCGACTGGCAACAATTCTCTTCTCATCTAAGATGGACTGCTCTCTCGTCGGTTCCTCCACATATTGGTCAAGAAAGCCATCTCATATACACTCCAGGAATTCCTCCTCTACGGCATTGTGAGTAATCCGATTTGCCCAATCTATGTACAGATTAAAATCACCCATGATCACCGATATTCCCATATCACATGCATCTCTAACTTCCTGTCTAATGCCATTCTCGACGTCACCACTGCAGTTTGGGAGTCTATATGCGACATCTACTAATGTTTTTTGCCCCTTGCTTTTTCTCAACTCTACCCATACAGACTCCACATTAGCTCACACAATGTCCTTTCTTACTATTGTATTAATTTTCTCTTTAACCAGCAATGCCGCACCGCCACCTTTTCCATTATGCCTGCCGTTCTAAAATACTGAATACCCTGGGACATTCAGTTTCCACCCCAGGTCACCCTGCAGCCATGTCTCTGTTTAAACAGATTTGAAGAGACTTGCAAAAAATGTACAGGAGACTTTTTTTTCTTAAAACAGGGCCAGTTATTGTGATATACGTGAGAAGGTTCAGTAGGAGTTCTGTGTCCAAATTAGGAAGTTTTGGGTTATATTTACTCCAGAGACTCAAGCACCTGAAATTTAGGTTGTTACTCTAACACACTATCAAGGGAATACCATCTTTCAAATGAGCAACATCTTATCTCCTAAACTGGACAGAAAATATGCCCTGTCACTATATCAAAGTGGGGTGGGGTGGGGGGGGGGTGGTATTATTCCCAATGTCCTGGTCAATCATTAGTAATTCAACCAACATCATTAACGCTGATGATCTGGTCATTAACACATTGTTTGTGGAAGCTTACTATACACATTTCTCAAACAAAACAGTGGCTACACGCTGCAAACAATACTTGTTTGGCCATTGCTACGTCTGAATCTGAAGGAATTTACTGTCACCATAGACCCACTACTCCACAGGTCACATCAAATAAAAATACTTTAACAAGATGACCAATTAAATACCTTATCCACATCAAATTCTAAATAAGTTCTATCAAACAGTTTTCTGAATAAATATTATTATTAGTTTACAATCAAAACAAAATTTATTCAATTAAGAATATTTGGCTAACATATGTAGTCAATAATATAAATAAGTATCAATCCTCATACCTTTAAATATCCTTAAAACACATGCAAACATACTCTCTTTAGATGTTCCTTCAATCTCTCTTTCAAAAAGAACAAAGATATTTATCATGAACTCAACAAGAGATTTTTCTTTTCAAAATGGACGAGATCAGCTGGGCAGCTTGTTCTTAACAGGCCTTCCTTGAACTGAACTAGATAAAATAAAAATCTCTCCAAGCCAGAAACAGCCCCATCCAGACCTACAGCAAAAGTAAGCAGTTGTCACCAGTCAAAATGATTTACAAGAAAGCTTGTTTGAAAAAAATCCAATGTCCACAACAACCTTTCAACCTCTCTAACCAGTCCACTTCCACAAAACTTGAAAATTTCCCACAATGCATCAAAACATATGTAATCCAAGCAACATTAAAATGACACGTTTGTAACACTGTACAGCATTTTGAGATGTTCAGGGATCTTTGACTTCAAAAATTAAGGTTTATAGTACAAGGTTAAGGAAGTTAGACTGAATCCTTATAAAGTTCTGATTAGGCCATAGTAAAGTATTATGGCCAGTTCAGGTCACCATATTTGAGAAAGTTCATCTTTGAGAGAGCATAGGGAAGATTTACCAGAATGGTTCCAGGGATTACAGATTTTAGATACAAAGATTAGGATACAGAAGCTGAGGTTGTCTCCTTAGAGCAAAGAAGATTGCGGGGGGGTTTGAGGGAGCTCGGTAAAGATTATGGCAAGTGTAGTTAAGATAGACAAAGAAAAGATGTGTTTATTAGCTGATGGTACAGGTACTGGGGGTGTAAGGAAGAAGGTTTTTAAGCAGTAAGTGATAAATGACCTGGAACTTAATGCCTACAAAGTTTGTAAAAGCAGAGACAGATTGTTCTACAGAGAGCTATAATGACTCTATATACAAGTCTGGTAGAGGTCTATCAAATGGTAGCTTTAAAATTTGAAAGGAAATGAGTCATCACATTAAAGAAAGTGATGTACAGAGAGGTGTCCAGGGAATAGGACTAATCAAATATAATTGGTCAGCACAGAAATCTTGCCACAAATGGCCTCTTTCTGTTCTGTATCATCAAATGTATCATCAAAAATTGAGAAGCAAAGCAGATTAGGAATTTTAAGCAGAGGCTATGAATGAGATGAATGGGAGAAAATGAAATGAGTGAGATACAGGAGGACTCAGCGACAGATGACACCTGGATTCAAGGAATCCTGGCACCAGTATGGAGGAATCTGGGAAGGGCACCAGTATAGAGGAATCTGGGAAGTGTAGAGTTTTAGGATTGTCGTCACTGAACTGTGCCAAGTCTAGTATTTTCACAAGTCTTACAACTATGGCAATAGAGGGGGCTTCTATCTACATAGTGAAGGTGTGCATAGTGGCCTCACAGCACCAGGGACCCAGGTTCGATATCATCCTCAGGCAACTGCCTTTATGGAGTTTGCACATTCTCCTTGTGCCTGCGTGGGTTTCCTCTGGGTGCTCTGGTTTCCTACCACAGTCCAAAGATGAGCAGGTTAGGTGGATTGGCCATGCTAAATTGCCTGTAGTGTTCAGGGATGTGCAGGTTAGATGGATTCGCCTTGGACAATGCAGGGTTACAGATTTAGGGTGGGGGAGGTAGCTCTGGGTGGGATGCTCTTCGGAGGGTCAATGTGGACTCGATGGGCCAAATAGCCTGCTTGCACACTGAAGGATGTGTAGGATCAAGTGAGGGAAGACATGATACAAGAGAAAAATGGTAAGACAGTAATAAGAAAATAATAATCAGAGTGTGATAGGAAGGTACCAAGCAGATAGGGTTAGAGGCTGAAAAATAATAAAAAGACTGAATGAAAGGCAGTATATCAAAACGCACACAGCATGAGATCAAAACATTAGTGGAAGACAACCTTAGATTTAACAGATCAAGATGCAGTATCAGTTTGGGTGCAGCTTAAAAATTAGGACGAGGTGCAAACATTGGTACTCGCTATCTTTAGGCTGCCAAACATTGGAGTAATGTAGGGCATGTCGTAAATCAAGAAATTAGCGGACTTTTTTTGGGTTTTACACAGGTTAATTGAGCAGGGAAGGACAAGTGGGTATAATCCACTTAAGAAAGAAAAATATAAATGGTAAATATTTTTTAAATGGTGAGATATTGAGAAGCGTTGATGTCTAAAATAACTTGTTTCCATTACATGTCACTGAAAACTATCATGTTGGGGGTAGAAAGGAATTAGGAAAGCAAATAGCTGTCCATACAAGAAGATTTGTGTACAAGAATGAAGTCATTTTGCAGTCGTATAGAGCTCTGGTAATGCCACGCCTGGTGAGTTGTGTAAAGATTCCGTCTCCTTACCCAAGAAAGGATATATTTGCCACAGATGGAATGTAATAAAGGTGTTGGGATGGTGGGACTGTCCTCCGAGGAGAAATCAAGGACACTGTGTTCTCTTACAAGTTTAGAAGGAGAGAGAGAGAGGGACACACACACACACACACACACACACACACACACACACACACAATCTGATTAAGCATATTGAATACTTACAGGATTCAGCAGGGTAGGTGAAGGGGGGGCATTTCCTTTGGTTGGTGAAGCTAGAACTAAGGGATGCATTATTAAAATAAGAGGCAGGCCAATTAGGACTGAGATGGGGAGCTATTTCTTTACTCAGAAGCTGGTGAATCTTTGGAAGTCTCTATCTCAGGAGGGTGCAGAGGCTCAGTCCATGGAGTATATTACAAGTCAAAGATCAACCAACTTCTCAATATTAGCTATATCAAGGAATATGGGGATATTGCAGGAAAATAATGTTAAAGTAGAAATTCAGCCACGATCTAGTTGAATGGCAGAGCAAGCTCAAGAGGACAAAAGGCTCAATCCTACTCCTATTTCCTGCAGTCCTACAAATTTAGAGATATACGAAGAATTCAGAACAATTAGATCTTTTATAGAAAAGAGCTGATTCTGATCTACTGGAAGCTTCTGTTCAAAAACAAGGAGAGTTTTTTAACTGCTGTAGAAACAGGATTAGATAGGGACTGCAAGGCAATTCAACCAGAAATGATTTTGATAAGGAACAGGAATTTACACCAGTGCAGATCAAGTGGAAAAGTGACTATTGGGATTGGAAGAGGATTTACGCAGGACAGTAAATTGGAGGAATCCTCTGTATAAGAAGAAATATAACAAGCAAAACATTAAAGGGAGTTTATGCAATGATATAGTGCAGAAAAATTGCAAAAGTGAAGGAAAATACTGTGAAGAGGTAACAACAATCTTCAAATGATATTCTACTGAATGCAGAAGCATTTCAAGGCGATATCTCTAATCTGTAAATACAAACTGTGACATTCACAGAAAGGAACACCGATCTCAAGGATCCTTTGCTGAAACAGAAAAAAAATGGATGGGTGGAAAGATGGGGAGAAATACGAAGGGTACCAATAAAAGGCAGAATTCAGCTGAATTTTTGTTTTCCAATATTTGTCATGTGATTGTGACAAAAACAAGGTCTTTAACTTTTTAAAATCTTCAGATAACCTTTTGTTAAGATGGCATCAACCACCTCTGTATCTGAAATATCCTGAAGCATGTTTCAACCAATGAATTATTTTTGAATTCTGGTAACTGTTCTGTAGGCAAACAATTTGTGCACCAGATTGCAGAAACAGCAAATGAGCTGAATGATGAGTGTGCTGTTTTGGTAGTGTCACTTGTGAGATCCCCGACAATGTAATGGGACTCTTTCAGAACTGCAACTAAGTGTTAGCATAGATTACATGCTCAAGTCCTGGCATGGGGCTAGAACATACAGCCTGTTAACTCAGGAGGTGAGAATACTACCAACTGAGCCAAGTTGACATCAATGCCAACTGAGCCAAGCATAAACTGGCACAGTTAAAGAAAAAGGTGCAACATACAAGCATAGGCCTGAAGGAAAAGCAACAGAGTTAGCACAAAAGGTCAAAGGGTGGATAAGAATTGGCATGGGTTAAAGGATATAAATGGATTACAGGGTAGAATTTAACTTTATGTAGGCACAGTAAATACTGTTATGACGCAGGAATCACAGTACAATTCTGACAAAACACCACCTAGACTATTCTATTGAGTTGCTGTGTAAGTGAGGAAAACCTTTGTGGCGGTATCCAAATGCTCCTCAGCTACTGAACAGGAAAGTAACTGAATGATAAGTTATCAACTCAACAATATGACAAATCGCTCATCGTCAGGGGATCTCCCTCTGAAATCAGCAGAAACTAATTTAGAACTAGCTCAAATACACAAAAATCTGTAAAAACTAAGCAGCTCCTTCACTTAAGCTTCATTTACAATTTCTGAAAAACAAGTGCTACAATGGAAACTGGAAGAGAGTCACCATGACAGTGGTGACATTATCACTGTTTCTGCAGCAGGGTCTGGCATGGAGTGATTCAGGGGAAAATCCAAACTGAGCATCAATAAGCAGCCAAGTGCTGAATAAGTGCTGCTAGACAGCACTAACAATGACACCTTCCATCACTTTCGTATACTTGAGAGATGACTGATGGAATAGCATTTGACTGAATTAGATTTATCCTGCATTTTATGGACATGCCACACAAGGGCAATTTTCGACATTAGCAGCTACGTGCCAGAATTGTAGCTGTAGTGGAACACTTGGCTAAAGGCGTGACTAATTATGCAGCACAAGTTTTCAGTACAATAGCTAGATTCTTGTTGGGGCCCACTGCCTTTGCTACATTAACCATCTTTTGATAAAACTTGGAGAGAACTGAATTGCCTCAAGATCGACACCCGTGACAGTGAGACCCAAGGTGGGTCATCCACTCAGCATTTCTGACTTAAGGAGATTGCAAATGCTTCAGCCTTGACCTTTCACAATGACCCACTGGCCTTCCCCCACTAAGGATGGGTATATTTTTGAACCACCTCCTCCCATTAGAATTCCAATTCCCACCTCTATACCCCAAACTGACAGAATTTTAATCTTCTCCATTAATTGTGGAGTCACTCAGCCGTCTATGGTATGCTGCTTGCACTGTTTAACAGGTGTGTGGTCTTGTGTCATAACTTCACTATATTTGTACGAGTACCTGATGATGCTCTCTTACATTCCTCACTTAATCAGGGTTGGTCTCTTTGGGGTTTACCAGAGTATGACGTTACAGATTGTAGTTAAATACAATTTTCATGGTGCTAGTGGCCCACTGCATCTCATGGAAGTCTGAACAACATTTTGGTGTCACACCTCCAAGCACTGGGTATCAAAATCAAAACTATGTGCTAAAACCAAACTTTCAATCAGGCCTGTCTGGCAAACAGCATCAGTTCAGCAGCTGATTTCATGCTTTCATCAAAATAAACCCAGAATGTTTTATAACAAGCAGCGACAAAGAGGGAAAAAAAAAAACAGGAGAATCTAGTAAGTGTGGATCACTCCAGTTGAAAACCAACAGGCTAAATGGTCTTTTCCTAGTGTGGCCGCATTTTTTTTTTCTGGCTTTACTATGTGCACTCCTTTGCTCGCAACACTGATCAGTAGTCACTGCTCCCTCTGCTGGGCTGTTTCAATTTTAAAATCAACACCACAAATCTGGGTTAGGGGCGAGAGCATCACTATTGAAATATTACATTGCTCAGTTTTGCTCGCCGAATCACTGACAAGACTGTGTTCCACTCCCCCCCAGAAACATGCTCTATTTATTCAAATCATCTCAAAAGGATTGATACCTGAATTTAACCCCTTATCTCTGTCACAACTTTGATGCTTTGAAAAGGATGACAGCAATTTCTCCTGATAAAATAATTCAAAAGCAAAAATGTTTGTTCTTTTCAAAATGCTGACTTTTGGAATTGGCATTGCTAAGACACGGATAGAATTTGCACACCATTAAAAATAAATATCTCAAATTATTCACTAACAATTCCAAAGGTGAAATTCCTCTCCCGATCCACCACCAAAATCAATGGTTTACAATCTTATTCTTTTTCATATTATCTACACAATCTTTCCATCATCTACAATGTTTCCGTCAAAGCTGATCACCTTAACTTTATAGTTATATAAACTGCTATTTATAAAAAAAACTGAGTATGGTTTCCTAAAAGGAAGGAGAATGACAACTACATACCTTGTGTGTTTTACTGTATGTGTACAGATATGCCAGTCTATAGAGACTCTTGTAGTGCTGAGGAAATCGACTGAGACACAGATGCAATGCTCTAATACATTGCTCAGTCAGCACTCGCCGCTGCTCCCTCTCATCTCCTGGCAAGCTCTGAGGGAGATCCTCCAATCTGTAGGTGTCTTTCATCTCTCCTGAAGGCTCAGCCGTTTTCTTTTTTGAGTCACACAGAGACGAGGTGGTGGCCCTGGTGGCAGTGACATTAGTAGTGCTAATGGTGGCAGTTTGACACTGCAACTCTGTGTGCAATTTTGCTCCTGCTTGTTCTGCCAATCTCAGAGCCAAAGCGTCTATCCCTTCGGTGATCTCCACATTGCCTCCTCTGCAAAGTTCAGAACAGATGCGCCCCACCGAGTCCTCTTCCTCCAACTTCCGATAGTTCTCCCTGGACAGTGCAGCTGCTTCTGTGGGCACTCTGTGAGCTGTGCGCTCTGCCAATCTCAAAGCCAAAGCATCTATGGCTTCTGTGATCTCTACACTGCCTCCTTTACAACTCTCAGATGAAGCTCGAGCTACTAAATCCTCTTCATCTAGTTTTCCATGGCTCTCCATGGACAACACAGTAGCTTCCACAGTCGAAGACGATGAGGGGCTTCCTTTCCCAGACTGAATCTTCCTGCTGCTGTCCTGCGAACTGGCTGCATCAGTGAAGATGTCCTGGGTTGAGTTAGAATCAGAGAGTACCAAAATCACGCTGTCTTGACTTCTCTCTGAAAAATAAAATGGAATCAATGCCATTAGTGTCTGCAGAATGATTTCTGACATATTAATTATAGCACACTTAGCGATACAAGAACAGAAGACATTCAATGACTTCTCAATATAGCCAAACAGTTAAATCTAATTTTTGCTAAGTTATTCAGTAGACTGTAAACAGCTGCTTATTACATAGCCTTTGTTTCTTCAGGGCCAGGTCTCCTGTTCTCATTGCTACAGTGGTCCCAAATAAGGGGAGGCAAAGTTCGATTCACTGGTACCCAATGTGCTGAAAACCTGCTGTATTCCTAAACATGATAAATATTGGCCAGGAGAACACTCTGGTTCTTCTTTCACAAAGTGTCATGGGGTCTTTTCTGTCCATCTAAGAGGACAGACAGGACTTTGGTTTAGTGTCTGATCAGAAAGACAGCACATCCAACAGTGCAGCACTGTCAGTATTTCACTACAGTGTCAGTCTAGACATGCTCAAGTATCTGGAACAGGACTTCAACATTTATCTCAAGACAAGAACCTGATCACTGCACGCCATGGGACAATAAGGAAGCACTCATTTCATTTTTAAAAACATATTTGCCCAGACGTTCCCGCTCATGCTCCAACTTGCAGCAGGCCAAGTCTCGGGAAGGAGCTGTCACTGCTCCCCAGTTTAGGTTTGGGAGTAAAATTAGGTTCCCTTCCTGAAGAGTCCTGTTCACATGCTCCAAAGAGCATGATTTAGCAGGAAGCTGCAATATCACAGTTGGGGGGTGTGGGGGGTGGTGGGTGGAGATGTGTGTGGTGGTGGTGGAGGAGGAAACTGACACCTTCATTTTAACAGCCCTCCCTGCAGTGGCAGGGTTAAGGGATTAACAGCAAAAATCAGCATATTTGTTTCGGTTTGACAGGAATTGGCTACTCTCAGCACTGAGGTACAATAAAATAGAATAGAATATCCCACTGCTCATTTACTGAGACGGTGAGAACAAATACCATTGGGTTCATCAAGCTAACTTATCTACGATCAGTTTTGCAAACTTGTCATGTCATCTCCACAGAGTTCAATGTGGAATATATGTGTAATGCAAATTAATGTCACCCATCTTGATGAAAGTTGGGACCATTTTAGTCTGTTTCAAAGAAACAAAAATCTCTGTCTTTTTAAAAGTCTAATTCCTGTTTCCAGGTGATGGGTTAGGTTCAATATTTGATATAAGCACACTTTTATAACAGCCCTCTGCTCTTTCTAACTACCATCGCATCTCCAATCTCCCTCTCATCGTAACAAATTCTTGATCATGACATCATCTCCCAAATCCATGCTCATCTTGCCCACAATTCCATGTTTAAATCCCTTCAACCAGGTATCCGCCCCCACCACTATTCTGTAACTGCTGCTATCAAAGACACAAGTGACATTTTTTGTGACTATGTTCATAGTAAACTATCCTGCCTCATCTCACACTTCCTGGCTTATTGGCAGCTTTCATTATAGCTAACCACAACATCCTCTTCCATCATCCAGCTGAGTAGAATTGTCCATTCTTGGTTCCATTTATTATACAATCATAACCAAAAGGACACGCGCAATTACTCCACTTTCCACTCCTGCATTACTAACTGTGGTCTCACCATTACAGGTCTATCATAGAGTAATAGAGTCTTACACCATGGAAACAGATGCTTCAATCCAACCACACCGATCATGTTCTCAAACTAAACCAGTCCCACTGCGCCTGTCCTTGGTCCATATCCCTCCAAACCTGCCACCACTTTCTCGGGCAGTCCATTCCACACATGACGCACTCAGTGTGTAAAATGGTTGCTCCGCATGTCCTTTTTAAATCTTTTTCCTCTCACCTTAAAAATTTGCCCCCTATTTTGAACTCCCACACCCTAGGGAAAAGACCTTTGTCATTCACCTTATCTATGCCCCTCACAATTTTATAAACACCAATAAAAAGTCACCTCTCAACCTCTTACACTCCAGTGAAAAATGTCTCAACCTATTCAGTCTATTTTTATATTTCAAACTCTCCATTCCCAGCAACATCCTAGTGTATCTCTTCTAAACCCGCTCCAGTTTAATAATACCCTTCCCATAACAAGGCAACCGGAACTGCACACAGTACTCCAGATGAGGCCTCACCAATGTCCTGTACAACCTCAATGACTTCCCAACTGCTATATTCAAAAGTCTGAGCAATGAAAGCATTGACCACCCCTTACTTCACATCAACACACAGCCTTCAGTGATATAATCCAGCGTCAGTCTCCACATGCATAATCAGTGACATCTTTGCCTACGCCCCCACTGTCTCCAAAATTGTTAGATTGTTTGCCCAACATTCAGTATAGGTCCTCCAATTAAACAATGGGAAGATCAGAGCTCTCAACTTCAAATGAAACCGGTCAACATCTTTAGAGCAGCCATGCTTGCCTATCACACTTCACCTCAGAGATGGATACTGAAACCCAGCCTCAACTTGAGGTGACATTTGGGTTTGAGGCCGTGTAGGAAGTTGGAACATTCTCCAATAGCAGAGTATTCCAGAAAGGAAAGTAAGGAAGAAAGAGTTTACATTAATACAGGACTTCACCAAATCCCCATTACCTGATTATGCTTCACAATTATTTTTAAGGACAGCTGCCCTTGCTACACAAACTAATAGAGCAGCTGATTCATATGCAGTAAGATTCCACAAATTAAAAAAAAAATTAATGCATAACCTGATTATCAATGATGATAGTTAAGGGATAAATGCCAGCCAAAATATTGGGAGAGCTCCCCTCCTGTCCTTTAAAATACACCATTATCTTTGGTGACCCCCACAAACTCCATTTCCTTCCATCCCCTAGCAATCTAAGATTGAGCCAGATAGTTTCCAAACTTGGTGTTATAATTGCATCTTCCATTACCCAACCAGTGAGGAAATACACAAATTTTAGTATAACCACAGAATCATGCTAATTATACACATGCATCAACTGCATCAAGAATAATCAGCTATAATCAATTAAGCCCATGACAATCCAGTTAATCAGCTTATTTTATATAATCCTAATGAAAAGCTGTGCACAAAACTCTTATGAAATGCTTCCATATGGAATTCAAAGTCTGTTGACAAAATGTCTCACCCAAACAGAAAGAGCAAAATACTCAAATTCCCACTTAGATTTCTTGATGACCATCTTGGGAGCAGGTTAGCTCAATTGGCTACACAGCTACCCTATGGGTCAGAATAATACCTAGAGAGTCGGTCTGAACAAGCAGACGTAAGCTAGGAGCAAAGAGAAATTGCTAAAAGAAACACAGCAGGTCTGGCAGCATCTGAGGAGAGAAAGCAGAGTCAAAGACTCCAGGAGAGTCACTGGACTCAAAATGTTAACTCTGCCTTCTTCCCACAGATGCTGTCCGACCGGCCGAGTTTCAGATTTCCAGCATCCACAGTTCTTAGTTTTATTATAGAGGCAGACTTGGGACCTGCCTCCTCACTCTGTCCGAGAGTGAAACACAATGGCAAACCATGTTTAACAAAAGGAAAAAGCTCAGGATGAAAGATCAGCAGACAATAAGCCTTCAGGATACAACATGATGGGAAGAGAACAGAATCATATAGATGGCCATTAGACGCAGGTTGGGCATAGCTTCCCATCTTTTCAATTCTACCCCACTAGAAATAAAACCGAGTACTTGTCTTGTGGCCTTGCTACCATTGAATCTTTCTCATTTACCTGAACCATAAGAATACAGTCTCAATGAGTCAACTCATCTGACAGATGGCATTAGACAATGCAGCACTCATTCAATATTGCACAAAATGGCTGAAAAGATTATGCACCTTGAAGTAACTCCATACAGGCCACTATCCCATCACCAAGTCACACTTTATTTACCCATGGAGAGTCCTTGACACTGATCCAGCTCCCTCAGAGCCAGCTCTCAGAGTCAACAGGATGTCTGACACTCCTGTTCTCACCTGTCAGCCAGGGCTCCCTGACTGGACCAGATTAACAGCCTCAATCAGGGAACACACATTCTATGAGTCTACCGCACTGGCCTTGTTAGAATCACTACATTCCTCCATCTCCAAGTCTGAGGACATAGGCTGATTCGTTTTTTTGTAACTCCTCCTGGAGCACCCAGTCAGGTTTCTGATACAGGCAGCGTGTAATGCACAGTAGCTCACCTCTTGTGCCCAGAGCATCTCGGAAGAAATTTATTCTCTTCTTCAGGCGGCAAAGACTTTGAGGTGGCAACATCCACCATCTCAGAGCTCAGATTCAGAGGTATCTTCAAAGCTTGACAGAGAGCGAGAACCTACTGGTTCTGGAACAGTCAGAAGCGGTCACATTTTGCTTTCGTACTGTTTGCGAGTTTCATATGATCCACGTGCTTGTTCAGGACCGTCGCACCTACCTGAGCTTTGTATGTCACTGGAGTTGACTTCGCATCGACCATGCCTCTTACCCATGCAGGGCCATTCCTGTGGTTCCTACACTAAACTTTGTCCCCTGAAATAAACTGTCTGTCTTGCTTAGTGGACTTTTGTGTCTGGCATTGGTGTTCCTGATGCCATTTCATCATTTCCCCCAGGTCCAGGAAGATCAGATTTAACCTGGTGCGGAGTCTTCTCCCCATTAACAACTCTGCTGGAGCCATCCCTGTAGTTTCATGAGAATTGGTCCTATAATCAAATAGGAACCGGGACAGTTTGGTATCTAGTGAAGTTGTAGGCTGTTTCTTCAAGCCTGCCTTCAAATTTGGACTGCTGTTTCTGCCAGTCCATTGGATGATGGATGGTATGGAGTTGTTCTTACCTGTTGAATACCATTCGACTTTAGGAAATACTCAAATTACCTGCTGCTAAACGATAGCCCATTATCTGTGACCAACACTTCCAGAAGTCCATATATTGCAAGAGATGTGCACAGTTTATTTTATCATTGTCACCACAGATTAAACTCTATGTATCTCCAGCTATTTTGAGTGGGTGCCCACAATGACGAAGAACATGGAGCCTACGAAAGGACCTGCACATTCAATGTATAACCGACTTCAGGGTTGATCCAGCCATTCCCATGAATGTGGGGGAGCTGCTGACAGTAATTTTTGTCCCTGATGGCACTCTGGGCACTGCCCCACCAACGCAGCTATGTCTGCATCCAATCCTGGCCACCAGACATAACTTCTCACCAACATCTTCATGTTGGAAACCCCTGGATGACCCTGGTTGAGCTCAGCTAGTAAATGGCAGCAACCATTGCTCGGGACACTCACTCCTGCTCCCCATAATAATATACCTTCCTCTACTGTGATTTGGTCTCTCCGGGTTCAAAAAGGTTTCAATTCTGGTTGTGATGGCCTTTGGTTTCCCCCATCACCACCAGCTGTTTCAGGCTGGCCAGGACTGAATCTTTCTGCATCCAAAGTCTGATATTGTCAGCTGGAAGTGTGCCCAGAAAAGTTAAAACCATTACAGACTCTTCCAGTGGTGGCCCCACCGGTGGTGTACCTGAGAGCAGGAGGCGGCTCAATGCATCTCCATCTGCTACTTGGCCTCCTGGATGGTGTTCCAACTTGTAATTATCCACAGTTAGTATCACACCCCACTGCTGAATTCGGCCTGAAACTATGAGTGGCACTACCTTTTCCTCTTTAAGTAGACTTAGCAGAGTTTTGTGGTTCATTGTTACTACAATTTACATCCATAAAGGAACTGGTGGAACTTCCTGACTCCAAACATGAACACCAAACCTTCCTTCTCTATCTGGGTGTATTTATGCTCTGCATTAGCCAAAGGCCTGGATGCATACGGTGTTGGGCGTTCCTCTCCATTGGGCCACCTATGAGCTAATACTACCCTGATGCCGTACGGGGAGGCATTGCATATCAATACTAGATCTCGCTTGGGATCACAGTGTGCCAACACATTACAGGATGATAACTGTTTACTCACTTCCCTGAAAGCTATAGCTTGGCAACGCGACCATTTGCAAGGCTGACCCTTTTTCAAGAGTTGATGCAAAAGATGCCAGGATGGAGGTCAGGTTATGCATGAACTTAACCCGAATAATTCAACAGCCCAATGAAAGAACTAGCTCCGGTACAGACGTGGGAGCAAGGGCACCTTTGATCACCCTCACTTTACCTTCCAACAGGTGTAACCAGGTCTTGTCAACTCTGTAGCCCAAGTAGGTCACTTGGGGGGCCTGGAACATACATTTTTCCCTTCTAAGGCATACGCCTGCCTGGGAGAACCATCTAAGGACGATGTCCAAGTTCTTTAAGTGTTCCTTATTAGTCTTCCCTGCTATTAGCTCGTCATTTAGATGAACGGCAACCTAGGGTAGACGCTGTAAAGTGTTCTTCAACGTCAACTGAAAAATCGCACAAGCTGACGACACCTCGAACGCCAGTCTCACATATTGGTACAAACCTTTGTGGGTATTAACTGTAGCATACATCTGGGAATCCCCATCTAATTCAATTGCAGTTTCATTAAGGACAGACCCCTGCCAGCTTTGTGTATAAATCCACTATGTGAGGGACTAGGTGTTTATCCAGCTGTGAGAACCAGTTGACCATTTGTTTTCCCATCCCACAAACTGTTCTGGTTTAATGATTCCATCGCTTGCCAGCCTCCTGATTTCTGCCTCTACCTTTACCCGTAACGCAAATGGCACTGGGTGGGCCTTGCAGAATCACGGAATTGCTTCCTGGTCAACATGCAATGTGGCCTTGGCTCCTTTGATAGTCCCTAGACCTTCCTGAAAAACTTCTGAATATTGCATTAGGACTTCACTCAGGCAGCCATTTCCTACTCAAAAAATGTTAAGCTGATCTTGGCGAATCTTTCTCAACCAAATTCACCCCATCAGGCTTGGGCCCGAGACTTTCACAACAATCACTTAACTGAACCAGCTGCTTCTCAAGGGAGACCTGAACTGAAGTTGTACCCTTAGCCTGTAAAGGTTGCCCGGTATGGGGTCCAAGTCTGGCCGAGGTCTTGCACAAACTTAAGGGTTGGAGTCCAGAATAAATTCTGTCAAAGACTGGTTCTGCGATCACTGAAACGGCCGCACCGGTATCGACCGCCATTAAAATCGGGTGACCATTTCACCAGATGTTTACTTTGATTGCTTTGATTTGGATGTTGCTAAGCAATTTAGCTGTTCAAACCAGATGTAGGTGGAGATAACAAGGTGTAGAGGTGGATGAACACAGCAGGCCAAGCAGCATCAGAGGAGCAGGAAAGCTGACATTTCGGGTCTGGACCCTTCTTCAGAAATGGGGGAGGGAAAGGGGATTCTGAAATAAAGAGAGAGAGGGGGGGAGGCGGAGGTGGGGTGGGGCTTGAGGTGGGAGTGGATAGGTGGGAGGACAGGTTAGGGAGGCGGGGACGAGCTGGGCTGGTGTTGGGATGCGGTAGGGTCAGAGGATGATGAGTTGGATCCGGAGGTTGGTGGGGTGGTATGTGAGGACGAGGGGGATTCTGGTTTGGTTGTTGTTGCGGGGAGGGGGTGTGAGGGATGAGTTGCGGGAAATGCAAGAGACACGGTCGAGGGCGTTCTCGACCACTGAGGAGGGGAAGTTGCGGTCCTTGAAAAACAAAGACATCTGGGATGTCCGGGAGAGGAATGCCTCATCTCGGGAGCAGATGCGGCAGAGGCGAAGGAATTGGGAATGGGGATGGCATCCCGGACATCCCACTCCACCAACCTCCGGATCCAACTCATCATCCTCCGGTACTTCTGCCACCTGCAATTTGACCCCACTACCAAAGACATTTTTCCCTCCCCACCTTCATCTGCTTTCTGGAGGGACCACTCTGTCCGTGACTCCCTTGTCCGCTCCACACTCCCCTCCAGCACCACCTCACTCGGCACTTTTCCCTGCAACCGCAGGAAGTGCTACACCTGCCCCTACACCTCCCCCCTCACCCCCATCCCAGGGCCCAAGAAGACTTTCCACATCCAGCAGATGTGCTATACTGTAGCCACTATTCCCGATGTGGCCTCCTCTACATCGGGGAAACCAAGCGGAGGTTTGGGGACCGCTTTGTGGAACACCTATGCTCGGTTCGCAATAAACAACTGCACCTCCCAGTCGCGAACCATTTCAACTCCCCCTCCCACTCCTTGGACGACATGTCCATCCTGGGCCTCCTCCAGTGCCACAACGATGCCACCCGAAGGTTGCAGGAACAGCACTTCATATTTCGCTTGGGAACCCTGCAGCCCAATGGTATCAATGTGGACTTCACAAGCTTCAAAATCTCCCCTCCCCTGACTGCATCCCAAAACCAGCCCAGCTCGTCCCCGCCTCCCTAACCTGGCCATCCTTCCTCCCACCTATCCACTCCTCCCACCTCAAGCCCCACCCCCACCTCCACCTCCTATCTACCAGCCTCATCCCACCTCCTGGACCTGTCCGTCCTCCTTGGACTGACCTACCCCCACCCTAACTCCTCACCTACACTCACCTTTACTGGCTCCATCCCCACCTCTTTGACCTGTCCGTCTCCTCTCCACCTATCTGCTCCTTTATCCATCTTCCATCCACCTCCCCCTCTTAAGAAGCAGTTTTTATGGGACAACACTATTATGCAGATTTTTATTAGCAGAATGCCAATTCAAAAGGTAAAGGATTGCTTTATTTTACATAGACAGCAGCTAATGATGTGTTATCTATGATGGATACAGACAATTTAGAGCCAACGTAAGAACTAAATCATTAAGCTGGAAGGAAATGGAATTTGATCTTGCACTGACCAACCAAAACAAAAGCCTGCAAGTAAAAAAGATGTGGTAATGAGTCTGCAGAAGTCACTGATACAGCTAAAGCTGGAGACTACATACAATTGTTTGGTTTGCCATAGAAAAAATGTATTGGAGACAAGAATGAAAAATGCAGCTAAACTAATACAGAGCATAATACATTTGACCAATTCAGATGGGTCATTTACTTGGGAAGAGAGAAATTGCAGGGAAGACATCATTCAATATTCTTAAAGTACTAGATAAGTAATCTCTGAAAATCTGCTCACAAACATTAAAACAGGGGTTTATTCATCCTTATATCCTTATCTAAGGAAGAAAATACTGACGTTGGAGGCAGTACGAAGAGGGTTCACTCAGCTGATCCTGGCTATGGAGCAACTGTCTTATGAGGAGGGGTTGAGTAGGTTGGACTTGCACTCATTGGAGATTAAAAGAATGAGAGTCGACCTGATTGAAACATAGAAGATTCTTTGGGGAGATGTTTCCTCTTGTGGGAGAGAGCAGGACCAGATGGCAAATCTCAGAATTTGGGATTGCACATTTAAGACCTGGATGAGGAGGAATTGCTACTCTCAAAAGGCTGTGAATCTGTGGACTTCTTTATCACAGATGGCTGTCGAGACTGGGTTGTTGAGAATATTCAAGGTTTATGTGGATTTTTAATTAGTAAGGCAATTAAGGGTTAAAGGGGAAAAGGCAGGAAAGCGGAATTGAGGATTATTAGATCAGCCATGATCTCACCGAACAGCAAAGCAGACTGGATAGGCTGAATGACCTACTTCTTCTGGTCTTGAGGAAGAAAGTACACAGAACTTTGATCCAACAATGCCAAGTGGTTATGATTGTGTGAAGTGCACTGTTCTGTGAAGTAGTTTAGTAACAATTAAGAGGGCTTAGGAAAGATATTTGAGAGACAGTACAAATGAAGAGTATTGCGGAGTCGCAAACGGTGCTCAACATTGTGCAATCATTGGTGAACATTCCTGATTCTGACCTTATGATGGAGGAAAGGTCCAATATTACAGATAGAAGGTATGAATGCAAGACTGCAAGTGCATAGAAGAACATAAGAACTAGGAGCAGGAGTAGGCCATCTGGCCCCTCGAGCCTGCCCCGCCATTTAATAAGATCATGGCTGATCTTTGAGACGCAGCTCCACTTACCCGCCCATTCACCATAACCCTTAATTCCTTTACTGTTCAAAAATTTATCTAGCCTTGCCTTAAACACATTCAGCAAGGTAGCTTCAACCGCTTCACTGAGCAGGGAATTCCACAGATTCACAATCCTTTGGGTGAAGAAGTTCCTCCTGACCTCAGTCCTACATCTGCTTCCCTTTATTTTGAGGCAATGCCCTCTAGTCCTAGTTTCACCTGCTAGCGGAAACAACCTCCCTGCCTTCACTTTATCTATTCCCTTCATAATCTTATATGTTTCTATAAGATCTCCCCTCATTCTTCTGAACTCCAATGAGTATAATCCCAGTCTACTCAGTCTCTCCTCACAATCCAACCCTCTCAACTCTGGAATCAACCGAGTGAATCTCCTCTGCACCCACTCCAGTGCTAGTATATCCCTTCTCAAGTAAGGAGACCAAAACTGCACACAGTACTCCAGGTGTGGCCTCACCAGGACCCTATACAGCTGCAGCATAGCCTCCCTGTTTTTAAACTCCATCCCTCTAGCAATGGTAGTCAAAATTCCATTTGCCTTTTTAATTACCTGCTGCACCTGCAATCCTACTTTTAGCGATTCATGCACAAGGACACCCAAGTCCCTCTGCACAGCAGCGTGCTGCAATTTTTCACCATTTAAAACAAACATAGTCCATTTTGCTGTTATTCCTACCAAAATGGATGACCTCACACTTACCAACATTGTACTCCATCTGCCAGACCTTTGCCCACTCACTTAGACTATCTATATCCCAGACTTTGTGTCTTCTGCACACTTTGCTCTACCACTCACCTTAGTGTCATCTGCAAATTTTGACATACCACACTTAGTCCCCAACTCCAAATCATCTATGTAAAATGTAAACAACTGCGGTCCCAACACTGATCCCTGAGGCACACCAGTAGCCACTGACCGCCAACCAGAAAAACACCCATTTACCCCTACTCTTTGCTTTCCACTGGTCAACCAATCCTCTATCCATGCCAATACATTACCTGTAATACTGTGCAACTTTATCTTATGTAGCAGCCTTTGGTGTGGCACCTTGTCAAATACCTTCTGGAAATCCAGATACACCACCTCCACAGGTTCCCCATTGTCCACCATGCAAGTAATGTCCTCGAAGAATTCCACCAAATTAGTTAAACATGACCTACCCTTCATGAACCCATGCTGGGTATTCCCAATGGGACAACTTATATCCAGATGTCTTGCTATTCAGTGTCTCTTTCATCAAATGAGGGGGGTAGGTCTTAGATATGCCGGCCTTTTCATAGAATCATAAAATCTCCAGTGTGTGGAAACAGGCCCTTCGGCCCAACAAGTCCACACTGACCCTCAGAACACCCACCCAAACCCATCCCTCTATAACCCACCTAATCTACACATCCCTGAACACTACAGGCAATTTAGCATGGCCAATCCACCTAACCTGCACATCTTTGGACTGCGGGAGGAAACTGGAGCACCTGGAGGAAACCCACGCAGACACAGGGAGAATGTGCAAACTCCACACAGACAGTTGCCCGAGGCTGGAATTGAACCCGGGTCCCTGGCACTGTGAGGCAGCAGTGCTAACCACTGTGCCACCGTGCCGCCCATTTCCATCACTGTGTGTCTTACTCAAGGATACACTATCAAATGCCTTCCTATCCTTAAAAGCAATTTCTACATAATGAGATGCTCAACTATTGAAGACAATAGCATACCATCATTGGTATTGACAAAAACCAAACGACTCATCAGCAGTTGGGGTCTGTGCAAATTCTGCCACTTGTGAAGGCAGGCCTCATATGGCTGAGGGGACTGATTCCTTTCCAGTGAATGAAATGGAATTACAATCCTGCTGTTGAGTTTGGAATACATTTTAAAACAATGGAAACATCAGTCAGTCAACACCAATTCACAGGGGCAGAATATTTTACAAAACCAGTATGATCAGTTCATCCACTCTAGAAGTGGACATTAAACTGCTGCAAGGGAAGTTAATCTGTTTAGACAGGCACATTGACCTAATAAAGCTTTAACTATAATTTTTTTCATTCTATTGGTGTTGATCTCATTAACAGCAAGGAGCAAAACAAGATTAAAGAAAAGATGGTCTGCTAGACAACTGCAAGATAGATAATGAGATTTGACAGATTTGAAGAATTCTACTCTGGAAATGGAATGAGCATTACTGGGTCATCTCTAATTACAGCAGTATCCAAACAGCTCAGTTTCATTTACATGGCGATCGCCTGTTATTTTCTTGAGAGGGTTTATACCATTAGGGAAAGCAATATTCAGGATTTTTGATTGAATTTAGCAAGTGTTGTTAGGTTTCGTGAACACTAGAATCAGAGTATACAATGCCAGGGTGTACTGAATTGCAAGACAGTATCAGATCACATTTTAATAATACATTTCTAAACATAGGTCAGAAATCACATGATACCAGGTTATAGTCCAACAGGTTTATTTGAAAACACAAGCTTTCAGGCTCTTACTCCTTCTTCAGGTGTTAGTGAGAGAGGTAGTATCTGACAGAATTTATAAATAAAAGATAGAAGGGTCACAGCACTGACTTCAAAAGGAATTCGGGGATTTACATATACGTATTACTCAATTAAAACCTAAGTGATTAAAGATTTAACAGCATCTTAGGTTTGTTTAGTACATCGTCAGCAGTGGTGTGATTCACTGGAAAGGCTATCGCAGAATCTTACTATTTGCTGTTTATGTTATGATACTTCTAAATTAAGTCTAACATACAGCTTTGATTTTCTTTCCTTTTGTACAATAAACTTGCAGTCTATCGTTAAAAGAACACTGTCAACTTCTTGTTAACATGTTCAGTGACTGATCACCATGGTAACCAAATTGCAAAAATAAAAAACTTATGATCCATCACGTCAGGTTTCGCTTTGGAATCCAGCTGGTCCACTATTACTATCAACTGAGATCACAACAAAGTGGAGGCTCTTGGTGGAATAGGAATTTCAAAGGGATTGGTGAATCTTTAAAGAAAGAAGTACATAGAGGTACTAAAGATAAAACACAATTGTAGTTGTGAAGTATATTACATATTTTGGACTTTCAAAATGGCTTTAAGTGTTGCTCAGACTTTTCAAAGAATCATAGTATCCCTAAAGTGCAGAAAGAGGCCATTTGGCCCATCGAGTCTGCACTGATCCTCTAAAGAGCATCCTACTCAGACCCAGCTCTCCATTCTTATCCCGTGGCTACTATGGGCAATTTAGCATGAGCAACCCACCTAAACTGCACATCTTCGGAATGTAGGAGGAAACCCGAGCACCTGATGCGTACAGACACACAGAGAACACGCAAATTCCACACATACAATCACCCAAGACATGTATTGAACACGGGTCCCTGGCACGGTGAGGCAGCAGTGCTGACCAATGAGCCAAAGTGCCACTCCTTTTCTAGGAGTGGAAGTAATGGAGGCTGAACTGAGAGAGTTAGCAGATAAATTGAAGGTAGGAATAAAAGCAAGGTCTCAAAAGGATAGGATTGTTTAAGTAATTACCCAAAACTTAAGATGAAAAGGAGGGAAACCTGAAATTGATACATCACCATTAGAACTAGCTAAAATTCAACAAGAAGTGAAAAAAAATCTTGAAGTGGGAGAAAAAGAAAATAGAGCAAAATGTGAAGGAGAAGAGAATAAAAACAGAGCTGGAAATACCAAAACCTTGAATTCCAAAGTGAGTAGAAAGATAAGGAAAGAGTAATAGAATTAAAAAAAGAATGATCAAAGAGAGAACACTCAGCAATATGACACGGGAAAAAAAATGCTCAGAGTAAAGGAAGAAAGAGGTACCAGTTAAAAGGATGATTTTAATTCCAATGAGGAATTTAATTAAACAAAAAATCTATGTGTAGTATCTAAACATACAGAGGATGGAATAGAAAGACATTTAACTTCATTTGAAAGATAGATGCAAACATGAAGTGGTCAAATACTTAATACTGATGGACCTTAATACTCTAGAGAGTTTTGACAGGAACAGCTGTGAATTTTGAAGCTAGTTTATCTGAAGAATAATCTGCAGACTATGAAACTGTTAAAAGAGCAATACTCTATACTTATGAGCATGCCCCTGAAGCCAATCAATTAAAATGCAGGACTATTCAAAACTGAACCTAATCCAAAATTTGTAGATTTTGCAAGAGAAAAAGAAATGTTACGGAATCAGTGGTTTGGATCACTGAAGTTAACAGAAAAAAAACGCTGAATATGAGAGAAATCACGAGTATAGAGAAATTCTAAAATAACACACAGATAATCCAAGATAACAAGGTGTAGAGCTGGATGAACACAGC